>NC_138169.1:27532675-28113342 GCF_964165515.1 Mesoplodon bidens
CGGATAACTTCATCCAGGCTCTGGACAGTCTCTCCAGGTAGTGGGCCTGGCCGTGGGCCCCCATCCCCGCCGGCCACTCGGCCCTCAGCCCCACACTGCCAGGGAGGCAGGTCACAGGGCCCCCGGGCACGGGGGTGACTGTGTCTTTGCAGGAATCCAGATCACAGTCCACCTGAGCTGGGGGCGCACGAGACACGTGCCCATCTTCAGTATGTGTCATGTCCTCTAGAATCCTTTTCTTCTTTCTTTTTGATTTAAAAATTTTTCTTCTTTCTCACCTCCCATACTCCTTCAGGCATTATTGTTTATTCATTCCTGTGTTTCTTCTAGTATAGTTTTCATTTCTTAATTATTTTTCTTTTACTTCTAATTTTTTCTTATCTCACTTCCTGAGATGTACTATTTTTTTTAATGTCTTTCAGCTTGTTTTGAAATACAATATTACAGTTCTGGTCTTTTGGGGGCGTGTCTTTCTAGTTAACCTTCACTGTTGAGAGGGAGACTATCCTCCTTGTCCTTTTTCCTGACAATAACTGAGAGGATTTGATCGTTGCTCATTTTTTGTGAGTTTAGTCTTCCTGACTTTTTCGGGGGAGGTATGGTTCACACAGCTTTTCCAGCTTCAGAGTGTTAGAAATGGAGGGGCCTGGTTTCTGGGGTTTCCTGGTCCATTCCCAAGCACACTTTTTTAAACAGCTTTGCTGAGCTATTATTCACATACTCTATGGCTCACCCATTGAAAGTGTACAATTTAATGGCTTTTAGTATATTCACAAGGCTGTGCAAACATCACCACTATAATTTTACGACATTTTTATTACTCCAAAAAGAAACCCTGCTCCCCTCAGCCATCGCCTCCCAAATCTCCCATCTCCCCCAGCTCCTGGCAACCAATAACCTACTTTCTGTATCCATAAATTTGCTCTTCTGGACATTTCATATCCATGGACTCAGACATTAAGTGATCCTTTATGGCCTGGCCTCTTCTGCTTAGAATAATGTCCTCAAGTTTTATCCGTGTTGTAGCATGTGTCAGGATTTCCTTTCTTTATATTGCAAATAATATTCTATCATAGGGATAGACCACATTTTATCCATCATCAGTTGATGGACATTTGGGTAGTTTCCACCTTTTAACGATGATGAAAAATGATGTGAACACACATGTGTGAGTTTTTGTGTGGACATGTTTTCCTCTCTCGGGTATATACCTGCGAGTGGAATTGCCGGCTCATGTGGTGATTCTGTGTGTCACCTTTTGTGTAACTGCTGAACTGTTTTCCAAAACATGACTTCACCATTGTACATCCCCACCTGCAGTGTATGAGAGTTTGAATTTCTCCATATCCTCACCAACACTTGTCACTGTCTAACTTTTTGATTGCAGCCATCCTAGGGGTATGACGTGGTCTCACTGTGGCCTTGATGTGCATTTCCCTAATGGTTAATGATGTTGAGCAGTTTTTCATGTGCTTATTGGTCATTTGCGTATCCTGTTTGGAGAAATGTATGTCCTCTGTCTCTTTTTTTTTTTTTTTTTTTTTTTTTTTGCTGTACGTGGGCCTCTCACTGTTGTGGCCTCTCCCGTTGTGGAGCACAGGCTCCGGACGCGCAGGCTCAGCAGCCATGGCTCACGGGCCCAGGTGCTCCGCGGCATGTGGGATCTTCCCGGACCAGGACACGAACTCGTGTCCCCTGCATCGGCAGGCGGACTCTCAACCACTGCGCCACCAGGGAAGCCCCTCTGTCTCTTTTTAAATTGGGTTGTCTTTTTTTTTTTTTTTTTTTTTTTGCGGTACACGGGCCTCTCACTGTTGTGGCCTCTCCCGTTGTGGAGCACAGGCTCCAGACTCACAGCCTCAGCGGCCATGGCTCACAGGTCCAGCCGCTCCGCGGCATGCGGGATCTTCCCGGACCGGGGCACAAACTCGGTGTCCCCTGCATCGGCAAGTGGACTCTCAACCACTGAGCCACCTGGGAAGCCCAAATTGGATTGTCTTTTTTTTTTTTTTGCGGTACGCGGGCCTCTCACTGTTGTGGCCTTTCCCGTTGCGGAGCACAGGCTCCGGATGTGCAGGCTCAGTGGCCATGGCTCACGGGCCTAGCCACTCCGCGGCATGTGGGATCTTCCTGGACCGGGGCACGAACCCGTGTCCCCTGCATCGGCAGGTTGACTCTTGACCACTGCGCCACCAGGGAAGCCCTGGATTGTCTTTTAATGATTGAGTTGTAGGAACTGTTTTGTATATTCTAAATATGTCTCTCGACAGATATATGATTTGCTAATATTTTCTCCCATCCTGTGGGTTGTCTTTTTACTTTCTTGATGTTCTTTGAAGCACATTTTTAATTTTGATGATGTTTGGGTTATCTATTTTTTCTTTTGTTTCTTTTGTTGGTGGTGTCATAGCTAAGAAACCATTGTCCAATCCAAGGTCACAAAGATTTACACCTCTGTTTTCTGTAAGAGTTTTATAGTTTTAGCCTTTATGTTAGGTGTATGAGTCACTTGAGGTTAATTTTTGTATCTGATGTGAGGAAGGGATCAGCTTAATTATTTTGCGTATGGGCATCTGACTGTTCTAGCACCATTTGTTGAAAAGACTTCTTCTACCATTGAATTAATTTGGCACCCATGTTGAAAATCAGTTGACCATACATGTGGGAATTTATTTCTGGATTCTCACTTCTCTCCCACTGATCCATGTGTCTAACCTTATGCCAGTACCACACTGCTTTGATTACTGTAGTTTTGTAGCAGGTTTTGGCTATGCTGTGTTCCTTGAATTTCCATGTGAAGTTTAGGATTAGCTTATTAATTTCTGCAAAGAAGTCAGATTGCATAGAATCTATAGGTCAATTTGGGGAGTGTTGCCATATTAACAATATTAAGTCTTCTAATCCATGAACATGGATGTTTTTCCATAGACTTAGATCCTCTTTAATTTCTTTCAGCAGTGTTTTATAGTTCAGAGAATAAACTGTACACTTTTTATTAGATTTATTTCTAAATATTTTATTCTTTTTGATGCTATTGTAAATCAATTTACTAATTTCATTTTTGGTTTGCTCATTGCTACTGCATAGAACTACAATCAATTTTTGTATACTGATCTTGTCCTGCAACCTTGCAGAACTTGTTTATTAATTCTGACAGTTTTTTAGTGGATTCTTCAGGATTTTCTATATACAGGATCACATCACCTGCAGATAAAGATGGTTTTACTTCTTCTTTCCCAGTCTAACTGCCTTTTATTTCATCTTCTTACCAGTTGCCTGGCTAGAACCTCCATGACAATCCCAGCGTGTTTGATCAGTGCCTCTGCCTTCCTTTTCTGAATTGTCCTTCTCTTGCCCAGTTTCAGTTCCACTCGTAGCCGTCTCTCTTCAGCAAGGGGCCCAGAGTGGAAAGGAGCTCTGGCTGGTACGGGGAGCTAGTCTGCTCCAGCCCCCTGGTGTTTGCCATGGCCCTCACACTCACCTGCTCTTGCGTGGCGCAAAACTCTTTAAGTTTTGGCCACTGTCCCCAGTTGCCTGGAGTTTCACCTTTCTTAGGTCTCTGCTTCCCTGCTCCCTCCCACACATCTGGTGGCCAGTTGGGGGTCTCTTCCCACCTGCCTATATTTTGGGGTCTGTGGTGTTCTGCATTCTTTGTGTTGTAAATGTGGGTCCTAGGTCTTTGGTTTTGTAATGTAGTTGCTCTGTTTTTATCTAGAAATATGGAGAAATCAAAAAACTATACTGCCGGGCTTCCCTGGTTACGCAGTGGTTAAGAATCTGCCTGCCAATGCAGGGCACACGGGTTCGTGCCCCGGTCCAGGAGGATCCCACATGCCGCGGAGGGGCTGGGCCCGTGCGCCATAGCCGCTGAGCCTGCGCGTCCGGAGCCTGTGTTCCGCAACGGGAGAGGCCACAACAGTGAGAGGCCCGCGTACCGCAAAAAAAAAAAAAAAAAAACAAAACTATACTGCCGACTGTTTCCGCCTCCTCTCAGAATTGATGGGTCAGTCTTAGCCATTGTCTGCTGACTTCCTGCTGTGACAAAAGAGCATTCATCCCATTTCTGTGCGCCTTCCCCTCCTGTTGGTACAGTTGTGCCACTATTTTTAGTTTCTTTGTAACCTTAACATACTTCGGTCTTGTTCTTTCACCAGCATCTCTTGTCTCCCTAGTTGGTAAGAAAAGGGTGTTGGCATCCTTCGTTTTCTCCTCCCCCATACCTCCCAGGATGTGAAAATACTTTCACATGTTCAAGGTTAACAATAGTGGGGTAGAAGACAGAATGTGAGTCGTCTTATCTTTGGCTGTAGATTGATTCTCAAAGATGAAGATCAGTAAATAGTGTTACTTGGTTGCTCTAATAAAATATTCCAGAGTCACTAATGTGCGGTGGTCCTGTTCCTTTCTGGCTCAGCTCTTTGTTTTCCCTGGAGCTCTTCATTGCCTCCTTTATCATATCCGGTTTTCCCAGCTCTCATTCCCTGAGCCCCTTCTGTCCAGGAGAGCCTGGGGCTCTGTTCTCGGCTCCAGCTCCCTAGTCCTGCCACCCGCCGCCACCACTGGCGGCCCAGACTGTGCTGCTGGGGTGGACCCAGCACATCTTGGGATCCTCATCTGTTTTTTTTACTCCCCCATTTTGCTAGAACATAATTCTTAAGCAACTTTTAAAGAAAGGGCACATGTGAGGTAAACATTCTGAGCTCTTGCACATCTGACAGTATCTTCTGCCCTCATCTGATTGCTGGTTTAGCTCATGCAGAATTCAGGGTTGCTCCCTGTCTCCCAGCAGCCAGTGGTGTTGATGAGAAGTCTGAGCCATTTTGGTTCTTGTTTCTCTGTAAATGCACCCTCACCCCCACCAGAAGATTTCGGGATCTTTTTTGATTCTCAGTGTTCCAGAATGTCTAGTGGTGTGTGGAGTGGGTCTTGTTTCATGCATTAGACTGAGGTTTTGGGTGAGCCCTTTTAGTCTGAGGAAATGCTTTCGTACTCTGCCTTTACTATTCCCCCCACACATATGTCTGTTTCTTAATCTTTCTAGACTTCCTAGAATGATTCTGTGTCTGATTTTTGCTTTATATTTTCCATGTGTTTGTCTTATCTGTGGTAAGGAAGGTTTTCTTGACTTTGAGTGAATTTTTTATTTGTTGGAACCATTTTACTTTCCACAAATACTTCCTGGTTTCTGATTGTTCATTTTTCATAGCATCCTGTTCTTGGTTTATGAATATATTGCCCAAATCTCTCTGAAGATACTAATTAGACTTTATTTTAAGCTTTCTTTTGGTCTCCAAATTATGTTTCCACTAGGGCTGGTTTTTCAGGCCACAGGCATTTCTCAAATGTCTGGTGGTCCTCCACATTCAAGGAGTTGGGGGGGTTGGGGAAGGCTGTGGAAGCCTGGCAAGCCTGCTGGCCGGAAGGCATCACTTCATCTTGGTGGGTGGGAAGCCCATGTGACACTTTAGGACCCTTACCTGCTGGGTGCAGAGGCTTTGCTCAAAGACCTGACTTCTCCACAGAGGGCTCATTTTATTGTGTTCAGAACGGAACCCTCCTCTGTGTGGGGGAAGGGTAAAAATCCACCTGTCTGGTGGCGGGATCCCTAGTGCCCCCCAAGCCTCTCTGGTCAGAGCCCTGCAGCACCTTCCAGGAGGCACCTCTGCTGGCTTCCAGTCTCCGGTCTTCTGATGCCAGCATGAACCCCGCCCCCCCTCCCCCCCACCCCTGCACCTCTCCTGTCCATCACTGTGGGCTTAGACACTTTTTATTCCTTCCTCTCACCGGAAAGGGAGCTGGGGAGGGAGGGAAGTGAACTGTTGGCTCCACAGCCCCTCTGACCCAGAAACCAGGTGTCCGGTCTGCGGCCCGTGCTGGAGCCATGCGCCTGCCATGTTTCAGGGGGAACCTGGACAAGCTGTACCGCGGCCTGGAGCTCGCCAAGCAGCAGCTGCGCGCCACACAGCAGACCATCGCCAGCTGCCTCTGCACCAACCTCATCATTTCCCAGGGGCCCTTCCTCTACTGCTCCCTCATGGAGGTCAGCTCCCCACCGACACGTCCCCAGCCCCGCCCGCTGGCCTCCCCCTGACCACCTACCCCCACTCCCTGCAGGGCACCCCAGACGTTGTGCTGTTCTCCAGGCCAGCTGCCCTAAGCCTGCTCAGCAAGCACCTGCTCAAGTCCTTCGTGTGCTCGGTGAGGGTGGGAACACAGCAGCCTGGGGCGGGGGGGAGTGGCTGGGGCTGGCAGGTGCCTCCCTTTTCCTGAGTTGTGTTCCTCTGCTGAGCCCTGAACCCTCCACTTCCCACCAGACCTCATGCCATCACTCACCACCCAGGTCATTTGGACAAGTGGCGGGGGGTGGGGGGCCTCACAGAGCACGCAGGGCTGGGGCTCATGTTCAGCGGAGGTGGGGTGGGGCAGGGGCAGGGGCTGCGGAGGGCCTCCTGCAGGAGGTGACAACTGTGTTAGGACCTAAAGGAGGTAAGGGAGGGAACAGCCAGGGGCACAGGAGGCTGGGGGCAAGCTGCATGGGGACTTGAGTGTCTCTGGGAAGAGGGAATCCCTGGAGGCTTTTGGGGAGCGAGGGACTGGGGCTCCTGGGCACTGTGACCGAGGTGCACTTCCCTCCGCAGACGAAGAACCGGCGCTGCAAGCTACTGCCCTTGGTGATGGCCGCCCCCCTGAGCGCGGAGCAGGGCACTGTAACCATGGTGGGCATCCCACCAGAGACCGACAGCTCCGACAGAAAGAAGTGAGTCCTGGGGCCCGGGGCTATGGGGGGTTGGCCTCAATGCCAGGCCAGGGATGGCCTTTTCCGCCATGAAGCAGGGTGGTGGGGCTTACACACGTGGGCTGCAGGGTGGAGCAGCATCAAGCATGCACTGAGTGGGGTCGGAGTGCAGGGAGGTGCAGCAGGCAGGCGAGCCTGAGGGTGGCAGGGCAGTTGGGGCCTCATGCTGAAAGCCCAGGACAGACACCAGTGCACGGGGCTCACCGGTGAGGGCACGTCTCTGGGCTCCAGGTAACCCGGGTTCCTGTGAGTGGCCTGAGGCCTCTTGGGAGTTCCCACCCCAGCATGGGGTGGGGGGTGCAGGTGTGGTGTGGACGTCCAGCTTCCAGGCAAGGGCATCCAGCTCCCTGAGGAGGGCCGGCCAGGGTCAGATGCACCCAGGGTGGGCAGCAAGGTGCGTGACCCTGTGGCTGCGGCGGAACCCTCAGCCCTCCATGGGCCTGAACCCTCCTCTGAGGAGCAAAGAGTTTGCACTGAAAATCTGGATCGGGTCTGGGTCTTACCCTAGGTCTGGATTGGTCCCAGCTGTGTCACTGTGAGCTTTGACCTCCTTCTGCGTCTGCAAAGGCCATTGAGCCGTGGCCTCTGAGACAAGGGCTTCCCTGCTGCCGGGCTGCCTTCCAAAGCTCCCTCGAGGGTCTCAGATCCAAAGTCACATGGGTGGGAGCCGGCCAGGGTTCCCGAGGCAGCACCGTGGCTGCCTGTGTCCTCACTCGGGCTGCCGGTCTGTGCACGGCTGGCCGGCTGGCGGTGAGCTCGGTGGATGCGCACAGTCTCCTGTGAGGGCGGCCGTGGAGGCTGGGAGCACTCGCTCTCCTCTGCCCGCCTTCTGCCCTCTGCTCTCCACAACAGGCACTGGAGCCCCTTCTCCACGCTCCCGCTGTCTCCACGAAACCTCCCTCAAGGCACCAGGCTGCTCCCCGAGGGGCTCCTGCTCCCCCACCACCCTGCGGGCCCCTCCCCATCCCTGGTCCCACCTGCTGTGTGTGTCTAGGACCCCATCCCCACATGGCTCCACGGAACCTCTGCCTCTCACCTGCCCCAGCTGCCAGCACGGTGCCTGGGGCGGGGGGGGGTGCCAGGGGACACGCCCACCTGAGGGCTGAGAAGGGCTGACACGGAAGCAGTGGTGAGAGGCAGTGGCCGTCCAGAGAGTGGGCTGAGGCCTCGGGGCTGTGGCCAGTGAGGAGTTTGTGTGTCCCTGGCGGGGAGAGTCCACTGCAGGGACAGCCCCCAATGCGCCTCTGTGTGTCCCCAGCTTTTTTGGCCGGGCGTTTGAGAAGGCGGCGGAAGGCACCAACTCCCGGACACTGCACAACCATTTCGATCTCTCAGGTAGGAGTCCGCTGCACTGAGGCCCTTTCAAGGTCAGTGCTGGCCTTGGAACCAGGGAAGTGCCGGGGGTGCCCTGCCAGCAGTCCCCTGGCCTCGGGCCCCGCACCCCATCTGGGCCCTGACAGGCATACCTGGCTCTGGCCTTACGATCCAGCCCCTGAGATCACTTCACCAAGGAGCTTGGGGGTCTGGCCACCACTATGCCGTGACGCTGCCGCATGGTGGCTTTGGGGGGCCACACCTGTAGGCCACCAGCACCCCCGCAGCTTCCCTGGATGCCAGTGTGGAACATGGCATGTTTGGCCATATTTGCTTTCTGTTCTTCAGATGTGTGGCACTTTACCCCTGTGTTAGTGAGCCCAGGCTGCTGTAATAAAGCACCACAGAGTACGGGGTTGAAATAACAGAAATGCATTTCTTACTGTTCTGGGGGCTGGAAGGTCAAGTGTCAGCAGGGCTGGTTCCTCCCAAGGCCCCTCCCCTGGGCATGTAGATGCTGTCGTCTCCCTGTGTCTCCACATGGTCGTCCCTCTGTATGTCTGTGTCCTGATTCTTCCTATAAGGGCACCAGTCAGACCGGATCAGGTCGCACCCTAGTGACCTCATGTGACCTGATCACCTCTGTAAAAGCCCACTGCCAGGTACAGTCACGTTCTGAGGTGCCGGGGTTAGGCTGTCACCATAGCAAGGTGGGCACCTTCAGCCCATAGCGCCCACCTCTCAGAAAGGACCTCTCACATCACCACTGATGCCTTAATGGGGACCAGTCTCTGAGTCTGAGGCCCGCCTTCACCCCTTTGCCTCTGGAATCTAGAGCTGGCGTCTTCCTGCTGGGTCCACTCAGACTGTGGCTCCGTGGTGGGGGGTCCCCTCCAGCAGTAGCCCCCCACTTCCTGTTTCATGCCTGAGACTGCAGACAGGCGGTGCTGGCCAGCCTGCAGGATGCCCTGGCTTCCCACATGGGAAGGACTGGAGGGCTGGGAGCTGCTGGGCTTCCCCCGGGGGTGGGCGGCTTGCACAGGGTGTGGAGGAAGTCGAGGCCTGAGGTACCCACAGCTTGCAGGGCCAGGCTGTCTGGTTTTGTCCTGTATGATGAGGCCCCGTGCTTGTCTGAGGCTGACAGCCCCCAGAGATGGGTCAATTTGCACCATGTCCCCTTCTACGGATGGGACACCAAAGCTGAAAGACTAGCCAGAACAGGATGGAAGGCTGCCTCCTGCCTGACCACTCGGGTGGGAGGGAGGCCCCTCTGCCAGGGCTGTAGTGTTCAGAGTGTCACCGCCGGTCCCCTGGCTGCCCCGAGGGTCCTGCCCACAGACCACAGCCGCAGCTGCACTGACAGGGCAGCCAGGGAGGCCGGTTAAATAGGCCTCATGGTCCAGAGCGCCCCAGGCCACCAGGGAGCCAAGTGCGCCTTGGAATGTGGTAGGGGGTTGTCGCCACTGGGGCGCCGGGCAGCGGGAGTCAACTTGGTACTTGGTGGCCTCCCCCAGCTCTATCCCTGTTCCTCCCGTCCCAGTGATGTTTTCCTTTCATTACTTCAGTGATTGAGCTGAAAGCCGAGGACCGCAGCAAGTTCCTGGACGCACTCGTGTCCCTCCTGTCCTAGGGTGAGTTATGGGGGAGGGGTGCTGGCGGGTTCCCGTGGCCCTGCCACAAAGCCCGGCTCCTACCTGGGTTTGAGGCTGGAGATGGGGTCCAGCGCCTGTTCCCAGGGACAGCTGTCCCCAGGCTGGTGGCAGGACCACAATGGGCCACTTTGAGGGATCTAATTTCATTAAGCTCCTGGGATCCCTTCAGAAGGAGCTGCGTTTACCCTCCTCTGCTCACAAGGCGCCGGGTGTGGCTGGGAACAGGGGCTGCCCTCACCCCAGCATCAGGCCCTATGCTGGAGCCCACGGGGTGTCTGTCTATCTGGGCTCTCATGCGCTGGACTTCTGAGAAGGCCAAGCTGGTAGCAGCCGCTCAGTGGGGAATTACAAACCGTGGGCCCTGTGTGAGCCTGGACGCCTGCGGCTGTCACTGTGACAGTGCAGTGCAATGCTCCCGCCAGCGCTGTCCCCTGTGCCTCACACACCACCTGTTTCTCAAGGGCCCTCGGGAAATGGGCCGGGGGCCTGCTCTGTCTAGTGACCCCTTCTCAGCCCAGGCCCCCCCACAGCGGATGCCCTGCCCGGCATCTCCCTGAGCCCCGGCTGGAGTCGTGGCTGTGGCACACGGGCCCCATCCAGGCTCCGGTGTGGGGGATCCCTCCTGCCGGCCCAGGGTCCTTCCTCCGCCCCCTGTCCCTGGTGAGCTGGGAGTGTGGGTGCCCTGGTGGGCTCTGCTGAGAATGGCCTAGGGGCCTCAGGGACCTCCCCCAGCCCCTCTCTCAGGGGGCACAGGGCTCTGGGGGCAGATTGGGTCTTACGTGACGTCTGTGGGGAGCCTCACCGGGCTGCCCCTGTGTCCTCATCTGAACTGGGGCTGACACCCCTTGAGTCTCAAGGGCTGGGCCTCAGCAAGGGCCTTTGTTGGGGGGGAGGGTTAAATCAAAGGTTACAAATGGGGGTCTTGGGCAGTGGGGCTGGCATCTGAGGCAGACCCCTCCCTGCAGCCTGCTTGGTGATGATCCCAGGGCCATGTGCGAGCTGCCGCCAAGACGGCACCAGGTGGGCCAGCCTGGGAGGGTGAGGGGCAGCGTGCTGGGGGCAGTGCCAAGGCTAGACAAGCCGCCAGGCAGGGTCTGTAAGGGGAGGAGGCGCCAGGAGCCGTGTGGCCTAAGGTACTCAAGCAGACAGGAAAGCAGGTGCTACCCCCCACCCGTCAGTGGTGGGGCTGCTCAGAAGCAGCCGCTTAGCACGGCAGTGGGAAGGCCTGGGCAGTTTTTTGATTTGGGGAACCATCAGAATTGTTTGAAATTTATTTTTTCTTTTCTCTTCCAGAGTTTGATTTCCTCAGAAGTGACCTCCTTCTCCTTATTTATATTAACTGGCTTTTATTTAGATTGTAAGTTATGGACATAGTTTTAGATGCAGGGACAGTGTTTTTAATGGAATAAAATGATTATTTTAGGTTTGGTGCCCCAATCTTGGCTCTGGTCACAAGGCCAGTGCTTGGTTGTTCTCTGAGCCTTGTATGTCCAGAGGGACCTTGATCCTGTGCCCTGGGCACCCCGATGCCCAGCAGGAACTCAGCATGGGGGGCAGCTTCCAGGCTCCCTGGACAGCAGTGGGCAGAGGCCAAGCCCCTCAGCACCTCCACTGACCACTTTGATGCCAGCCAGGACCTGGCTCGGTTCGCCCTCCCACCACTTCCTCCTGTCCACTGGCCTTGGCAGCATCTCAAGCCCACCCTCTTGACTGTGTACCCCTCCCAGGCCCACCCTCCACGGCCATCATCTTACCCCCAGCACCTGCCTGTCCAGGCGCCCCCCACCTTCTGGGCACATGGCAGGCACCACCAGGCGAGTCAGGCAGGGATAGCAAGGGCGGGGCCCCAATTCAGGAAGGGAGGGGCTTGCTGAGGGGCTTCGGGGTCAGCTTCGCCCACGTCCTATCGTAGAAGGTCCAAGCTAGACAGGCCTCAGCAACCTCCAAAGTCTTCGGAGCAGCAAGAGTTCTCTGTCAGGGAAGCCGTGGGATCAGCTGGCCCCACCCTCCCAGTTGTCCCCAGGACACCTGCCAGGGTTGAGGGGATCTGGAGGCAAGGAGGATGCCATTTCTGTCCTTTGGCGCGGAGAGAGCCATTCACACAAGTGGCTGAGGCCATCTGTACCACTGCACAGAGCTCGGGTGCCAGGGGAGCAGGCAGGCTGGAGGGCCATGGCCACCTAGGTGTGGCACCTGGGGCCACGGGCAAGAGGTGGCAGAGTGGTCTGGGCAGCACTTATGTTGGTGGGAAAAGCCCAGAAATCGTGTTCAGGAACTGAGGACACGGGTTAGGGGGGCCAGGTCTCAGGGTGGGCCTTGGGGAGGGGTAGTGGGCAGTGGTGTCAGCTGCATTGGAGCTGCATTGCTCCTCCCACCTGACCTCTGGCAGTGGAGTTTTCCCCTGCCCTTCCCAGCATGGGTCGGGGACAGCAGCCTGCCCCGCCAGGGCCCTCAAGCTGCCCACCCTGGCCATCTGCAGAAGCTGAGGGCTGGGCAGCTACCATTCAGAATCCCGGCTGACGCCTGGGGCCCTGGAGTCAAGAGAGCTCTGGGCTGTGGAGGAGGCAGCCTTAGGCCTGCGCCTGGGCCAGACACCCTGTACCTGACACTGCCTGGACCCTGTGGCCAGAGCAGAAGTGGAAGGACCTCTGTTCCTACCCCACCAAGAGCTGAGGCTCCAGGATCACACACTTGCTCGCTTGGGAGCTCTTCTAGGTCAGGCTCAGGCAGGGCTGCCATAAAGGCTAAGGACCTCTGTGCCATGGGGCCCATCCCTCTATAGTCATCCCACTGTTGGGAGCTAAGGCCCCCAGATAGTTCAGCCTCCCTGGAAGTTCTGGGATTCAGGGCCATGTTCACAGTAGCTGCCCTGAGCCCATGTCCTTGGGTTCTGCCCCTCCCTACAGTGAGGAACCTGGCCAGGCCTGGGAGACTCCTTGCCATTGGACCCGGCCCAGGCATTTCTGGACATGGCCCTCAGGGTGGAGTTTGGGGGCATTTGCCAAGCCCTCTGCACTGGCTGGGCTTGGAACTCCCAGCAGCCCCTGATCCTGTCCACTGTTCTCTTCTGCCCTGGAAGCAGTGAGTTCTTGGTGGCTGTGACAGCTCTGGTCTGCTTTGCCCTCCAGGAATCCCACCCAAAGGAGGAAGGTCACACGGTGCTCCCAGCAGGGGCTGACACAGAGGTGCTGATGGTTGGCCCAAGTCTGGGCTGGCTGCCAGACCACCAAGATGGGCACAGGCCCTGTGCAGAGAGCTAGGATGGAGGGGCTGAAGCTGAATCTGGGCAGCCGGCCGAGGGTGCCTCCTCCCCATGGCAACGCGCTTCTCAACCTGCAGCCAGCTCTGCTGGAGCCCAGCACACATCCTGGATTTGCCCCTGTTCCCACTGCACTATTGGCGGAAAGGATGGAGTCAGTGTTGTATAGATGTCTAGCCATGTGAGGCGACCCAGAGATGGCTGAACCCTGGCAGGGCAGGTGGAAAACGCCCGTCCGGTGGTGCCTGGGGACCAGCCTCTTCTAGGCAAAACCAGCAGCCTGGCAGCCCACCCTTAGCCCTACCTGCATCCCAAGACCCACACACACTGGCTGGGGTCAACCTGCATCCTGCTGGGGTCTGCATCACAGCCCCTGCTCTCCACCCCCTCCCCCAGGCCCTATGACTCAGCAGTGGCCCTTCTGACTACAGGTCTCACCTCCCTGGGTTGCAGTGAGCTGTGGCCGTTTCCCACCCAACGGGAAGGTGACCAGATAGCAGGAGGGACCTGAGAAATGGCCATGGGATCTTCGGGATCCCAGGGGCCAGCCCTGGAAGGTCCCTACAGGAGCTTTTTGGGGAGAATTTGGTGGGTAGGTGGATGAATGGGGGCTGCAGAGTACAGGCGGTGACTGGACAAAGAACAGGACACAGGTGGGAGGGTATCCAAACCATTTACTAAACAGATTCTTACCCTACCCCCCCACCAAGCTGTGAAGGAGGGCAAGGCCCCAGCCCTACACCCAGGATCCGGTGCTCGTAAGCCTTGCCTGGCGAGCTGCAGGGGTGAGACAGGGAGGTCCAGACCAAGTCTCTTGCCCCCACCCGGAGGCCAGCCTGCTGATGGAGTAAAGGCCAGCTATAAACGTCCCTCCGGCAGCCGAGGGTGGGGCCCCTGGGCTCTCGGTCTGCCCCTCTGCAATCAGCAGGAGCCACTAGGGAGTGGGTGGCATCCAAGACCCTGACGGTCAGAGAGGGAGCGGCATCTCCAGTCCAGTGCCCACACAGCCAAAGGAACGCGCGCCCTACCCACGTCGGAGCCAGCACTGCACACAGAAACAGAGCGAGTCTTCCGAAGTGCACGTCGCCTTGCGGGGCAGGGCGCAGCCCGGGTCCGGCTAGGCGGCCGGAGAGGACGGGCTGCGGACAGAGTCCGGTCCGTGCGCAGGACCCAGAGTTCCGCAGAGCCTGTGCGCCGCGGAGGCCGCCGTCCACGCGGGGCTCCCCTGGCCGGTCCTCTCGCTTGCGGCCCTGCCGCGCAAGCGCACTCAAACATAGTTCTTCTTGTCGTAGTCGCCGCTGGCCGTAGGCCGCCGCGGCGCCGAGTACTTGACCGGGAAGCCGAAGTCGGGGCGGCCGGCGCAAACCCAGGCGCCGCAGCACACGAGGCCGCCGCCGCACATGAGCAGCGCCGAAGCGGCCCAGCCGATGTAAAGCGCGGCGCCCAGCTCGTACTTCTGCGACATGGGCACGGTCGGGTCATAGAACTCCCGGACCACGATGTTGGCGAACCAGCAGAGCGGCACGAGCGCCAGCAGCCCGCAGAGCGCGTAGAGCGCGCCGCCCGTGAGGGCCACGCGCGCCTTACCCGGGCCGGGGGCCACGCAGGTGGTGCACTGCGCGCCCGCCAGGGTCACGAAGAGCGCGACAAGCGCCAAGAGCACGGCGCCCACGGTGAGCGCCCGCGCCGCCTGCACCTCTGTGCTCAGCGCCAGCACCGAGTCGTACACCTTGCACTGCATGTGCCCTGTGCTCTGCACCACGCACGACATCCACAGCCCCTTCCAGGTGGTCTGCGCCGTCACGATGTTGTGGTCCAGGAAAGCGGTCACCTGCCACATGGGCAGCCCGCACGCCAGGATCAGGCCCACCCAGCCCACCAGGCACAACACCAGGCCGAGAATCTCCAGCGCCGCCGACCCCATGGCTGGAGACAAGACGGGCGCCCGACGGCCCGGGGCCTCCGGGCGCGCACAGCTCACTCCCTCCGATCCCCGGCCCGGCGGCACCACAGCACAGCCTCGGGTCTGCGGGCGCGTCTAGGGGGGCTTCCCATTTGAAGGTTCGGGGGACGGACTATGACCCGCGGGCCCGGCCCCCCGCCCTGAGCAGCCAATCCACGCCCAGGCCATCCGCCCGCAGCCAATCGCAGGCGCCCCCGGCAGCAGGAGTTAGGAAAACAACTGCGCGTGGGGGGTAGCGGGTGGCGGGTGGCGGGCGGCGCGGGGAACCGCAGGGCGTCTGGTGGCGTCCCCGGACCCTCATCCGCCGTTGTCCTGGTCGCTGCAGACCCCGTTCCAAGCTGACCTGGGGCGGCTGCGCGAACGCTCCACGAACTACCTCCCTGTGCGCCCCCACCTCGCCGTTTCAGGAGCTGCATGACCCTGGGCCTGCACCGATTTCCCCGACACATCCTCGAACGAGCCAGTTGGTCCCTACTTCCCGGGCCAGCTCCACTCTTCCCTGGCCCCGGTCGGCGGGAGCCCCCACCATCGCCACTGCGCCGAGGTCCCCAGGTTAGCCAAACACAGCTCGGCCTGTTCCTCCAGGAAGCTCGCCCTGGAGTCCAAGCCCAACACAGTCCCCTTCTCTGCACCCCGACCACTGTGGCCCTTCGAGTGCTGACACTGTCTCCCTCACAGGCCGAGAAGCCAGGAAGGCCTGTGCGGGCCAGGCCGGGGCTCCTGCTTCGTCCAAGGCCCTACCCAGCGCCACCACGTCCCTGGAGCTTGCGGCTCCAGCACGAAGCAGAAAGAACGGGGCCTTCCCACGGCCTCCGGAGACCCCCACTCTGCCCCTGCTGCCGGGGCTTCCCATACCTCCCAACCTTTGCACCGACTGCTCCTCTTCCGGAGATGCTGCCCATCCCCCATCCTTTGAGGCCCAGCTGAGGCGACACCGCGTAAGTCCCCAGTGACCCAGCATACAGGCAATCCTCCCAGGAGCAGCCTGTGGCCCCAGGCTCTGCCACCTACTCCCTGCTCCAGGCCTCAGACAAGAGACACAGAGAGAAACGCAGGGGCTGTGCTCTGCCCTCCCACCAGCTGCAGTGCTACCCTGGCACCCCAGCCCCCAGGCCACCCTCCGGAAGCCAACATGGAGTTTCCTGACTGGGAGGAAGAGCCCCCATCCTCGCTGGAGGCGGGAGGCGAGGGATTTCCGGGCATTCTTCTGTACAATGGCCCAGCCATTTCTCCAAAGGCCCACTGGGATGGACAGTGGGGCCCCCTGAGGCTCAGGTAGGGGCACTAGTCCCTTTCTGGCAGGCCCCTCCCCACTCCCTGTCGGCCCCTCTGTCTAAAACAAAGTCTGTATTCTGCCCTGGAGTGGGGCTACCAGGACCCCCACTCCTTCCTCAGGTCCCAGGTGCCTGACTGCTAGCAGGGCCTCCCCAGAGAAGGCCTGCCTTTGAGGCTGGCCAAAGCCTGGGCGCCTCAACAGATCGGTCCTTCCTGGGCCCGGTTCCTTCTCCTCAGGTGGCTAATACCCTGTCGTCCAGCACGGGGAGGCACTCAAGGCAAGTTTGCTGGGCCCTGTGGGACTGGGGAGGACAATTTTACCTCTTCTTTCACCCCAGCCCCCTCACTCCCTGCATAGATGGAGCTCCAAGGACCACTGCCTCCTCCCAGACACCCCTCACTCGCTGCTTCCCTCCTGTTGCAGACCTTTCTGGACATCCCTTCCCGCATCCACTCCAGGGGGCCCAGCCCTACCACCCACCCACCCTTTCAATCCCGCTTCCCCATGGCCCAAGTCTAGGGACCTTGCCCAGGGTCCCCCCATGACACTCCACGCTGCTGTCTTCCCAGGTCGACTGCTGTGGCCTCCTCAGGCCGTCGAGGCCCCACCCTTGGCCACTGGGGCTGTTCTCCTCAGGGCAGCTGGGCCATCGCAGCAGGCCCTGCTCCTGGGTCACACTCTGCCTGAAACCCTCTGTGGCTCGCACTGCCCATGGATGAAGCACTGACTCCCAGGAGCGGCCCAGATGACATGGGCCAGCTGCACTGGGTCTGGCCAGTCCAGCAGCATACTCCACGTTCCATTCAGACTTGCCTCCCTCTGGGCCCTCAGACTGGTCTGTCTACACCCACGCCTCTTCTGCTTGCAGTATGTATCCCTTGGGCAAGGCCTGCATCTACTAAATTGTGTTACCAAGGTCACTTCCTCTTGGATGCCTTCCTGTCCCATCCCTCAGCCTTGCTCTCGAGGCCCAAGCTGGAGCTGCCTGTCTGCTCGCTGGTTGATCCCACCAGTATCCAGGAACGAGCCCCAGCACAGTGGCCGTCTTCATGCATCTGTCCTGGGCAGGGGGCGGCCTGTGACCCATGCTGACGTCTGGCCACCTGCCACTCCTCCAGCACCTCAGAGCTGCAGCCAGCACAAGGTTCTCCCCATTCGCCTGCCCACCTGCCTCCCTCTCTCTGCCACTTTGGGCCCATCCTGGCCTGGCACCCTGGAGCAGCCCCAGTGAGTCCACATCTCTTTGGGGACAGCCTCACAGTATCTCGGGGACTTGGTAGAAGGGCCTCAGTCCCCACCTCTCACAATCTGATTTCTACCCCGACACCACTGTGTTGGTTGTAGGCCTGGCCGCAGTTGAATCAGAGCTGCCACAGAGAGGCCCAGCCCCGACCTGCGGGGGCGTAAAGACTTGCCTGCCCTTCCTTCCACTCTCTAGAATCTCCTGGCCACTTACTATACGTGGAGCATTGTGTCCGGGTGGAACACCCAGGGGGCTCCTGCCCCCAACCAGGGACTGGGAAGGGCTTTCAGGTATGCCCTTGGCTGTGAGGGAAAGAGATGGCAGAGTGACACCAAGTGATGAAGGCCTCTCTGAAGTGGTGATAGTTCAGCCCAAACCCAGGAAGAAGTTCCACACAAGAGCCCAGAGGCAGGAAAGGGCAGGAGGAGGCCAGCGGGGTTGGGGTGACATGGTGGGCCCAGGCCTGCAGGCCAAGGGTCCAGGCTGGGCAGGGTGTGGATCCCTGACTTCTGGCGAGGGGCTCTTGGGCCAGCACGCCAGCCAAGGCCACCTGCTCATCTGCTGCTATTGTTCTGCTTTCCCAGGGGAAGTGCAGCAGGATCTCATTAATTGTGTGGGGGAAAGGCCTGAGTCAGCAGAAATCAGTTTATCTTGAGCAGCTGCCAGCTGACCCTGCACCACGGTGATCCGGTGACCTTCCAGGGACAATCTAAATTTAGGCTCCAGATTTCTGAGGACTGGGGTTTGGGAAGCTCCTAGTTAAGGGATTTCATTTTGGGGGAAGTGAGAAATAATGTCCCTTCTGTCTTTTGGCTTTGAAATAGGTAAGGATGTTTTCCTCAGGGTAGCAGCTGTTCGTGGAGCCTCTGAGCACAGAGCACTGCCTGTGCCCTTTCTTGGTGCAACCGGTGCCCCAGAGGCAGCTCCTCCAACATCGCCAGGCCTGCCCTGGGGCCCAAGGTGCCCTGCGTGGGAGGGGCATGGGTGCCTGTGCTGATGCCCAGCGTGCCCTTTGACAAAGAGCTGGTGAGTTCATAGTTCAGATGAGGGAACTGGGCTCTCCTTGCCTTTGTCCCACCATTGATGCAAAGCCCTCGGTGGTGGAGACTGCAAGGTTGAAGGGGAGGCAGTCATCAATCCTGAGTCCTCTGCTGCCATTCCTGAGCGCCCTCCAGGTTCCTGAGACAGCCTCCCTGGCTCCCTTGACCTTCACAGCTCATCTGATGTCAGTTTGGTCCACAGAGCGGGCACCACTGGCTGGCTGGCAGAACAGGAGGGCACTGTTGCTTAACCTTCCCCAGTGGGTAGGGGAGTGTGGGGGGCAGAGGGCTCTGGTTGACAAGAAACCCAGGGGCTTGTAGACCCCTGTGCCCTCATGGATCGCACCAGATGGTGGTCTCTGTGTGATCTCCTGGAGGCCAGCAAAGGCTCTGTGTAATGGCAGTAGTGGCCCCAGGAGCCCAAGGCAGCCCTGACCCCACACCCTCCACCCCTCATACCTGCACTGTCTCCGTGGCCTCTCTGTCCACCTTCTCTCCCCGACCCGTCCCTTCACAGATTCAGTCCTTCTCTGCATGCTGCATTTTGCAACAATTTTATACTCTTTCACTTAAAATCAGTAGAGTCATTCTGGATCCTTTTTCATTTAGCATCATATTGTAAGCATGTCCCTACTCTGTTAAAAAACACCCTCATGATTATCATTGTTTCTAACTGCCTTGGGAACTGGAGAGCCAGGATGGAATCATCTATCTCCCCCACTCCTGAGAGTGGGTGGTGACCAAGGCAATCTGTTCCAAGGTTCTGTAAAATGGGGATGGTAATGGGCTCAACATCAAAGGGCTGCCAAGGAGCTTAGTGGACAGCACTTCCTGGCTCAAGGTGGATGCTGGATTAACATTAACAGTGATGATCATCCTGGTAATTATGCAACCATCCCTCAAGACATAATTTCACAAATGATAATTTTCTATTATAAATAATGCTGCTATGAATGGCATTAGTCATGAGCCTTGGTATTTCGGGTAATTTCCTCAGGAAAAACTCCTCAAAGTAGCATTTCTGGCTCACACCCTAGAGGGTGTGTCCCTTAGACGCCTTATCTGAGTACGCATTTTCACTGCCTGTCATTAGCTCTAGGTAGTCACAGTTTTTAAAATTTACTAATTGGATAGGTAGAAGATGGCACCTTACTTTAATTGGCATTTCTTCACAAGTAATGAAGTTAAAATTTTTTTCCAATTAATACCGCTCATTTTTATTTCCTCTTTGGTGAACTGTCTATGTATCCACATAGAGCCTTGGTGTTTTCTCACTTTATATGTTAGAAACGTTACTTGCTATCATATATACGGCATATACTTTTTGCTGTTTCCTACTTAACCTATTAACGATTTTTTTCAAATGTTATAGAAGTTTGAATTTTTGAGTATTCAAATCTATTAAGGTTTTCCCTATGGGATTTCAATCTTTATCTTTAGCCATCAAAAAGTCCTTCTATAACCAGAAAATACAAATTATGATTTCTTATAGTTTTCTTCTCTGTCTCCTCATGCCAAAGAGGGTTTCTGATTCTGACCAAGATGAATAGCACCACCTGCAGATAGGGTTTTGCTCAAGAGCAAAAAGTGGGGAGGGCATAGGAAAGAATCAATAAATTTAAAGATGGGGGCTTCCCTGGTGGCGCAGTGGTTGAGAGTCCTCCTGCCGATGCAGGGGACATGGGTTTGTGCCCCGGTCCAGGAAGATCCCACATGCCACGGAGCAGCTGGGCCTGTGAGCCATGGCCGCTGAGCCTGCGCATCCAGAGCCTGTGCTCCGCACGGGAGAGGCCACAACAGTGAGAGGCCCACATACCGCAAAAAAAAAAAAAAAAAAAAAAAAAAAATTTAAAGATAGGACAATAGGATTATTCCATCTGAACAAGATTAAAAAAAAAAAAAAGAACAGAACTTCAGGAAATGTGGGATCATAACAAAAGGTCTGACATCTATGTCATTGGAGTACCAAAAGAAGAGAAGAAAGAGGCTGGGGATAAAAATGTACTCAAAGAGGGCCTCCCTGGTGGCGCAGTGGTTGAGAGTCCGCCTGCTGATGCAGGGGATACGGGTTCGTGCCCCGGTCTGGGAGGATCCCATATGCCGCGGAGCGGCTGGGCCCGTGAGCCATGGCCGCTGGGCCTGCACGTCCGGAGCCTGTGCTCCGCAACGGGAGAGGCCGCAACAGTGAGAGGCCCGCATACCGCAAAAAGAAAAAAAAAAAAAAAAATGTACTCAAAGAAATAATAACTGGAAAATTCCTAAGTTTAGAAAGAAGAAAAGAAAAAACATACAGATTCAAGATGTTGCCAGAACCCCAAACAGAATAAATCCTAAGAAATCCACACCGAGACACATTGTAATTAAACTTTTGAAAACCAAAGACAAAGAAAAATACTGAAAGGAGCCAGAAAAGAAGGACATCTCACTAATAGGGGAAAAACAAATCAAGTGACAGAATTTCTCATCAGAAACCATGGAGACCAGAGAACATAGCACTTTTTTTTAAGCACTAGAAGGAAAAGAAAATGTCAACCCAGAATTCTGTATCTAGTGAATATATTCTTCAGGGATGAAGTGGAAATAAATATATTCTCAGATGAAGGAAAACTAAGAGAATGTCACTGGCAGATGTACCCTACAAGAATGGCTAAAGGACGTTATTTAAACAGAAAAGAAAACGATAAAAGGAGGAATCTTTGGACATTAAAAAAGAAGAAAGAATATGACAAGCAAAATGTTGGCAAATGCAACAGACTTTCCTTCTCCTTTTGAGTTTTATAACTTATGTTTGATGGTTGGAGCAAAAATGATTACACTGCCTAAAGTGGTTCTCAGGGTGTGTAGAGGAAATATCTAAGATAATTGTATTATAAATAGGAAAGGGTAATGGGACATAAAGGGAGGTAAGGTTTCTATACTTCATTCCAACTGGTAAAGTGCTGACATCAGTAGACTTTGATGAGTTATCTGTATAAAGTGTAATCCTAGAGCAACCACTAAAAACTTTACAAAGAGATACACTCAAAAACACTATAGGTAATTCAAACAGAACTCTGAAAGATGTTCAAGTAAGCCATAGGAAGGCAGGAAAAGGTAAACAGAGAAACAGAGAGAAAAAGAATACACAGAAAACAAAATGGCAGACCATACCGTATGGTATGGCAGCCTTACCATATCAATAATTACATTAAGTGTAAGTGGTCTAAATACAGCAGTTAAACAACAAAGGTTGGTAGAGTGCACCAAAAAAATTACCCAAATATATGCTATTTAAAAGAAACTCAGTTCAAATCGAATGACATATGTAGGCTGAAAGCAAAAGTATAGAAAAAGATATACTATGCAAACATTAACCAAATAAATAGAGCAGTGGCTATATATATATATATATATATATATATATATATATATACATATATTTTATTATTTTTATTTTTTTTATTTTTTGCGGTACGCGGGCCTCTCACTGTTGCGGCCTCTCCCGTTGCGGAGTACAGGCTCTGGACGCGCAGGCCTAGCGGCCACGGCTCACAAGCCCAGCCGCTCCGCGGCATGCAGGATCCTCCCAGACCGGGGCACGAACCCACATCCCCTGCATCGGCAGGCGGACTCCCAACCACTGCGCCACCAGGGAAGCCCGTGGCTATATTAATATCAGATAAAGTACACTTCATTAAGATAATTACCAGGGACAGAGACACTACATAATGATAAAAGGGCCAATCCACCAAGAAGGCATGGCAATCCTAAATGTGTACACACCAAGCAACAGAGCTGCAAAATATGGGAAGCAAAACCTCACAAAATTGAATGCAGACATAGACAAATTGACAATTATAGTTGAGCCTTCAACACTCTTCTCTCAACAACTGAGAGAATAAATAGACAAAAAAATCACCAAGAAGATAGAACTCAACAACACCATCAAACAACAGGATCTAATCAAAATTTATATAACACTACCCAACAACAGCAGAATACACATTCTTTTCATGTGCCCAGAGAACCTATACCAGATAGACCATATCCTGAGCCACAAAAACCCCTCAAAATCAGTGAAAGCAAAAGTTGCAAAAGTTGCTTCTTTAAAAACATTACTAAAATCAGAAATGAAAGAAGAGGCATCGCTAATAATATCTCACTAACAGTAAAGTGATTTTAAGGGAATACTATGAACAATTGTATGCCAACAAAGTAGATAACCAAGATGAAATGGGCAAATTCCTACAAACAAAAACTACCAAACCTGACTTAAGAATAAATAAATCTGAATAGATCTATAACAAGTAAAGAGATTGAGTTAGTAATTTTAAAGATTTCCAACAAAGAAAAGTCCAGGACCAGATGGCCTCACTGGTAAACTATACCAAATGTTTAAAGTAAAGAAAAACTAATATCAATCAATCTTAAACTCTTACAAAAAAATAGAAGAGGGTGGCACACTTCCTAACTCACTCTATGAGGCCAGAACTGCCCTGATCCAAAGTCAGACAAAGACTTCACAAGAAAACTAAAACCAATAATGCTGGGCTTCCCTGGTGGCGCAGTGGTTGAGAGTCCGCCTGCCAATGCAGGGGCGTGGGTTCGTGCCCCAGTCCGGTAAGATCCCACATGCCGCAGAGCGGCTGGGCCCGTGAGCCATGGCCGCTGAGCCTGCGCGTCCGGAGCCTGTGCTCCGCAACGGGAGAGGCCACAACGGTGAGAGGCCCGCGTACCGCAAAAAAAAAAAAAAAAAAACAAAAAAAACAATAATGCCTGTGAATACAGATGCAAAAATACTCAACAATACACTAGCAAACCAAATCCAGCAACACATATAAAAAATACATGACCAAATGGGATTTATTCCAGGAATGCAAAATCAGTTTAATAAGCAAAAATCAATCAATGTAGCATAACAAAATACTTAGATGTAAATCTAATAAAATACGTACAGGAGTTATATGCTGAAAACTATAAAACACTGATGAAAGGAATCAAAAAACATCTAAATAAACAGAGAGGCATTCCATGTTCATGGATTGGAAGACTTTATGTGATAAAGAATAATGAATATGCACTTATTCATTATTCATTATAATAATGAATAGTGAATAATGCACTTTCCTTCAAAATCCCAGGAAGACTTCTTATAGGTATAAACTAGATTATTCTGAAATGTATATGGAGAGGAAAAGGAATTAGAATAGCTAAAACAATTCTGAAATAGAAGAATAAAGTGGGAAGAATCACACTATCTGATTTTAAAACTTATATAGATATTAACCATACTGCTTATTGGGGACAGAGACATTGTTCAATGGTGCTGAGAACACAGAAACAGCCCCACACAAGTACAACTGATTTTTGACAAGCATGCAAAGCAAGTCAATGACCCAAAAGAAAATTGAAAGCAGGGACTGAAACAGATATTTGTACACCAACATT
Organism: Mesoplodon bidens; assembly: GCF_964165515.1. Taxonomy (NCBI): domain Eukaryota; kingdom Metazoa; phylum Chordata; class Mammalia; order Artiodactyla; family Ziphiidae; genus Mesoplodon; species Mesoplodon bidens. Next base: position 27,556,646 of record NC_138169.1, read on the forward strand.
CATAGCAGCATTATTCACAACAGCCAAAAGGTGGAAACAACCCAAATATCCGCTGATGGATGAATGATAAACAAACAGGTTGTATATCCATACAATGGAATATTAGTCTTAAATAGGAAGGAAATTCTAACACATGCTACAACATGGATCAACCTTGAAGACATTATGTTAAGTGAAATAAGCCAGACACAAAAGCACAAGTACTGTATGATTCCACTAACATGAAGTCCCTAGAGTAGTCAAATTCATAGAGACAGAAAGTAGAATAGTGGTTGCCAGGGGGATGGAGGAGGGGATGGGGAGTTATTGTTTAATGGGTACAGAGTTTCAGTTTGGGATAATGAAAATGTTCTGAAGATGGATGGTGATGATGGATGCACAATAATATGACATACTTAATGCCACCGAATTATAAAAATGGCTGAAATGCTAAATTCTATGGGATGCACATTTTACCACAAAAAAGACAACTCAATAGAGGAAGGATAATTTTTTCAACAAATATGCTCAAGTGATTAGATATCAATAGAAAAAAACCTCAACCTCAACCAAAACCTCACATCATAAAAAAAAAAATCTCAAAATGAATCCTAGATTTAAATGTAAAATGTAAAACTATAGAACTTTTAGAAGATAACTTGGAAGAAAATCTTCAGGACATAGACATGACATCAAAAACATGATCATAAAAGGAGAAAATCATCAATTTAACCTTATCAAAATTAATTTTTGCTTTGTAAAAGACACTTTTTAAAGGATAAAAAGGTACACAGTGGGAGAAAATATTTGCTCATGGATTAAAATGCCTAGAGTAGTAATGGCCCATAAGAAGTGCCACAGATACTATTTTTACTATATTACCAGGTTGCAGTTCTTTTATTAGATTTATTCCTGGATTCTTTATATTTTTGTTGCTATTTTATTTTATTTTATTATTTTATTTTATTTATTTTTTTTTTTTTTGCGGTATGCGGGCCTCTCACTGTTGTGGCCTCTCCCATTGCGGAGCACAGGCTCCGGATGCGCAGGCTCAGCGGCCATGGCTCACGGGCCCAGACGCTCCGCGGCATATGGGATCCTCCCGGACCGGGGCACGAACCCGTATCCCCTGCATCGGCAGGCGGACTCTCAACCACTGCGCCACCAGGGAGGCCCTGTTGCTATTTTAAAATCTTTTTTAAATTGCATTTTCTAACTGATTTTTGCTATTGTATAGAAATGCAAATTAATTTTGCTTTAAATCCAGCAACCTTATCTAATTCTAATAGTTTATTTGTAGATGGCTTTGGGGTTTCCACATAGATTATCATTATCACATGTAAATAATGAGTTCTGTGTTTTTCTTTCTAACTCTTCATACTTTTCATTTTCTCATTTCACTGCACTGGTTAGGATATCCAGTAGCACATTATAGAAGCCTTCATCATGGGCATCATGTAGAGTTTCTGATCTCACAGAGAATGCTTTCATTGTGAATGTTGTCTACTATATATTAGTAGATGTACTTTATTAGCTTCGATTCCTATTTTTGATTTTTATTTTTTATTATGAAAGTTTAATTTCATCAGGGTTTTTTTTGCTACATCTATTGAAATAATTCTGTGGTTTTTCTCTCTTAATCTGTTAATATGGTGATTTACTTCAAGTAACTTTATAATGTTACACCAATTGTGCTTTTTTTTTTTTTTTTTTTGGCCGTGTTGGGTCTTTTTTGCTGTGCACAGGCTTTCTCTAGTTGTGGCGAGCAGGGGCTACTCTTTGTTGCAGTGCGCGGGCTTCTCATTGCAGTGGTTTCTCTTTTTGCGGAGCACAGGCTCTAGGCGTGCAGGCTTCAGTAGTTGTGGCTCGTGGGTTCTAGAGCGCAGACTCAGTAGTTGTGGCCCATGGGCTTAGATGCTCCCCAGCACGTGGGATCTTCCCGGACCAGGGCTCAAACCCATGTCCCCTGCATTGGCAGGCAGATTCTTAACCACTGTGCCATCAGGGAAACCCAAGCATGCATTTTTGAGATAAGCCCAACTTGGCCATGAGAAATTATCTTTTGGATCAATTATTGGATTCAGTTTACATCAGTGTTTATGAGTGAGATTTACTGGTAATTTTATTCTTGTTCTACTCTTGTTCGGTTTCCATATCAAGGTTATATCAGCCTTGTAGAAATGAGGTGCGAGTTTCCTATTTTTCTATTCTCCAAAATAATTTGTACAAGATTGGAATGATCTATTTCTTGAAAGGTAGAATTTGCTTGCAAAGCCTTTTATTCCTTTTTCCATGTTGAAAAACATTTAAAAAATTGAATTATAGTTGATTCACAATGTTGTGTTGAATTATAGTTGATTTACAATGCTAGTGTACAGCAAAGTGATTTAGATACACACATGTATATAATCTTTTTCATATTCTTTTTCCACCATGGTTTATTACAGGATATTCAATATAGTTCCCTGTGCTATACAGTAGGACCTCATTGTTTACCTAGTTTATGTATAGTAGTTTGTATCCGCTAATCCCAAACTCCTAATTTATCCCTCCCCCACCCCCTTTCCCCTTTGGTAACCATCAATTTGTTTTCTATGCCTGTGAGTCTGTTTCTGTTTTGTGAATAAGTTCATTTGTATCATATTTTAGATACCACATATAAGTGATACCATATGGTATTTGTCTTCCTCTGTCTTACTTCACTTAGTATGATAATATCTAGGTCCATCCATGTTTCTGCAAATGCCATTATTTCATTCTTTTTTATGGCTGAGTAGTATTCCATTGTGTATCTAGGTACCACATCTTCTTTATCCATTCATCTGTCGATTGATATTTGTGCTGCTTCCATGTCTTGGCTACTGTAAATAATGCTTGCAAAGCTTTTAAAACATTTGTAAGGGGAGGGGCAGATTTTTAATCACTGATTACATTTCTTTAATCGTAAGACAATCCAGGTTTTTAAAATTTCTTTTGGATTCCATTCTGGAAAACTGTTTTCCCAAGAAATTACCCATTTCATCTGTTTTCAAATTTGTTGCCATGAGGTTGATAAATAGCCTCTTATATTTCTGTTCACTTACTGGGGCATCTATGGTGAGAGCTCCCTTCTTATTTGTGCCTCCTCTTTTTCTTGTGAATATTACCAGAGCCTGGCTTTGTTTTTGTATTTCCCACAAGCCACCATTGGTCTTTTCTGCCTTAAACTGTACTGCACCTGATGTTGACATAACCCACAAGTTCACTCTTGGTTAGTCTTTTCTCCCTTGACCTTCAATGTTGTGTTTCTTTATGTTTTAGGAGGGTTTCTTGTAATTGCAGAAACCTGGGTTATTTTTCATAAAATGTGACAATCTTCTTAGCTGGAGTGTTTGGTCCCTTTACATTTTTTGTGATTACAGGTATGCTTGTATTTATTTGTAACAGCTATGTCCAGCTCCCCCTGCCCACTCTCCTCCTTCCTTTCCGTTTTCTTTTGGATTAACTTTTTTTAAAATTAATTAATTTATCTATTTATTTTTGGCTGCATTGGGTCTTCGTTGCTGTGTGCGGGCTTTCTCTAGTTGCGGCGAGCGAGGGCTACTTAGTCTTGGTTGCAACGCGCGGGCTTCTCATTGCGGTGGCTTCTCTTGTTGTGGAGCACAGACTCTAGGTGCGCAGGCTTCAGTAGTTGTGGCATATGGGCTTAGTGCTCCGTGGTATGTGGGATCTTCCTGGACCAGGGCTCAAACCCATGTCCCCTGCACTGGCAGGCAGATTCTTAACCACTGTGCCACCAGGGAAGTCCCTGGATTAACTTTTGTCTTTTTCTTAATTCCTTTTTTCCTTTTTACCTTTTTAGAAATTATACCTTCTGGCCCTATTTAGGCAGTCACCTTCTAAAAGTAATAACCTCTAAAGTTAATATCTTTGCCCTTCTCCCCACAACACTGAAACCTTATAATGTTTAACCTGTCACCTGCTGCCAGCTCCCATGCTATTGTTATTGGCACCCTGCGGTTGTTTCAAACACTCAGTACTGGTGTGCAGGGCCCACCCGAGAGGATGCCCCCACCTCTTGCCTCCTCAGGCAGTGGCCGCACCCAGCTTGCTAGGTGGAAAGCCAAGGGCAGGAAGCAGCCGTGAACACAGGCCGGCACCCCTGCTGCTCCCAGGAGCCAGTCCTCAGATCCTATCTCAAGCTCACGCTGGCTTAGTCAAGCCCTCAGGAGTTGACATCCAGGCCAGCACTGGTCCAAACAAGGAGTGGGTCAGAGCTGAACATCCAGGCCCAGGCTGACCGCACCAAGGACACAGGGAGGTGCTCAGAGCCCACAGCCCTTCCCAGGAGGCTGGCAGGGCCTGGAGCCTGTGAATTTACCCCTCAGCTGCCCTGGTTGCCCCCTGCAGACACCCCCTTCTTTTCACACTTTCACTGAAAACGCATGAGCTGGGGATGTCCCAGCTGGGCCTCCCTGCAGCGAACGGTGGCCCCCAAAATGTCCACAACAACAAGGACGTTGCCTCAGACAGTGTCTCCTGCTCTCATTCCCCACAGACCAAGGGATGGGGATGCAGAAGAGCCAAGCAGAGGGACATAGCACCTACCCAGGAGGCTGGAGGCTGTGGAGAGGAGCCACCCCTTACATAGGTTTAGAGGAAAGATAGGAGTTCACCAAGGCGAAAGTGGGATCAGGCATTCTGGGAAAGAAGAGACCATGGGTAAGAGCAGTAACAAACACCAGCAGGGCATGGGGTATGGAAGGACAACAGCAGGACAAGGAGGGACCCATGCAGCTGGGCTCTGGCTGGCTGGTGTCTTGAAGAGAGCTCCTGGGAATGGAGCTAAGAAGTAAGAGAAGCCACCATTCCAACAGGCACATGGTCATGTCTGGCTGCCAGGATGGGTGAAGTATGGCCCTGCAGCTGGGTGGCCACAGACTCAGCAGAACCCAGAGCCTCCTATTCCCAGGGGAAGGGACCATCCCCGCCACATGCCGAGTTCTGAGGGCCCACAAGCCAGGGCCTGCAAGGTGGAACTGAGTCAGAGATGCTAGGCCGAGGTTGGGATTCAAGGGAGCAGACAGAGCCCATCCCCGTCCCCCCGCCCTCCCCTACAGAGCGTCCCACTGCACATACCAGTAAAGACTTTGAGAGCTAATAAACACATGGCAATACGGAAATAATAAAGAATGTCATCAGTGGGCCAGGAATTTTGAGAGACTTTTAGGAGTTTGTGGAAGAGAAGAAGGAGATAGGGTGAGACACTGGGACCAACCAGGGCTGAGGGAAAAGCCAACCCTGCGTGCAGACAAGGAGCCTCAGCTGGAGGAGGAGGCTGCAGCCTCCAGCTGTCACCCTGGGAGCCACTTTGTCCCCAAAGGGCCCACTGAGGCGGGCTGGGGCAGGAGGAGGTAGATGAGGAGGTAGCTCCATTCCCAGGAGCTCTCTTCAAGACACCTCTGAAAAGACGAACCCTCCTCCAAGTAGCTGAGGGGGGAGAAAGGCAGGTCCTGCCAGGAGAGAACCCAAGCAGCGTCAGTTAAAGGCCTCCTGGTGCCCCTGGGGTGTCAGGGTAGAGACAAAGAAACAGACCTCTCACACACCTGCCAAGGGTACACGTTGGTACAACCACTGCAGGAAATAGTTTGCCGTTACCTCAAAAAGTTGAATGAGCATCATCCCATGAGCCAGAGGGAAAAGTGTCCACATGCACTGGGTACATGTGGCAGCCAATAGTCAGCATCAACTACCAGAGATGAAGGGAGGGAGCTCCTGATGTGACTCCAGCACCCATGACCGCGTGCAAGGACCTGAGCAGGAACCACCCCGCTGAGCTCAGTCAACCCAGCACTTGGGAAAGAAGAATAGAATGGCCCTTGTTTCAGGCCACTGAGGTTTGGGGTGTTTGTTATGAAGAGACAGAAAACCAGATTTCATTTCTATAAAGGTTAAAAGTAGGCAAGATTAAACCGTATTGTTCAGGAATAAATATACAGGTGCTAAAACTAAAAAGAAGAACAAAGAAATGATTACCACGAGAGTGAGGATAACCTTTATCTCTAGAGAGAGGTGAGCGGAAAGGATATATGGAGCTTCTGAGGCGATACCTAGGGGTGACTATGTGAATGTTTGCTATAGAATAATTTGTGAAGCTGTATGTAATATCTTTCACAATAAAAAGACATGTGTGTGTATTTTAAGAAAGGCTAAAAGAAAGTACTCAGGTTTGGATGATGTGGGTACAGCATCTGCCAGCAGCTCCCACGTGCATCCTACAGAGCAGCCTGGCTTCGACAGGACCCCCACTGCCCACACACCCTCCCACGCAGGGCCAAGCCCCTGGGAGCAGCAGACCAGTGTACCCAAGACCAAAACGCATGCCAGTCACCAGGAAACCCCAGATGGAAGCCAGCTAATGAGAGAACAAAGGCAAACATTAGAAACCTTGACAATGTGAAATAATAGCAAAGCCCTGGGAACAAATCTATTTTCTGTCTCTATGAATGTGCCTTTCTGGACATTTCACATCAATGGAATCATACAATAATGTGGCCTTTCACGTCTGGCTTCTTCCACTTTGCATAACATTTTCTAGGTCCATCCATTTTGTAGCCTGTGTCAGTATTTCATTCCTTTTTATGACTGAATAGTATTCTGTTGTATGGATAGGTCACATTTTGTTTATCCATTCATCACCTGATGAACATTTGGGTTGTTTACACTTTTTGGTTACTATGAATAAAGCTGCTATGAACATTTGTATACAAGTTTTTGTGTGGACATATCGTTTCATTTCTCTTGAGTACCTAAATGTGGAATTGCTGGGTCATATGGTAATACTATGTTTAACTTTTTAGGAACTGCTAAACTTTTCCACAGCAATTGCATCATTTTATATTCTCACCAGCAATGTATGAGGGTTCAATTTCCCCACATCCTCGCCAACACTTATTATGTTGATTTTTTTTATCATACTGGACTCAGTTTACTAGCATCTCATTGCAGATTTTTGCATCTACATTCGTAAGGGATATTGATCTGTATTTTTCTTGTGATGTCTTTGTCTTTGGTATCAGGGTAACACTGGCTTTGTAGAATGAGTTAAGAAGTGTCCCCTCCTCCAACTTCCCTGGTGGTGCAGTGGTTAAGAATCTGCCTGCCAACACAGGGGACACGGGTTCAAGCCCTGGTCTGGGAAGATCCCACATGCCGCGGAGCAACTAAGCCTATACGCCACAACTACTGAGCCTGCGCTCTAGATTCCAAGAGCCACAGCTACTGAGCCCGTGCGCCCTAGAGCCCGTGCTCCACAACAAGAGAAGCCAGTGCAATGAGAAGCCCGCGCACTGCAACAAAGAGTAGCCCCTGCTCACCACAACTAGAGAGAGCCCACGTGCAGCAGCGAAGACCCAGGGCAGCCAGCAATCAATCAATCAATCAATATAATAAGTGTTCTCTTCTCTTCTATTTTTTTAAGTGCTTGAGAAGGATGGATGTTAATTATTCTTTAAATCTTTGATAGAATTCACCAGTGAAACCATCTGGTCCTGGGTTTTTCTTTGTTGAATTTTTTATTACTAACTCAAAATTCATCAAATTTGGGAAGATTTCAGCCTTTACTTCTTATTGAGAATCAGCCGTTTTTGTTTTTTTAAATAAGCTTTCCCCAGGTTGCTGCAAGCCTTTGGTTAATTTTCAAAGTCCCAGAAACATTGATCCTGTCAGTTTTTGCCCATGTTTTCATTGCTTTTATGAAGGGTGGAATGTGGAGTTTCTTACTCCACATTTTTTTCTTACTTTTATTTTTTTAAAACATCTTTATTGGAGTATAATTGCTTTACAGTGGTGTGTTAGTTTCTGCTGTATAACAAAGCGAATCAGCAAACATGTACATATATCCCCATATCTCCTCCCGCTTGCGTCTCCCTCCCACCCTCCCTACCCCACCCCTCTGGGTGGACACACAGCACCAAGCTGATCTCCCTGTGCTATGCGGCTGCTTCCCACTAGCTATCTATTTTACATTTGGTAGTGTATATAGGTCCATGTCACTCTCTCACTTCGTCCCAGCTTACCCTTCCCCCTCCCAGTCTCCTCAAGTCCATTCTCTATGTCTGTATCTTTATTCCTGTCCTGCCCCTAGGTTCTTCAGAACCCTTTTTTTTTTTTTTTTAGATTCCATATATATGTGTTAGCATACGGTATGTTTTTCTCTTTCTGTCTGACTTACTTCACTCTGTATGACAGTCTCTAGGTCCATCCACCTCACTACAAATAACTCAATTTTGTTTCTTTTTATGGCTGTTACTCCTCCATTTTTGCTGACATCACTCCTTAGTTGGGCTTCTGACAGAGCAGACAAAAGCATCCTGACAAGAGATTTACTTAGTTATAAAGGTACACTTTGGGATGGTGATTCTCAAACTTTAGTGTGCATAAGAAATAACTAGAGGTGATGATTATAAATGCATATTCCTAGATCCCACCACAAATCCCAACACTTATGTCTGGGGCCTGGGGATCTGCATTTTAGGCAGGTGCTTAGAGGCCCCCTTTGGAAGCACCAGTCTCAAACAATGAACAAAGTAATAAACAAGTTGGGAGGTTGCGAGGAGAGATGGTGTTCATTTCACATTTTTCACAGAAGAGAGCCAAGAGAAACCAGGTAGAGTTGAGAAATCAAGACATGGGAGAGATTTCCCTTGCGGTCCAGTGGGTAAGACTCCACGCTTCCACTGCAGGGGGCCCGGGTTCAATCCCTGGTCAGGGAACTAAGGTCCCGCATGCCACAAGGTGTGGAAAAAAAAAAAAAAGACATGGGATGAACGCTTTAGAGTTATGGAGGTACCCAGAGTAAGAACTGGAAACAAACAGTGAAGGGAGGCGACCTCCAGGGAGGGGCTGGAGCGGGACACGGCAACTTTGACTTTTTTCTTTACAGTTTGAACTTTCTTTTCTCAAATACAGATGTTATCTTTATATATTAAAACAAACAAAAGCGATGGAGAAGTCAGTAGGAGGGGGCTACTGGCCAACAACCCCGCCTTGTCTCCTCAGGGCCTTGGCCAGCCCAGCCCTGCCTACCATCCCTTGGCCAAGGGCTGCGGCTGCACCATGCAGCCTGGTACCTTGGGAAGGGCACTACAGACTGGGGCTCCTCTCCTTCAGCTTGGACCATGCCCTTGCCACCTCCCTCCAGAGAAGTGGGCACTGGCAACTGAGTGCCAACAAGATGAGGAGGACGCTATAGTATGAGGGAGTCAGGAACCGCAACCTAGAGCCATACAGCCCTGGCCTCTCTGGGCTTCAAGGGATCTTCCCAAGGTCACGTAGTGACCCAGTCCTTCCCAGAACCAGTAGTCTTTGGGGCTTAAAAACATAAGCATAAAATCAAAAACAAACTTTGCTTGGAAGCTGGCTGTGGGCAGTTGGCTCAGCCTACACCATGGACTCACCAGCCAACTGCTTCAGAGGTCTGGGCAGGGGGCCACCTGACAGGATGTGCTGGGAAGCCAAATGGGGATGGCTGCTTCTGGGAGAGGGACAAGTGATGACAGTCATGTCCCTGGACAGCAGAGGGCTGTGGCTCTCACCGGCCCCCCGGGCTCTGCAGGGCTGTTTTCAGGGTGAAGGTTATCTAGCCCAAAGCCCTCCCGTCCAAAGCCAGAGACTCCCTGTCCTTTCCACAAGGACGTTTGGGAGGTGTCTCTCCCTTCCCAAACATCCTATGCCAGCACGGGGCATGCCTCCAAACAGAAAAGTCAAAAAAGCTCCCCCGGGCTTCCCCGGTGGCGCAGTGGTTGAGAGTCCGCCTGCCAATGCAGGGGACACGGGTTCGTGCCCTGGTCCGGGAAGATCCCACATGCTGCGGGGGGTGAGCCATGGCCGCTGAGCCTGCGCGTCCGGAGCCTGTGCTCCGCAACGGGAGAGGCCACAACAGTGAGAGGCCCGCATACCGCAAAAAAAAAAGAAAAAAAAAAAAAAAAGCTCCCCCTCTCTGTGGAGCAGGAGTGGGGAGGGAGGGATCAATGGCGGGGGGTGGCAGGGAGCCTAGGACCAGAGCCTCTGACACCTCCAGCCAGGGTGACACTGCACTCTGATGAGCAGGCTGACCAACTGGGAAGTTAGCGTTTGGGGGTTTCGCACAATATAGTGAGAAGCCAGGGAGGGCCGCTGCAGCAGAGAGGCTGCTCAAAAGAAACCACACATGAGCTGGGCCTGGTGGCTGGCAAACTTTGGATGCAGGAAGGCAGGGAGCACCCCTGTTTTCCTCTAACAGGCGCCGCCACTCAGGCCAAGGTTGCCTCTTGCTCTATAGGCCTCATGAAATGAGCTCTGGGAGGCCCGAGGAACCCCGCGGCAACACCTCGAGGCCCTCGCCAGGTCCCAGTCCACAAGGCGACCACTAGTTCTGCTCTCACCCCTGGCGTCAGGAGTGGTGAGAACCAACTCTGCTCTTCCACCACAGTTCTTGGCCAGGTGTGGGTCAGTATCTCCCACCTTCAGCTTCTTTACTTACCTGTCAAATGGCTGATAGGTGTGTCCCAGGTGTCATCAGCACAGTGCCAAACCCCATCTGAATTGACAAGCCTGTGATGTAATGATGACAGCAGCAGCAAGCATACTCACCTGGCACCTGCCACGTGCCAGGCGAGGTTTAGAGTGATGCACATATATGACTCTCCAATTTTGTTCCCGATTCTGATGTGTGGGTTTTTTCCCACCACCAAGTGATTCTCCACCACCAGCTAGGTGTCCTACAATTTAACTCAATTCTGACACTATCTACCTAGAGACGGCATCAGATTCACAGGTTGAGGGCTCAATTCCACAAGACTGTCCCCACTTCAGATGCCAATTATAAGTCCAGATTGTTACCTGTGCCTCTGACCTACTGGCTATAAATCAGAGGTTCCCACGACCTCTCCTTTTGGGTTTGACTAACTTGCTAGAGCAGCTCACAGAACTCAGAGAAACATTTTACTTACTAGTTACCCGTTTATTATTAAAAGATATATATATCAGAGACAGCCAGATAAAAAAGATGGTTAGGGCAAGGTATGGGAAGGGATGCATGCCCTCTCCAGACACACCCACCACTCTCCCCGAACGTTCACCAACCTGGAAGCTCTCCGAACCCTGTCCTTCGGGATTTTTATGGAAGCTTCATTAGAGGCGTGAGTAAATTAAGTCATTGGCCATTGTTGATTCATTCAACCTCCAGCCCCTCTCCTCTCCCCTCCTTGGAGGTTGGAGGTGAGGGGGTGGGACTGAAAGTTCCAACCCTCTAGCCTCCTGGTTGGCTTCCCTGGCAACCAGCCCCCATCCTTGTGTGCTTCCCCAAAATCACCTCATTAACATAACAAAAGACACTTTTTTACTGCTATCATCACTTAGGAAATTCCATGGGTTTTAGAAGCTAGGTGCCAGGTACAGGGATGAAGACCAAATACTTACTGCTTATTATAAACCACAATATCACAGACTCTAACCCTTGGGCTTTGCCATCAGCACACCCAGATGAAAAGAGAATACTGTGATATGTCACAGGGCTATGGAACAGCAGAGTCAGATCTAACCAGGCGGTTGACTGAGTTGGGATTCTTGGCCAACTGGATGGAAGGAAGGAAGGAAAGAATGAACAACAGGCCCAAAATGGAGTCACCTGTGCTAAGTCCCACATCACCAAACATAGACTTAATAACTAACTTAATTACAGTGTCAACCTCTCCCACAAATGGAATCTTAAGCCAATCAATCTGGAATTAGCTGGTTATTACTAGTGAAGTAATTCACTCTACAGGCCCCTACACTCCCCTAAAGGAAGGTGACCTTGCCTGAAACAATCAGCTCTTTGCTAGAGTAACTTCCTTGTCCCACCTCTTTCTGTCTATAAAACTTTCATTTTGTACAGCTCTTCGGAGGTCCTTTCTCTTTGCTAGATGAGATGCTGCCCAGTTCATGAATCACTGAATAAAGCCAATAAGATCTTTAATATTTACTCAGTTGAATTTTTTCTTTTTTTTTTAACACTATTCTGCCCCCCCATTAAGTCCACAAGAACATGACTATTCATCTCTATAACATCAGGGTCCAGCAAAGAGTCACCTGGGAAACCTCAATAAACGTTTGCTGAACAAAAGAATGAAAATGAGTACGCACAAACCTCCAGTATATAAAATAAACTCTTATTATAACTGCAGGGGATATGTGTGAAATTAATAGAAAAGTATCACAATAAAACGAATCATAATAATTGGAGGCCCAGATGAAGACGTCAGACATTTGGAAACAGTGTGGACACTCAAAAGGCATGGCTAGTTCTCAACGTCAGGTTTCACAGGGCCAAAGTCAAGGTGTGGGCAGGGTAACATTCTCTTCCGGAAGCTTCCACACTCACTCGAGTTGCTGGCAAAATTCAGTCCCAACATAGTGTGTTTTTGTTTTTGTTTTTTTTTTTGGCCGTGCCATGAGGCTTGCAGGATCTTAGTTCCCCAACCAGGGATCGAACCCGTGCCCCCTGCAGTGGAAGTATGGAGTCCTAACGACTGGACCGCCAAGGAATTCCCCCAACATAGTTGCAGGAGTGGGATCCATTTCCTTGCTGGCTGTCAACTAGAGGTCATTTTCAGTTTCCAGAGGCTGCCTGCATTCCCTGGCTCGTTGTTCCCTCAAAGCTCAAAACGGCAAGCCAAGTACTTCTCACACTTTGGCTCTCTGACCCTGTCTGCCTCGTCCCTCCCACCAGGTCTCTGATAGCTACCTTCTGCTGTGCTTCTAAGGGCTCACGTAATTCTACTGCGCCCACCCAGGTAATCCATGATGAGTTGTCTCATTTAAGGTCAGATGATTATAACCCTCATTCCACCTGCAAAGGCTTTCACAGCTCTGCAGAGAGAAGCATTTGATTGAATGGCTGGGGGAGAGGAATCTTTGGAGGTCACCATGAGAGTTCTGCCTACCGTAGCTGGCCCTTGAGAAATTAAACCCAAAGACTGCAAAAGTGGGTGATAAAACTAACGCAGACGGAACAGGCACAGAGTGATAGCTCTGTAGGAACAGGATGGGGTTAAACCAAAGTGTGCTTTGTTTTGCAAAAACTAAGGATTAAGTTGCAGAAAGTTCCAGACACCAGATGTTCCAAAAAGGTTACAGTGCATTCCAGTCAACAAGATATCACAGTGTGAACAACCAACCAGGCACCTAACTACTTGCTTGCAGTTTTTGGCAACCTAGAGGAACCTTTGCCTTATTATAATGATCGTGCCTAGCCTCTCATGAATATGCATGCTCCAGGCTTGAAACTCCCCTGGAGAGCTATCTTCCTGTCTGGTACTTGTCACAAGTAAGAAATGCTTCTGCTTTAATGGAAAGTACTTGGTGTGTTCATTGGCTAAGCACCTCAAGGGATGGACCCATTATGTCTGGTAGCAAGAGGAGGTCCGGTGCCAGCAAGGCATGAGAATTTCAGTTGCTCTGCATCCTCGTCCACACTTACTGTTGTCAGTCTTCTTAATTTGGGCCATTTGAGAGGATGAGAGGATGTGCGTGGCCCAGTGGTGGCTTGCTGTGGCTTTGTGCCTTCCTAACGACAGATGATGATGGAGCATCCTTCCTTTTCTGGTGAAGTATCTGTTCTGTAGATTAATTACAGGGTTGGGGGACTTCTTTACATATTTTAGATACAAGTCCTTTATCAAGTATGAGTTTTGATTTCCTCCCAATCTGTGGCCTGCCCTTCATTTTCTTTTTTTAAAATTTTATTTATTTTTGGCTGTGTTGGGTCTTCGTTTCTGTGCGAGGGCTTTCTCTAGCTGCGGCGAGCGGGGGCCACTCTTCATCACGGTGCACAGGCCTCTCACTGTCGCGGCCTCTCTTGTTGCGGAGCACAAGCTCCAGACGCGCAGGCTCAGCAGTGTGGCTCACGGGCCTGGTTGCTCTGCGGCATGTGGGACCTTCCCAGACCAGGGCTCGAACCCGTGTCCTCTGCATTGGCAGGCAGATTCTCAACCACTGCGCCACCAGGGAAGCCCCCTTCATTTTCTTAATGGGGTTTTTCAAAGTTAATTTTCTCCAGGTTTCCTGAGGTATGATTTACAGAAGTAACACTCACCCTCTCTGGTGAATTCCACCACCACAGTGAGACATGGACTCTTCCTGCCATCCCCCACCTCCCCTTAGAGCAGGTGTGCTCTGCAGCCCTGGGACAGGCTCCGGGCCTTTCCCAGGCGGGCCGCTGAATGCCTCTGGCTGCCTCTGTGCCCCGCTCGTAAATCGCAGGATAACAGGAAAAGGCCCACTGAGCATCCTGATACACACAATAATAAAACCAGTAATAATGACACCGAAACGCTCTCGGAGGGCCGCCCCCTCCCCCACCCCATCCCCAGCTAATCAGCCCCGTTACTGACCTCACCACATGTCTGTGAGGAGCCACCAAGACCCTTCTCAGCCGAGAAACAGCGCAGAGGAGGCCACGTGCGGTGCCCTCAGGGAGCCGTGGCTGCAGCCCGAACACCACCAGGGCCGCCGCGCCGCCCCGCGGGGGAGGTGCAGGAGATCCGGACCCGTGAGCCCCGGGCTGAGGGACACGCCTCAGCGGCCTTGACGCCGCTACCGCCGCAGGGCCCGGGTATGTGCCAGAGAGGGGGCTGCGCATGAGCGCGGCGTGCGTGACATGCGCGGCCTGTGCGTGGGGCGTGCGTGGGGATCGTCCAAGGCAGCGGGCGGCGCACATGCGCGGGGCGCAATGGAGCTAGAGGCGCGGGCGGCTGTGGTGATTGGTGCGGCAGCTGGTGCGGGAGAGACACCTGCACGGCGCGGGGCTTGCGCCGCTCTCGAAATCCTGAGGCTGACCGTCGGCCTCAGCGCCAGGTCAGCCGACTGTCGGCGAGTGAGCGTCTAACCGACGAACCAGGCCCCGGCCTGGCTCACCTGTGGGTCGGCGAGGGCCGGGATGGCCCTGGCTTGGCGGTGCTGAAAGCGGTGTTGGTGGCGCAGTAGAGGTCAGGGTGGGGGCAGGCGTGAGTCCTGCGTGGAAGAGGTGGTGTCAGCGCAGGTTTCACCCGGGGCTGACCTCCGAACTGAGCCTTGGGGGTGGGCTTGGTGTGCTCCCATCAGGTCATTGGAGTGGCCTCCAGACCAGCGTTGGGCGTGTGGGAGGCAATAGGTGGGCCTGGACGGGGACGTGGGGAGAGGATGTGCAGCGTCTTGAAAGCTCCTGCGGGCGGGAATTCTGCGGAGGGTCCTTAGGCCTGGAACTCACGTCAGATGTGTGTTTCAGTAGTGTAACTCTGGCAGGAAGTAGACAGGAAGTGTAATTGTACATAGGGGATGTTGGAGGAAGGAAGCCAATCTCATAGTCCCGGCAGCGATGAGGCCTGAGCCTGGAAGTGCCATTGGAGATGCAGATAGAAGCAGAATTTCAGGGAGATTTTAGAGATGATAATAGACAGGCTTCACTGGGCCCCCATAACAGCTGAGCCTAGGATGACGTCTGGGTCTGGAAAATCAGGGGAACTGAGACATTAGGACATCTGAGTGTATACGAGTGCAGACCTCGTGCCAGGCACTCAGCAACAAAGATAAGAAAAGACCTACTCTCTGCCCCCAAGGTGTTTGTAGTTGAACAGAGGAGATGATTATATCTTTATCCATGTAGTGTGGAGCATTACAGGTGTTCCTACCTGAGCCTGAGATGGGGGCAAGGAGAGCTTCCTGGAAGACGTAGGCCCGAGCTTCAGGGAAACCAGAATTCCCAGGCAGTGTGGGTATCTGAGGCACAGAAGGCACGTCAGCAGGAAGGCCAGGCCATTTGGGATGTGCTCAGAGCACTAGAAGCAGATGCTGGAGTGTAAAACTAGATGAACTAGAACTAGGTGCTGAAGTCTGAAATGGGAGGTTGAACTTGAATTTTATTCTCTAGGGGGTGGGGAGCCATTGCAAGGCCTTATGCAGAGGAGCGCTTGTTTGAATTTGGCTTGGCGCAGCTTGTGCTGGGGGCATCTTGGTGAACAGCTGTAAAGGGAGGAGCTTGTAGGCTGTTGCAGGAAGTGCTGGTGATGAGTGGAAACAACCTGGGCAGTGGTGGTGGGGAGCAGAGTGGGCATGGTGAGTGCAGGAAAACAGCTGACGTGGGGGCAGCTGGCTGGGAAGTGGAGGATGGCGGGAAGGGTGCATGGGGCCCTGGGGACATCCCAGTGGAAATGCCTAATAGTTTACTAGCCAAGCAGAATGGCAGATCACTTAACCTTAGGAAGCTTGCCTCTTCACATGCAAATGGGCGTGGCAGTACCCACCTCATAATGTCGGACTGAGCACCTTCCAGTGTTCTAGATGCCCAGGATCCAGCTGAACTGCTACAGTGTGAAATACACAGGAAATACAGGTTAAGCTAAAAACAGAGCACCCAAGCAGAGGTGCAGGTTTGGCTGTCATCCACATTAAGCTCCCAGAAAAGAGGCAGATGAGCATGGAGTGGGATTTCTCCAGTTGCAGGGCAAGACGGAGGCCGCCTGGTGACAGCGTGCTGGTGGCAGGGAAACTGAGCATGGGTATATGTCTGAATGGCCTTGGCAAGTCCAGCTTTAAAATAAAGGCTTAGGACTGGGCCACTAAGCTCTTCCATGGTGTTATAACCTGGTGATCACCTGCGTGCCTCCGTTTCTGTGTGCGGAGGAGCTGACTCTGAGTTTAGCCGTGTGGATCCAAGATCCTAGGGGTCTCAGGAGGGTCCTGGGCCTGTGGAGCTCTGCAGGGGGCCTGCCTTCTCTCAACACACTGCGAATGTTTTCAATGAATCATATATTTGATGTGTGTGAGAGGGTGAAAGGACTTTTATTCTCATCACCATTCTTTTTTTTTTAAATTAAAATTAATTAATTTATTTTGGGCTGCGTTGGGTCTTCATTGCTGCGCATGGGCTGTCTCTAGTTGCGGTGAGCGGGGGCTACTCTTGGTTGCAGTGCACGGGCTTCTCATTGCGGTGGCTTCTCTTGTGGAGCACGGGCTCTACGCGCGTGGGCTTCAGAAGTTGTGGCACGTGGGCTCAGTAGTTGTGGCTCGCGGGCTTAGTTGCTCTACAGTACACTTGAACCCGTGTCCCTTGCATTGGCAGGCGGATTCTTAACCACTGCTCCACCAGGGAAGTCCTCACCATTCTTCAGAGTAGACCCGTTGTTAATTCTGTTGTAGAGTTGACAAGATTAAGGCAAGATTGAGGAGAGTAGGTATTTTGCCAGAGTCTGCACAGTTATCTGAAGAACTTTTTCTTTTACTTGACTTTCTGAGCTGTGTCCCAGAAAGATGTCATAGCTCCAGTCAGATCAATGTAAATAACAAATTAATTTTTTTAATGAAGTAGCAATAATGAATTACCCTAAGTTAGTTTATAAGTAAACTTGGTGTTTTCATTCACATTTTTAAACCAAATTTAAAATCATCAAAGGCTAATATAAATAGTTGTTAATATTTCTCAAGTGCTTCATAAACATAGTACTTCGTATGTAGTCTCTCAATCTTCACGACCTCCTCGTGAGCTAGGTGTGATCATCATCACCATTTTTACTGACAGGCTGGAGTGAGGTGGAGTAACTGCTCCAAGGTCATTGGTCAGTGAGACAGAACCAGCTTTTGACTCAAGATCTTGGGCCCAGAAGCTTAGCTCCTGACCACTGACCTCATTGTCCCTTATTTGCTTTGTCTTTGGGATCTTACTAGGAACAGCAGTAACTCAATAGCCAAAATCATTAACTTTAAGCATTGACACCCCATCTTTGCATGCTTTCTCTTACCCTTATTGTTCAGGCTAAATCAGGGGTGGGTTTTCTCCATTTACTGAAATGGGTGTTGGCCAGAGGTTGAGGGCAGGCTCTGCAGCCTGGGGGTGCCTACGCCCAGAGAACTGAGAGGCATCCCAAGGTGGCTCACTTCAGGAGGATGGTGCTGCAGTGAAAACTCGCCGCTTGTGAAAATGATTTGGCATCTGCGTAGAAGATAACTTTTCTAAATTCATTTTTTTCCTGAAATATAAGATACAGTGACGCAAAGACCTCTGAGATTCTCAGACGCTGGCTTAATCCAGGAAGGCTGAGGTCCACCTTCCTCCCGTTACCATCTCCTACTGAGTGCCTGTCACTCGCAGTCTCAGGGGTAGGGGGTGGCGGTGGAGATGCGGCTTGGTGGCGATTGGGGGAGGAGGGAGCTGGTTCAGTGTGGCCACAGACCCTGTCAACCTGGGCTTCTCTGCTGCATTCCCACTCAGTTTATCTGGCCGAGGGAGTCCAGTGTAAGCAGCCCTGTGATCTGGATAAGGCACTGGCACAAATAAATCTCTGAATTTATTATTGGGCTTTTAACAGCCACCTTTCATGTGTTTTTAAATATTGACTATTAAAAAAATCTTTTTACTTTAACTTGTTTTTCCTTCAGACAGTGCACCTCGGGAATAGGGACTTTTGCCTGAGTTGGTGATGGAGATGTTCCATAAGCCCGTGCTGCCTCCACAGCAGTGGCTGCCAAAAGTCACAGCTGTGAAATGACTTGTGACTGCTAAGGATAAACATATTTGTCCCTTTTCATTACATGACCTGTAAGGGCTAGCAGCTCCTACTGGTAGCTGTGGTTTACCCTCCCTACTGTATTTCTTAATTTGCAAGTGGACATGGGGCCTGTGGCCTCGTTTATCTTCTCTGGGGTCTGAGTTTCGAGTTTGAGCCCTGTGTTCTGGGGGCCTTGGCTTCTCAGTCCCTGAAAGCTCGGGCTTTCCTGTTTTCGTCAGCCTCCGTTTACTCTGTGGGCGCGCTTTGTGTAGGGGCGAAAAATACCCACGAAGGAAGCTCCCTGGAGGGTGACCAGGTGCACAGTTCAGCCAAGTAGGTGCCTCGATGGGGTACGTCTCTTTGTGTTTCTTCCAGTCGGGAAGGGTGTGACGGCGTGCTGTGCTCGGATATACTCGGCTTGCGGCCAAATAACTTTACCACCTGAGCTGTGGGGCTGCCCTTCCAAGGGTCCAGCCTCAGCCTCCAGGACCCAGAGCAGACAGGTCTGGGTGGTACTCACGGTGGCTGTGACGAAGTCTCGTTGTGTGTTCCGAGTACCCCATGACCCCTGAGTATCTACACAGAGCTCCTCTATACGTGCACTTGTGTGTGTGAAAGTGCATCTGTGCACATACTGAAGCTTTCCTGAGTAGAACAAGAAGAAGGAAGAAGGTGTGGGGGGTGGATAGACAGATGGCAGCAGCTGAGTTATTGCAGCTGGATGACCGCTTTGTGGGCATACAGTCTACTCTTCTCTCTGCTTTTGTGTATATCTGAAAATTCCAAAATAAAAAGATTTAAAAACAGGTATAGTATTTAAGTACGTGTTTAAGTGTTTAATCCATGCAGTGCTTACTGCGCCCAGCTTTGCTGCAGATGCTGTGGGGAGTTTGGGTGCAGCGCCGATTCTGTGCTTTCGTGGCACTCAGAACTGGGGACAGACATTAATGTAATGTCACACAAATACTGAATTTCAAACAGAGAGGAGCTCTTTGAAGCACAGCACGGGGTATTATGAAAACCTTGAGTCATGGAAACTGGGAAGGGAAGGGCCAGAATAAGCTTCACAAGTGGATTGCTGATGCATGACCAGGAGTTAACTGGGTGCTGGGGGGTGGGGAGGGGGAGGAGAGAGGGACCTGAGACCAGGGGGTTGGGGGGGATTCCTGAGAGGTAGGCCAGCGTGTGCTGCCAGGCCTTGTTCGGGAATTGCCTTTGCTCCTGGGATGGAGGGGCTCCTCAGGCTGCCATTTTGGCTGCCGCTTGGAGGGTGGGTGGAGGGGCCAGGGCAGAAGTCGACCTGCAGCTGAGGGCCAGCTGTCTGTGCTACAGGCTGATGCGGGAACAAAGGTTTGTCTCAGAGAGACGTGGTTTTATATTTTACCTAAAAGTGTCCATACCATCAACTCAGCAACCTGTTTGCTTTGAATTTTTTTTTCTGATTTTTTGGTATTTTAACATAACACAAAGTTATCTGAAAGTCTTCTCCTAAAATCCCATCCTCCGGATGCCCATTGTTAACGTACTCCTTTGACTTAGTCTTTTCTACCTGTGTAGTATCTTATTCTGTGGATGCTGCATTGTTTAATTTACTTAATAATTTATCTAATTGTTCCTCTTCTGAAGGACATTTGGGTTGTCCGTAGATTTCCTGCTGCAGTGAATGTCCTTGAGTGCCTGTGTTCATTGCTGTGCATTTGGGAGCTAACTGGAGGCCTCCAGCTGGAATCAATGGGTCAGAGTATGCATGTTGCAGGGTTTAACACATGCTGTCCCGCTGCCCCAGGGGGACCTGCTTCCCCCACACACTTTCACCAGCATTAGATTTCACCTTTCTTAGTTTTTTTCTTAATCTGTTGGGTGAATAAAGCTTGTCTTATCAATTCTATTGATTACTTGGAAATTTAAGCATCTTTTAAATGTTTATTAGCTATAGTCAGTTTTCATCAGAAAACTCTCTTTTGCCCATTTTTCTTTGGAGTTGCTTTCCTTTTTCTTTCTTGAGTTGTGACAGTTCTTTATATGATGTGGATATTAACGGCTAACACTTGAGTCCAAGGTTGCACCCAGCTTTAGACAGCAGTCTGAGAATTCCCCTTGGTCCGTGTCACCCCAGTGCCCATGTCAGGTGTCACCAGGGCCTGCTCATTCTCCTCTGAAGTTCTTGACAACTCTGCTTTTGGCCCCTTAAGATTGGGGACACTCTCCAGAGCATTCCCTGCAGTGCTCCTGCAGGGTGAGGTGACCTTCCCTGGGGGTCACACCGAGGATGGAGCCCGGGGCTCTGCTTCTGCAGCAGCTTCGGATGATGCCACGGTGGGTGTCGCGCCTGGGTCAGACTTCCCCTGGCCATCCCAGTGAGCATCCCAGGACCCCTCGCCCCTGCTGCACCGTCAGTTCAGTGTCCCAGGTGACCGGTGGGGAAAGAGCTGCTGCCAACAGGCCACAAAGATGTTCAGTTGGAAAATTCAGAGCTCAGTCCTTGAGAATGTGTGGGCTCTTCCAGTCCTCAGAGCTGTGGACCCTGGGTGATTGGTTCATGACAGACGCAGGCACCTGATTTCAGGAAGGTGCGAGTCCTTACTGGAAGGTTCTTAGTGTGTGTGCTGTGCTTGTTGGTGGCACAGCAGGAGTGGGGCTGACTTTCCTGACTGCGTCTGCTCTCTGGTTTTGTGAGGGGAGGGGGGATCTGGGGCCCAGGCCATCACCGGAATCTTGGAGAGCTGGCTCTTGACCTCATGATCCTGCCAATACCCCACGGTCCAGGCTGGAAGTCCTCGGGGGGGGGGGGTCCAGGCCACCTGCCCTATACCCAGCTGCCCCCAATCTTGCCCTGGCCCCTGCCTCATACTCCAGAGCTAGTTCGCAGGGCTCACAGACCTCCCTGGCCCTGGCTCTTGGGGCTGTCTGCTTCTCCCATCTCTTCTTTCTTGTTTTCTTTGTTTGGTAGCAGCTCTATTGAGGTATAATGCACATACCGTACACTTCACCCATCTACAGTATACAATTCAGAGGTTTTTATTATACTCACGGAGTTGTGCAACCATCACCATGATCAAGTAGAGCATGTTCATCACCCCCAAATAAACCCTGGACCGTTAAGCAGTTATTCCCATTTCTCTCCCCTCCCCCAGCCCTTAGGAACCATTCATCTACTTTCTGCCTCTACTGATTTATCTTTTTTGGACACTTCATAACAATGGAATCTGACAATTTTCTACATGTTTTTAAAGTTGTGAACAGAGGCCAGGCTGCTAAACATCCAAAGTGGGAGCTCGGTGACGGCTGAGTTTGTCCTGCCTGGTGGGGCCCGTAAGCAGAGTACTGGGGGGCTGGGGTGTCTGGGATAAGACCTGATGGGTCGCAGCCACCCCAGGAGCTCCAGTCTGGGTCAGATGGGAGCTGGGCAGGAACAGCTGAGGTCAGGGGTGGGAGCTTCTCAGGGCCTCTGGATCCTGTGATCTAGAGAGGCCTGGAGCCTGAGCTCTGCTTCCTGTGTCCGTACTGGATGCTGGACACACTGCCCCATAGATGCCAAGCACGGCCTGAGATTCATTCTGCCGGAAATTTCACCAGTGAGATGCCAGGTGAGTAAGCATCTTCTTAGGCTTCTCTGGAGGGCTTTGGCATTCATTTTCATTCATTTACATCTTAGGGTGAATTACAGTATTTTAATTCAGGCACTTTCTTCCTAACACCTCAGAGAAATCTGTGTAATGTAGCTGGAAGTCCCCATCACCTTAGTTTTGGTAATTGGCCCCCAAACGTGGTGAGAACCCTGCTTCCCTGGCAGTTGTCACATCGGGTACTGTGCTAGGGAAGCCTGTGGGAAATACGAGCAAAATCAGGTCTTTCATCTGAGGACTTTCTCTCCTGTTGTGTTCGAGATGAGATATGACTCTGCAGATCATGCTGCTCTTTGTTCAGACTCCTCCTGTGGCCCCGCGCAACCTGCGCTCTCCTGCTCCCACTGGCCACCTTGGTGCCCGGCACACCAGGCAGGCTCCCACCTCAAGGCCTTCACATGGGCTGTTCCTGTGGTCTGAAGGGGCCCTGTTCCCCGCCCGCTTCCCCCGTGTCTGCCCAGATGCTGCTTTCTGGGTTCCCAGCTTAGGGCCTGGCGGCGAGGCGGCACCCAGTACCTACTGGAAGAATCAGGAGGGAGTACCTCTAGCATGAACATTGGGTTCCTGTGGCCAAGAGGGCTGTCTGGCTCCTTTTGCACCTGACAGTTCTGACCCTGCTGGAGTTCAGGAGGAGAGGGGCCCCAGGAATTGGCCTCCGCCCCCTCCTGCATAGCTGGCTTCCTCAGTCTGGTAGCTCGGCACCTGTTGGCTGCCAGGCTGTGGAGGGGCCCTGGCCCAGGTTATTCCTGTCCTTGGGATGGAGCCCCAAGACCCCATTGTGTGGGGTCCCTCTTCATCCTTCAGTGAAACAGTGAACCGTGGTTGGGATGTGGTTGGTGGTGAGCCAGGCCCGTGTGAAGGCCGCTGACCACGTCTCCCTATGCAGGTTGCCCAGCCCAGCCACACTGTGGCCTCACGGAGCCCCAGACCCCACGGCACACCCTCACTTTGTGCCCCCAACCCTCCCCCCAGGATACCTGCTCCTGCTGCTCCTTGGTGACAGAAGAGGACTTGGTGCAGTGTAGTTTCCCAATAAACACACATCGAGTGAACTGGTATAGAGAGTTCACTTGTAAGATGTTTTCTGGCTTAGTTCAGCTTGAGTAGAGTTGAGTCCTTTCTGCTGAGATGATCACTCTTTTGTTTTTGTTTAGAGAATACCAAGGCAGAAAAATGGAGGGAGGAAGGTTCTTTAAAAAAAAAAAAAAAAAAAAAAACTTTGTAATAGAAAAATACAAATACATGCAAAAATAGAATGGTGACCCGCCCCCCATGATCCAGCCCCAACAGGTCCCAATTAACACCCACCCTGTTTCACCCACCCACCTTGCCCCCACTCCTAGATTAATTAGAAGCAAACCACAAAGATCATATCATGCCATCTGTACATATTTTAGTTTGTATCCAAAATGAGGCTTCAGAAGGAAAGGCGGAGGGAGAGATGAACAGCTAGAGCCCATGATCTGCCGGCCCGAGCGGAATGATCCCTGTCGTGCTGTCAGTCACCCACTCCGCGTGGCTGTGCATGCCATTTGCATGACATCCGAAGAAGGAGAGCCTGGCCCGAGCAACTGCACAGGTGTCCCCACTGTCATTTCCTTCCTGTGCTGGTCAGGAGCACTGTCAGTAGCTTGCAAACTCTGAGGTGTTTTCCCTTTTTTCATTTCCTGTTGCTGTTTTGAAACCGAGAGGAAGAGAGGTACCTCCATCTGATAACCATTTATTTACTATCAGAGTTGGTGCCCATATTTATAAGAAAGTGTAATAGTCAAAGTCATGAATATTGGTGATTTGAGAAATGCTAACGTTCTAGTGGAATAGGAAGAAACATGTTCATTATGTACAAGTTGTTTTGTGCCACATCACTAAATGTGGATTATTACATGAGTGACGGAGAGAAATGTAGACCTCATATCTCTCTACATCTAAGAACTTAAGTGGAATGTCAGTTCTTGTTAAAAATTATGGTCCTGGGGCTTCCCTGGTGGCGCAGTGGTTGAGAGTCTGCCTGCCGGTGCGGGGGACGCGGGTGCGGGGGACGCGGGTTCGTGCCCCGGTCCGGAAGGATCCCACGTGCCGCGGAGCGGCTGGGCCCGTGAGCCATGGCCGCTGAGCCTGCGCGTCCGGAGCCTGTGCTCCACAGCGGGAGAGGCCACAGCAGTGAGAGGCCGGCGTACCGCAAAAAAAAAAAATTATGGTCCTGAATGGCAAAATGTGGCTTTGGATACGACATATTAATTTTTCTCTTTCAGCTTCTGATGCTCAAAATAAAATATGTCTCAGTCAGCAAAACAGGTAAAAGTAAAGTAATGGAATAAAATCATGCAAATATGAATTATGAGAATGCTTGAGTGACAATCAATATGTGACAAAGTAGATTTCAGAGCAAGGACTGTTACTGGAGATACGGATATTTCTTACTGATAAGGGGGTCAAATCATCAAAAAGACATAATTATCTTATATATATATATATATGCACCTAGTATAGACCTTCAAAATACATGAAGCAAAAACTGAAACAACTAAAAGAATGAATAGATAAATGCACACTGTGGTTAGAGACGTCAGCATTTCTGTCTCAGTAAATGGTAGAACAGGAGGCAGAAAACCAGTCTAACGATACAGAATACCTGAGCTATGCTATCAAACAGCTTGAGTGACATACGGAGTGTTCTCTGAACAGAACAAAAATTAACAGACATCTGGAAAAATCCCTAAATATTTGGCAATTTATACATTTTCAAATAACCCATAAGTTAAAGAAGTCACAAAGTAAATTAGAAGTTATTTTGAATGAATGATGATGGAAAAAATAACAATAAAATTTGTGGGATGATGCTAAAGCAGTGTTTAGAGGGAAATTTATAACTTAAAATTTAAAAGTCAAAACAGTTTTGAAAATGAAAACTTGAAGTGGGTCATAAACCTAAATGTAAAAGCTAAAACTATAAAACTTGAAGAAAAATGGAAGAAAATATTTGCCACATTGGGAGATTTCTTAGGATACAAAAAAATCATAAACCATAAAAGAAAAGGAATTGATTAATTCAACTTCAAAAATGTGACTTCTTTTAAACGCATCCTTAAGGAAAATATAAGTCAAAAACTATATATTTGACAAAGGGCATTTATGCAGAATATATGAAGAACTCAAAGAAGTCAAAAGACAGAACTTCATTAAGAATTGGGCAAAAAAAGAATACAAAAACACTAATTCAAAAAGATATATGCACCCCTGTGTTCATAGAGGCATTATTTACAGTAGGAAAAATATGGGAACAACCTAAGTGCCCATAAACGGATGAATGGATAAAGATGTATATATATACACACAATGAAATACTACTCAGCTATTAAAAAAGATGAAATCTTGCCATTTGCAACAACATGGATGGATCTTGGTATTACGGTATTATGCTAAGTGAAATAAGTCAGGTGGAGAAAGACAGATACCCTATGACTTCACTCATATATGGAATATAAAAAACAAGCAAACAAAACAAACAAATAAATGAACAAACCAAACAAAACAAAAACAAACACGTAGATCCAAAGAACAAAGTCATGGTTACAAGAGGGGTAGGGTCAGGGGGAGGGCAAAATGGGTAAAGGAGATCAGCTGTATGGTGATGAATGGAGACTAAATTTTTGGTTATGAGCATAGTGTAGGATATTCAGAAGTAGAAATATAAAGTTGTACACATGAAACTTATATAATGTTATAAAACAATGTTACCTCAATAAAAAAATGAATCTTAAAAAAAACAAGAGTCTGGGAAAAGATTTGCACAGACATTTCACAGAAGATATACAAAAGGCCAATGAGCACATGAAAAGATGTTCATTATTTCTAGTTCTAAGGGTAATGCAAATTCAAGTCATAATGAGATACCACTGGACACCCATCAGAATGACCAAAATTTAAAAGACTAACAATACCCAGTATTGCCAAGGGTATGGAGCACCAGAACCCTCATACATTCCTGGTGGGGATGTAAAATGGTACAAGTTTGGAAAAGTTGGGCAGTTTCCATTACTCTTAGATATTCATTTACTATTTTACAACACAGCAATTCCACTCCTAGATAATACACAATAGAAAACGTGTATCTGGGGCTTCCCTGGTGGCACAGTGGTTAAGAATCCGCTTACCAATGCAGGGGACATGGGTTCGAGCCCTGGTCTGGGAAGATCCTACATGCCGCGGAGCAACTAAGCCCATGCGCCACAGCTACTGAGCCTGCGCTATAGAGCCCCCGAGCCACAACTACTGAAGCCCGCGTGCCTAGAGCCGGTGTTCCTCAACAAGAGAAGCCACCACAATGAGAAGCCCGTGCACCTCAACAAAGAGTAGCCCCTGCTCTCTGCAGCTAGAGAAAGCCCCCGTGCAGCAACAAAGACCCAATGCAGCCAAAAATAAATAAATAAATAATTTTTTAAAAAAAGTATCATTGCTAAGACTCATGTAGCAATGTTCACAGAAGCTTTATTTAATAATAGCCAAAACCGAAAAGCATCTTAAATGTCCATCAACATGTGATAAGCAAAAGTGGTATAGTCATGCAGTGGGACAATATCAGCAATAAAAAGGAAAACCCTGATGGTGATGGACAGATCTCACGGATATTGTGCTGAATGAAGTCAGATCAAAAAATTATGTACTGTTACTTCCCTGGTGGTCCAGTGGTTAAGACTCCATGCTTCCACTGCAGGGGCACGGGTTCAGTCCCTGGTGGGGAACTAAGATCCCGCATGCCGCGTGGCCGAGGGGGAAAGAAGTACGTACTGCGTGATTTTATTTCTATAAAACTCTAGAAGGGACAAATCTAGAGTCACAGAAAACAGGTCAGTGGTCCACTGGGGCCTGATGTGAGGGGCGAGGGGGTTGGCCAGGAGGAATCACACGGGAACTTTTCCTGTGATGGGAATGTTCTGTCTTGATTGTGACAGTGAGCACTTACACAGGCACACACATTTGTCAAAACTCATTGAACTCACTTCAAACAAGTGTATTCTATTGTATGTAGCTGATACCTAAATAGAAAGGTTTTCAGAAATCCTCTATGTGAGGTAAAAAATGGATGTGCAGTGTGCTTATTGTGTATTTTCTAAAATAACATTTTATATCAGTGGAAAGAATGGAGAACTGTTGAAGATGCAGAGTGGTGCATACAGGCTGCTACCATTTTTAAAGGATCTATTTACACATATGCCTATCACTCAATGCACACAACATCTCTGTAAAGACCCGTAGTTACTCCTGGCGATGGGAAATGGGTGGAGTGGGACAGAAACAAAAGCACCAGGTAGTGCAGCCCTAGACGTCAAGTCTGTGAAGACAGTGCTCTCAGTGGTGGTGAGTCTTCCCTGGGGTGACCCGCCAAGCACAGCCCCGGGGGCAGTGGCTGTCCTGACACTGCCGCCAACGGGCTGTGCGGCCCTGGCCAGCCTCTTATCACTCCCACCCCCACTTTCCTAAACACACCGAAGTCACAGCTGAAGTCCCATTCATTTGAAGATAAGGGTTAAACGTAAGGATGTTTATATAAGCAGAGGCTGCCTGCCTCCAAAGCAAGATGTCACATTTGTCCCCTTACGTGGTCAGCTGCAATGCAGTAAGTAATTCTAGTGTACTGGCACCCAGTGTGATCTAGAATAACAGTTATCCAAGAAATGAAATTCTGATAACTTCAAAGAATAAAATTGTACTTATTTTAGTGAATGGGTTGTAAGGAAAAGTTCACAGATTTAGAACTGCCTACATGCCTTTTTTTAAAATTCTGAACTCATTTTAAGTGATAGGTTCATAAAGTAGAAATCCATGTGACAGCAAAGATTTGTTATTAGTTCAAGTCCACGAACTTCTCTAGGATAATCCCTGCTTCAAGGGAAGAGGATGAATTTATCTAAAGGTCTGATTTTTATGAATTTTTAAAGTAAAATGTATTGAAGTACAATTTATGTATAATAAAATGCACTTTTTTTTTTTTTCTTTTTGGTACGCGGGCCTCTCACTGTTGTGGCCTCTCTCGTTGTGGAGCACAGGCTCCGGACGCACAGGCTCAGCCCCTCCGCGGCATGCGGAATCTTCCCGGACCGGGTCACGAACCCGTGTCCCCTTCATCGGCAGGCGGACTCTTAACCACTACGCCACCAGGGAAGCCCAAAATGCACTTTCTTTTAAGGGAACTGGTCAACGTAACCACCATCAACATATACAATATTCCCGTCATCTGGGAAGTCTCCCAGTGCCCCCGTCTCCCTCAGTCTCCTTGTTCAGAGATCCAGGAAACACTGGCCAAGTTTCTGTCACGAGGGATCGGATTTCTCTTCTAGAGTCTCGTATAAGTGGAGTCGCTCGGTGTGCACTGTTTCTCGTCTGGCACCTTCTGCTCAGCGCTGTAATATGCAGGTTTATCCACGGTGTTGCATCATCAGACAGTTACGCCATTCGATTGCTGAGTAGCTTTCTTCAAGTGATATTTTAAAATCATTACCTGTTTCCTCATTACCTGATAATAACTCCTGGAAAAGTGATGACTGAGAGCATCCAAGCTCCTGAGTAATAAAACCAGTGAGCAGGACAGTCATCCACCCGGTTGACCAAGCCAGAAACCTGGGAATTACTTTTGGTTCCTCTTTCCATACCTTTTTCAAATCCAATAACCACCAAGTCCAGTCAATTTTAATCCCCTGATATCTTTCGAATAGATCTCTTCAGCCAGCATTTTAAGCAAATTATCATTTCTCACCTGCATTACTGCAGAAACCCATTTTTCTTTAGTTCTACCCTCCCCCCACCAATCCATTCTCCATCTTTATTTATTTATTTTTTTTGCAGTACGCGGGCCTCTCACTGTTGTGGCCTCTCCCGTTGTGGAGCACAGGCTCCGGACGTGCAGGCTCAGCGGCCATGGCTCACGGGCCCAGCCGCTCCACGGCATGTGGGATCTTCCCGGACTGGGGCACGAACCCGTGTCCCCTGCATTGGCAGGCGGACTCTCAACCACTGCGCCACCAGGGAAGCCCCATTCTCCATCTTTAAACCAGAATGATCTTACTCAAAAGATCTTACTGCAATGATCTTACTGAAAGGAGAATAACTGAAGTAGAAGGTACATACATTCTGGGATTTTTCCATCATCCCAGACTGAAACTCCGTACCCTTTGAACAATCACTCCCCATTCCCCCTCTCCTGAGCCCCTGGTAACCTGTGTTCTACTTTCTATCTATGAATTTGCCCATTTTAGGTACCTTATATAAGTGGACTCATACAATATTATGTCTGGCATATTTCAAGCCTGTTTTCAAGGTTCATCCATATCATAGCATGTGTCAGAATTTCATTCCTTTTTATGGCTGAATAATACTCCATTGTATGTACATGCCACACTGTGTTAACCATTCATCTGTTGAAGGGCATTTGGGTTGTTAACACTGTGTTAACCATTCATCTGTTGAAGGGCATTTGGGTTGTTTCCACCCTTTGGCTATTGTGAATATCACTGATATGAACATCAGTGTACAAACATCTATTAGAGTCCTTGCTTTCAGTTCTTTTGAGTATACACCTAGGAGTGGAATTGCTGGGTCATGTGTAGTCTTGAGTTTGACCTTTTGAGGAACCACCTAACTGCCACAGCAGCTGAACCATCCTACATTCCCACCACAATGCACAAGCGTTCCAATTCCTCCAAAACCTCTGCTATATTGAACAACAATTTGGAACAATTTAAGATCTCTGTGCCTCAGTTTCCTCATTTCTAAAATGTAGGTAATGATAGTATTATCATTCTTAGAGTGGTTGTGTAATTTAAATGAACAAGTATACGTAAATGACTTAGAAAGGGCCTGGCAACTATGAATGTTATAATAATAAGTGCCATTTGGTATCTACATTGTCACCATTACTGAAGATCAATATGTCTAAAATCTATAAACTTTGCAGTGTACACCCCCTCCCCCCCAGGGTCTCTGTGGGCTCCTAGAGGCTGAAGTAGGAGGGCAGCAGAGTGGGACAGTGGCTGGAGGCAGGGGTGGAGTCGGATGGGCCCCTGAGATGTTCATGGACCTATGTGCACAGCGCACAGGTGGGAGGTGAGGGTGTCGTGGAAGGGGCCACGTAGCACAGAGGAGCAGCACAGCAACACTTTATCTTATGGAACAGGAAGGGGAGGCTCGCGGAGGCCAGAGAGGCCTCCAGTGCACACATTCTGTGATGCATCCCCAGGACTTGTGAGTGGTCTCCCCACTCCCACCCTTCTCTTTGCACACGTGCTTTAGGAAGCGCAGTGGGGTGCGTGGCTTCGTGCCAGGTGCTTGCAAAGAGCCTGCTGTAGTCACCTTAAGGGTGAGACAAGCTCATGAAGACACTGCAGGGCCCCTGACTGCAACCTGACCGTGGGGGTTCCGCAGCTGGATTTCCTCAGGATTGCCTTCAGCAATTCAGTGACCGTGGGCCCAGGATGTGCACATTCTCTCAAGATCCCTTGAGTGAGGGACTTCCCTGGTGGTGCAGTGGTTAAGAGTCCGCCTGCCTATGCAGGGGACATGGGTTCGAGCCCTGGTCCGGGAGGATCTCACATGCCGTGGAGCAGCTGAGTCCGTGCACCACAACTACTGAGCCTGCACTCTAGAGCCCATGAGTCACAACTACTGAGGTCCATGTGTCTAGAGCCCATGCTCCACAATAAGAGAGGCGACCACAATGAGAAGCCCGCGCACCACAACGAAGAGTAGCCCCCGCTCACCGCAACTAGAGAAAGCCCACGTGCAGCAACAAAGACCCAATGCAGCCAAAAATTAATTAATTAAAAAAAAAAAAGATCCCTTGAGCGAGAGCCTGGCCCAAAGTGAATGCTGTACGTTGCCTGGTGCCACCGTGCAATCGTCAATGCTGTCCCTACAGGCTGTTCAAAGTGAAGATTTGTGGCCTGTTCCTATGATGTAGAAAGCCCTCAAATGTTATACTTCCAAGTCCATAGCTGTACAGATTTTCACTTTTTTAAAACTGACACTTACAGGGACTTCCCTGGTGGTCCAGTGGCTAAGACTCCTTGCTCCCAATTCAGGGGGCCCGGGTTCAATCCCTGGTCAGGGAACTGGATCCCACATGCTGCAGCTAAGACCTGACACGACCAAATAAATGAATAAATATTTTTTAAAAAAATAAATTGACATTTACAGTTCACTAAACCTATTGTGGTCATCATTTTATGATGTACGTAAATCAGATCACTATGCTGTACACCTTAAACTTATATAGTGCTGTGTATCAATTATATCTCAATAAGACTGGAAGAAAAATACATAAAATGAAATTGGCATTTACAAGGTGAAAATATGTGTGTTGCGTTGTGGAGGTGTGATGCGTACTTTTGCTGCTCTTCATTCCTAATGTGTCTGCTGTCCTTTCCAGCTCCACTGAGGCCGTGGGCCATGCGGGCTTCACCCTGCTGGGCACACAGGAAGTCTGCCAGGAAAGGCTCTGCCCTCGCCCTTGTGGGAGCGGGCGGGTCACTTCCTGGTTCTTTCCTATTATTATTGTTTGTTATGTTTGAATGGTACCAATGACTGGGCATTAAGGTAGTTTTTCTAAAAACTTTTTAATCGTTAAAGGTTTATTACAACAACATTTGAAAAAAACGGAAAAAGATCATGTCACTCATATTCCCTCCATCCTACCACAATAGCTGCTTTCATTCCCCCAGATTTTCTTCTAGTCTTTTCTCATGCTAATGCATATTTTACCTTGTCGTAATCATTATATTTGGACAATTTAGGGTCTTTCTGCTCAGCTCATAAAATTTTTTCCATGTCACATTATTTTTAATAGCCATATGATAATCTGTTAGGTTAATATAATTTATTTAGACATTCCTCTATAATTAACAATTAATTTTCCCTAATTTTTCACCATCGTGAATTTTTTTTTTTTTTGTGGTACGCGGGCCTCTCACTATTGCGGCCTCTCCCGCTGCGGAGCACAGGCTCCGGACATGCAGGCTCAGCGGCCATGGCTCACGGGCCCAGCCGCTCCGCGGCATGTGGGATCTTCCCGGACCGGGGCACGAACCCGTGTCCCCTGCATCGGCAGGCGGACTCTCAACCACTGCACCACCAGGGAAACCCCACCATCGTGAATTTTATTTTATTTAGCTATTCTTGGTTATGTGCAGTTTGTAAAAAATATAGGTTTAGGTTTAAATGTATAATTAAAATTAGCCCCCGAGTCAATCACATTCAAATCACTGAAATGAGTCTACTGTTTTATATGTTGAAAATCCTCTTTCATAATTTATCCCCTGAACTTTTCCAGGTGGGTCAGGCCTAGAGTTTTAGACCAGGTGTTGCCACACTCCTTCATCCCTCATACCCGGCTTCTGGGGAGGGCCGCCAGCAAGAACCCTGGCAGCAGCATTTTGGAACCACAAGCCCCATAGGTGAGGGCCACGAACAGGGCTGGACACGTGGCTCTCTGGGGTGGCATCCCCCTGAGGCAGGTTGAGCATAGGTGCTTGGCTGGACTGTCCTGGGATGGACCGTGTCAAGGTCAAGTAATTGGCAGGATGGGGTAACCATGTTGCACGCACTCTGCCGCCCTAAGCAGCTGGCAACCTGGACGAATTATATGAATTAACTATCTTCAGACATCGAACAACAGGCAGCACAGAGCTGGGGTCCTGGAGAAAAGGGATCCCTGAGCATTTGGGGATTACTGAGCTGTGTGTGTGTGTGAGACCCCGCAGAGCCGGGCCAAGAACAGCTGCCAGGGAGCTGCCCGGGGGCAGATCCCAGGAGCTCAGCTGCAGTGGGTAGCTCTCGCTGACCCCCAGGCATCCTGGAGAGACCCCTGAAGGGCCCCCTTAGGTCACAGTGGGGAAAACAAGCACTAGAGTGAGGGTGCCTTTGACCCCCCCGCCCCCAGCAAAGCTTAGAAGCAAGTGTCGAAAGGATCACGCTAGCCTGCAAGTCACTTAAATGCCTGCCTAAAGAGAGGAAAGGATAACAATGGAGCAAGGTCCCGCGTGGGCCCTGATGTGAAAATCCTCAACAAAATGTATCAAGTCTATTCAGCCGTGGATAAGAAGGATAATACCTCACTGGCAGTAGAGTTTATCCCAGGAATAGAAGGGTGTTTGCACATCTGACAGTCAATCAAATGGCTTTCCTCAAGAAGGAGATGTTATGATCATCTCAGTAGATCCAGAGAGCTACATACTAGCAAAGAACCATTGGAAATTGAAATTTTAAACATTTGCATTTACAATAGAACCAAAAAAACCGTGCAATACTTAGGAATAAATCCTACAAAATACATGCAAGGACTTTTTGCTGAAAGCTCCAAAACACCAAAGAAAGAAAGAAAGAAAAGAATTCCTAAATAAACGGAGATAGACATTGTGTCCGTGGATTGAAATAGTCAATACAGTAAGTCCCCTATATACGAACCTTCAAGTTGCAAACTTTCAAAGATGCGAACGTGCCTTCCATCAGCGTCAGGTGTGAGTGAAATTGCAGCTTGCCCTCTGTCTCCTGCTGACAGATCCTGCAGCTCTACCATCTCCCACCTCCTCTCCCTCCTCCAGTCAGTAACACTTCTTGCCTGTTCACTCAATGCCAGCCCCTGTATGCCAGCTGTTGTACTGTATTACTGTACTTTTCAAAGGACTGTACTATAAGATTTAAAATGTTTTCTTTATTTTTTGTGTTTGTTTTTATGTATTATTTGTGTGAAAAGTATTATAAACCTATTACACTACAGTACTATATAGCCGATTGTGTTAGTTGGGTACCTAGATTAACTCTGTGGGACTTACGAACAATTTGAACTTACGAACGCACTCTCGGAACGGAACTCATTCGTATGTAGGGGACTTACTGTATTGTTGAAATGTCAGTTCTCCCGAAACCGATGTAGAGATTAAACTCAGTCCCAATCAAAATCCCAGCAGGACTTTTTGTAGAAATTAACAAGCTGATTCTAAAGTTCCCATGGTGGAATATTACTCAGCCATAAAAGGGAAAGAAATTGGGTCATTTGTAGAGACGTGGATGGATCTAGAGACTGTCATACAGAGTGGAGTAAGTCAGAAAGAGAAAAACAAATATCGTATACTGACGCATATATGTGGAACCTAGAAAAATGGTACAGATGAACCGGTTTGCAGGGCAGAAATAGAGACACAGATGTAGAGAACAAACATGGACACCAAGGTGGGAGAGCAGCGGGGGTGTGTGTGTGTGGGGTGATGAATTGGGCGATTGGGATGGACATATATACACTAATACGTATAAAATGGATAACTAATAAGAACGTTTTGTATAATAAAACAAATAAAATAAAAGTTCCCACAGAAAGGCAAAGGTTCCCACAGAAAGGTGCCAGAATCCACAAGACTTCAGAGAAGAATGTGGCCTAAGGACACACACCATCCGCAGAGTTCCAAGACTGACTGCAAAGTTGCAGCCACCAAGACAGGGTGGTGTTGGAGGAGGATGAACGCGTGGCCCGATGGGACAGAGCAGAGCCAGAAACAGCCCCACACAGTGTGCGCCATCGATTGTGACCCTGTGAAGCTGCTTTAGCAGATTGTTTGGGGTTGGTAGTCCTTGTAGGATATCTAAGGGGCGGTCAGAGGATAGAGGGTCAGAAACTCCGGAGAGTGCTTGGGCCCCCAAGGCACAGTTTTTAGCGTTACTGAGTTCCAGGTGAAGTGGAGGCGTGTGGGGCTGTGACCTGCTGGGGTGGGGGGCAGATGGAGGAGGCCAGGGTGGCGTTCTGGGTCTTGAGAGGGATCGGGGGCAGACACAGATGTTTACTTGATGGGGAGGAGCCGCCCAAACGCTCAAGTGGGTCCAGGTTGGAAAGGGGTCCCGGGAGCCGATTGGGGTCCAGGTGACTCAGAGGGAAAGAGGTGGAGGGAGGGGAGCGCAGGCCAAACCGTGGAGACAACGCCGTCACCCTCCCCTCCACACGGAAGGGACTCCATCACGTCAGCAGCCAGGATGTTTCCCTCTAGTGGCTTTTTTGAAAAACCCCACGTTTGGAGTGATTCCTAGGTGCCCAGAGCTACCCTGAACTCTTCCTAAGTGTTGCATCTCTTCCCCTCACACTCTCTCAAGTGGGGTCTGTGGTCCCCATTTCACTGACGGGGAAACTGAGGAACAAGACAAAGCCTAGGTTTGAATTTGAAAGGAAGAAAGGCTTGATTCTAAAATGTTGAGCCATATTTATTTGAATGACTTACTCTGTGACCCGAAAGAAACTCAGTTATTTCCAAGTTATTTTCAACAGCGGTAACCTCTTTAAAATCCGTGCATGCAGGGCCTTCACATGTGAGCTAAGGGCCAGCACTGGGGGTTTTTTGCTGACGAAGAGACTGGCTCCCCATTTCAAAGTCAACCTGGTATTTTTGGTCTTCTGTACCTTTTGTAACTTCCTCTGAATAAGAGGAAATATGGTTGCCAGTTGTGTTTAATTTATTTTAAACAAATCAAAGCACTGATTTCTGCTTCCTGCCTGTGTAATACTTGAGCTGCAGGTGGCTTCAAAGGGCAGAATAACTGTTCTTGAGTGATTGTGTGTCTGTTGTGTTATATCATAAACAGGTCAAAGCTCTGCATTGTACAGGATCAAGGGCCGCAGCTTCGAGATACCGTTTTCTGGGTGAGTGGGGTCAGAGAGCTCTGCGTGATCTTTTGATTGGCCCTGTGCTAGTTAATAGATTAAATTTAGATTTTGCTAGAATATATATTTATGTAAAGACTCGGAGTTTGTTTTTCCTGTTTTCTCTAGCACTGCTCAACGTTCTCTGAGACCTTTATCGCAAACGGCAGGTTGTTGCAAAGGGCAGTAGAAAGAAAAGTAAACACTTATTCATCACTTAGTTTTCTTGCAGGTTCATGGGGTTTAGGAAACTCCACCTAGATTAACTGTTTGTTTCGGACAGGCCTCTCCCCAGAGCTGCGTTCCTGGGGCCACGGGCACTTGGGCTTCAGAATCCAGAGTTCCCAGGGCAACACAGGGCAGATGCCGGCATGCAGGTTGTTACAGCAAAGATGTTATGGCACCTAGATTCCCGGAGCAAGTTCACTTTTTTAAAAACAGTTCCCTGAGGCTCTCCTGGGGCCGCTCAGCCTCCAGTCCAGCCTCTGCTGCCCTGTGCCCCCACCACACCCCCCGCCAGCCACGACAGCATCCGTGCTTTCTGCTGCTGGTTGGTAGGATGTGCCAGGGACAGAGGGAGGTTTGTACCCGCACAGCCACCGCGCTGCATGTGGGACCCATGGGAGAAGCCCTGTATCCTGCTGGACACGTGGGAAGAGCACGTGTGAGAGCCTTGGGGGCCGCTTGAGGAGGCCAGACGCCAGTCAGGGCCTGGGGTGCAGGATGTGGCACGAGGAGGAGCCCCGCATCCTGGTCTGGGGGGATCTCCCGCCACCAGTCCCCGGTGTGCAGACTCAGCAGGCGCACATGGCACCCACCACTCGGGATTGAGCTGGGGAGAGGCCGATAGGCCCTAGAGCAAAGGCTGCAGCTCCCGTGCCCTTGTCATGTGGTGACAGGACCCGGTGGACAGGCCTACAGGAAGCGGCTGGTGCTGGGCATTCCAGTCAGCTACCCGTCTTTCCCTGTGACTGTGAGAGCTCCAGTTCCCTGTTTTCACTTCTTGGGAACTGCTGATAAGAAGGGAACAGAATAAATCAAATGCAAAGTTACATGTTTCCTGGCTGAGGAAGCAAAAATCTAAGTATGACCTTGGAAGTGCTCCTGGACACTCTTTTTTTGTAATTTTTTTCCCCACGTTGACTTTTTCTTCTTGTTGTTTTTTTTATTGTGGTAAAATTTATATAACATAAAATTGACAATTCCCACCACTTCTAAGCGTACAGCGCAGCGGCACTAAGCACATTCACATATTGTGCAGCTGCCACCACCGTCATCTCCCACAATTTTCTATCTTCCCCCCCCAGCAACGCTGCCCCCTACCCACCAACCCCCGCCCCCATGCTCCCTCCCGTTACCCAGGAAGTGGGCTCCAGTGGGGCCCTGCCTCCCAGGCGCCATCTTGGGCAACATGTTCAGATGCAGGGTGGGTCCCTGGTGGCCCGGCTGAATTCCTCCTGCTGCGGGAGGACTAGGAGGCTTGGGCAGCGGTTACCTGTCGTCCCGCCCTGGGTGAAGCTCTAAGGACAGCTGTCCCCCTTCCAAGGAGGGAGGTCTGTCGGACACCAGTCTTCTTTGTAGTAGTCATGGGTGGCATGGGTGAAGCGCCTGGGTGCCAGGCACTGGCCTAAAGCCTGCTGGCTGCATGCAGCTCTCATCCTTCGGGGCCTTTGTCTCACGGGAGGGGCAGGGAGAGCCAATTAACCTGCACCCTTGACTGGGGCGGGGGCGGGGGTGGGGCTCTCCCAGGCTTTGTCCCAGTCCCCACGAGGACCCATGAGGGGCGTAGATATTCCATTCCCATTTGGCAGGTGAGAAAACAGGCACAGAGAAGCTAAATCAAGGGTGTGTTTCTGAATCCCCACCAGAAGGGTCCGCGAGTGGAGGTGCCGCTGCATTTGGCGATGGGTGTGGTCTGGGGTTCAGAGCCCCTGCGGCAGGTGTGCTCGGAGGTGGCAGGAGGGGTGGAGGGCTGGCTGCCCCGTGCCTGGGATGGTGCCCGAGTGTCCGAGCCTTTGTCATCCGGCGTTGTTGCTGGGCGGGAGTGGGGGTGGGGCGTCTGTGTGCGCACCTGCGAGAGGCCCAGCATGTGTGCCGAGCGTGGCTTTCCCTCCTGGGGACAGCGGCTGGCTGGCTTGTGCCATTTCTGGGTTAATTTTCTAAGGCAAAGGTCCACTGCGGGTCAAAGGTCCACTGCGGGTCTACACGGACATGAACCAGTTCTCGTGTGTTTGGGGGCAGCTGCTATCCGAGCGACGACGCCAGGCCCGGGCGCGGGGCCAGACTGCACGTGCATGGCCGCTGACCCTTGGCCCTGCAGCCTCTCGTTTGTCCACGCTGCTTCCTCTGCAGCTGATGTCACTGTGGCTTCATACTTTGCCCTGGACGGTCCCTGGGGAGGGGTGGGGAGGGACACCGCAGGCCGGACACCAACCACCTGACCCCCAGCTCCGGAGCTCAGAGTGGCTGCTGCATCATTACATAAAAAAAAACTGAAAGGAGATTTCACGACCCCTGCAAATTACATGAAACTCCGACATCAGGGTCTGTAACAAAGCCGTGCTGGGACACAGTCACACACGGCGGTCCTCTCGCCACACCTGTGGTCTGCAGAGCCGGAAACGCTTCCTGTCTGGCCCTTCCCAATCCAGGCAGAGAGGCCTCCTGCCCGTGGTGACGGGAGATTCGGGCCAGTGGTAGCATCTCACGTGGCCAGCTCTCTGGGCCATGGCGGACACTTCCTCAGAAAGTGGGCTCATAAGGAGGGGCCGGGGCAGAGGGGACTTCTGCCGCCCTCAGCCTTTGGGTGAAAAGTGAGGACGAGGACGGGGTGGGTTTGCACAGACCCTCTGCCCCCTCACTGTATGTCTTTAAAAAATTGTGGTGAATTACTCATAACGTAAAACTTATCGTCTTAATCATTTTTTCCCTCTGACAGATGTTTACTGAGTGCCTTTCATGTGACATAGAGATTTCACAGTCCACCATAAAATAATTATTAAATGTTTACTCTTAAAGTCGGGGGTAAAGTCTGGGGTCTGCTAGTCTACAACTTTGAAAACTGGGAAACTCATTTTTTTTCAAGCTCAGAATGTCTGAAATTTTACGTGTAATAAAACATCATGATGCAAATTTATTAATTTACAGGGAGCCCAGTTCAGTTGTAGAATTATCTCCTCAGTAGACAAGAAAGTCAGATTATTATCAGAAGTTGCAATGGTTGCTTAATGCATTAAAACTGTACAGGATCCAGCCAGAAATCCAAAGCCGCAGCTCCTCTGGCCCTCTGCCTGGACACTAGTCCATTAAAATATCCTTTCTTCAAAAATGTTCCACACACTTGAGCACCACGGTTCCCAGGGGCCGCTGCTGGCAGCAGAGCTGGCTGTACTGCTCAGAGACATCTGTTTGCCATCACTCTGCTTTTCGTTATTTAGTTTTCGGCTTTTGTTCATGTGTTTGTTTCATTTTTTTTATTGTGGTAAAATACACATAATGTTAAAGTTACTGTTTTAGCTTTTTTTTTTTTGCGGTACGCGGGCCTCTCACTGTTGTGGCCTCTCCCATCACGGAGCACAGGCTCCGGACGCGCAGGCTCAGCGAGCATGGCTCACGGGCCCAGCCGCTCCGTGGCATGTGGGATCCTGCCGGACCAGGGCACGAACCCGTGTCCCCTGCATCAACAGGCGGACTCTCAACCACTGCACCACCAGGGAAGCCCTGTTTTAGCTATTTTTAAGTGCACAGCTCAGTGGCATCAAGTACATTCACATTGTTGTGCAGCCATCAATCACCACCATCATCTCCAGAACTTTTTCATCTTCCCAAACTGACACTCTGTCCCCATCAAACACTGACTCCTCCCCCCACTCCCCTCAGCCCCTGGCCCCCACCATCTACTTTCTGTCTCTATGAATAGGATGACTCCAGGGACCTCATATAAGTGGAATCACGCAATATTTGTCTTTTGGGTATGGCTTATTTCACTGAGCGTCATGTCCTCAAGGATCATCTGTGTTGTAGCCGGCGCCAGGATCTCCTTCCTCTTTAAGGCTGAGTAATATTCCACTGTGTGTTTATTTTGCTTGTTATGTTGGTACATTTTGCTTCATTATTCATCCATAGATGGACCCTTGGGTTGCTTCCACCTCTTAGCTATTGTGAATAATGCTGCTGTGAACATGGGTTCATAGGACCCGGCTTTCAGTTATTTGGGGTTATACTCAGAAGTGGAACTGTTGGCTCATATGATAGTTCTATTTTTAATTTTTGAGGAACTGCCATACTGTTTTCCATAGCAGCTGCACCATTTTTCATTCCCACCAGCAGCGCACAGGGTTCCAATTTCTCCACATGCCAGCCAGCACTTGTTATTTTCTGTTGTTGTTTTTTTTAATAGTAGCCATCTTAATAGGCTTGTGGTGGTTTTAGTTTTGTTTTTAAATAAGGCATCATTTGCATCCAGTGAAATCACTAGAGGAGTTCTGACACATAACCACTGTCCAGAGAGAACATTTCCAGCTCCAGAAAGTTCCGCTTTCCAGAAAGTGACCTTTTCCGTCAGTCCCTCCCACCAGCCACACTTTGGCGTCACTAGGGGAGAGGAGGCCCCTCCTTGATCTCCAGGTGGCTGGTCCCACTTGGCAGGACTGAGTCGGCCTCCTTGTGCCCGACGGGGCCAGGCCCTCTCCCCACCTGGAACGAGGTGCCATCAGGAGTGGGGAGAGATGCTGTTTGCAGCAGAGTTTTTCTGTTTGCTTTTGGAGGACAAGGTACAGGATGCCCCGTCCTTGCTGGATGACAGGGGAGTGATGTCAGCCCAGGTGCTTCCGGGGCAGAGCGGGGGAAGGTTCCCGAAGTGAGGGCCGCAGCCTTGAGCCAACAACACTTTCCCTGAATGTGCTCAACATGGAAAACAATGCAGTCGGTTTAATGGGCAGTAGGTTACTGAAAAGCTGTGTCCAGCCCGGTGCCCGGGTGGCTGGGTCTCCTCACCTTCTCCAAGGATTTGCTGAGTGACAGTGCACGAGTCTCTCTTTCAGAGCCTCGCTTTTTCATTTATCTGTGATTATTTCTGCCAGGCACTTGGGAGACAGAACCCAATGGGCCAGGTGGCGGGAGCGCCTTGGGTGGGGGATGACACATCATGTCAATATTGATGGAAGTGTGTGTGGGGGGGCTCATCCAGATGGGGGAGCGTCCCTCTGAGGAAGTCACACCTAAAGGATGGGCAGGATTTATCCATGACACACGCTGATGGCGGCTGAGTCTCAGGGGCTCAGGATGCACCACGTCCAAGGCGATGCGTGTGCAAGGGCTGGGCAGGTGGCCACTCTGCACTGCGAGACAGCATGGAGACAGCATGGGGTGGTGCGTCAGCCCTGTGCTGGCTGCTCCCGGGGTCAGGGTGCAGGGGGAGCTCCTGGGGGCCAGAACTGTCCTTCTAAGCCTCAGCTGCTTCTAGGGCCTTCAACGGCTGGGGCAGGAAGAGACCAAAGTTTCCACTTCAATTCTCTTCCCTAAAATTAGCTTTTCTAACACTGGCTTTGACGATCTTGCTGGTGTTTTGGCTCCTTTTCTCGGAAGATGTTGGGTCGGGGTCAGGTCTAGCCCCCAGGAGGGCCAGGGTCACGGTCTGTGTGGTGCCAGGTCCTGAGCCGTAGGTCCCTCTCGCTGGCCATCTGCTGCCCCTGTCACCCGGCACTCACAGCATCCGTGTCTCATGTCCCCGTGTCTCCACGTGGTGGCTGGCTGCCACGCCGCCTCCTCGGAGACCTCAGTGTGCGGCGGGTCAGTGAATTGACATTCGGGGAAGACATGAAAACAGGGCGGGAGGCAGAGGACAAACCAGCTGGGATCTAAACTCGGGGTCTCTGCCTTTTTTTCTTCTCTTCTCTTCTCTTTTCTTTTCTTTTCTTTTAATTGTGGGAAATGTACACGGTGCGAGTGTGTCATCTGAACCATGTCTGAGTGTCTA
Organism: Mesoplodon bidens; assembly: GCF_964165515.1. Taxonomy (NCBI): domain Eukaryota; kingdom Metazoa; phylum Chordata; class Mammalia; order Artiodactyla; family Ziphiidae; genus Mesoplodon; species Mesoplodon bidens. The sequence goes on from NC_138169.1 coordinate 27,598,421, forward strand.
GCTCAGGAGTGCAGGTTGTATAGCCAGCCTCCGGAGCCTGCTTCATCCTGCATGAACTTGGGCAGCTTTTAAAAGATAAAATCAACAGAGCAATGCTGTTCAAAAATGAGCTCCCACCATTGCCCCTCTCCGGCCACCTCCTGCCCCTCACAGGCCCCGCCCGGGACTGCGTGTCAACCTGGGGCTCCAGGGGCCCACACTCATACTGTGGTTTTCTAATCATTATTTATATGAAGTAGATCAGAGCAAAAAGAAGAAAAACAGAAGACAAAAAGCTTATCTCAGAAACATAGTGTGTCCCCCATCCAGCCTAAGAAGTAAAATACTACAAACACAGGCAGCATCCCAGAGCCCCCCAGAGTGACCAGGTGTGACCTCAATTTGGTGTCACTGTCCTGTGTGTGTTTGTGCTGCTGGTTCCTGGGCTCATACCCTTCTGTGGTATGTACCCCTGGGTGTAGACCATGTGTCTGTCCCTACCTGCGCCTGCACCTACGTCTGCACCTGCTTCTCCCTCTGCAGCACCCCCTTCCCCGCAGTGAGTTAGCCCCTCGTGTTCAGGGTGGGGCCGCTGGACACTCAGCTCCCGGGGCATGTGCTGGGGGCCCGGTCCTCTCAGAGCACAACAGGGTTGAAAACAAGACAACACACCCCACACCACCAGACTGAGATCTAACTTCATCACACCCTCGGCTCTCCCAGAAATGGGATCTTAAGCCAGCCGCTCAGGGATCCCCTGATGAGCACTGGTGAGGTCATCTGGCTGAGAGACACCCGCTCTCCCCTAAAGCAAAATGACCCGGAAACAGCCAACCTGCTCCTGACCGAGTATAACTTCCTTGTCCTGCTGCCTTCTGCCTATAAAAGTCTTGCCTTGTGTGCAGCCCTTTGGAGCTCCTGTCTGCTAGGTGGGATGCTGCATGATTCAAGAATCATTGAATAAAACCAATTAGATCTTTAAATTGTACTCATTTGAATTTTGTCTGTTGACAACAGGAATGCCAGCCCTGGGCTGGGCTGCCACGTCTGTTCACTCTTTTCCCTACGGACGGGCCGACAGAAGATTCCAGTTGTCTGCCTGTCTAGGGAAGCAACTCAGCCCTCTGGGGCAGGCAACAGGTTCCCGAGGGTACAGGGTACGTCTGCATTTAAACACGACTTGCCCAGCCCAGCCAGGGCTGCTCCAGGTCACCTCCCACCAGGAGGCGTGAGAGCTGCCTTTTCCTGTATTTACTGGCCATTCCGTTTCCAGCCTGTGAATTGCCAGTTCACATTTCCCCTTTTTTCTGTTGAATTGTGGTCTTTTTCTTATTCGTCTGCAAGGGTTCTTTGGCTGGCCTGGGTCCTGTGCTTTGTTGGCTCTGTCCCCTGCAGATATTTTCTCAGGCTGTGGCCTGTCTCTTCACTACTTTTTAGTGTCTTTTAATATATAGACCTTTTAAAGTTGAGTGTAGACTTCTTTATCAACTTGCTTTGTGCTTTCGGTGTTTTAGTTAAGAAGTTGTATTTTTTTCTGCCCAAAGTTATAAAGATAGCCATCCGAGTTTTCTTCTGTAAGGGGTCAGGTTTTGCATTAGGTGTTTTGGGGTAAGTTGTGAGGTGGAGATTCAGTTCTGTTTTTCCCCACGTGGGTAGCCCACTGTCTCAGGACGTCAACCAAAGTCCCTTCTCCCCCTGTGGACGGCAGTGCCCGGTGGCCCTCCGCCACGTTCTAGGCGTCCTCGGCACTGGCCCTAGACTCCATTCACCATCGGACAACTTGTCCATCCTGTGCTGGTGTGGCTTCCAGTGATTTCAGCTTCTGGGTCCATCTTTGCATCCGGTGGGGACCTCCCACCTTGCTCTTTATAACAGGCTGGGCTCTTCTTGGCAGTTTGCTCTCTCACTGCACGTTTTGGGATCAGCCTATGAAGTCCCACTGAAAATCCTATCGAGGTTTTGATGGCAGTTGCTTTGAACTTAGAGAGAAATTTGTGCAGAACAGACATGATTGTAATATTGAGCCTTGCTATTTTTTAATGTTATTAGGCTGTTTATGTTTTCAGTAAAATTGTATTATTTTATTTGTAAAGGCCTTACGTAGTGTTTTTAAGATTTATCCTTAAGTACCTTTAAAATGGGTTGCTATGGTAAAGGATATATATATTTTTTAAACTACATTTTCTTTTTTTTCAAGTTAGTTTTATTTTTTTTAATTAATTAATTGCAGAATAGTTGATTTACAGTGTTGTGTTAATTACTGCTGTACAGCAAAGTGATTCCGTTATACATATATATATATATATATATATATATATATATATATATACACATTCTTATTTAAAATATTCTTTTCCTTTATGGTTTATCACAGAATATAGTTCCCTGTGCTATACAGTAGGACCTTGTTCTTTATCCATTCTCTCTATAAAAGCTCACATCTGCTAACCCCAACCTCCCACTCCATCCTCCCCCAACCCCCTCCCCCTTGGCAACCTCCAGTCTGTTCTCACATATGTCTGTGATTCTATAAAACTACATTTTCTGGGCTTCCCTGGTGGCGCAGTGGTTGAGAGTCTGCCTGCCGAGGCAGGGGACACGGGTTCGTGCCCTGGTCCGGGAAGATCCCACATGCCGCGGAGCGGCTGGGCCCGTGAGCCATGGCCGCTGAGCCTGCGCGTCCGGAGCCTGTGCTCCACAACGGGAGAGGCCACAACAGTGAGAGGCCCATGTACCGCAAAAACAAAAAACCAAAAAAGAAAAAAACTACATTTTCTAATCATTTGTGCTGGTCAGTACGAATGCAGTTGAATTTTGAACATTGATCTTGGGAAATTTTTCACTCCCTTTGACAATCAACCAGCCATCACCTGCCACACGAGTCCACCCCTATCTGTCCCCTTCTAACTCTCACATCCTGTAGCGGACCTCTGACATGGCCTAGGATCTTCACTGCCAGGTTGAAAAGTAGGGGGTGATGGCAGGTGTGATACAGCAGACATTTTTAAATAATAAGAGAGTGTGACCCATGACTATATGCTAATACATTTGAACATCTCATTAAAATGGATAACTTCCCAGGAAAATAAATGTTCATAACCTCGTTCTAAGATATACAGGTGGCCAACATGCCCATGAAAAGTTGCTCAACATCACTAATCATCAGGGAAATGCAAATCAAAACCCCAATGAGATATCACCTCACACCTGTCAGAATGGCTGTCCTTCAAATAACACATATAACAAGTGTTGGTGAGGATGTGGAGAAAAGGGAATCTCTGTGCACTGTTGGTGGAATGTAAACTGCTACAGCCACTATGGAGAACAGTATGGAGGTTGCTCAAAAAACTAAAAATAGAACTACCATATGGTCCAGCAAGTCCACTTCTGGACATTTATCCAAAGAAAACAAAAACACTAATTCAAAAAAATACATGCACCCCCATGTCCGTTGAAGCATTATTTACAATAGCCAAAGTGTAAAAACAGTGTAAGTGTCCATCAGTGGATAAATGGGTAAAGAAGATGTAGTATACATATGATATATATTTTTTATTAATTAATTAATTAATTTTTTATTTTTGGCTGCGTTGGATCTTTGTTGCTGTGCGCAGGCTTTCTCTAGTTGTGGCGAGCGGGGGCTACTCTTCTCATTGCAGTGGCTTCTCTTGTTGTGGAGCACGGGCTCTAGGTGCGCAGGCTTCAGTAGTTGTGACTCGCGGGCTGTAGCGCGCAGGCTCAGTAGTTGTGGCACACTGGCTTAGCTGCTCCGCAGCACGTGGTATCTTCCCAGACCAGGGATCCAACCTATGTCCCCTGCATTGGCAGGCGGATTCTTAACCACTGCGCCACCAGGGAAGCCCCACATATGATATTCATATATATATGAATATTATTCAGCCATAAGAAAAAATGAAATCTTGCCGCCTGTGACAATATGGATGGATCTTGATGGCATTATTTAAAGCAAAATAGTCAGACGTAGAAAGACAAATGCCGTATGATTCCACTTATACGTGGAATCTAAAAAAATAAAACAAGCTCATAGATACAGAGAACAGATTGGTGGTTGCCCATGGGTGTATGAAACAGGTGAGGGAGAAAAGGTACGAACTGCTAGTTATAAAATAAATAAGTCCTGGGGATGGAGTGTACTGCATGGCAGCTATAGTTAATAACACCATGCTGCATATTTGAAAGTTGCTAAGAGAGTAGATCTTAAAAGGTCTCCTTACAAGGAAAAAAATTCCATAAGTGTGTTGATGACAGATGTTAACTAGACTTGCTGTGATCATTCCACAATACTTACAACCATCCAATCATTATGTTGCACCCCTGAAACTAGTATAATGTTGTGTGTCAATTGTACCTCAAAAAAGCCCTAGATCTAAAAGAAATAAGGGGCTTCCCTGGTGGCGCAGTGGTTGAGAGTCCGCCTGCCAATGCAGGGGACACGGGTTCGTGCCCCAGTCCGGGAAGATCCCACATGCCGCGGAGCGGCTGGGCCCGTGAGCCATGGCCGCTGAGCTTGCGGGTCCGGAGCCTGTGCTCCACCACGGGAGAGGCCACAACAGTGAGAAGCCCGCGTATTGCAAAAAAAATAAAAATAAAAAAAAATTAAAAAAATAAAAGAAATAAGGATAATTGTTATTGCTGCTTTTCTGTATCTTTTACAATTATTTTCATCATATCTATTCCCCCCCTTTTTAATTTTTATTGGGGTATAGTTGATTTACAATGTTGTGTTAGTTTCAGCTGTACAGCAAAGTGAATCAGTTATACATATATCCACTCCTTTTTAGATTCTTTTCCCATATAGGTCATTACAGAGTATTGAGTAGAGTTCCCTGTGCTATACACTATGTCCTTAATCATTATCTATTTTATTCTATTCCTCTTTTATAAGGGAAAATAATGTAGAGTAGCAAAAAAAAAAAAAAATTCACTTAATTTCTTGTTGCTGTCACCCTCCTTTCTCTTCCCTGCTCTGCTGTTGTTTCTGAGCCGGAGTGGAAGGAACAGCAGGGAGGTGGGAACTGTCCATTCCTTTCCATCTTCTTTTACAACAACAAAAAGATGCCAGCATTTTCCTGTGCCCCCTGGTTATGGGCTGAATTGTGTTACCCCACCCCCTGCTGCCAAATTCATGTGTTGAAGTCCTAACCTCCAGTGTCTCAGAATGGGACTGTATTTGGAGATGGGCCTTTAAAGTTAAAACGAGGGCACTGGGGTGGGTCCTAATCCAATATGACTGGTGTTCTTATATGATGGACGCAGACACACAGAGGGACAACCACGTGAGGACACAGCGAGAAGACAGCATCTACACACCCAGGAGAGAGGCCTCAGGAGGAACTATTCCCACCAACACCTTGATCTCAGGCATGACTGTTGTTTCAGCCCGAGGCTGCAGCATTTGACACGGCCGCCCCCTCCCACCCCCTTTCTCCTAGCGTCGCTGCCCGAGTCGGCATTAACCCCAGCAGCACTGCGTCACCGGCAGTGTCCACGCAAAGCTCTCCCAGGCTGGCTAGTAACTTGGGCAAGTGGCTGAGAGCCGAGAGCCCACATCGGGCTGTGAACAGTACGATCCTCATTGAGATGCCGCTCGCAGCCCTCTGTTTCCCGGAGCCCTTGGCTGCAGTCCAGCTTTATGTTCCAAATAGGAAAAGGCGGGTTGATTTAGAGGCTCGGCAGTCGTTAGGCGTTACCTTGATTTATGTAAAAATAATATTAACCAGTTGGATAACAATGGCTCGCCGTTCACCTGTGGCCTGGGAGCCTCATAAAACGGGCACATTCATCTTCATTGTGATGACATCAATTTGTACCAGCCGTTCTTCCAAGTAGAGAAATGTGTCATGTTGTTCCAAATGTACCTTTACTTGGTACAGGGTTGTGTTAAGTGGTTCCAAAAAATGAGCGTGTATATTTTCTCTAGGGAAACTCTTGTCTATTATTTCAGCTGAAAATATCTCTCGCACACAATGACTAATCAGGACTGAAAATCAGTGCTGGCCCTGCTGGCCCACCTGCTGCCCCACGACGTGGGGGGCTGGTGGCCAGGTTCCGCTCTTTGAGCCCAAGGAGCTCCTGCAATGATGCTGGGGAGGAAGCACGGCTGGGGGCCGTTCCTGTTTTGTTTCACTGGAATTCAAGGGTATTTTGTCAGCCTTTCCCCCACTTGACTTGAGAGGGTCTGGCCTCCAGGATCACACGCTGGACTGTACAGAGCTGGCCCCGGAGAAGACAGCTCCAAGGAGTGACCTCATGAGAGGGGAACTAATATTTGCTGTTTCTTCTTTTCTTCTCATTTCTCAAGGGAAGGCTAATCTTGAGAAACACAGAGCCTCTGGAGGCCAATAATACGGAGCCCAGGAGAATCGAGATTGTTTCATTGTTGCCGCCGCGAAATAGAGTTTGTTTTCCTAGCGTTTCTTTTCCCTTCAGGAAAGCGCTGGGTTGAGAGCCCTGTTGGATTATTCTTGCACCCCTGGTCCTGGCTTTCCCCCCATTGTTCCACTTGCCTTTTTATCACCAAGATCTCTGTCAAGTTAAGTGCTGTTCTCCTCTCCTGTGCTTGTTCCCAGTGCTGGGCTGCCTGCCCGCCTTTGCCCGGGCTCTGTGGGTGGCAGCGTGCGGCCCTGTCACCACCCTCTCGTGTGAGAAGCCCCAAAACCCGCCCGTGGCGTCGGCAGGACGCTCAGCTGTACTGATCCCTAGGCATCCCCCAGCCTGGAGGCCAGGCCGGCATCCACCTCGAGTGAAAGCTCCTCGGCGCACTCGGTGCCGGTGCCGGTGCCGGTTCCGGTGCCAGTGGCGGGGTTGGTGGCGGGTTCGGGAGGGCCTGGCCTGCTGTGCGCAGGCTGTGCCAGGTCTGATCACAGGGCAGCATTTACCATATGGACCTGCGGCCTGAGGTCCTGACGACCGCACAGCAGGTGGGGCGCTGCCCTTGAAGGCTGAGCCAGGGTGAGGGTCCAAGAGCATCGCACTTGGAGCTGAAACGTGTGGGCATCTCGCAGGTGGGGTGCTGTTCAGATGGTGGGAAGGAAAAGGGGCGAAGAGCTGGACCAGGTGGGGGGCATGCCGAGGGCCTCAGGGTCCTTTCTGATGGAGCACCTCCTGAAGAGGGGAACTTTTTGACATTGTCATTTTTTATTATGGTAAAATATACATAACATAAAATTAACTGTTTTAGCCATTTTAAAGTGCATGGTTCAGTGGCATTAAGTACATTCACATCGTTGTGCGACCATCCCCACCGTCCACCTCCAGAACTTTCTCATTCTCCCAAACTGACACTCTGTCCCCATTGAACACTGACTCCCCGTCTCCCTCCCCAGCACTGGCCCCCACTGTCCCACTTGTGTCTCTGGGAACCTGACTCCTCCAGGGACCTCTCACACACGTGGAGTCAGTCACGCAGGGCTCGTCCTCTTGTGATGTGCTCATGGCACTTAGTGCATTGTCCTCAGGGTCAATCCGAGTGGCATGTGTCAGGATGTCCTTCCTTTCCAAGGCTGGATAATATTCCTTTGTGTGGATGGATCCCACTGTGTTTCTCTGTTCCTCTGTCTGTGGACACCCGGGTTGCCTCCACATTTTGGCTGGTGTGAATGATGCTGCCGTGAGCATGGGTGCAAAGAGGGGTGTTTTAGAAATCTGAAAGCCTCTTGCCTTTGTGAAAGTTAGCATTTTATTTATTTATGTTTTTACCCTTGGAGTAGGCTTGGCTGAAATCCGGAGTCATTATAGCCAAGAGTTTCCCTTTAGTTTCCCTCAGGATCCCGGCACGTGTGGTGGCCCCGTGTGCTCACGGGGGCTGGCACCCCGCCTGCAGCCAGTGAATCCACCAGTTCTCGAGGCGGAGGCCAATCTGATGGGGGTGCATGGGGGCCCTGAATCCCAGACCTTGCAACGGTTTGTGAAACCAGCCAGATGCTGTGATGGGAGCCTGCTCCCCTGAGACCACAGGTAGACAGCGACCTCTTGGAGAAAACTGGGCTTACATACAGCTTCCCCTGACCCCCAGGTCACCACCCGCAGTGGCCACCTTGATTGCACCGCACAGCATGAAGTTAAGGGTCACTGAACGAGAGGCGGCATTGGGAGTCCTGGGTCAGGGGGAGGCGTGGCTGCAGGCTGGGGCAGGAGGGTCAAGAGAAGGGGCAGAAGTCCCTTCCTGACTGACTGCTGGGGCTACTAGTGATGACACCACTGCTTGGGATCACTCTTCCCTGAGTCTTTCTGGAATCTGTGCTGTGTCAGTACCTGTGATCCACCTCCAGGACACGGGGACCATCCCGCAGGGCATGTGCATGGCAGGAGCCTCTCCCCTTGCTGAGGACAGGAGGTGCCCGGGTCCGCTCCAGAGATGCTGGGTCTGCAGGCGCATTCAGTGAGGCCACAGGGCATGGAGAGGGAGAAGGACAGAGACAGAAGGTCGCCTCTGAATTGAAAAAAATACATGCACCCCAATGTTCATAGTGGCACTATTAACAATAGCCAGGACATGGAAACAACCTAAATGTCCATCGACAGATGAATGGATAAAGATGTGGTACATATATAAAGTGGAATGTTAGCCATAAAAAAATAATGCCATTCGCAGCAACATGGATGCAACTAGAGATGATCATACTAAGTGAAGTAAGTCAGAAAGAGAAAGACAAATACCATATGGTATCACTTATATGTGGAATCTGAAATACGACACAAATGAACTTATCTATGGAACAGAAACAGACTCACAGACATAGAGAACAGACTTGTGGTTGCCAAGGGGCGGGGAGAGAAGGATTGGGAGTTTGGGATTAGCAGATGCAAACTACTATATATAGGATGGATAAACAACAAGGTCCTACTGTGTAGCACAGGGAACTATATTCAATATCCTGTGATAAACCATAATGGAAAAGAATGTATATATGTGTATAACCGAGTCACTTTGCTGTACATCAGAGATTGACACCACATTGTAAATCAACTATACTTCAATTAAAAAAAAGAAGAAGGTGGCGTGTGCCCTTGACTGAGCGCGGAGGGTCCTGGCCTCCGTTCACGAGCGCACACCGCCCTCTAGTGGTGATATGCGCGCGGGATGCGCGGAGTTTCTCCTCGGAAGTTGGTAATTCCTGGGCCACAGCGTGATCCTTACCCGCACACCGTTTCTGTTACACGCGTGAGTTTGTGCGTGTTGTGTGTCGGGTGCTGTGGGCGGAAGAGATGAAGGTCACGTTGTTATGGGCTGTGTTGTGTCCTCCGAAAATTCATCTGTCCTGACTCCCAGGACCTCAGCGTGTGACTGCACTGGAGTTGAATGAGGTCCTCAGGGTGGGCCCTGTTCCGATATGGCAGGTTCTTTATAAGAAGTGGAGATTAGGGCCCAGACACACACAGGGACGACCACGTGAGGGCTCAGTGAGAAGGCGTAGGCACCTTCTCACAAGGGGTCTGGGATCTTCAGCGTGCCTCACCTCAGACCCGTGTCCTCGGGGGGGCTGGGCTGCTCCACGTCCCACTTGGCGCTGGGCCTTTGGAGCAGCAAATCATCAGACCCGCGGCCCCGACCCCACTCTCAGGTCAGGTGCTGCTCTGTGCCCCCGAGTGCGTCCGAGGACCCCACCCCACCCCCACTCTGGGTGCTGGTTGGGGGCACCTCAGAAGGGCCTTCCCCCATTCCCTGGCCCACCTCCCCAAACACACCTGAGGCTCGCCCAGCCCTGCCAGCCAGGCCGGCCGGGAGCCAGACCCCAGCTGCTGAGGGCCCGCTCCCCACCCGTGTAGCTCTCGGGCTGGAGTGCGGCCGGGGAGCCCACAGGCCCACGAGCAAAGCTGATCATCAGCTCAGAGGGTGAAACCAAATCTCATCATGCAGGCCTGAGGGATTTGTATTCATAATATATAAAGAACTTCTACAACTCTGCAATAAGAAGACAAATAACCCATTTCAAACACAGGCAAAGGACTTGAATAGACATTTTTCCAAAGAAGATATAAAAATGGTCAATAAACACATGAAAAGATGCTCAACGTCATTAGCTGTCAGGAAAATGCAAATCAAAGCCACCATGAGATATCATTTCACACCCACTAGGACAGTTTTAATCAAAAAGATACGCAATAATAAGTATTGGCAAGAATGGTGAGAAATTGGAACCCTCACACATTGCTAGTGAGAATGTAAAGCAGCACAGCTGCTCTGGAAAACAATCTGACAGTTACTCAAAAAGTTAAATGCAAAGTTACCTTAAAACTCAGCATTCCACTCTTAGGCATACACCCAAGAGAACTGAAAACATGTGTCCACACAAACACTTGTACACAAATGTTCATAACACTATTCCCAAAAGCCAAAAACATAGAAACCACCTAAACGTCCATCAGCAGAAATACGGATAAACAAAGTGTTGTATAGGCACACAATGAAATATTATTCAGTCATAAAAAGGAACGAAGTCCTGATTCATGTGGCAACATGGATAAAGCTTGAGAACATGATGCTGAACTGGAAGAAGTCAGACACAAAAGGCCACATATTGTGTCCGTTTACATCAAAAAGTCCAGAGTTAGGCTTCCCTGGTGGCGCAGTGGTTGAGAATCTGCCTGCTAATGCAGGGGACACGGGTTCGAGCCCTGGTCTGGGAGGATCCCACATGCCACGGAGCAACTAGGCCCGTGAGCCACAACTACTGAGCCTGCGCGTCTGGAGCCTGTGCTCCGCAACAAGAGAGGCCACGATGGTGAGAGGCCCGCGCACCGCGATGAAGAGTGGCCCCCGCTTGCCACAGCTAGAGAAAGCCCTCGCACAGAAACGAAGACCCAACACAGCAAAAATAAATAAATAAAAAATTAAAAAAAAAAAAAAAAAAAAAAGTCCAGAGTAGGCAAAGCTACAGAGACAGGAAGTGGATTAGCAGTTGCCAAGGGCTGGGGGAGGAGAGAATGGGGAGTGACAGCTGGTTACAGAGCTTTTTGAGAGGTGATGAAAAAATTCTGGAATTAGATAGTTTATGGTGTTGCACAACTTTTTTTTTTTTTTTTTTTTTTTTTTTACTTTTGTCTGCATTGGGTCTTTGTTGCTGCGCACGGGCTTTCTCTAGTTGCGGCGAGCAGGGGCTACTTTTCCTTGTGGTGTGCGGGCTTCTTATTGCGGTGGCTTCTCTTGTTTTTTTGTTTTTTTGGGTTTTTTTTGCGGTACGTGGGCCTCTCACTGTTGTGGCCTCTCCCGTTGCGGAGCACAGGCTCCAGACGCGCAGGCTCAGCAGCCATGGCTCACGGGCCTAGCCGCTCCGCGGCATGTGGGATCTTCCCGGACCGGGGCACGAACCCGTGTCCCCTGCATTGGCAGGCGGACTCTCAACCACTGCGCCACCAGGGAAGCCCACGGTGGCTTCTCTTGTTGCGGAGCATGAGCTCTAGACACGCAGGCTTCAGTAGTTGTGGCTCACGGGCTCTAGAGTGCAGGCTCAGTAGTTGTGGCGCACGGGCTTAGTTGCTCCGCGGCATGTGGGATCTTCCCGGACCAGGGGTCAAACCCGTGTCCCCTGCATTGGCAGGCGGATTCTTATCCACTGTGCCACCAGGGAAGTCCCATGGTGTTGCACAACTTTTAAAATATGCTAACAACCATAAATTGTACACTTAGGAATCTTATGTTTGAATCTTATGATGTATGAATTACATGCCATTTAAAAAAAATGAAAATCCAAACCAAAGAGAGAGATCTGGCTGACTGGAGGAATTGTGAGGGAACCCTGTTCTACAGGGAGCCCCATTTGAGATGTGTCTTGCAGAGTGTGAGGTTTCTAAAGAGTAGATATGGACCATTTTCCTTATAGATAAGATATTGGTAACATAAAAATCATTTAGGTTGAAATAATTTGTGTTTCTTTTTAAACTCCTCTTCCAAAGTAAAATAAATGTCTTTTTGGTTATGGGTAGGTTTGCTGGAGTGTATTTGTACCTCGTGGGGCAAAGTTCTCCCCACCCCTTCCCTTCTCCCGGGACAGAAGGAGCCACACGGGGGTGGTGTCTGACTCTGCGGCCCTCACTCTGCTCAGGGGTTAGGAGATGGGGCCTGGTCTCAGAGCAAAATGGAGTCCAGGCTTCAAAATACTTGTACCTCAAGGCAGAGGGGCGTCCTGGGAACCCTTGGGGAGAAGCTGGTGTGAGCTGATGTTGGATGATTGAAAGGAATTGTGTTTCACTGTTTTTTATGTTGTCAGATATGAGGAGGGTATTGTGATCATATCTTAAATTTTTCACCTTTTAATGTGTCCCAGAATATTTAAGGGTAAAATGTGTCTGGGCCATGCTGGAAAATACTTTAGCAAAGGGAAAAAAAGAGATGAAGCAGATATGACAAAATGTTAATAATTTAACAATTAGCTGATGAGTATATGGGGTTCCATTTAATATTATCTCATTCATAGATATAGATAAATAGATAATGATGTTAGGTACATATATCTGCAGATAATATTCTCTCACATATAGATAAATATCTCTATTTATATGAAGATTTTCCATTAAAAAAGTGGCTGAGTGGAAGTGCACATTCGAAGGTGTTTTCCCACCTCACTCACTTCTAAATTATTTTGTTCTCTTTGAACAAAAATGCCGGATATTACAATCTTGTCCTTTTAGAAATGAAATAGAATAATAAGATTTAGAAACCCTTTAGATTATCAAGATGAATACAAATATAAAATCATACCCCAAATGCCCCAGCTGTTCATCCAGTGGCCGGGAGTGACAGCCTGAGCTGGTGACTAGTTGTGAAGAGGGGTTTCACTATTGGATCATCTACGGGGTCACATCTTGGGAACACCAGCCTGTTCTCAGAAGGGGACTGGCGGAATCCTGGAGATTGCTGTGCCAGCATTTAAAGTCAGGTTGGCAGGATGCGTGTGGCTATGGGGCTGGGATCTGTCAGCACCAGCCGGGAGTGGGACCGCCTATTGCCTAAACGTGCAGAGCAGCTTGTAGGGAGGACCTGCTTGGTGTTTGGTCAGTCAGCAGCCTCCCCCACGTGAAGACAGGTCGGGCAGGTTGCTGGGTGGCCCGCGCCTGGAACACACCCCTCCAGGGAGACGCTCATTTATCTGATGAACAGGTGAAGGGTCAGGGAATCACTAGGGATTTTCATTTTATTCTTTATGTTTTCCTTTAGGTTTTCAAATTTTCTACAAAGACATTTTATACTAAAAAGATATTAAGTGATGAAACTAACACAACATTGCAACATTGTGAATCAACTACACCCCTATATAAAATTTTAAATTTTTAAGAAGATACTAACACAACATTGTGAATCAACTATACTTCAATATATAATTTTAAAAATATTTTTTTAGGGCTTCCCTGGTGGCGCAGTGGTTGAGAGTCTGCCTGCCGATGCAGGGGACACGGGTTCGTGCCCCGGTCCGGGAAGATCCCACATGCTGCGGAACGGCTGGGCCTGTGAGCCATGGCCGCTGAGCCTGTGCTTCCGGAGCCTGTGCTCCGCAACAGGAGAGGCCACAACAGTGAGAGGCCCGCATACTGCAAAAAAAAAAAAAAAAGAAAGAAAAAATATATTTTTAAAAATAATAAGTGTTGCTTTAAAAAGCAAATGTGTGTGGAGCAACAGGAACTCTCATTCGTGGCTGGTGGGAATGGACAATATCCCAGCCACATAGGAGGACAGTCTGGCAGGGCCTGACACAACTGGACACACTCTTACCCTACGATCCACAGTCCCGCTCCTTGGTATTTATTTACTCAAAGGAGTTGAAAACTATGTCCACACAAACACCTGCACATGGGTGTGTACAGCAGCTTTATACATAATTGCTGAAACTTGGAAGCACCCAAGACATGCTTCAGGAGGTGAATGGATAAATAAACCATGTACATTCAGACAATGGAATATTATTCAGCACTAAAAAGAAATGAGCTATCAAACCATAAAAAGACATAGCGGAACCTTAAATGCAAATTGCCAAGTGAAAGGAGCCAACCTGAAGAGGCTGCAGACTGTATGATTCCAAGTGCACGACATTCTGGAAGAGGCAAAACTATGGAGACAGTAAAAAGATCAGTGGTTGCCAGGGGCTCGGGGAGGGAGGGATGAACAGGCAGAGCACAGGAAGCTTTTAGGGCAGGGAAACTACTCTGTATGACACTGTGATGGTGGATACACATCATCACACATTTGTTCAAACCTGTAGCATGTACTAGCATGACCCCTGATGCAGACATGGACTCTGGGTGATGAAGACATGTCAGCGTAGATGTGTCAATTGTCGCAATGTCCTGCTCTACAATAAATGTCACTAGTAGGGGAAGCTGTGTGTTGAGGGGTCGGGGACGTGGGAACTCTCTGTGCTTCCTGCTCCATTGTGCTGTGACCCTCAACTGCTCTAAAAATAAAGTCTTTTAAAACCTTTTAAAAAATAAAAGTAAATGTGAGCCCAGAGAGACTGGGTCACAGCGCAGGCTTGGCTGCGGTGGTTCCAGGCACAGAGCAGGCGCGGGCGGGCAGGCTGCTCCTTGACCCCGCCCAGCGGGCAGCCCTGCAGCCTCACCCAGGCTCTCCGGCACAGTCACCTCCGGTCACTGGCAGGCGCACCCTTCACTGCAAACCAGCAGGAGATCCGACCTGAAGGTGGGGGTGGGCTGGCACGAGGACAGCCCAGGAGGAAGTTTCTCCTTCCAGAGACCCTGCCCCTTTCCTGCAGGACGTGTTCCTTCGAGCTGTTGTCCCCTGGGCTTGCTGCGGGGGAGCAGGAGCTGAGGAGCCCGGAGCACACAGACTGGCCGGGTCGGGAGTGGAGGCCGTGGGCAGCGGAGGGAGGGCACCATGGGCGCTCGGAGGATGGCGGCCTGATTCAGGTCCAGGCACCACCTGGACAGCCTCGGAATCTCCTGTCTGTAGGGTCAGGCCAGAGGCTGTAGGTGACAGTCACACTCAGTCCACCGTGTCCTTCTCACCTGGGACACTCCCTTTCCTTTGCCCGGGATTCTGCAGCCACCAGGCCCCCTACCCCAGGGGAGCACCCAGGGAGACCAGCGATTTGCTTTCTTCCCTGGGTATGGGGTCAAGGGACCCGGCCCTGCCCAGGGTGTTCCTGGTGCCCCGTAAGGACTCTGCCAGCATAAAAGAGCCTATTTGGACTGGAGTTGAGGGAGTGGAGGGCATGGGGCTTCCCAGAAGCCCCTGGAGGCAGCCAAGCTGGGGGGAGCCGGGCTCGCTGTGTGGGTGCAGGGGCGGCGTGTGGCCTGCAGGGCAGCTGCAGGCTCCTCCTCTTGGTAGACCCCGCTCAGGCACGCAGTGTGTTTGACTCGGTGTGTTTTTCTTGGCTTGAATGAACAGGATTGGTTGCACTCTTTGTAATTTTTGGAATTGAAGGTATTTTTAACAAATGCAGCCAGTATCGTGGGAACATCCTGAAGTTGCTGACGTGTCTGGAGTCTACAGTCAGCCCTGTCCTGCCCCCTGCCTCCTTCCCTGCAGCTCCAAGTCGCTCAGTGGATGTCTGTTCTTGTTCGTTTAGGTTTCAAACTGAGGCGTGGACAGAACCACAGAGACTGGCCCCCCTATAGTCACTTCTTTCTCTTGCTCCCGACCTGTGAAAGTCAAGTGGACAGTAGAAGGGGCCAGGCCATCTGGCATGTTCCAGGCGGGCAGGTAGAGGCCTCCTGGCCCCTTGTCAGTTAACTGCAGGTTCTAGCTGGGAACAAGCAAAACAAAAGTGAGGTACGTCAGGAGTCATCAATTTAGGAAGTTCCCTGGTGGCCTAGTGGTTAGGATTCTGGGCTTTCACTGCCATGCCCCAGGTTCAACCCCTGTTTGTGGAACTGAGATCCCACTAAGGAAGTTGTATTAGTTATTTACTGCTGTGTAACAAAGCACTACAAACTCAGCGGCTTAAACAGCACAGTGTCTGCAGGTCAGGTCAGGTGCAGCTTCACTGGGGCCTCTGCTCAGTGTCTCTCACAAAGCTGCCATCAAGGTGTCAGTCGGGGCTGTGGTCTCATCGGAAGGCCCCACTGAAAAGGAAAGATTCTGTATGGACTCTGCTCCCAACGCTTCGCCTGTTATGTGTGTTCCAAACATTTTCTCCTGGCCCATCAGTTCTCTCATAACTTTCATTTTGGTGTCTTTTGTCTTAGAGAAGTCTAAGTATTTATGAAGTCAAACTGATTGGTATTTTCGTTATGGCTCCTCAGAGCTGCATTTTGTGTATGCTGCTCCACGTTTCCTCTGTTTCCTCAGTTTTCTTCTGTCTCTCACCAGCGTCAATGTCCCTCAGACAGAGATCACCAGGGGCTATCTCTGGTCAGCAAGGCAGGAGGAGCCTGCACACCTTGGGGTCTGAAGGGCGTCTCTGGGAGTGGGGGAGGGACTTCCAGGGTTTGGGGCTAGAGTTAGTTATAGGACGTCTTGGTGGCGGGAGGTACAGAGCTTGCTGGAAGAGTGAGTGACCATCTCTAGAACACACAGCTCATGTGGTGTCACCATCAGGCAGTCTGTCCAGGGCCATCTGTTCGTTCCAGCTGCCATAATGGAATACCACAGGCCACCCAGACTACAGCGGACAGAAATTTGTGTCTGGTGGGGACCACTTTCTGGTCCATGGCTGGTGCCTCCTCACTGTGTCCTCATACAAGATGAGGGAGCTCTTGGGTCCCCTCTATGAGAGCACTAATCCGGCATGTGGGCCCCACCCTGATGATCCGGTCACCTCAGAGACCCCTCAACACCATCACCTTGGGGGTAGGATTCCCACCCATGAATTCGGGAGACACGGACATTGAGACCATCGCAACAGCTTATTTTAGAGCATCTGGCATTACACAGGGTGCCCGCTGTGCTTGGTCGGGCAGGTTCGTGTTTGCTAGTTGGGGACCTTATGTTTCTGTTTCGATTCTCAGTTCCCCACAGCCTGTAGGCAGCAGGGCCTCAGCAGTCCCTCTCCCGGCCGTTCTCCTGGTCACCTCTGGATGGAGGACATTCTATTCTGGGACCACAGCTTATCCAGACCTGCACCACTGGTCATGCATGTGTCAAGTCAAAATGGCTCCAAAATGATTGTGACGCCTGTGATGTTGGGCCATTTGCTGGGACAGCAGCTGTGTCACCTCCTTCTAGAACCCAAGCTCACATTCCCAGTGACGGCTCCACAGTAAACACTGAGACCAGGGATTTCTTCACACGTGAAGCATGTCACAATGAACTATCATCATGATCATTCGATGTGGCTCTTTCTCAGATGACCAGGCCTCCTTTCCTTTGACCCAGATACAGTCTGCTCAGCTTTGCTGGAGTTTGAAGAATTTGCTCTACACCTGGTGACTGTTGGTCAGGGTCTCGGGCTAAACAGCAGGTGTCCACTGGCTGTGCAGGACCTGGGCCATTGAGGGCCATTGAGGGACCCCCAAGGAGATAAAAGCAGTCACGGGTGGAGCCCACAGCAGTGAGCAGGAGCAGGCTCACATGTGCTCTGCTCTGGGCCACCCGCTCCTGGGACCCACACGCGGTCATGGTGCCATCAGCCCCGCCTGGAACAGCCGTCACAGTTCCCAGAAACGTCCTTCTGACACCTCTTCCACAAGGTCCAATTCCTGACCTTCACAAGGAGCAGGACCCCTGAGGTGAACGTAGGTCACAAGCAGAAGGCCTGTCGATGAGACCAACTGGCCCAGATTCGTTTATTGTAATAACTCACTTTATCAGAACAGAGAACCCAGTTGAAGCATCACACAAATAGTTACTCACTTAGGCTCTCTTTGGGGAACAAGAAAATCTCTAGGTTTTTGATTTATCCCTTTAACTGAGTTATAAATATCAGCAATTGATATAAACCCATATTTAAACCCAGACACAATAGTTCTGTAGACAGTTATGTCTGTCTTTGGACAGGAATGTGAGTATTTTCTTAACCTGAAAGGCACACTTACCTGGACTAGCAGAGGGGGGTCATCTGAGCCACCTTGGGCCATGCTTGGACCCGCTGCCTTCTGGCTACTGCACCATCCTAGAGGCTGGTGGGGGGTGAAAGGGAGGAGTCCCTGGAGGAGGTGGGCTTCCTCAGCCTGCATCACACTCCGTGGGCTGGAGGCAGGGTGCTGAGGGGGGGCCTTCGTCGACTCCAGAAGGTGTCACAGGACACCCAGGTGTCTGGCGCCAGTCGGGGTCCTGAGCCCAGCCAGCCTCTGAGGGTCGAGTGGCCCCTCCCTGGGCCCCAACTGGACTGAATGTCCAGCAAGACCCTCTCAGGTGTAACTCCCTCTCAGGTGTTCTGAGAGAGTTATGGGTGATCTGGAGTCCTGCCACCTGGACAGCTTGTCTCTAAGACGGGCTGGAGTCCCCTGTGTGTCAATGAAGCCTGGAGGAGGGTTTCTGGGAAGTACATACCTCCACCCCCAGGACCTGCTCTAGAGGTCACTCAGCCCTTAGGCCCTGGGGGTGCAGGGCAGGGGACAGTGCAGCCAGCAGGAACCTCTGGTTCCAGCCCAGGTCTGAGCCCCTTGGGTGGACCATGCCCCAGGCCCGGCGGACACTCGGCTCAGATCTAGAAATAGTTTTCTATTGTCCAGCGTCTAACGCACTGAGGCCTCTCAGGCATGTGCCGATGGCGCAGGCCACAGCACAACCCCCAAGCCCACCAAGAAGCTGTAATAGGCACCCAACCCCTCCCTGTGGGGAGAGGTGTCAGAGGAGGACAGGTGGGAGTCAGGACTTGTGCCACCCAGCAATCAGGGGCCACCCCCATGGGGAGTCAGGGCCCTGCCCAGAGTAGAGGAAAGGGTTCGCTGTGGGTGTCGGTGGAGCCTGAGTGAGGAACCTGGACATCACAAGGTTCCAGAGCAGTGTCAGAAGACAAAACTGGACAAAGAGCAGGACACTTTTGGAGGTGATGGATATGTTTATTACCTTGATTGTTCATCAAACTGTACACTTTAAATGTGTGCAGTTTCTTGTATACCAGTTATACCTCAGGAAAGCTGTTTTAAAATAAAATAACTAAAGCAGAAAAATTTTAAGATCCAGAGTCTCATAACATGATAATTCCCAGGTTTCAATAGAAAATCATTCATCATACTAAGAACCACAAAGTTAGTTCTTGGTACAACAAGACTCTTGAATGAAACTGAATGAAAAGACAGAGATTGGCAGATGGATTTAAAAACATGCCTCAACTCTATGCTATCTACAAGAAATTCATGTCAATCTATTTTATACAAATATTAATCAAAGGAAAGCATACGGGGCTACATCAGGGGAAGTAGACTTGAAGGCAGAGAAAATTACTGGGAAAAGAGACTAACATTATGTAATAATAAAGGGTCAATCCACCAAGAAGACATAGCAATCCTAAATGTGTATGCATCAAACAACAAAGCTACAAAATATGTAAAAGAAAAACTGATACAACTAAAAGGAAAAATAGACAAATATACAGTTGCAATTAGAGACTTCAACACTCTTCTGTCAACAATTGATAGAAGAACTGGACCAAAAAATCAGCAAGGAAATAAAAGAAACAGCAACACCATCAACCAACAGGAGCTGACTGACATTTAGTGAACATTTTATCCCAACAATAGCAGAATACACATTCTTTCCAAGTGCCCTTGGAACATACTCCAAGATAGACCATATCCGGGGCCATAAGACAAACCTCAACAATTTCCTAAAGTTTGAAGTCATGAAGAGTAGATTCTCCAACCACAGTAGATACAAACTAGATATCAATAAGAGAAAGAATAGGAAAACCTCCAAACACTTGGAAATCAAGTAACACACTTATACATAATCTATGGGGGAAAAAAAAAAGAATCTCAAGGGAAATTTAAAAAAGTACATTGAACTGAGTGAAAATAAAATACCACAGGTCAAAACTTGTGAACAGATAAAAAAGTGCTAAAAGAAATTTATAGCACTAAATATATGTGTTAGAAAAGGGGGAAGGTCTTAAATCCATAATCTAAGCTCAAACCTCAGTATGCTAGGAAAAGAAAAACAAAATAAACCCAACACAAACAGAAGGATGAAAGTAATAAAAATAAGAGCTGAAATCAATGAGATTGAAAACAAAAATAATAGAGAAAACCAATGAAAAAAGAGTTGATTCTTCAAAAAGATCAATAAAATTGACAAAGCTCTAGCAGCACTGACAAAGATAACACAAATTGCCAATATCAGGAATGAAACGGGACATTTCTAGGATGCTGCAGACATCAGAAGGATAATAAGGGAATATTACAAACAACTCTATACACATAAATTTGACAACTTAGGTAAAATGAACCGATCACTTAAAAAAAAAAAAAAAACCACAAACTACCACACCTTGCCCAATATGAAAGAGATCATTTGAATAACTCTATTAAGGAAATTTAATTCATAATTTAAAAACTCCCCAAAAAGAAATCTCTAGGCCCATATAGTTTCAATGAGGAATTCTAAAAAATTGTTAAAGAAGAATTAACACCACTTCTATACAATCTCTTCTAGAAAATAGAAGAGGAGGAAACACTGCCCAGTTTGTTTTATACTGCTTGAATTACTTTGCTCTCAAAACCAGACAAAGACAATACAAAAAAAATAAAATCACAGAACACTATCCCTCATAAATAATCCTTAACAAAATATTAGCAAATAAAATTCATCGATGCATAAAGATAATTATAAACACCATAACCAAGGCTGGTTTATTCCTGGGATGCCAGGCTGGTTCAATGTTTACAGAGCAATCACAGTAGTCCACCCTATTGACAGGCTAAAGAATAAGAATCACATGATCATAGCAATTGATGCAGAGAAAGCATTCAGCAAAATACCACACTCATTAATGATAAAAATTCTAAAAACAGAAACAAAGGAGAAACCTCCTCAACTTGATGAGGAGCATCTACACAATACCTACAGCTAGCATTAAGCTTAATGGTGAAAAACTAAGTGCTCTTCCTCCAAGGTCAAGAATAAGACAAGGGGGTCTGCTCTCACCACTCATTCAACACAGTGCTGGAAGTAACAGCCAGAGAAATGAGGCAAGAAAAGGAAATAAAAGGCATCCAGATAGGAAAGGAAGAAATAAAACTGCTCCTGCTTGCAGATGACCTGACTGTAGATAGAAAATCCCAAGGAATCTAAAAACAAACAAACAAATAAAAATCCTCCTAAAACTAATACTTGAGTTTGGTAAGGTGACAGGACATAATATAAACTTTCCAAAAATTAATTGTATTTCTGTACATTAACAATAAACACATACCATTTGAAATTCTTCACAGGGACTTCCCTGGTGGTGCAGTGGTTATGAATCCACCTGCCAATGCAGGGGACACGGGTTTGAGCCCTGGTCTGGGAAGATCCCACGTACCGCAGAGCAACTAAGCCTGTGTGCCACAACTACTGAGCCTGCACTCTAGAGCCCGCGAGTCACAACTACTGAGCCCATGCACCACAACTACTGAAGCCCGTGAACCTAGAGCCCGTGCTTTGCAACAAGAGAAGCCACCACAATGAGAAGCCCGCACACCACAAAACAAAGAATAGCCCCCGCTCGCTGCAACTAGAGAAAGCCTGCGCACAGCAGCAAAGACCCAACACAGCCAAAAATAAATAAATAAATAAATAAATTAATTAATTAATTAAAATTCTTCAGAAGATGTTGCAAGTCTAACAAAACAGATACAGAATTTGGACACAGAAAACTGTACAACACTGATGGAAGAAACAAGAAATGAGTTATTGATACGCACAACCACCTGGATGAGTCGCCAGAAAATTATGCCGAGTGAAAAACACCAATCCTAAAAGGCCGAATGCTACAGGCAGACCTCAGAGATACTGAGGGTTTGGTTCCAGACCACTGAAATAAAGAGAATATTGCAATAAAGTGAGTCACACATATTTTTGGTTTCCCAGTGCAAATAAAAGTTATGTTTACACTGGACTGTAGACTATTAAGTGTGCAATAACATTATGTCAAAAAGACAACGTACGTGCCTTAATTTAAAAATACTTTATTGCGGGACTTTCCTGGTGGTCCAGTGGTTAAGACTCCACGCTCCCAATGCAGGAAGACTGGGTTCGATCCCTTGTCAGGGAACTGGATCCCACATGCCTCAACTAAAAGATCCTGTGTACCGCAACTAAGACCCAGCGCAGCCAAATAAATAAATATTTTAAAATAAAGATAAAAATACTTTATGGCTAAAAAGTGCTAACCATCATCCGAGCCTTCAGCAAGTCATAGTAGTAACATCAAAGTTCACTGACCACAGATTACCACACAAATATAATAATAATGAAAGAGTTTGAAATATTGCCAGAATTACTGAAATGTGACACGAAGACAAGAAGTGAGCAAATACTGTTGGGAAAATAGCACCAATAGGCTTGCTCTACACGGAGTTGCCACAAACCTTCAATTTGTCAAAAAAAAAAAAAAAGAAAAAAAGCCGTATTTCACAAGTGCAATAAAGCGAGGTGTGCCTGCATACGATTCCATTTCCATTTATATACTGTTGAAATGAAAATAATTATAAAAATGAAGAACAGATTAGTGGTTGCCAGGAGGTAGGGAGGGTGTGGGGACTGGAGGGAAGCGGTCGTGGCTATAAAAGGCCACAGCAGGGGTCCAATGTTGATGAACCACCTTCTGTCCCGATGGAGCCAACATCAGCATCCGGGTTGAGATGTCACCACAGTTCTGCAAGATGTAACCATTGGGAGGAGCTGGGTGAAGGGTACCAGGGCACCCAAGGGATGGCATGGCACGGGGGTCCTCGCCTTGCACAGGGGCTGCTCGGGCAGCTGCCTGTCGGTCCCCCTCCCAGAGCCCGGTTATCTTCTAATCTCAGTGCAGGCCTGGCTCCCTCTTGGGTCACAGTTGCCAAAGAAATGCATTACAGCACAGCAAGTTTTCCACACATCTGAAGAGTGGGGCCCTCGGGGGCAGGGACCTGCTGAGGGGGCTGGGAGGTGCTTCTCTGCATCCCAGTCTGCACACCTCGCCACCAGTCGCCTCTCGGGCTGGCGCTCCCAACATACCCTGTAGAGAGAGACCCTGCCTGCCTGCAGCTGGGTGGACGGTGTGCACCAGAGGGGCCCTCTGCAAGGGCCGGTGGACAGAGCCCCCCCTACCGGTCATCCGAAGGAAGTTGGAGGAGTGGGGCATTACAGCTACAGCGCCCTTGAGCCTGCAGTTTGCTTTTCAGTTTGTGGCCACAGCCAGCGAGTGTGGAAACCACAGCAGGACGGGCTCGAATGGTGCGGCCCAGGGAGTTGCTTCACCTCCGTGTCCTCACTCTGCATCTTTCCCTCCTTCCTGCCCTCCTTCTGTCATTGGCCCCTCGCCCTTTCTTCCCTAACAGCCCAAGGACCCCGGCTGTCTGCAGCCTACTGGGTGTGAGGCATCTCCCTGGGGATCTGGACAGCTGCTGACCCCACTACACTGTTCCCCCAGGACACTGGTCTGGTCATTCCACCCCCACAAAACCACCGTGGTTTCTTTCAACAAGTTACAGTGGGACCCTTGACCTCTTCAGGGCAGCTCCCCCCCAACCCCACACGAGCTGCTCTGGCACCTGGGACTTTGTGCTGTTTCCAGCCACTGCCCTGCCCTCGGCCATCTCTTCAGCCTGCCCTTCTCCAGGTTCACGTGTCACGTGCTACATCAGGGAAGGGAAGCTCTGTCCCTGACCCCTGACCCTCTCTTTTCTGGAGCCAGGGTTTGCTGGCACGTCTTATCCCCCAGAACCAAGCCTTCGAGGCACGCCCCCGTCTGGGCTACTGCTCTGCAGTTCCAGATTGTTCCATGCTTGCAATGCCTGGTAACGAGGATGTCTGTCCATGCGTCTCCCCATTGCTGGAGGTGTGTCCTCAGGACACATTCCCAGAGGTGGGGTTGCAGATCCCAGCGGAAAGGGATATGCAGTCTCGTTAGATCCCTCCTGACCCCTCCACCCCCACCGTGTGCAGCCCCGGCCTATAGGCATGTGAGGCCCACCTGTCCCCGCAGCCTCTGGCCGTGAGCTGTCCACCTCTGCGTGTCCGCTTGGCACTTCCTGGGTGTGAGTGAACCTGGGCCTCTGGCCCATTTTTACGTTGTGTGTTAGGCATGGTCTGTATTTTGCCCATTCTCCTGTTTCCCCACCTTGATTGTTAAGAGTCTTTATATGTTCGGGATATTGGCACATAACCCCCAGATGTACCCTCCCCACTCGTCATTTTCATTTCTTATGCTCCCCTTTTTCATGGGCAGGATGCGATTTATGTCACTGAATT
The DNA here is from genome assembly GCF_964165515.1 of Mesoplodon bidens. NCBI lineage: Eukaryota > Metazoa > Chordata > Mammalia > Artiodactyla > Ziphiidae > Mesoplodon > Mesoplodon bidens. The sequence goes on from NC_138169.1 coordinate 27,622,689, forward strand.
TGTGTCTTTTCTTTTATTGTATGTAGAGTTTTGAGTCCCCATACCCCGCCTGCAAAGGAATTCACCCACATTTCAGTGTTTAGCTCCTGTGTGGTTTCGTTTGTTAATTTTGATATGGTCCATTGCAGTTTCCTTTCGTAAAGGTGTGAGGTGTGCATCTAATTTTAGCTGTTTCTAAATGACTTCCCAGCTGTCCCAGTGTCATTTATTTTTAGGAAGCCCATCTTTCCCCTGACTTTGTTATATATTGAATCTCCATGTTATATATTGAATCTCCAATTGAACTTGGGTCTGTTCCTGAATCTTTTATATCAATGCAAGCCACGTGCATAATTTAAAATTTTCTAGGAGCCATGTTAAAAAAATAAAGAGAAACAGGTGAGACTAATTTTAATATGTTTAACTTAATATATCCAAATATCACTTCAATGTGCAGGCAGTATAAACACATGATTAATGCATTGGCTGCCTTTTTGGCTCACAAGACTGGGTGTGCTATTCTCCATCAGGACCACCACATCCCAGGGCTCAGTGGCCGAGTGGACATGCAAGCGGCCGTGTGGACACGCAGGGATGTGCCATCCTGTCCCTCCCGCCCATCTGCTCGGGGCCCACCCTGCGCTGTGATCATTGTGAGAGTGTAGTGGGTGTTTGCGTGTCTGGCGGGGCCATATTCCTCTCCACACTGGGGCTGCCTACTCAATGCCGGTGCCTCTCTCCCCAGAGGACATTCTCATTCTCCAGAGGGAACTGTCTTTTGGAAGCACTGGGGGCAGCTGGCATTTTGGTGAGAAAGCATGAGAAATTTCTATTTGTTTGGGAACTTGTTCTAGGAAAATTTGTCTCTCTTGTTTTGCTAACGGAGGTCTGTTCATCTGCTAGATTCCGTGAGATGACTTCTTAATTTGAATATTGAATTTTCTTCTGATTCTCAAACCAGCTTTGAGGTAACTTCTTAGGAAATTTGACAAACTGTGAAAATAAGAATAGAAGCCAGTAATATACCTTATTATTGCTGTCTAATTACGTGAATGCCTGGCTTCCTAGGCTGCTGGGATGTAATTCTGAACAAAATTGGCTGTGTTTTTCTTTTTAGGACTCTGTGTCTGTGCTAATATCTCTGACTTTACATGCAGCAAACTTTAGTTGCCTTTCTGCAAACCCTGGCTTTTTCTGTTTGTTCCATTTCACTCTTTCCGCCGTGGACGATCCTTCACTGTAAGACTCCTGCCCAGCTGAGTCCCAGACGTGGTTTTTGGCAGGGAGTTTGTGCTCCGGGCCTGAGCATTGCCGTGGGAAGGCCAAGTGCTTCCTGCCTGCCTCCTGCTCTGAATTCCAGACTCTGGTCTGGCCACTGGGGCGACCACACAGCTGGACCTCTGTGCGAGGCTGTACGAGGAAGGAAGAGGAGGGAAGAAAGCCCAAGCTGACTGGGTTTGCAGACACTCGTCACCATTAGTCAGCTCGCTGCAGAACGGGACCTTCAGGTTCTCACCGAGAGTGGGGCTCAGGGCAGGGCTGCTGCGTCTGCACAAGGAGCTGGTTTGGGGCAGGGCCACTGGCTCCTCCCTGCCCAGCAAACGCCCCTCAGCTGGGTGGGGCGGTCTCGTCCCTGGGCTCCCTCTCTCTTCCTCAGCTTGGCCTCCAAAGGCGATCTAACCTAACCCTAACCCTAACCGAGTCCCAGGATTCAAGCTTCCAGAACATGAAAGTTCCCACGTTGAGAATCCCTTCCTGTTGCCCACTGATGGGCAGCTTCTCGGTGTCCCTCTGGGGCGCCTTATGCGTGTGCCAGCACAGATGTGCATGCATAAACATGTTTTCTGTTGGGCTGCCTTTTCCGCCTACAGGTCTGCAACTGTTTGTCTGGTTTTTTTTTTTTTTATTATTGTAACAACACATCATGAGATCTGCCCTCTTAACAAATGTTTTACAGTTTTGTTAACTATGGGGACATCGTATAGCAGGTCCTAGAACTTAATCATCCTGCAAAATTGAAACTTTATACCACTTGAACTATTTTTTATTACTTATTTTTTTAAAGAATTGTAGCAAAATACACATAACACAAAGTTTACCATCTTAACCATTTTTAAGTGTACCATTCAGCAGCATTAAGTACATTCACATTGTCGTGCAACCATCACCACCATCATCTCCAGATCTTTCCATCTTCCCACACTGATACTCTATACCTATTAAACACTGACTACCCCCTCCCCCAGCCCCTGGACCCACCATCTACTTTCTATCTCTGTGAATCTGATGACTCCAGGGATCTCATGTAAGTGGAATCACACAGTATTTGTCCTTCTGTGTCTGGCTATTTCACTATTTCACTGAGCATCATGTCCTCAGGGTTCATCCCCGTTGTAGCCTGTGTCACAGTGTCCCTCCTCCTAAGGCCCCACAATATTCCATCGTATGTACAGACCCCATGTGTTCATGGTGCTCCTGGCAGGACTCAGAGGTGAAGGAGTGGGGAGCGGGGAGAGGAGCCAAAAGGCCGTGCAGAGAGCAGCCTGAGGCCCTGGGAGCTGAGGGGGTGTACCAGGTGTGCCCAGGTGCACCCAGGCACCCTGCTTTCCCTGGGGCCAGCCCAATCCTCATTCCACACACAATGGACACAGCCCCTGCCCTCATGCCTCCTTCCTCCTAGATGGAGGAGATGGACAGTAAATCCAGGTGATCAGGGAAACAGAGTGACCTTAGGGTCCAGTAACTCCACTCCGCTGGACATTTACCCCAGAGGGGCAAAAACGTGTGTCCACACGAAGACATATCCCGACTGCTCGTACCAGCCTGTTCATAATAGACAAAGAGTAGAGACAACCCAAGTGTCCATCAGCAGACGGGTGGACCACAAGGTGTGGTCCATCCACACAATGGAATGAAGTTCTGACACAGGCTGCCTCGTGGACGATCCTTGAGAGTGGATGCTCAGTGAAATAAGCCAGACACAAAGGGCCACATATCATGTGATTCCATTTATAGGAAATGTCCAGGGTGGGCAGATCTGTAGACCTAGAAAGTAGATTAGGGATTCCCAGGGGCTGGGGGAGGGGTGGGGAGTAACTGCTAACGGGTTTCTTTTGGGCGATGGAGAATAGTGATTGATGCACAGCTTTGGAATGTACTGAAATCCACTGAATTACACCCTTTATAAGGGTGGGTTTTCTGGCATGCAAATTATGCCTCAATAGGACGCCTTCTAAATGTGCTTGTGGTGATTGTTGCTCAGCCCTGGGAATGTCCTGGAAACCTTTTAATGGTGCACACTAGGTGGTGAATTGTGCGGTAGTGAATTGTCTCAATAAAACTATTATTTAAAAAAAACATAGGCACACGACGAGGGGACTGGAGCGAGCTTGGTATGTTTAAGGGGAGGCGAGGAGGCCTGTTGGCTGAGTCTGGCATAAAGGAGGAACTGAGGCAGGCGTGGGAGCTGGTGCTCAACTCCTCCTGCAGGGCTGTGTGCATGGCAAGGGTGGAGCCTGAGGCCTGAACCATGGTTCTAAAGGGCCCCCACTGCGGGCAGGGGTGAGTGTGGGCCAGACCCAAGGCCTGCGCTGGGGTAATGCAGACGAGGGTGGTGCTGGGTGCTATCACGGGCTGAACTGTGTCCCCCAAATTCATATGCTGAAGCCCTAACCCCAGTGCCTCAGAATGTGACTGTATTTGGAGATAGGCCTTTATTTTTTTATTTTTTTCGGCCGTGCCACTCAGCTTGTTGGACCTTAGTTCCCTGATCAGGGATTGAACCCGGGCCTTCGGCAGCGAGAACGCAGAGTCCTAACCACTGGACCGCCAGGGAATTCCCAAGGTGGGCCTTTCAGGAGGTGATTAAGGTAAAATGAGGTCACTTGGGTGGGGCTCTCACCCAACAGGACTGGTGTCCTTATAAGAAAGGAGATCAGGACACCGACACACACATGCGAGGATACAGGGAGACTTCGGTGTGTACTCGCCAAGGAGAGAGGCCTCGGGAGGAGCCAGTCCCCGACAACACCTCCTCAGCCTCAGGCTTCCAGCCTCCAGACTGCAGGGAAGTAGATCCCTGCTGTCTAAACCCCGGGGCGGTGGTGCTTGTTACAGCAGCCCCAGCTCACTGCTTCAGGGCTGACAGAGCCAAGTGAGGCTTCATGAATGAATTTCAGGAGCAGAATCCATGCTGGATGTGGAGGGAGGGGGAGGGGATGAGCAGTGTGATTTGAGATTCAGATTTGAGCCACTGGTGGGTGGTGGTGACGCCACAAGTGAGACGGGAAAGCCGGGCAGGAGCGGAGCGGGCCCCCGAGAGTATCACTTGCTGCTGCCGTAAGCCGGACGAGGACACAGCCGGCCCTGGGCAGCCCCGAGCTGAGCTTGGTCTGCAGCCCCTTTCACAGGCTCCCAAGCCAGGGTGAGGTCGCCTCACTGCCTGCACTGAAGCAAATGAAAACAAAAACTGAGAGGCACCCTTGGCCAAGCAAAGACCCTGCAGTGGGAAGGGAAGATGGCAGAGCCCAGGAGGCCGCCAGAGGAGGTGGGGCCGGTGGTCCCCACACCATCTCCCCCATCCTGGACTGGACCCAAAATGCCAGGAGTTTGCTGCACGCAGCATGGTGTCTTTGGGGAGGGTCATGCAACTTGACCCCCATCAGCAGTGAGTCTGAAGGGTCTCCCTGGATCTGTGAGTTGGGAAGGGGAGGGGGCCGTGAACGCAGGAAGAACACTGAGACGGTCTCAGATTCTCTGGGCCCAGGAGGCAGAGGGTGAGGGTGTCAACTTCTTGGAGAGAGCCCCCGAAACACAGCCAGTACCCCCTCCGCAGCTGCCCAACAGCACTGGGCCTGTCCTCGGCAGCCAGGCGGGGGCGTGGCCGCCAGCACGGAATGCACCCCCTCACTCAGCGTCTCCCAGAGCCTGAGACGCTGTTCTCAGCTCTGACGTCCTCCACGGGAACCCTGGCCAACCCAAACACGCCTGTGTGGGGCTTTCTTCCTGAGTCAGAGCAGTGTGGCCACAGGCTTTCCTCCTCTGTCCCTGAGCCCCGTCACCCACCCAGTCCTTAGCAGTCCTCAGCCCCCGGACCCATCCCCGTCCCCATGGGGTACAGACTCTGGCACCCAGCACGATGTCTCAGAGGCACATGGGGGTCACAGGTCCCCACCCCCACGTCTGACCACACACCTCGGACGGCCACTCCTCCCCTCTGTCCCGCCCTCGTCCTGCAGGCCTCAAGGTAACTCACCTCGACGGGGGAGTCTCCCCACCCCTGATCCAGGTCACCCCTAACCGCTGGCCCAGAGACAGGTCAATATTGATTATCCAGGCTCTGAACAGAGAGAGAAAGCATTGGCCGAAAAAGATGAGATTTTACAGACTGCATTTTCCAGACAGTCATGACATGTCTTCCAGCCCACATGCTCTCCTGGAGCCTTGATGCCCCCTTGAACGTAAGGGAACTTATCTATATCATCGACAGTGGGTCACAGCACAAGTGATGCTGCAAAACTTCCAAGGCTGGGGACTTGAGGCCCCCACAGTGCGGGATGCCGGGCCAGCCCCCTGCAGAGATGGGAAGAAGCTCCAAGACTTCATGGAAAGGGAGGCGTCCAGACAGCTGCTCCAGCTCTAGACCCTACCTGAAATCACACGAACTACCCAGCTGAGCCCTCCTGAATTTCTGACCCATAGAAACCATGGTAGATTAAAAAATGACTAAACCAATGTTTTAAGTCACTATGTTTTGAATTGTTTTGCAACAACAGATAACCATTTCAGAACAGGGTCCAGAAAAGAGATCTACAAGATAGCCAAAATCTTGATTTTCATCAAAGGTATCATGGCAATTCAATGGAGAAAGTTACATGTTTTCAACAAATGGTGCTAGAACTGTTGGATAAACTTGGGTGGGGGTGCATTATGACCTCTACCTAACACCATACACAAAAATTAATTCACGATGGATCACAGTCCTAAATATAACACTGAAACTATAAAGCTTATAGAAAAACAGAAAAGAATATACTCATGACCTTGGAGTAAGTAGGCAAAGATTTCTTGGAGAGGCCAAAAGAAGCTTGAGATAGAAAATGAAAAATCCATAAATTGGAATTTATCAAAATTATAAACATCTATTTCTTAAAAGACATCATTAAGAAAATGAAAACTGGGACTTCCCTGGCAGTCCAGTGGTTAAGACTCCAAGCTTCTAATGCAGGGGGCATGGGTTCAATCCCTGGTCGGGGAACTAAGATCCCACAGGCCGTGCAGTGTGGCCAAAAAATTAAAGAAAGAAAGAAAACCAAGCCACTGTCTGGGAGAAAATATTTGCAGTGAACATACCTAGCATTGGACTTATACCCAGAATATATAAAGAACTCCTTCAAATCAATTCTAAAAAACAATCCAATTTAAACGTGGGCAAAAGATTTGAATAAACATTTTATAAAAGAAGACATACAAATGGCCAATAAGCACCAAAGAGACACTCAGCATCATTAGTCATCAGGGAGATACAAATGAAAAGTACAGAGAGAGACCCCTATGTGCCGATTAGAACAGCTAAAATAAGAGACAGATAAGTGTTGTCAAGGATGCAGAGCAACTGGAACTCTCATACTCTGCTGGTGGGAATAAAATGGTACAACCCCTTTGGAAACAGTTTGACAGCCTCTTATAAAGTTAAACATTCGGCTATATGATTCAGCCATTCTACTCCTAATTATGTACCCAAAAGAAAAGGAAATATATGTCCAAACAAAGATTTGTACATGCACGCTCATTGCAGCTGTATTTGTAATAGCCAGAAACTGGAAATAACTCAAATGTCCATCAGTGGTGAATGGATAAAAATTGTGGTATATCTATACAATAGAATATTACTCAGCAGTAAAAAAAAATAATGAACTATTGATACACTTATCAACATGGATTAATCTCAAAATAATTATGCTGAGTTAAAGTCAGATTTTAAAAATACATATTATATAATTCCCTTTATTTGAAGTTCTACACAGGCAAAATTAATCTATGGTGACAGAAAGCAGATCTGTGGTTGCTTGGGGCTTGGGGGGCTGATAGTGGTGGTGGGATTGACTGGGAAGGGGCACAGGAAACTATACGGGGTAATGACAGTGGACTCTTGATTGAGGTTTCAGTTATATAGGTCTATACATTTGTCAAAATTCAATGAACTGAGCACTAAGACCTATGCATTTCATTGCATGTAAATTTTACTTCAATAAAATAATTTAAAATAAACTAAAAAAGTGAAATGAGTGACCAATCTGTTAAATGGGTTAAAATAACAATGTTAGCTATTCTAGTTCCTTTGCTTTTCCATAAAAATTTTAGAACATCCTTGTCCATATCTACAAAAATTCATGCAGGGATTTTGATAGTTTTATATTTTGATATATAGGAATTTGATAGGAATAACTATATATCAATTTGGGGAGAACTAACATCTTTACAATGTTGAGCCTTCTTATCCATGAACATGGTACGTCTCTCCTTTTCTTTAGATATTCTTTGATTTCTTTCGTCTGCATTTTGCTGTTCTCAGCATATTGATCCTGTACATGTTTTGTTAGATTTACACCTGTCTCATTTTTTTGAAAGATTGTAAATGGCATTTTATTTTTAATTTTGGTTTCTTTCTTTTTTTTTTTTTTTTTTTTGGCTGCACCATGAGGCTTGCAGGATCTTAGTTCCCCAACCAGGTATTGAATCCAGGTCCTCGGCAGTGAGAACAGGGAGTCCTAACCACTGACCACCAGGGAATTCCCTAATTTTGGTTTCCATGTGTCCATTGCTAGTATATAGGAACACAATTGATTTTTGTATGCTGACCTTGTATTTGGCAACCTTGCTGAAGTGAGAAGAAACAGTTTACCTGATTTCTTTACATTCCATGTATGTATATATATTCTATAGCCAAAGTTATTAAAACTGTATGGTAGTAGCAGAGGGATAGACACTTAGGCCAGTGAAACAGAGTAGAGTATCCAGAAATATCTACACATGCCCAGGTGATTTTTGACAAAAGTTCAAAAGCAATCAAGGAAGGAGGCAACAAATGTTGTGGGAGCAAGTGGACGTTCACAAACAAACAAAAACTTCAACCTAAATTTTGCACTTTATATAAAAATTAACTCAAGGTCTTCCCTGGTGGCGCAGTGGTTGAGAATCTGCCTGCCAATGCAGGGGACACGGGTTCAAGCCCTGGTCTGGGAAGATCCCACATGCCACAGAGCAACTGGGCCCATGAGCCACAACTACTGAGCCTGCGCGTCTGGAGCTTGTGCTCCACAACAAGAGAGGCTGCGATAGTGAGAGGCCCGCGCACCACGATGAAGAGTGGCCCCCACTTGCCACAACTGGAGAGAGCTCTCGCACAGAAGTGAAGACCCAACACAGCCAAAAATAAATAAATAAATTAATTAATTAATTTAAAAAATTAACTCAAAATCATGGACTTAAATTTAAAATGGAAAACTAAAATTTTAGGGAAAAAAGAGAAAATCTTTAGGATTTTGGGCTAAGCAACAAATTCTTAGATTTGACCCCCAAAGCATGAGCCATGAAAAGAAAGGTGGGCAGGGTGGTCGAAGCAGGGACAGTTAGGGTATCGTGGCACTCAGAAGGTTCTCTGAAGATGGTCCAAGGTCCAGGGTGTAGGGCGGCCCATGGCGGGGCTGGGCATGCGGACCAGGTGTGGCGAGGCTGGGATGAGGTGGGTCTCAGGAATCCTCAGCCAGCTCCTCTTGGGAGAAACATCAGTTCAAGTTCTTTGCCCTTTTTGAATTAAGTTGCCTTTTTGTTGTTGATGGTCTCTCTTTTTCATTCTCAAAATAACCTCAAGGACTAGGTGCAGCTAAAACAGTCCCACTGGGCACTGGGAAACTGACGCCAGCCCACTCCAGACCTCAGGACAGCTGGGCCACAGCATCCGAGGGCTTGGAGGGGCTCTGGTTGGACCCCTGGTTAGACTCGGGTTGGTTGTGGGACCTGTGGACCCAGGCCCTGGGCAGGAGGTCTGGCAGGGCTGTCTTGGCAGCCAGGCCCAAACCTGGTGTGCTGGGCCCACTCCCAGCAGCATGCAAGTGGAGGACCAGCCCAGCAATGCCCCACGATGCCCTCACCCTTCTCTGCTTTTCTGGGGCCCCCCTACCCTGCTCCAGCCCTCATGCCCAGCCTCTCCTCTCTCCAGGCCTGGGTCAGCATCTCACGGGGGCCTGTGGCCTACTGGCCCCCCAGTGTGAAACCCAGGGAAGGAGGGAGGAACCCCCACTTCCTCCTACCTGTGCTGCTGTGTGATGCAGCCGGGCAGGGCAGCAGCCGCGGGGCAGGTGAGTGGCACAGTCCTGCCCACCCAGTGCCCTCCGCCTGTTGGGAGGACAGGGTTAGCCATCAGTGGTACCTCCTGCCTAGGAGACCAGGCCCAGCTGTCCATCAGGTGAGAGCTGGTGGGTGAGAGCCTGGGGCAGGAACCCCCCCAAGAAGGTGCTGGCACCCAAGGGCACTTATGAAGAGTCATGGTTGCAAAGATGAGCCTTTGGCAAGAGCTTGAGGAAGGGGAGTGAGGCCCGGTGACTCCTTTCTCCCTCGTGGTCCCTTTGGGTGGCCCCAGGTCCAGCTCCCAAATGCACCCTGGTGATGCTTCTTTGGTCAGAACGTGCTCGCCCAGCCCTGATGGGATGCTGGCTGGAAGCATTCAGGCTTGGCAGCTGAGTGGGTGCCTCTCCCTCCATTCCGAGCCACTGGTGATTTGAGGCTCAGGGGCTCCTGTCGCTGCTCCCCCACATAGAGGGGACCCCGGCTGTGGTTCCCCTCAGCCTTGGAGCAGCCCCACGGTCTCAGCAGTGTGTGCCTCGGGTGGGCAGAGTTCTGCAGAGGAGCCCCTGGCGGCCTGCAGCCAGAACCATGGGTGGGGAGGGGAATGAGCTGAAACCCTGGATCCTTACCCTTCCCTGGAGTGGCCAGGGCCTGCTGCCCGTGTGCTTGGGGCGGGTGCTGTGGCTGGGCAGGGGGAGCTGGAGCCCTCCCCACAGCTGAGTCCATCCTGTTTACTCCCGAGGGATTTTCTGACCTGTCTCTGACCTGACGATCACATGACAGACAACAGACACGGGGCTGGGATGCCGTGGGGAGCTGGAGCCAGCCTTTGGAACCCCAACACTTGGCCTTCCCTGGTGGAAAGGCGGTCACGGGGGAGGGCGCCGCCTGGCTGGCTGCCTCGGGATCTGGGTCACTGTGCACTGCCTTTCGCAAGTGTGTGCTCTCATGGGATTTTTAAATGCATGAGCACCTCTGGGAGCATCTCCGTGTTAGCGCCATTTCCCATCTCCACCTCTGCCACTCTTGAAAGCCCAGAACTGCACCGAGGACGGTCAGAGGTGCAGCATACAGTGGGGGAGGCCCTAGCCATCCCCCGGCCACTGCCACGTGCATCCCTTCAGAGGGCCAGGGGCACACGGTCAGGCAGCGCCAACTTGCTGAGTCACGCGGAACTGAGCATCCTCTCCCAGGGACCATGTCTCATCGTGAGTGGATGGAGTCCCCCCGACCCTTGCTGGAGAGGGGACGCCCACTGCTGCTCTGGGTCCCTCTGCTGGCCCACTGCCGCTGAGCACAGGCGTCCTTTGTCCCTCTGTCCAGCTGCCCAGTGAATGGGAAACGTGGTGTGGACCAAGGCTCTGCCCCCTTGGAACCCTGCTCTGTCCCCTGCAGCACATGGGCCGCTGTGGCAGGGCTGGCAGTGCCCTCCTGGCTGGGCAGCTGCTCTGGACTGTGTGTCCCTTTGATGGATGGGCCTGTCGTCCACCAGAGGTGAGAACTCACTTGTCGTGATCCCGTTACACCGATCTAACGAGAGATGAAGGAAAGCGTTCTCCTCAGCCCCTCCCTGCATACACGTGTCTCCCCCCAACCCCGTGCTCTAGGCAGCCGCCCCCAGAGCTCCCTGGGCAGGGCTGTCTGGGCAGAGGGCACCTGAGGCTCAGAGCCATGGGGTGCACCCACCAATGCGGGGTAGAAGGTGCAAGCAGGGGAGCCCAGGTGCCCAGGTGGCTGAGCCAGGGCAACAGAACTAGGGAGGTTGGGGTGAGGGAGCAGCGCCCGTGAGCAGTCAAAGGCAGGGGCGGAAGGCGGAAGGGGTGAATGGGGCTGCTTGACAGGACAGGTCACATCCCTCTGTGGGCCGAGGTCTGTGCTCTGAGGTCCCCATTCAGCTGTTTGCTCTCGCTGTGCTCTGAACCCCGCTTCCTGGTCTGTGCACCAGCACAATGCCCACTCCCAGCACATGGCAGGGCTGCCTAGAGAGGGCCGTGTAGGTGGGAGGTCAGAAGAGTGCCCTGTGCCTGCCCCCTCGCCCCCTGTGGAGTTGGGGGTGGGAAAGGTGACTCACCTTCCTGCACACCAGGAGCTACCCTGAAAGAGGAGGACCCCAGGACCCCAGCCTGGGCTCCCCCATGGCCCCAGCATCACACACTGAGGAGCAGGGGCCTCAGAGGGGACAGTGCCCGAGCCAGAAGCGGGTGGACACCGCACAGCAGTGTCCAGGATAGCGTGGCAGGCGGGGCTGGATGTGGAAACTGGCCAAGCAGGTGGGGGTGGGGGGCAGATCATGGTGGGTGCTCACCACGGGCGGGGCCCTGAGCAGAGCACCTCCCATCGACCAGAGCAGCAGGTTCTCCTCTTGGGCTGACACTGAGCTTGACCTGGGCCTGCTCTACACACTGGTCCCAAACCCGGCCACAGATTCCCAGGAACAACCCAGGGGACCACCTTGGGGCCAGTTGGGGTGGGCTGTGGGAATCACAACCTTGAGCCTTGTCTAGGGGAGTGGGCCTCCCCGTTGCTGGGGCTTCTCCAAGGGCTGTCGGAGCAGGAGGGCTGTCTCCAGGCTCCTGGTTTTGGGAGCCTCACGTCCCGGGAAGGGCAGGTGTGTCTCAAGCCCCACGCCGTCACCATGAGGACTGCAGTCCCAGCCACGTGGGGTCTGAGGCTCCGAGCAGGTCCGGATGCAGGGATGGGGGCGAGGTCGTCACTGCACATCAGGAAGTTTTCTCTCAGTGGATTAACTCCCTTTTGAGTTGACTAAGGTCCTTCCTTGTCCCCCTGAAGGGCAGTGTGTTTCTCCTCTTCCCGTCATGGCCCTTTCTTCAAAGAGGTGGTCTGACCTCCTCGGGCTGGCGTGACCCGCAGGCCCTTCCCTCCAGCCCCCCATGAGGGGGTGTCGATGACAAAGCTGCGTCCAGCTTGGCTTCTGCCCTCGTCCTTGGCCTCAGATGGACTGTTCTGGAGCTTTGTCACCAGTGGCCCCTGCTCCACCTGACACCCGTGTGTCACCTGGACAAACTGCTTACCTGCATTGTGTTCACGTCACGGTGAACCGTCGCCGTGGTTCACATGGAGGCACGAGCTCCTGTCTGTCCTGTGTGACCACAGATGCCCACGAGCCTGTGCTGATGGAAAGAGAGATACGGCACTGGCTAAATGCAGCCTCTTGAGAATTTCCTAACTAAAAAGAGGTTTTTCTCTGAAAAACATCAAGCTATTTGTAGCCCAAGTTGGTTGAACAGATTTTTCTGGGTGTAGCTTATTTTTTCACTCATTAACTTATTTTTCTTATGAATTAAAAAGTAGCATTTTTCCCACCCAGGAACATCTTCCTTACTTGTCTCTGTACCACAGCCAGCATTTCTGCTCCTGTGGGGGGAGCAGGCTCAGACCCCACCAGGGAGGCTGGGTTTTCCTCCAACCATAGCCCTGAAGTGGGAAGTGCAATGGCTGGGCCACGCCCACCACACTTCTTCCCAAAGTCACACGTCCCCAGGGTTGTGCCCTTTGATGGGCAGGGGACGTGTAAGTGTTTCACTTGGCCGTCAGTTGGCAGCGTCCAGTCTCGAGAAACCAGAAAAGGCCCTTTTGCCGTCCCACCTGGCAGAGCTGGAGACACGTCCTCTGAATCCGCTGGCCAGTGCCCAGGCTCTTACTTTGCCTGTCCAGCCATGGATGCTGTCACCTGAGGTCTCCAACTAGACGGGGCAGCCCTGGTGTCTGTGGTGGGATCCAGACTGTCCCCTGGACTCACAGTGGTAGGCGACAGCAGCCCCAGGGCTCGAAGCGGGCCCCTCCCCCTTCCTGGCCAGCAGCCCGCAGTCACCCCACAGGGATTGCACAGGAGGCCTGACCCAGGCCTGCCTTTGACGTCTGCTTCCGGGAGCGGCTCCCCGTCCTCTTTCCATCAGCTACATGCTGGTTCTCCAGGCCTGAGATGCTGGGCTCTAGCCCAACTGTGCTTATGCACACACCCCTTTGGATACACTTACTTTAATGAAAAAGACCCTGTTTATGTGGTGCCCCTCACCCTTTCTGGTCCCATCTCCAGGATTGTTTTAAAATCCGTGATTTGGCCAAGCTAGGCCCTTGACCTGCAGTCCAGTCCCCTCAAGGCCGTGTTCAAACTCCCTGACAGGGGGCTGCCTGGAGCCCTCCCCGACCCAAGGAGGGGAGTGCTGTTGGGCACTTTGCAGGGGCACATCTGCCCTGCTGGGGACAGGCTCCTGTCTCTCCTCCTATGTCCCCACAGGCACAAGCTTGCCTGGCTCTGTCTGTGCTAAATGTCGAACTGCCATGTTTCACTGCCCGATTGACCCATTTTGCAAAGCTCCAGGTCCCCTGAGACGGGGTTCTCACCGAGCCCCTCAGGGCTGATGAAGGCTCAGAAGTCCTGCCTGGCTCTCAAAGTGTCCCCTCCGGCCCCACTCCTTTATCCACAATTCCAAATTCCCAAAAGATCTGAAACAAAGGTTTTCAAAACTTGGTGGCAAAGCCAGCCTTGAACCGATATACATTTACTAGGATCTTTATTTATTCCAGTTTGTGTGAACAGCTGTGTTTCAGTACAAAAATCTTTAAAAAAAATTTTTTTTAATATTGTTTGGCCGTGCAGAGCAGCATGCAGGACCTTAGTTCCCCAACCAGGGATCAAACCAGCACGGAGTGAAAGTACAGAGTCTTAACCACTGGACCACCAGGGAAGTCCCTCAGTACAAAAATCTTAATGTGCCTGATTACGGGGTGCAGCCCCAGGGTCCAATGAGGTATCATGTAATGTATGAGATGTACAAAAATTCTGAATTCCAAACACATGTGGCCCCAAGGCCTGGGTGAGGGGTGGGGGCAGTGGACCGTCCCCATACATTGCAGTGCTGGAGCAGGCGACAGTCTGGTAAAGGGAAATGGGCTCAACCTGGCACCAGGATTTCGCAGAGTGATGGTGCTGCTCTCGTGGCTTTTTCACTTAGAGGTGAAACAACTCTGCCCAATGCTGGTGCTCAGAGGTGGAGGAGCCCACAGGCCAGCAGAGGGAGGAAGGGGTGCAGGAGGGCAGGGAGGGACGGGGCTTCCTGCCTGTGGAGGGGGCAGCAGGCCTTCTCCCACACAGGACCCTCCCTCACCTGGAAGCTGGTGACCACTGGCCCGACTGTCACTTTCTGTGGGACTGAAAGCTCCAGACGTGCCTCCTGGGGGCACTCTGGGGAGGTCCAGGCCAAGGGCACCTGGGAGTGTGGCAGTGACCGAAGAGACAAGAGGCACTTATGCTGGTGAGTCCTCAGCTTCCCATCTGTAAGTGGGGTGCAGGCCATGACCTGCCCCGCCTTCGCAGTGCCCTGGGGGGCCCCCTGCAACCCTTCTCAGGGTGCTAGCAGTCTGCCTCTGGGTCTGCAGAGCAGAGGGTGCCGAGGTGAGCATTGGGGGCGCAGGCCTCAGGTTGGGCCCATCCTGTCCAGGATGGCGGCTCATTCCCCACCAATAGTCCTGGACAGGGGGCCGGCTAACGGCCCAGGTGTGTGGGCTTGCAGAGCTGCGCGCACAGCACCGAGCAGCTGCAGGAGAGGAGCTGGGGCTGGCCCCCCGCCACGCATCAAGCTTTCCGCACAGTGACCATCACCCTTCCTGCCACGGCCAGGAGCAGGACTCCCCAGGCCAAAGCCTCCGGCGTCCATCCTGATGAGGTGAGGAGGGGCATCCACTGACCTCAGTGGGCAGAGCATGCCGGTGGGGGGGGGACCCCAGGGGCAGGCTTTACAGGCGGGCCACACCAAGGATGGCCAGAGGTCAGGCCTGGACTGGGGTCCCACGAAGGCAGAGGAGTCAGCCCGGGTCTGGGCAAGGGGGCGGGTTGTGGGCAGGGACGGGGTGGAGGGCGGGGTACGTGGGCAGGGGCCCGGCAGCGGGGAGGGGAGGTGGGCAGGGGGCGCGGCCGCGGCGGTGGGTGCAGAGCGGGTCTCGCGGTGTCCGGGCGGCTGAAGGCGAGGGCGTCGCCCCAGGCAGCGGGCGCGGGGTCTGTAGGGGCGCCTGGGTCCCCGCCCCCGCTGGCCGCGCCGGGTCGCGCGTGGGCGCGGCGGGCGCCGATTGGCTGGCGGGAGCGCGGGCGGGGCGGGCGGCGGCGCGGAGCGGCCGGTCACCCCGCAGCCTGGCCTCGGCCTCCGCTCGTCGCCGCCCCGCCCGCGCGCACGTCCCCCCGGCGGCCACCATGAGCACAGGCCTGCGGTACAAGAGCAAGCTGGCGACCCCAGGTGAGCCCGGCGCCCGCCCGCGCGCGCGCGCGCGCACTCCTTTGTCCCCGCCGCCCGCACGCCTCTCACCGTGTGTCTCGGTCTTTCCCCCGCCCGCCGGCCTGGGCCCGGACCCCGACCCGACCCGACCCCCGACCCGACCCGACCCGACCCCGCAGAGGACAAGCAGGTACGTGTGCGCCGTCGCTGACCCGACCCGCTGTCACCCATTGTGCCACCAACGCGCGGCGCCCCAACGCGACCGCGCCCCCGCCGGCCGTCACCCCGCTCTGTCGCGATAACCGATGACCGATTGTCAGCCTGGGCAGTGCCGCCAACCCGGGTCTGCAGAGGGGAGGAGCGGCCGCAGTGCCTCCGGGCCTGGCTCCTGACCCTCGAGGCATGGCGTGCGCTCCTCCCCGATGGGGGATGGGCCGGGTGCCCCTCTCCCACTGGTCCAGCACCAGCCTCTCCTTGCTGACCTGGCCCGTGGCCGTGTGCTGGGGGTCCTGTGTGAGGCCATGGTCATGAAAGGCCACGGGCTGGGGGAGGGGTCCGAGTCCACCAGCCAGGGCCAGTCCCTGAGCAGCCCCACAGGGGAGCCTCTGGCCACCCCACCCAACTTCTCTGCATCTTATGCCTCCTCTCCGCACACACCAATGTGAGTGGGCTGATCTGTGGCCAGGCCTCTTCCCCAGACTGGGAGCCTCCAGGGCCTGGTCTGAGTCATCCCGGTGCCCAGCACCAGTCTTCAGATCTAGAGGGTACAAACTGATTTCTCAAAGGGCTAGCCTGGACCCCAGCCTCCAGGAATAGAGGGCCGGACAGGAGGCTGGCCTGGGCACTCGCTGTGAACCTAGCTGAAGTCAGGTTTAAACAGCTAGGAGACCCCAAGAGGGCGTGGGGGGGGTAACCGGGGGGAGCTGGGGGTTCTGGGGCAGCCCTGCTGGGGGCCTCTCTGGCTTGACCTCAGCCATGTTTAGGGCAGAAAAGAAGAGCCCAACTCTGGCACCAGGGTGGCCTTGGCAACCCTCATCTGGGATGGGGGTTCACACCCTGGGTGGATGCTGGGTGGAACCCAAAGTCTTGGCCTAGGTGCGGCAGGCGGGCCAGGAGTGGCCCAGCAGGTGGGGTGGGGGCTGGGAGTCACTCCTGCCCAGTGCCAGGCCCCTAGCAGGGATACGCCCCACCCTGGGACGGGTGAGGCTCACAGGGAGGGGCCGCGACCACCTCACCCTGCCAGCAAGGGGCTCCCCAGGGAGCCTGGGCTCAAGAGCTGCCTCCCCATTGTGGTGGGTCAAACAATGAAGGAGATGCAGGGACACACTGCCACCAAGCTATTGTTCAAGGGAGAGAAAGAGCGAAGGCCTGGGAGACCAGCCCCCCCCTTCTCCTGGGCCTGCGGGCACTCAGGGACCCCCTTGCTGAGGCCCGAGCCCCTTCAGGCCTGTCTGCCCCTCCTGGAGCTCAGCTAGGACCAGCCTTACCTGTCCCCTGCTCCCAGGACCAGAGGGAGAGAGCATTATGCGGGTGGGGTGTGGGGTCCCCTGGGAGCAGGGCCAGGGAGCCCGGTGTTTGGGGAAGGCTCCGCATGGGTCTGGGGGAGCCGGAAGCCTGCAGTAACTTTGCTGTTCCATTGTTGGTGTTACTGAGCCTCAGCCTGTCTGCACTCTGGGAAAGGGGGCAGGGGAGCTCTGTGGGCCCCCTCTGTGCCCACCCATCTCAGACTGTGGGGAGGGCTCTGGTGGTCCTCTGTGCCCCCTCCCCCAACTCCCACCCCACCTCTAGCAGTGGTGGGGCCTTCATTGGCTCTGGCAGCTGGGGTGATGATTCTAAGAATGGAAATGCCTCGAGAGTGTCAGGCACCAGGAGGAGGTGGGGAGGAGGTGGGCGCAGCAGCGTCTGTGGCTCGGGAAGTCCTAAGGAGTATTTGTTGTGCCTCGGGGGCCAGAGAAAGGGAGTGGAAAGGCCCCTTCCTTGGGGATACCCCAGGGAATCCCCAGGCCCCATCTGGACGAAGTCAGGAGACAGGGCAGGCAGGCAGGGAGCTGGTCTTGTCCCCCTGACCCGGACCTCCACTGAGGCTGTGCCTTACCGATGGGGAAACTGAGGCCTTCTGGGGGCAACGAGCCCATCAGGCACCAGGCTGTGGGGTGCCAGCTCTGTCTGTCCTCCTGGAGATGCCCTGGGCCCGAGATGTCAGCCTATCTGGGCAGGAAGTGGGCCGAGGGGGCCATGTCTAAATTGGAGCCGGGGGTGGAGGCTGGGTGGGACTCAGCCCCAAGGCCCCTCGCAGGTCCGCGTGGTGGAGGGCTGGGGCCAGCACGGAGGCTTTCTCAGAGCCAGGGCTGGGGGCGGGCTGGAGAGCTGGGGCCTGTGGCTCCCCCCCACCTCTTCTCGGATGAAAGGCTCCCCTGTTCCCAGCAGTGGGCCCACCCCTCCTCCCCAGGTGCCAGCGGCCTCCAGGCCACACAGCAGCAGCATGAGCCTAGACAGGGGGACAGAGGCCCCTTAAGCGGGGAGCCAAGAAGGGAGGGCCTAGGTGGGGGAGAACTGTGGGGCCTCCCGTTCCCAGTGACGCACAGTCCAGGGACACGTCTCTTTGGATCCCCAGCTCCTTTGCAGGCCTCCCTTGCCACAGGGCTGGTGCTGGCTTGTTCAGATTCTGGTGGGTCCTGTGGGCAGGGTCAGTGAGGAAGGGTTTGGGGGCTCAGGAGACCCCTGTAGTCCCTGGGGTGGCCGCACAGGTGTGAGGGCTGAGCTGGCTGGAGCCCTCCAGGCCCTGTGTTGCCCAGTCCTGTAAGTGAGAGCAGGGTGGAAGCTCAGAGGGAGTGTCCCCCTTAGGGGGAAGGGTTCACTCCAGCACCCCCTACCTCTGCTGGCAGCAGCTGTCTGGGGGCAGAGGTGGCAGCGCAGGGCTGGCCGGCGGGTTTGTGGAGCTACGCACTGGCCACAGCTTCCAAGTTTGCAGAGGTGGGGGTAGGGGTTGGGCATCTAGTGGTCTGATCGCTCCCTTCCCCCAACGTAAGCCTCCGCGGGCCTGGGTGGGGAGGTGGGCTCTGCCCTCGCAGGTTCCCCACTTCTCTCGGCGGCCACGGCGGTAAGAATTCTCCAGACACACGCGCACACACGCGAGGGGCGGGCCGTGCGTCGATGGGTAGCTGGGGGCGCCTCTGTGACACCGCCGCGGGACAGTAGGGGGACCGGGCAGGCTCCCGCGGGCGCGCGCGTGGATGGGGGCGTACTCGGGCGCCCTCTGGCAGGCGGGACGCGGCAGCGCAGATCCGGCCGTGGACCCGGCCCCCCCCGCCCACCCGGCTGTGCAGTCGCTGGACTGACGGCCTGAGCCGCGCCGCTCCGCGCGCAGCCGCCCGCCAGCCCGCCGAGCTGGGCCCTGCCCTCCTCCGCTCCGTGGCTCCGCCCGCGCGGCCCAATTTCCAGGCGACTGTCTCCCGGAGACCGCGCGCTCCTCTCCGGCGCGAGGGCCCGCCTGTGCCAGGGGCAGGCCCGCCTGGGGCCGGACGAGGCTTGGTGGCCTTGGGGTCCCGGCATCGCGTGAGCGCCGCCCCTCCGGGCTTCGGTTCCCGCTCCCGCGTCCGTAACACGTAACCCGTAACCCGGGGGCGAGAACAGGGCCTCGGGGCCGCACAGCGCGCAAGCCCCTGGCGCACGGCTACGCCGGGTGGGCCTGACGCACACTGGGCCCCAGCGCAGTGGGCAAGGTCCCGGGGTCGCTGCGATGGACTCGCTGGCGGCACCCCAGGACCGCCTGGTGGAGCAGCTGCTGTCGCCGCGGACCCAGGCCCAGAGGCGGCTCAAGGTGTGTGTGGAGAGGGGAGCGGAAGGTGGGTCAGCTGTGCGCCCGCCCCCCGCGCCCGGACTGGGGATGCGACGGGGACCGCAGGGCCGGGGTCCTGGGGTGGGCGCCGGAGGCCGCGGGAGGCTGGGCGCCGCTGTCTATAAATAGCCCCTGCTCCGCCGTCGCCGCAGCCAGCCACCCCCGCGGCTGGATCGGGGCCAGACGGGGCCTCCCACCCCTTACACTCGGGAGGGGTGAGTATTGAGGCGGGGGCTTCTCCAGCCTCTGAGGGCCTTGGGCGTGTCTGAGGGGTCTGGGTCCTGGTGCCCTCTGCGCACCACCCAAGGGGGGACACTGCCTTGCCCGCTGTGCCTGCCACCCCCCTCCACACGCACACAGACTCCATCTCGGTCCCTGTGAAGCCCTCGCGGTCACCTCTACCCTCCACCCCCACCTGCCTTCCACCTCCAGGGCCTTTGCCCGCAGGCCCTCACCCACTTCTGCCATTGAGATGCCCCCTCCCTGGGGACCCTGCCCTGCTGCCCCCTGGCCTGAGCTGGGTAGGGGCCAAGGCACCGGGCTGCCCCAGGAACCCCAGCATGCCCCTGACCCGCCCGCCCCTGCCAGGACATCGACAAGCAGTACGTGGGCTTCGCCACACTGCCCAATCAGGTGCACCGCAAGTCTGTGAAGAAGGGCTTCGACTTCACGCTCATGGTGGCAGGTGAGTGGGCCGGCCTCCAGGGCGGGGGGGTGGGGCACTGGCAGCCAGGCTCTGTCTGGGGCCTGGGACCTGACCCAACTTCCTCACTGCACCTGAGGGCAGGGGAGTCGGGCCTGGGGAAGTCCACACTGGTCCACAGCCTCTTCCTGACTGACCTGTACAAGGAGCGGAAGCTGCTCAGTGCTGAGGGTGAGTGGGCCCCACGCGGCCCTGGCGCTGCCACCATCCCCTGCTGGGTGACCTCTCCGAGGGCTCCTTCCAGGTCCAGCCCTGCTCCTCTGTCCCCGAAGCATGGGTCTCCCGTTCAGGGTCCAGATCACCGCTGGGCCACATAGCCAGGGATGAGAACGAGGGTCTGGGCTGCCCAGGGTGGGAGTGAGGGTCACAGAGGCTGTTCCAAACCATCCCCCCACCCGCCCTGCCACAGAGCGCATCAGCCAGACAGTCGAGATCCTGAAGCACACGGTGGACATTGAGGAGAAGGGGGTCAAGCTGAAGCTCACCATTGTGGACACACCAGGCTTTGGGGACGCCGTCAACAACTCTGAGTGGTGAGGAAGCCCTGCCTGGTCTGCCCTGGCCCCCGGCCACCAGCCACCAGCCTGGCCTCATGTGCCCCCTGCCCCCAGCTGGAAGCCCATCACCGACTACGTGGACCAGCAGTTTGAGCAGTATTTCCGGGACGAGAGCGGCCTCAACCGCAAGAACATCCAGGACAACCGTGTGCACTGCTGCTTGTACTTCATTTCCCCTTTTGGGCACGGGTAGGTGGCTACCCCGGGCCAGGGGTGCGGGTCCTGCCCATCCCTGCGGCTCCCCCTCCCACCACCCCTACCCCATGAGCCCCTCGCCCCGGCTGCTTTCCACAGGCTGCGGCCAGTGGACGTGGGCTTCATGAAAGCCCTGCACGAGAAGGTGAACATCGTGCCCCTCATTGCCAAAGCCGACTGTCTCGTCCCCGGTGAGATCCGGAAGCTGAAGGAGCGGGTGAGCCTGTGCGGCCGCGGGGCGCAGCCAGGACTCTGGTGGGGCCAAGGGCACCAGCCCCTCACCTGATGGCCCTTGCCTGCCGCAGATCCGGGAGGAGATCGACAAGTTTGGGATCCACGTGTACCAGTTTCCTGAGTGTGACTCGGACGAGGACGAGGACTTCAAGCAGCAGGACCGGGAACTGAAGGTGAGGCTGCAGCACTGGTGGTGGGGGACCCAGAGGCCACTTTACACCAGGTCAGGAGGAGGGCCAGGGCCCAGGTCTGACCTGGGGGGCAGGAGTCTTTCGTCCAGGCTGTAGAGCCTTCACCTGGGGCTGGGGCTAGTGCGGCCCAGGTCCCCCGCTGGCTTGTGTAATTGGGTCCCCATGTAGTTAATAGGTCATGGAATGCTTGCCAGGATCTAAAGGCACAGCCACTGGCCAGGCCCCCACCCTGGCCCTTCTTTCAGCCCCCTCGCCATGCTTCACCCGCAGAAGGGCCTAGTCCAATGGCCCCAGGCCTGTGCATGTCCTGGCTCCCAGAATTCTGAGCTCTGGGGGGAGGGGGGGTGGCTTTGAGTGCCCCAGGGGTTAGAGTGGTGATGGCAAGCCCAAGCTGGGGACAGGTGGCCACCGAGCCAGGAGCAGTGTGGACCTTTCACCCCGAAGTCAGCAGGGGTATCACTAACAGAGGCATGGGCTCTGCCCTGGGAAAGGAATGGGGAGGCACTAGATGGAGTGGCTGTTGGTGGGGGGGGTATCAGGAGGTGGGGTACATCTGATGGGCACGGCCCAGCAAAAGCCCTAAGGTGTAAGCTGCACCAGTTCTGGCTTCAGCTGGCAACAGAGAGGCCAGAGGTGGGGACAACAGGGTCTCTTTGGGGAGAGGTTGTTGATGGTGATTCTGGAGGGGCGGACCAGGTGCTTAGTGCCCATGCCCCTCTCCCACCACTGACCCCACACCCGTGCTAACTGGGAGTGAGCCCTTGCACCTGCCCCCCCAGGAGAGCGCACCCTTCGCTGTTATCGGCAGCAACACGGTGGTGGAGGCCAAGGGGCAGCGGGTCCGGGGGCGCCTGTACCCCTGGGGGATCGTGGAGGGTGAGTCAAGGCCTGGGGCACAGCATTTGGGTGGGAAGGCTCCCCTGGGCCGGCACCTCACCCACTGCCCGCCCCTGCCCACAGTGGAGAACCAGGCACACTGCGACTTCGTGAAGCTTCGCAACATGCTCATCCGTACACACATGCATGACCTCAAGGACGTGACATGCGACGTGCACTACGAGAACTACCGAGCGCACTGCATCCAGCAGATGACCAGGTGCGTGACCCACCCGCCCTCGGACCTGCCCCGACCCCCACGCAGAGGTGTGGGAGCCACAGGGTATCGAGGGTCAGCCCAACCCCCAGCAGCTTATCCCTGGTGTCCACCCTGCAGCAAACTGACGCAGGACAGCCGCATGGAGAGCCCCATCCCCATCCTGCCACTGCCAACCCCCGATGCTGAGACAGAGAAGCTCATCAGGATGAAGGATGAGGAGGTTGGTAGGCAGCAGGGGAGGAGCAGGGGCTGGGGGTGGGGACAGGGCCAGGCCCGTCCCATCGCACTTCTCACCCCACCCTCTGTTGTTCCTGCCCCCACCCCCCAGCTAAGGCGCATGCAGGAGATGCTGCAGAAAATGAAGCAGCAAATGCAGGACCAGTGACCCCACCACAGCCCCACTTTTCCATGGATATACTGCCAGTTTCCAGGCTGGCCCTTCCCACCCCTGGACCCCAACTGGCCTGGACTCGACCCCGGATTCGTCTGGATCGCCAACAGGCCTGGACACAGCCCCAATTCCAGAGTGGCCCAGACCTGGACTTTTCCCTACTGTTCCTGAACTGACCCAGAGACGCGGGGTCGCAGCCCCCAGCCAGCCCTAATTTATTCTCAGCATCAGCCCCTCCCCTCATTTGTATCTGCTTCCAAGGGGCCTGGACAATGGCCCCCACCACCAGCCCTCTCTGGCCTTGGGGGAGCAGGAGCTAAGTTGGGTGGTGACTTCTGAGATCTCCCCCCAACCCAGAAGGTCACAGCACTTAGATTCCAGGCCCTACTCAGATGGGCGGGTAAACCAAGGCAGAATAGGGGAGCAGGTCCGCGGGATCATGGGCCTATTCCCTGCCCAGTGCTGCAGAGTGAACTTGGGAGCCCTCACTTTGTGCTGAGGTGGGCCAGGTCCTTCTTACCTCCTCACCCATTCACCAAGTAGCTCAGCGGGCAGGTTGGACAGCCGAAGCAATTAGGATCCCTCCAGACCTTAGGAGGCCAGCTGGCTGCTGGGGAGGAATAATGGGGCTGGGATGCTTGTAAATGCCTACGCCCCTCCCCCGCGGCCATGGCCCGGCTCCAGGAGCAGTGGGTGGTGGGCAAACTGGCAACCCCCATCCCTGGACCACCCTTCCCTGTTGGTCGCTGGAGGCCTGTTCCCCCCAGCAGCACTGTTGCCCCGGGTTCCTGAGCCCTTGGTCCCCCATCCCTCCACCCGCATGATCCCTGCCCCCAAGCCCCATTCTCCAGTTTGTTCAGTTGTGAATGCTGCGTCCTGTCCTGGTGACAGGAGAACAATGTTGGTGAACGTCGAAGAGGGTGTCCGAGTGCTCCGTGCGCCCCTGGGAGTGAGTGGGGCGGAAGCCCGGTCGGCCGGCAGCCTGGCGATAGCGCTCTATCTGCGCTGCCGGCTTGGCCTACGGGTTATTTCTGAAGGGCGACGGGGCTGTGGTCGGTTCGGCGGGTGCGCCGGGGCCTGGCAGGGGCGGGGCGGCTTTATCGCCCGGTTCTGCGGCTGCTGCCTGGCGCTCCAGAGCTAGCTGGACCGCTGTCCTCTCGCCATGGGCTCCGGTGAGTCTGGGGTCTGCCCGGGCCCGGCCGCTCCCTGAGTAGAATCCGGTGGGGAGGTGCTCTGTCCTCTGGGCTGTAGTCGGGAGAGGTTTGGGTCAGACTTCGAGGGCACTTCCAGCCGGTGTACCAGGCTGTCGGGGTGGACAGGCTCGCGGGTGATGGGGGGCACGCGGGTGCCCCGGGACCCCGCCCAGGAGCCCCAAGGGTCGGGCTCACCGCGGCGCTTCCCTTCCAGGGCCGCGCGGGGCGCTGAGCCTAATGCTTCTGCTGCTCGCGCCGCCAGGCCGCCCGGCCGCTGGCTGCCCGGCCCCGTGTCGCTGCGCGGGGACGCGCGTGGACTGCGGGCGCCGCGGGCTGACGTGGGCTTCGCTGCCGGCCGCCTTCCCGCCGGACACGACCGAACTGGTGCTGACGGGCAACAACCTGACGGCGTTGCCACCGGGGCTGCTGGACGCGCTGCCGGTGCTGCGTGCCGTGCACCTGGGCGCCAACCCCTGGCGCTGCGACTGCCACCTGGTGCCGCTGCGCGCCTGGCTGGCAGGCCGGCTGGAGCGCGAGCCCTACCGCGACCTGCGCTGCGCCGCGCCCCCCGCGCTACGGGGCCGCCTGCTGTCCTACCTGGCGGAGGAGGAGCTGCGCGCCGCCTGCCCGCCTGGCGCGCTCTGCCGCGGGGCGCTAGCGGCGCAGCTCCTGCTACTCTGCCTCGGGCTGCTGCACGCGCTGCTGCTGGCACTGCTGCTGTGCCGCCTGCGGAGGCTGCGCGCCCGCGCCGCGCGCCGGTGGCCGCTGACTACCCCGCTGGCGGCGGAGCCCGCGACCCCCGAGCCGAGCGACTGGCGCTGAGCCATGCGGCCGGCCCACTGACGGCCCCCGCTCCGGCCGCGTCCTCCGCCCACACGATCTCCCAGACGCGCCCCCCCGCGGCCGCGCGCAGGGGCCCCACTGCTGCGCGCGCACCGCTGGCGACACGCACACACACCCTGGACCTGGATGCCGAAGCGGGCCCGGGGCGAGCCGCTGCCCAGACCAGTCGAGCCCCCCACGCCATCTCCAGTGCGAATAAACCCTGCTCCCCACCCGACCGATCTCTGCACCGTGCGACTCGGAATCCCCCCCTCAAACCCAGAAAGAGCTCCGGGGATGATTCAAGGGGACACATCGCATGTTCATACACCCAAAATCACCTTCTGGTGCGCGCACAAGGTCTGGGAGTGAACTCACCTGCCACCAACTCTCCCAGAAGTTCTAGTGAGAAGGCACAGAAGAGCTGGAAGTACAGTGCTCACACTGGCGGGAGTGAGGACACAGGGGACAGTGAGGACAGTGGACAGTGAGGACACTGTGGAGCAGTGAGGACACTGGACAGGACAGTGTGGGGACGGTGAGGACCCCACAGGAAGTGTAGTTGCCAGAAAGAGCAGATGCTCAGAGTGGCGGTTTCCGGGAGTCAGTGAGGGTCTTCCAGGTGGCTCTGAGGACAGTCCAGGGTGTGAGGTTTCCCTGAAGGCAGTGACTGCGCCACACAGGCAGCTTTCAGGGTATCAGGGATGCACTGGGGATGGTGAGGGCGGTCGGGTGGCCCAGCAGATGCTTCCTGGGCATCTGAGCGAGAAGCTCTGGAGGGCAGGTGAGGAGGGGGCAAGCGTTGTGAGCTGGGGTCCACGTAAGTTCCCTGCAGGGGTGAGGAGGCACCTGGGGTTGCAGGGTCTCTGAATTGTGTCCTCCACCTGGCTGCCGCCTCCTGCAGGAAGGCACCTCTGTTTCTCAGTCCCTGTCTCCCTGTCCCAGCCCTGGACCCAGGCTGAGCCACCGGGGCCTGGAAATCCTCTGTGGGTGTCCCAGTGAGGCTCAGGCTGCTAATGAGGGCCTGGCGGACCCAAAGAGGGGCTGATGCATTTCCCACTATTGGGGTCCTGCTCCCACCCTAGATGTGGCCCCCACCTGTCTGGCCCTGTGAACAATGAAGGCTGCTTGCTGTTCACCCCAAACAGGACCCTGACAAGGAGCCTCGGGCCTGAGCCCCAGCTGCCTGGCACAGGAAGGCCCCCGGCTCCTCTGACCGGGTCGGGGAGGCTGCCACTGACACGGCCTTTGTCCTGGCCTTTGTGGGACAAGACAGATGGCCCTCCGGTCAGCCTGATGCTATCTCAGGGCTGCCGGTGGGACGTGAGGCAGGAGCCACCCCCTCCTTTGTGGGCAGGTGCATGGCATCCGGCCCATTGTGGGCTGCAGTTGACTGTCTGGCCGTCCATCCAGCCTTATCACCACATCTGGGACAGCGGCCCCTTTTGTACAAATAAACTGCCACCCTACCTCCCCCAGGGAGTGTCCCAGAGCCCCTGGTGGGGGTCAGAGGTAATAGTCATTGTCAGAGCAAGGTCCACAGGCCACCCCCTAAATTCAGCCCCAATGTGGTGCAGGAAGGGGGTGTCACCCCTACTTTCTAGAGGAGGAAACCAGATCCCAGAGGAGGGTCTCCCTGCTGGGCCCCAGAGCTTTCTCCATGGCTGCACTGGGAGCAGAGCTGAAACCAGGCCCCTGGGACCCACTCTCCTCCTCACTGAGGCCTTTGGGGGGCAAATGCAGGGCCCAGAGAAAGTGGCCTTGGGGTCCTAGGTGACCCCAAGCAAAGAGAAGGAGGCCCCCCTGGGCCATGGGACAAGGTCCTAGCAGGAGCTGTGAGAAGTGGTGAGCAGGAGCCCAGCTCCACAGTCAGTGTCCTGCTGAGAGGGTGGGCATGAGGGCCCTGAGGGCCAGGAGATGCAGAAGGCTGGAGCTTCTTTGAAAGAGGGAAAAGGCTGGCATCACAGTGTGGTCAGACTTAAGGAAGAACTTCCCACTCAGACAACGGGGCAGTGGAACCACATGGTTTCTCCAGGCTTGCCCCTCCCTCTTGCCAGTTCTCCATGATTTTGATGGGCTCCGGCCAAGGTACTGACCACAGGGGGATGCGGGCCTGGCCTCGCTGGCTGACCTGGCCCAGCCTGCTTGGAGCCCCCAGTCCCAATCCTGACCCTAAGCTGACCCTCCACACACTAACCCTGGGGCCTCAGCCTCCAGAGTGTGGGGAATTGGAACAGTCCCAGCTCAGGGACACTGAATGAATGGCCCTGTGCATGGATGGGGAGTGGACACCCCTCCCCCAGCTCCAGGGCCTATGGTGCCCCTCCCTCCAGCACTGTCCTCCATCTCATGGATGACACACCTGCCCCAGGGTCCCTTCCCCACTGATAGGCTGGTCCCGTCTGGGGCCTCAGACTCCTTCCAGATGGGAACAGGTCAGGGTCCAACTCAAAGCTCTGCCAGGGCTTCCCTGGTGGCGCAGTGGTTGAGAGTCCGCCTGCCGATGCAGGGGACATAGGTTCGTGCCCTGGTCCGGGAAGATCCCACATGCCGCGGAGCGGCTGGGCCCGTGAGCCATGGCCGCTGAGCCTGCGCGTCCGGAGCCTGTGCTCCGCAACGGGAGAGGCCACAACAGTGAGAGGCCCGCATACCGCAAAAAAAAAACAAACAAAAAACAAACAAACAAACAAAGCTCTGCCAGCCCCTCATACCTGCAGCCCCCAGGCTGGCTGATTCAGGGCCCCCTGCCCTGCAGCCCCAGGATCCTCCGACCACAGACTGGCCCCCCAGCTTCCCGGGGGGTAGGGGTTGGCCAGTGGTGTGGCTCCCAGGACCGCCAGCCTTAGATCAAGGCCCAGCCCTTCCCAGGGCAGGCATGACCTTCCTGCTCTATGTCCTAACTATTCAAGGCCTCCACTCAACATGTCCTCAGCAGGGCGCGTTCTGGCCCTGCTCTGCCCCGACACGTGGTGCAGGACCCTAAGGCTGCCCCGGGGCTCAAACCACATCCTGGCTAGTGAGCGACAACCGAGGGGTTGCATAGAGTGAGCCCCGGCAGGGCCAGACGGCGGCGCAGTTAGACAAAACCCTGACCTGCGCGGGGAGCCTTGGTGTTTTCATCCCTGAATTGGGCTGATGCCTGTGTCTCGTCCTCCCCGGGCGCGCGACCCCAGCCCGGCAGCAGAGGGCGCTCGCGACCTGCAGGAGAGCCTGTGCGGGGCGCCCGGGGCGGAGGGGCGCAGGGCGCAGAGACACCAGGCTCGTCCGGGAGCGGTGCTCAGAGCAGGACCTGCCCAGGCTGGAGGGGGCGGCGGGCCCCGGGATCCGCAGATCGCGGCCGTGGGGGCGGGGCGGGGAGGGGGAACGAGGGGACGCCCCCGCCCCGCGCCGCCGCCGCGCGCTGACAGCCGGTCGCGGGGAAGATAAGGGACCTCTTCCGCCGGAGGGGAGTCGGGGGGGGGGCGGGTCAGCCCAGGTGAGCCCTCTGCCCTCCACCGCTTTTTAGCTCCGTAAACACTTATTGAGTCCCTGCTGTGTGCACCGGGCGGACGGGGGTTGCGAGGCCGCGTGGAGGGGACCGTGAGAGGCTGGCTGGCTCCCGGATGCCCAGGGAGTGGGACATGGGATCCACCACCTCCTGACCAACCTGGTCGCGGAGTGCGGGTCCCCCGTGGGCGCCTCCTGCCTGCGGAGGGGCCGGCCGCTCGCTGGGCTTGGACTCGAGGGGCCCACGCGGACGAGGCCCTGGGAAGGGCTGGGGGCCAAGCCCTGGCCATGATGGGGGGTGGGCGCGCCGCCCAGACAGAGCAACAACACTGGCGTGGGTGGCGGGGCCCTGGGGGCCCATAGCTCAGCGCAGAGTCTGCGCCCACCCCCAGCGTTTCCGATGGAGGACAGGCAGCGGGTGATAAATCACCAGCTCCCACCCCCACCCACCGGTGCTGCCATGGAGAAGGGGGGGCTTCGAGCGACAGAGACAGAGCCCGAGGCAGACAGAGACAGGCCTAGAGACAGAGACAACCTCAGAGACAAAGGCAGCTACAACCGCCCAAGGACACTGCCAGGTCCCCTTACCTCCCACCCCCAGACCCCCCTCCACCAGGCCCATCTGGAAACCAGCTGAGAGCCACCCCACCCAGCCTGCCAACCCCCAACAAGGAGGAAGAGGAGGAGGGAGCAAGGACTTTGCAGCCATAACTCCCCTCCCCCGGAGGACCATAAATCAGCAGGGGGCTCTCGGGAAGACCTCCCCTCCAGGTTGAGGGGGGTCTTTGGGGTCACTGGCCCTGGTGACTGGGCCTGGCCCTAGCTGTATCCCTCCCTCCTTTAACAGTCCTTAGGGGATCCCCCTGCTCCAGCTCTCTCTTTCTGCAGCCCAGTCACAAACCCAGAGCTGTCTACACCCAGTGCTGTCTACACTGGATGCGCAGTCCATCCTCCCTCTTCTCTCTGTCCGCAGACAGGAAACGTCTGCAGGGAGACGTCCTGTCCTATCAGGAGACCCTGGGCTGGCCCTGCAGGAACTGGGGTCAGCGGTCCTCCCCAGCGAAGCCTCCAGGGGGTCCCCTCTGCCCCAGGGGAAATGCTATCTGTCCCTCCTTCCATCCTGCTTTCCTGTCACCACCACTCCCAGCTGCTGAGGGCCAGCTGGACAAAGGGTGCTGAGAGATGGGCCAGGTGGGCCCCCGCCACAGGTGTGAGCACCCCCTGGGGTCAGGCGAGGCTTGAGAGAGCCCACAGGATGCTCCCAGGACCTGCAGGGTGGGCCCAGACCCCAATCCCAGCCCGACCAGCCTCAGCAATCCCTGCCCTGGGCGTCTGTCCTGCAGACAACCCGCTGGACCCATGTGGCAGAGATAAGGCCACCTATACACGGGGAAACCCACAAACATCCACCATGACATCTTCCCTGGCTTGTCTCAAAGAGTGGTAGGGGCGAGGACAGGGACTTTCTTGTCTCAAAAGATCTTCGGAGCTCTGGCAATTCTGTGCCTGAGAGAGGCACTGAGTGTCCTGGGGGCTGGCCTGGGCCTCGTCATGCGGATGGTCCCCTTGACCCTCAGAACAAACCCCCTGAGCCCTGGGACGTCAAAAGCACTGACCCGGTGTGTGGAGGTGGGGAACGGGAGGGTCTCCTGGAGATGTCCAGGAGCTGCCTCACAGGGGAGGATCCAGAGAATGCAGGGGCAGGAGGTGCGCTGGGCTCAGCCCGTGGGAGGGAGGGGGTGCAAAGGCCCCCTCCCCCGAGCATGCTGGGGGAGGGGGGACGCAGTCCAATCCTTCATTCATTCTCAATTGTTCTCCCACCCGTGCACCCATGTGCACCCCTGTCTGGAGGCTGCCGGCTGCATGGGAGAGGGCTGGGGTGCAGGGCCCTTGGTCCCCAGACCTCCACCCAGCAGAGCCCCCCACCCCCCAGCCCAGGTGCTTCTCTCTCTGCCTCTGTGCCAATCACACAGGACCCTGGGACCATCCCCACAGGAACCCTCAGAGGTGGGAGGGGCTGGAAGGGGATCCTTCAAGCTTTACCTGATGGACTCCCGTGGTGTGGGCATACGGACCCCAGGGGAAGTAGAGTGTTCCCATGGCAGCCACTTCTGCCCAGGTGTGTGAATGGGCCGGGCATGCCCACCCCTGAAAAGGAGGCTACAGCCTGGAGCTGGGGGTCCCGGCAGTGTGGGCATCACCCTTGGAATTGTATGCCCTTGGCCTCTGAAGGGCTTCCTGTGGGCGGCCTTGCTTCTACGTAGAAATCTATTTTGATGTGGTTTGTGTTGGGGAGTTTGCTTTTCTCTGTGCTTTGTTTACTTAAAGATGCTCTTGAAGAATTCCAGCCGGTCTGCAGATACTGAGGAAAGGGCTTCTGTCTGGGCAGGGTTGGGAGGGGCAGGGTCCCTGACAGCTGCCAGTCCCAGCACGCCCACCCATGCCCTGTGCCCACCAAAGGTGTACCAGCGACAGACCTAGAGCAGGCAGGGCCCCGGGGATGCCGCCATCCAGGGATGTCACACAGAGGGGCAGTTCAGGAGGCTTTATGAGAAAAGTGGGGCAGACATGTTTGTGCGGCCCTGGGTCTCCTGGCACTAAATGCCTCACCTGGGCAGACACTTCTTTGTGAGTCCCTGGTGGGGAGGTCCCTATTTTATGGGTCTTTCTGCTGCAGACCCCTCATCTGGGGCCTCTGCTCTGCAGGTCTCTTCTCTGTGGGTCTCTGGTGTGGGAACCTCTGGCAGGGGGGGATCAGTGCCACCTCTCCTTATTTGGGGTGACATGGCTCTGCCACAGTGGCCTCTGGGTCATCCGTCAGACCCTTCTCCCTGGGCTGAGGATCCACTGCCACCAGAATCCCTGGGGCCCACACTCCTGAGCCTCTTGTGGCGAGGCCAGCAGGAGTGACTGGAGCATGACTGTGTCCCCAGATCATCCATGGACAGGTGGAAGGGCATCAACGGCTAAGGCTGACCTGCAGCCTTGACTCCGTGAAGTTCCCTAGACCTCTTCAGCAACGCCGTTGTGAGTCCACTGAATCCTCCCTAAATCCTTCCTGAGTCTCCCAACCTTCCCTGGGCCCTCCGGGTCCTCTCCAAGTGCTCCCTGAGGCTCCCAGACCCACCTGCATCTCAGGCTTGGGCTACTGTACCCGGATTGGTCCTGGCAGGTAACTGAGGTTGGTGCCAGTGGAGCCCGGAGCCTGGCACAACCCCACAGGGTCCTGGTAGACAAGGTGGGTGGTGGGCACAGTGGTCTCAGGTGTGGCAGCAGGACCATGAAGGGTCCTCCTGAGTTATAGCCTCACTCCATTAGCGCCCGCGTCTGGGGTGTGTTCAGTGGCTGGACAGGTGGTGCCCCTGGGCCTCAGAGACAGTCAGAGCAGGTGGGCCCCAGGCACGAGTGAGGCGTCACCACCCCATACCTGTTCCCAATCCGCCTCCTCCCAATTCGCTCGCCCTGTGTCCTCCCCATGCAGCGGCCCGGGTCCCCTCCACCAAGACACTCCTTGTGGGCTGTCTGGGGGTGAGGGAGACCCTGCACAGAACCTTACGTGCTCTGGGTGGCAAGCCGTGTCTCTGAGCTTCCAGGCCACGTCCTCACGTGTGAGTGTGCGTGTGTGGACGGGAGTTGGATGGTCCTGACTCCCTGAGTGAGCGGGTCCACGTCCTCACACCTCCCGCGGGCGCACGTCCCACCGGCCCGCCGTGCCCCTGTGTGCCCTCGGCCGCCGCCCCTCCCTGCCTGCCGCGCCGTGTGTACACAGGCTTGTTTTCCCTGCCTCGCGGGCCAGGGGTGTGCTCGTAAATCGTGCAGCCGATGACACATTTATCCCGCGGGCTGCTGGCGGTGTGAATTTATGGCTGCCCCTCCCTCCTGGCCGAGGAGGGACAGGGGCCCGAACACCCCACAGGCAGGCACTTACGGGCCACTAGGCCAGCCGGGCCATTGTGGGGGCCACCAGGAGGGACTCAGGAGTGCTCTCAAGATCTGGCCGGCTCAGAAGCCCTGCAAAGTCAGGGGACAGATGGCAGCTGAGAGGCTGGGTGGGCTCTGCCTGGGTACAGGCTGTGGTCAGGGCTTCTAACCTGCCCCACCTCCGCCTCCCACCTATGAACCAGGCGGGACAGGAGGGGCTGCTTCCCTCTGTGTGGACTCAGCCCACCCACTGCTACTAGGCCTGTTGGAGGCATCGAGGTTCGGAGAGGATTGTCTGGAAGGGTGGGGACCCCAAGGGCAGCTGGGGCTGCCTACAGGGAGGGGGGAGGTGTGGAAAGTCAGGACGGGGGGCCCAGAGCACCCCGCCCTCCTCCTCCTTGTAAAGATGGGGAAACCGAGGCCGAGTGAGAAGGGCCCAGATTCCTGCTTCCCAGCATGCAATGCGGGGGTCCCAGGCGCAGCCCCCTCCCAGGGCCCTTTGTCCAGCGCAGTCTGCGCATTGCGGGGGCAGACAGGTCCGAAGACGGGAGAGACGATGGAACAGTCAGGTCCCCTTCGGCCACAGCGGGGGATGGGGGCCCACTGCCTTCCCTCTGTCTGTCTGTCTGTCTCTGAAGGGGGTCGGGTCTCCAGGGGCCCCTCTGTCGGCTCTCATGCTTGCCCCCACTCTGGTCCTCGGTCCCCCACCCCCTACCCGCCGGCCTGTCAGGATGAGCGATGGCAGTGCCCCTCCCCAGGCCCTCAGCCCCAGGCCGGTTCCCGCTCATTAGCCGCTGACACTGTTTGCTTTCCCGCCCGGGAAGCCCACCCCCGTCACAGGCCATTTCTCCTGGCGCCCCCCACCCCCGTGGGCCTGCCCGGGGGTCCAGGGTGCCGGGCGGACCTGCGTTCGGCTCCCAGAGAGATGGCCAGACACAGCCCAGCCCCACCCTCACCTGCAGGCACCAGAGGACAGACCTGAATGCAATAGTCAGGCCACAGTGAGAGTGAGACTGGGCCATGCCTCTGAGCCTCAGCTGGCCCTGCGGTGACACTCGGGCTGGGTCTCTGGTGACAGGCTCACACTCCCGTCTCTGTCTCTCTTGATCATTCGTCCCTATTTCTTTTTTTTTTTTTTTTTTTTTGCGTTACATGGGCCTCTCACTGTTGTGGCCTCTCCCGTTGCGGAGCACAGGCTCCGGACGCACAGGCTCAACAGCCATGGCTCACGGGCCCAGCTGCTCCGCGGCATGTGGAATCTTCCCAGACCGGGGCACGAACCCGTGTCCCCTGCATCGGCAGGCGGACTCTCAACCACTGCGCCACCAGGGAAGCCCATTCGTCCCTATTTCTGTCTTTGGCTCTGGTCTTGCCCCCAGCCTCACCCCATGGAATGACCATTGAGCCACCATCCCCATGCAGAAGGCACCTCTCTACCTGGTGTCCCTCTGTCCCCCAAGCAGCCCTGGCACACAGTGTGTGGGTCAGAGGGTGAATCTATGATGCCAAGGCTTGGGGAAGAAGGCAGGCAGAAGGGTGACCAGGGCATAGCTGGGGGTGCCCCCTGGGCCCTGCACCCCAGCTCCAGAGGGCTCCAAGCAGGGGAGGCTGCAGATGGACCAGGGTTGGGGGGTTTGGCGTTGGCTCAGCCTCCAGGGCAGCCTTGGGGGCACGTCGGGGGTGGCAGGCCGCTTGCTGGCCCCCCTGCCCCCTCTCCATACCCTCCCTTAACGTCAACCCCCACCCAGTGTGGCCACAGCTGGGCGGCATCAGGGCCTACAGGCCGGTGGCAGCCAGTCTTTCACTTAAAAATGTGTTTGTGATTTTGGCGGCGGGGCAGATAACGGTGACGAATGGCCCGCCGGCCCCACGGGGCCCCCAGCCCATCTGGTTTGACTTTGGCCTGTCGTAGGGTGCCCCGGGGGCCCCACCCCTGCCCTCGGGCAGCACCCTCTGAGTGAAGCCCGGGGCCAGCGTGGGCAGCCCTGACATACCTCTAACCTCTGCAGACATTGGTCCCTCTGCTGGGAACACCCCTGTCCTCCAGCGAGTGTCCCACCGGGGCGACCCTCCTGCCCCGGGCCCGTGGGTACTGGACACTGGCCGGTTCGGTGTAGAGGCCACGCCCTGATCAGCTCTCTCTCCTCCACGGAATGGGGAGCAGTGGGCACCTGGCATGAGGGTGATGGAGGTGGAGAGGCCCGTGGAGGGGGCAGGGCAGCCAGGGCGGGGCCTGGCTGCCTGGCCCGACGGGCAGCGCATGTGGTCATCGTCAGGAGGGATTTCTGACAGGCCTCCCGACCCTCCCGCAGCCGCTGAGGCCCCCAGACCATCGATTATCCCTGGAGGGCAGCTTCCGGGTCCAGGCCCGTGCTCGGCTGGGGGGCAGTGAGGTCGAGCCGAGCCCCTCGGCCCAGCCCCTCCCTTCCACCCCTCTCTGGGCTTCTGGAGCGGGGGCAGAGGTGGAGGGCGCCTGCTCCTCCCCCCACAACCATAGGGGCACCCTGGGCCATCTCAGCCCAGGCCCTTGGAAGCAGCCGGACATGTGGTCGGGGTCCACGTGGTCAGTGCGACCCCAGAGACACGGGCTCCTGCATTCCCAGCGAGCCTTCCCGAGCCCCCCTGCCCAGGTTACAGACAGGGGTTGGACCCTGCTCTCAGTGAGGAGATAGGGGAAGGGGGCGCTTGGAGGTGCCCCCACCCATCTCAGGGGCGGGGGGGTGGAGGTGGGGGTCGGGTGGGGGAGGACATTGCAGGCCCAGGAGCAGAGCTGGGGGCCATCCCAGAGGCGCAGCCTAAACTGCTCTGTCCCCAGGAGCTGCATCTTCCAGGCGGCCCTGGGTGGGGACAGCTGGGGGGAGGGAGAGGGGCGGCGCTGCATCAAGACTCCTGTCCCCTCCCTCCAGGCCAGAAAATCCCTCTCCCTCAGTATCACATTGTTGAGAATTAACTTTGTTGAAATAAAAATTGGTCTTGGTATTAACTCGGCCTCGAGGATTTTCTCTGGGATCCTGGAGGCTGCAGAGGGGTCAGACGACCATTCCCAGAGCTGGCTGCTGGCTTGGGTTTCAGGGGCGCCAACGACCTCCTAAACCTCTCTGGGCTGTAACTCCCTGCCTCTTGGGGACACGGTTCCTGGGGCTGGGGGGAGGGAGGAGCTGCTCTGGCCCTGCCTCCCCTGACCCTGGCCATGAAGCCGGACAGCATGGACAGCGAGGATCTTGGGGGTCCGGCCCTGGTCCCCCCGACCCCTGATCCTCCCCACCTCTCCCCCATCTCTCCACATCACTTGGCAGCCGTGGCTGATGTCCACGGGACTCCTCCTCCACCCTCAGGGTTCTGCCACAGCCTCAGTTTCCCCCCCATAAAATGGGAGGCTTGGCCCAGCCTGGGTGTGGGAGGCCCTGCAAACAGATGGGCAGCCTGGTGGCCAGACGCTCAGAGGTGGCCCTTCTGGGAGGCGAAAGCCCCGATGTGTGGCCGTGGCCGGAGTCCTCTGGGGGTGGGGACGGGGAGGGGGCGCTGAGGGCTCATGGCCGTTCACAGCCTCAGCCTCAGATGGCATTTGGCGGCCAGGCCGTGCACATGGCTGGGGTGTGAGGACAGAAACATGGGGTCACCCAGACCAGCTCCCCGGGAGGCAAGCAGAGACATGCGTACCACTGCAGCCACCAAAATGGTGTCTGTCTATACCCGCGCAGACCTGTGTGCAGCTGATCCGAGAGCCGCTGGGGGCCTCACCTTTCACATGGCCCCCTCTGCCTGGTGCGTCCCCCTGGGGCCTTCCACTCATCTGGAGGGTGTGTCTACCCACAGGGATGCTGAGCCCAAGGACAAGAGCAGGGGATGGGACAGGCTGGGAGGAGCCTGCTGGGGCATCCAATTCTCCCCTCCCCCATCCCCCCACCTTCTGACACAAGGACACGTCTGTGCCCTCATAGTCGGGGGGTAGGCAGGATTTCCCAGCCGGTGGTCCCCTCACAGCCTCGTCCGACCACAGCCTGAGCAGTGTGTTTTGGGGGGTGGGGTGCAGCCTGGGAACAGGTTGGGATAGGGGCCTGGGAACGAAGGCGGCGGCCCCTGGGGACGCTCGAGCAGGGCCAGCTGTTGCTGCCTGGCTCCAATTCCCGCTCTGTGCCGAGGCTGGTCCCCCGGGCCAAGGCCGGTGGTCTGCCTGGGAGGGAGTGGGCAGGCTGGGGGGCCTGTGCCTTCTTCTAGGTGGTGGTTCCTGGGACAGCAGAAGTAGGAGGGAGCCACCTTCATGCTGTACCAGTCGTTCAGAAGGGCTCCCCTGTCCCCCAAGCAGCAGGTCCTGAAGCCTGAATCACCCGAGCCCCCCACCTTCACCTCACCTGGAGACTGGGCCGACCACCTGCCGGAGCCTGTGTTCCATGCCCCTCGGGGCCCACTCCCAGGGCCCTCCATTCTACTCCCCAAGCCTGGCCCCAGCCTGAACACTCCAGTCTGGTCCTTCTGTCCAGGGAGCCTAACTACCAGGACCAGGGCCAGCCTAAAGCTCCTACTCACCCTTCAGGACCCCATGCAAGTGTCCCTGTCCCTGGAAGCCACTTGAATGCTGGGCCCAGCACCAACCTGGTGTTGTCATCTTTTCAAGACTCCTTCCTAGTGGCCTTGCCCCTGTCCCAGGGCTGGACGCCAGGGTGGACACACAGCTCCATGGCTGAGAGGGAGAGGCTTGCTCCCTGGGTGTTGGTTTCCCAGCTGAACAGTCTTTGGCTAAAAGATTCCATGGGTCCTACTGGAGCAAGTTTGTCCCTCTAGGGGGACCCTGAGGCTTCCAGGACCCGTCCCTCCCCCACCTAAGTGTTCTGAGGAGGTAGAGGGGCTCCAAAGAGGTGGGGTTTGCTGTGGGCACACTGAGGGTTCCCCCAGCTGGCTGTCCCCCAGACACTCGGTTGGCTTCAGCTGAGGCCGAGGGCCTGGCACGGAGGCTGCTGGGTTGAGGCTGGGGGGAATCCTCTTATTCCTGAATCCCTCCCGCCTGCCTGGCTGCCCCCTGGGAAGCCCCGTGATCCAGGAACCTGATATTTTAAGACTTAAAGCAAATGTTTCTGGAGCCCAAGCTGCACTGAGGCGCCCGCCCGGTCCTTACTGGGGGAGGGCCAGCCACAGAGGAGAGGACCCCCCGCCCACAAACCAATCCTGCCCCTCCCTGGGCCACAACTTCTGGTGGCGGGAGGGGCTATGAGGCAGGAGCCCCCTTAAGGGGCCAGAGCCGGGGCCAGAGCCAGGGCCAGCTTCAGGACTGAGGTGGGGGGCCTGGTGTTGACTTCCACTCTGCTGGTCCCTCTCTCTGGCTTCCAGCACTCTGTGAGGCCCATCAGAAGCCCTGAGCCCTCTAGGGCTGGCCTTCCCTGACCCGGGAGCCGGGGATACCACTGAACTGCCCTGCTCTGCCACCATCAGGGTGGGCAAGTCCACGCGCTGCTCTGACCCACAGGCAGAAGCCACCTGGAGCTCAGGTGGGAAACCCGAAGTTTCCTGGTCCGTGGAGCAGGAGATCTGGGATGGATTGGCGATGTCTACCTGGGTTGCAGGTATGAGAGTGGGGATCCATGGGCTGGAACGGGTTTGATGAAAAAGGAACACGCCCAGGTTTCTTAACCTCAACACCAGAAGGAACTCCCCAGTGCCTGGATGACAGAGTGGCCTGAGGCTCGGCTCAGGCCCAGCAGAGCTGGTCAGGGCAAGGCCCAGGCTCTAGGCCCTACCTGGACTCAGTGGAGCTATCTTCCTTTGGGAGAGTCTCTGAGGGCTTCAAGGGCTGGAGCATCATGGGTGGAGGGCCCAGGTGGGTGGGCGGACAGTGCAGGGCAGGGAGGCTTGGGCCTTGTTAGGGCAGACAGGGATAGGGCCCCCTCTGTAAGGAGTGTTCCAGACGCTGGACCAACCCAGGCCCAGCTGGGAATGTGGGGAGTGGGGGGCAGATGTTCTGGGGATTCTTCCTGGGTTATCCTCATGACCCCAGTCAGCCGGGCCCCTAGCCCTCAAAGTACCTGTGCTGAGTCCCTGGACTGGTCCAAGCAGATGGGGCTTGGCCACACCTCCCTCCCCAAACCAGCAAGCCCATCAGGGCCAAGAGTCTCCTCGGGGTCCTTCAACCATTTCACAGATGGGGGAAACCGAGGCCCAGAGAGGGAACAGGCCTTCCACGGCCACATGAGAGCCTACAGCCAGCCCCGCTGCGTGGACTTCTTCCCCCCAACCAGCCCCTGAGGCCCTCTTGTCTCGGCCTGTAGGAAGGACGGCACTGTGGACAGTTGTGGGAGTTCAGACCTGACTGAATCCCAGCATCCTGCCTCCAGGGCCTGGGTGCTGTCTGCTCACCCTGAGCCACGGCTCCGCACCTGACCACAGCCCTTCTGCCCTGGCGAATTCCTGTGCACCATCAAAAACCCAGTGGGGCCTGAAACTTGAGCCCCAGAATGTCACACACACACCCATCTCCATCCCTAGCTGCTAATTCCTCTCCCCTGACAGAGGAATTTCTGTGCCTGGTGCCCCCCGGGAGGCCAGCAGCCCCCTTAGGTATTCCCAGGTCTGGCCCTGCTCCCTTACCTCAGTGGACAAGCCACCCTCACTGGCAGGCCTGGATTCCTGCTGTGAGAACAGACACACTGTCACCATGCCTTGTTTCTCCAGCTCTGAAATGGAGATGTGGGTGTCAGTGGGTGATGAGCCCTGGGTGTCCTGAATGCTCGGAGGGAGATCAGGGTGGGCTGCCTGGAGGAAGGGCAGCCAGCTGCTCACTAGGCCCCGGTGTCTGCAGGCAGACCCCTGCCTAACAGCCCTGCCAGGTTGTGGGGCTGGGGAGCTGTGCCCACCGGGGCTGAAGCCTATAGCGCAGCCCCTCCCAGGAATCCCGGCTGCCCGGAAGCCACTGGCTCCCGGGGGTCACAGCCAGCACCTGCAGCTGCTGCCACCGGCAGCCCAGGAGAGCTCCAACCACCCCCTCCGTCACTGCTTCAGCTCAGCGCTGCCTTCTATTCCTTGGGCCTCGGTTTCCACGTGCATCTGGGAGAGCAGCAGGCGGGCAGGATTTGGGAGAGGACAGGGCGTCCTGGGCATTTAGGGTTAGAGTGGGGACAAGAGGTGGGCCATGGGGGGCCGGGAGGCGGGAGGAAGGAGGGAGACACTATCAGTCCCCTCCAGAGGCGTGGAGAGGTCCAGGGCCCCCACAGGGGAAGCAGAGGAATCCAGTTTTAAATCAAAGGGAGACTGATGCCGTGTGGGTGGGAGGTGCCCCCAGCGGGAGCTCCACATTCTGGGGCCTCGAGCCACTGCCCACTGCTCCCGAGGGAGCCAAGAACCAAACCCCCCTGTTTTCTGGAACTTGCCCACACTCCTGACCCTGTGACCACAGAAGCCCCATGGAGGCTGGGCCCCGGGTTCCCTGTCTGGCTTGCAGCCAGGCCAGTGGGTGGAGGCGGATGGGCGCAGGACCAGGCCTCCTCTGGGATGCCCATGGGGTGACCCCAGTGGCTCAGGGTGGAGTTCCCCCACCTGTCTGCAGGTGAGGGCAGGTATGGATAGGAGGTGGCAGCGAGGCAGGGCCCAGGGATGGCCTCGCACCCAAGCCCAATCCCTTCCCTTGGCCACACCCCTACCAGGGCCCCCTCCTCCCTCACCCGCATTCCCAGGCCCCTAGCCCTGCTTGGGCTCCCAGGCTCCAAACCAGAAAAACGAGATGGAGAACAAACAAGCAGGCTCAGGCTGCAGCCTCCAGCACATCCAGCGTCCGGCACAGGTCTGGCCATGGAGCCGGTCCCACCCTCCTGGGGCACTGAGGGTCAGGGTGGAGGGTTCGCCTAGAAGATGCAGAGTGCCGTGCCCCTGAGTTGGCCCCTCCTGCCTCCCCACCCTTCCTGCTGCCCAGGCAGCCTCCCCTGCACTGGCCCCGCTCATCTCTCCAGGGGCAGGCTCTTGAGAGCTGCAAAGCCCACTGTCCTGGCCGTAGTGGGCTCCCCAGGAGTGAGCTTCTTGTCACTAGGGGTGTGCAAACAGGGCCAGAAGACCGCAGCCGGGGGCTGCAGAGGGGAAGTGCAGGCTGGCAGGTACCGCCAGTTTCCCGAGGTCCTTTTCAGATGGAGGGTCCCCAGACCCAAAACTCCCTCCTAGAACCCGAGGTTCAGGATTCTGACCTCTGGGACCGTGACGTGTCCCATGACGAGTGCAGTGCTGGCCGTGTCACAAATGCCTGCTTACTCCAAGGGGTCCAGGGGCAGCTGGGTGTCTCCATCTCATCAGCCGCCACCCCCCTCACCCAGCTCCTGCCCCTCCACGCCCGCCTCCTCCACGGGTCGGGCCAGACCATTGGACCCTGAAGAGGCCCTGGACAGGCCTCCCACCAATGCCTGCCACTCCTGCCCCAAGGGCCTTGCATGGGACTTCAGTCAAGCGAGGGAGAAACTGTGGGTTTGAATTCCAGCAACTGGGCTGACCCCAGCAGAAAACGAGGAAGAATCCATCTCCCCGAGACTGCTTGGTGTGTGCCAGTATACTCCAGATTCTTGGTTTGACAGTCTCCTCTCTACAGAAAGGAGTGGGAGGCAAGGCTTGTGCTTTAAGGGAATGGTAGAGGGGCCAGCTGGGCAGAGCCACCTCCAAGGGTGGGCTGGTGGGTGTCCAGGACTCACCCAGCCGGGAGGAATGTGGTGCTGGGCTCAGGACACAGGCCAGGGCAGGGCCTGGGGCCTAGAACTCAGCCTGAGGGGCTGGGGAGGGCAGCCGAGAGGTTGCGGGGAGCACCATGGACTCTGGGCTTGGGCTCTGGCCATGGACTAGGTCCCTGGCTGAGCCCCACCTGACTCCCTGGGAGCCCTGACCGCAGCGGTGTGGGGCCGGACCTCACCTGTCAGTCTGGAGCAGCTTGAGCCTGGGGCAGGAGGTGAGGTCTGGAGAGGACTCCAGAATCAAGCTCAGAACAGCCTGGAGAAGAAAGGTTTTGGGCGGGCGGCCGAAGAACAAACACAGGGCAGGATGGGGCCTGAGGGTGGAGGGCACAGGGGATCCTGCAGGAGCAAGGGACATAGAGACATTGGACAGGGCTAGACAGTGCTCTGAGCATCCACTCTTAACCCCACATGGCTGGATGGATGGTCTGTCACCACGTGGGGCCGCAGGCCCAAGGCAGAGGCTGTGGAGGCCAGAAGGTGCCCAGGGCAGAGAGGTGCGGTGCAGGGCAGGGCAGGGCAGGGCAGGGCCGGGTGGTGCTGGGTGGGCCCAACCTTCCCAGGGACCTGGCAGCACCTCAGACGTGGGGTGGGGGAAAGGGTAGAGGTCGGCCCTGAGCAGGACGGGACAGGCACCCAGCTGTCCTGTGAGGACATGCTGCCCCTCCCGCCCCCAGGCCTCGCCACCGGACATTCACATGACCCATGTCTGGCTGCCCGCCCAGCCGGCATCCCTGCCAATCACGCTGACCTTCCTCCCACCAGCACCTGCTGGGGACTGACAGAGGTCTCTATTCCCGGCCAGGCGCCTGCTCAGGTTATATTTAGGCCATGGGTTGGGGGGAGGTGGGCACCGGGCTGCTGACCCCCTCCTGGGGCCCAGCGCAGGGCAGCTGGGCTGGGCTGCCTGCCCAGGCCCAGCCTGGTGGCTCGGGCTGAGCTCTGAGGAGCAGGTTGCTGCCTGCGAGCCCTCTGTCCATAGCTGGGAACAGGCTGGGGCCACGGGCTCTGCCATGTTTCCGGTGGGAGCTCCCAGCTGTGGGAGAGTAAGGCTGGCGGTGCTGGAAACTTGGGGAGTCCAGCCTCAGGGGGGGCGGGCAGGAGCTCCAGGTCAGGGGTGGGAGAGGCCCAGCTGGCCTTTTAGTTCCAGAGGCTCTGATGTCCATGAGGTCATTCCCTCCCGGGACCTCCCAGGGCCCTGCCTGAGGGGACGCCTAGCCCCAGGCCCTTCCTGCCTCCCCGGACTGAGCCCTCTTCCCTCCTGCTGCCCGGCAGGATGTTCCCAGGGAGGAAATGGCCCCTAGGAGGCCACCCCATCCCTGCTGGAGCCCAGGGCCACTTCCTGCCCCATGTGGGCCTTGGTCCTGCCCCCAGTTCTGCTAGCCCAGGCCAGACCCAGACTTCCTGCCCCCAGCAGCGTGGAGGGGCAGGGCCATCCCAGCTTCACCCGGGCCAGCAGAGACGAGCCAGACTCCCCGGACCCGAGGGCCTGAGAGCCTCTACCTGGGACTGCAGGACCCTGCCCACAGACCGCCCCCCATCAGACACCCCAGCTCTGGCATTACCTGCTGCCCCCCCAGCCCACCTCCACGGGGGACTGTGACCTCAGCAGTCCCCAGCCCAGCCCTGGAAGCTGACAGCTGCTTTAGAGCATCTCCCCGGCCATGGCAGAGGTGGGTCCATCTGGCACCACGGGGCTGGCCTTGAACCAGCGGGCTTGCCTGGATCTGAAGGGTCCTATGGCAGAGGTCACGACCCTGCTCCGTGGGCAGCCTCATCTCCAGGGGAGGCCCCTCCTTGGCCCAGCCCTCCCTCTCCGCCCAGGCCCTTCACACCCCACTCGAAGGGGTTTCCTGGCCCTGCTGACCCCAGATCAGGGCAAGTTGCCGGCCACCCCCCTCCACCCTCCGCCCCAGGAAACACGCAGCTGGGGGTTGTGGGGCTTCGGGGCTGGGTTGAAGTAATCGAGGGCAGGGCTGGGGGCTCTGGAGGGAAATGGGCGGCCCCAGCCCAGCCCTCTCTGAGGTTCAGGAAGTGGGGGTCTCAGAAGCTTCCTCTTGGCCAGACGTGCTCCCGGTAGGGCTGGGCAGCCAGGGGGTCAGAGGCCTGGCCCCAGCTGCCCCTTCCTCTCTAGCCGGCCACCAGCTGGGTGGCCTGGGCTGCTACAGGCCTCGGGCTGGTAGCTGAGTGTCCCTCGGGCCCTGCAGGTGGCCGGCAGTCAGTGCCAGAAGGTCTCTGGGCCGCCCAGGCTGGAGGCACGTCAGCATGGCCTCTGTGAGTCCGTCGGCACACCCGGCCCTGCCTGGCAGGAGTCGCCATCAGATGGGTGTGGCAGGAGTGCCCAGCAGGGCCCACCCCAGCCCCGGCCTGTGTTCCCTCCTGCTGGAACTCCCCCGAGCCTTGGTTTGCCCATCTGTACAACAAGGTGACAATCCCTGCCCGGATGCAGACAGAGAGGGTGCCAGTAGAGGCTGGAGCCCAGACCACTGGGGTAGAAGACCTCGGGCCCTCCGGGGCAGTGCCTGGGTCCCTGCCCTGTCGCAACCCTGAGACCCAGGGCCCACTGCCCGCCTCCCCCCCACCCCAGTGTGCCTGCCACACCTGCCCTGAGTGGGCTTCCCGAGCTGGCACCAGGCCCCACGCCTGCTCCCTGGCACGCACAGGGGCTGATAGAGGCTTTGGAGGAGCCCAGTCCGGCCAGGCCCTGAGTGCAGATGACTGAGGTGGGAGTTCTAGCCCTCTGGGAGACAGGTGGGCACCACGGAGGGGCCGGGGAGGACCCCACCCTCAGATACGTTGGCTCGCACCCCGCCCACAATGGGGGCCCGCGTCGGTGGGGAGACCGAGGCGGGGAGGAATGACTGGCCTGGGAGGGTCTCAGGGTGGGGTGAGGCCAGCACCGCAGCTCATGAGTGTGCATCTGTGGCTGTGTCGCAGGCCTCACTGGCCCCCACCCCTGGCCCACACATGATGGGCGGTCGTCCGTCAGCAAGGCCTGCCCCTCTGGCCATCCATCACCAGCCGTGGCCACGGGAGGAACGGCCTGTTTGTTTTGCCAGCTCCGTGTTGCTCCCTGGGGCATGAGCCGGAGGAAATGGCTATTTCTGCCTGGGCGGGCGGTGGACAGCAGAGGTGTGGAGGCCACCAAGGGCGGGGTCAGGCTGGGCTGTGGTAGGACCCCTGGCCAGGCAGGGCCCCTCATAGATGCCCGAGGCCTTGCCTTGCCCTGTGCCTCAGTCTCCCTCTGGCACCAGGGCGAGTGACACTGGGATTTTCTGACCGTTCCCATGGCAGCTGTCTCCAGCCAGGTCACTCACTCCTGCCCTTGCCACTGGGTGGGGTAGGCTCAGGTGTCAGCTGCCACCAGGTGGGGGGGTCCCTTTGTCAGAAATCCAAGACACTTGATGCTGGATGTCCACACTGGCTGCTGGGAGCTGCTCTGGGGCTGGGTTCAGGCCATACACCGATTGGTGGGGTGGGGGTGGGGCTACCAGGAGGTCTGGAAGGTTCTAGGCACCTATCTGGAGATGTCCAGCCTCAAGATCAGATCCAGGGACACTTGGGGCCACATTAAAAGAGATAGTACATGCAGAATGGAGGAAGTGACATGCCGTACCAAGAGGACAGTGTCCAGACCCCAGGGCAGCATCCTCAGAAGCTACAGAGTGACCACCTCTGCCTGGTGAAGTATATTCATACAGGCGACACAGTGGCATGGTGCTTGGCGCCCCAGTCACCCATCTCTTCTCACAACAACCCCCAAGGCTCCAGCAGCCAGGCTGGGACATGTCTTTCCCTGGTGCAGCCTCGGACCTCTGCCCTTATCCATGATGTATAACACGGTCACTCCTCACTGCCCGGCCCTGGGCTCCCGCTGGACCTGTGGATGAGGGAAGCAGGCTCAAAAGGCCACAGTCTCAGAGCCACGGGCGTGGTGCCCGGCTTCCAGGGCAGGCGTCTCGCGAAGAACAGGCTCATGCTGTATCTGGAGGGCCTCGTCTGGGAAGCAATGCTAGAAGCCAAAAGCTGGAGTCAGGAAAATGCCCTCCAGACCCCATCCCCTCAGCCTTCCTCCAAGGTAGTCCTGACATCCAGACAGTTCTCCATCTGGGAGCAGCAGT
Source organism: Mesoplodon bidens (assembly GCF_964165515.1). Classification (NCBI taxonomy): domain Eukaryota; kingdom Metazoa; phylum Chordata; class Mammalia; order Artiodactyla; family Ziphiidae; genus Mesoplodon; species Mesoplodon bidens. The sequence goes on from NC_138169.1 coordinate 27,667,684, forward strand.
CTCCTTCCAGAGCATTCCTCCCTTATACCTGGCTGCTCCCTCTGCCCAGGCAGCCTGCACATGTCTGCAGGGCATCACTGCCTCCTGTCTCCCCTGAAGCAAGGCGTTGGCTGGTCTTAGCAGATGTTAGGAAAGAATCTGCAAAAATTCCCTCCAAGGTGAGCGTGACTAATAGCGTTCTGTCCTGAGCGCGCAGGGAGGGTAGAGGCGCCCAGGAGAAGCCACGTCCGAGGCCACTTGAGGGGACTCTGGGTGCTGAGTTGCAGGCTTCTGGGGAGAGGAAGGCTCAGCAGCCAGGCCCACCTTCCCCACCAGCACAGGGTGACTCCTGGGTCCCAGCCCAGGGCCAGCACACAAGGGCAGGCTTAGCCCCACTTGTGCGTCACCTTCGTGTCTGGTCTCACTGCCCCCCATGCCCGGCCTGGATGGGAACAGTGACATGACCAGCAAATGCCACCCCCCCCCGCCCCCCAGGCTGAAGGACCAGGCAGAGCAGCAAAGCAGAGCGCAGGGCCCAGCAAGCACAAGGGGGGCAGTCCTGAGACGGTGTGTTGGTCGGTGGGGGCAGAACCAGGGCACAGCGCCAGGAAGGAGGGGACACGTGCCCGGGACCTGGGCAGGCAGGCGCTCTACAGAGGGGCCGGCCATGGAAGTTCGGTGTCCCTGCGCCATGCTGGCTTTGTCGGGGCTGCCTCGGTTTCTCCAGTGGGCACCTCTGAGGCTCCCATTGGCCCCAGGGCCTGGCTGTTCTCAGTCAGGCCTGAGACAGCCTGTCGCCCATCTACACGCCGCCCAGCATGGGGCGGCCAGTGTGTTGGGTTCTGGCAAACACCCTGGTGGGAGGGGCTGGGTTGGCTTAGGGGCACCAGTGAAAGCTCACATCCGTCTGTCTGTCTGCCCAGCACAGCTGATGCCAAGTCCGCACTTAGCAGGACAGGGCCTCCCTCCTGCCCCATAGCATGGGGCCAAGGCCCGTCTCATTCACCCCTCTTGGCCTCAGTTTCCCCATCTGGGAGGTCCCTCCCCTCTGCTCTGGTCCCCGGGTTGCCCACCACTGGCACCACCTTGGGGCCCCAACAGCTTAGTGGGTGCAGGGAACCCAAGAGGGGGCTTCAGCAGAGGCGAGATCGACCCAGCCCCTGCCTTGCCAGGGAAGACAGCGGGAAGGGCCAGGCCACCCCTACGTGGATGCAAGCAGGACCCTCTTGGCCACATGGGCAGAAGGGGTCGGGTGGGGGGGCTTCGGTGTCAGAACCAGCTCCAAGCAAGTCCAGGCCAGGGACTGGGGGAGTGGGCCCACGGGCAGGGGCCTCAGGGCCGCCAGGCCGCCCCCTCCCCGCAGCTGTCTCCTGCTCCTCAGGCTCCCACCTCCCCCGCCGGCTGGGACTCCTATTTCACTGAGGAGATTAAGACCACCTGGCGAGAGCCCCCTCCGGCCCCTCCCCTCGCCCCAGCCCTGCCTCCCAGCCCATCGGCCCCTTGAGGTGCCCTCCTGCCCCCCTCCCCACCCCCACATTCCCACACGGCTTCGCTGCCCGCCTCTGTGCCTGGGATCGCCCCGGCGCATTGATGCTCTGAGCCCCGAGCCCTCCAGTCCTCACCCATTGGGCTCCACCAGCCCTGCCTGGTGGCTCCGGCACCACCGCTGTCCCCACAGCGATCCCCGTCCGCGTCCTGCCTGCCAGGCCTGGGGTCCTTTCCGCTCAGCCTGTGCTGTAGCCTCCAGCAGTCCTCACAAGGTCTCGAGAGGGACCCAGGCCAGCCCCGCACTTCAGGACAACAGCCTCTGAGCCTGGGCCCCGGGGGCTCAGGTGTGGGCCCTGTCCAGCCTGCCATGGGCGGCCGGCTGGGCCTGACGCTACCTCAGACAGACAGGAGGAATCTCAGCTCCTAAAACCGCAACTCTGAGCGTGCCTGTTTGTTTGCTTTTGAGAAATTCCAACCTGGTTCAGCAGAGCCGAGGAGGAGGGAAGGGATTTGTCTGGCTGGGGCGGGGCGGGGCTGTGCTCGAGGACACGGGAAACAGAGGCCAATGTGGACACCTGGGCTGGGCAGGGAAGCCAGGCAGAGCGGGCCCAGCTGGACTTCCTGGGGGCACGGCCAGCATGCCCCCTCCCTGAATCCCCGCCAGGTCCCAAGGCCCCACAGGAGCACAGAGACAACAGCTGCCCTACCCACAGTCCTGGGGGACCAGCTGGGCTGGGGGGCGGCCCAAGGAGCCTGGGGCAACTGTGCCATCGGCTGAGGAGCCACGTTCAGGAGCTGACGGGAGTTCGCTTAATCCACGCTGTGGGGCTTCCAGCTCTCTCCCCATTTCTCAGACAGAAACATTGAGGCTTGGGGAGGACACAGAGCACTACAGGGTGAGGCTTACGGCTAGCCCAGATTATGATGTCTGGGCCACACCATCTGCCCTGGCTCTGCCTTTTCTGAAGGGCCCATCTCCTCCAAAACATCATCCCCACCTTCTTCCCAGCAGCTCCTCCCCTAGAAGGGGAGTCCAGACAGAGCTGCTGGGGAGGGACCTGGCTGCCTCCCCTGGTCTCCCCAGGCCTCGGCCTCCTATTTGCCCACAGGGTCCTGGAGGTGGGCCTGCAGAGGGTGGTGGGCAGAGGCTCTGGACACCAGGTTGGTGGTTCTGGGCTAATGGGGTCACCCAGCAGCCCTGGGGGCTCCGCCAGGGAGCAGAGGGGATGGAGAGGGGCTCGGGCACGGAGCCAATCCTCCACTGCCTCAGACCAACTTCTACCCGGAGCTTCTCCAAAGAGAAAGCTGGGCTGTCACAACGAAAACGTGGACAACTTGAATTTTTTTTAAAAAATAGATATCTAAAGAGAGGCATCTTTTTTTTTAAATTTATTTATTTATTTATTTATTTATTTTTGGCTGTGTTGGGTCTTCGTTTCTGTGCGAGGGCTTTCTCTAGTTGCGGCAAGTGGGGGCCACTCTTCATCGCGGTGTGCGGGCCTCTCACTGTCACGGCCTCTCTTGTTGCGGAGCACATGATCCAGATGCGCAGGCTCAGTAGTTGTGGCTCACGGGCCTAGTTGCTCCGCGGCATGTGGGATCTTCCCAGACCAGGGCTCAAACCCGTGTCCCCTGCATTGGCAGGCAGACTCTCAACCACTGTGCCACCAGGGAAGTCCGACAACTTGAATTTAAATTGCTAACTGAATCAAGCATTTAATGGAAATTCCAAGTCTGATATATTCGGTTATTATAATTGCTGTATCTTGAAGAAGAGACACGATACATCCTTTGATTATGGGGAGCTTGCCCTGGCGAGGCCCCGTTAACAAAGGTGCAGGAGTCCCCAGCTTGGCGGTCATTGCTCATGCCTCTGGCCCTGCCCCCGTGTCTTCCTCCCCAGAGCTTCCTTGCTCATCTTACCCACCAAGCCCGACTCAGGGCTGGGGCCTGAGCATGGAGACTGACCTCCGAGGGGATCTACCCAGAAGGGTCCCCGCTGAGTGAACTGTTATGGCAGACTCTTCCTGTCCCCAACGTCCAGGGCATCGTCCTGGCTATCGGACCTTCTCCCAGGGGCATCATTTGAGGGTGTCACTTTCAGGAAATAATCCCGCAAGAGCAGACTGAAACATTTTGATCTTCATTGTGCAGTGCCCAAGGCTTCACATGGACCTCATTCAAGCCAAGTAAGGCTGAGGACCACCTGAGTTACTGAGGTGAGAGTCCTCGACATTGATGACTTGCTACAGGGGTCACTGTAGGGGATGCACATGCACGCACATGCATACCTGTGTATGTGTTCTGCACGTGCCTGTATGTGCACTCTGGCCCATGTTGGTGTGTGCATGTGTACGTGTGTATGGTGTGCTATACAAGTGTGTGTGCATGCACTTCTGTGGGTACGTTCACGTATGTGTGTGGTGTGTGCATGCATGTACACTCGTGCCCTTGCTCACAGTTGTGTGTGTACCCAGTCAGTGTCCCCTGCCAGCCAGAGGAACCTGAGAAGAGTGTCTGCAGGTGTCCAGCTTCTGGCCTCTCACCCTCAGCCAACACACCCAGGGGCTTTGAGGGCCTATCCCTTTCCCTGGAGAGTGTGGCTCCCCCTGTCCTGACCACAGAGCGGAAGCTGTGGGCGGCCTAAATCTAGGTCACCTGGGTCTCTGAGCCCCACCGCTGCCTGACAGCACCTGGGGTGGAGGGGCCAGTGTGGCCAGTAGATGGACAGACAGATGGACAGGCGGCTCCCCATGTGGCTGGGTCCTCCCACCAAGTGGGCAGCTAAATCAACAGGCTGAGAAATTGGAGAGGGGCCCAGGACCAGGCTGTGTGTTGGGCCGTCTGTTTGTTTGTTCTAGAGCTGTGGGAACTTCCAGCCTGCAGGGGGCCCTGGTGCCCTGCGGGGGGCAGGGGGTGCTATCACCCAGGCCTGACCAACAGCCACATCCGGTCCGGCCATCCCCTCACTGTCTCCGCCCATCTGTCCTCCTGGGCACTGGGCCCAGAAGACAGCACCCTCAGTGAGGGGAGTACAGCCAGGCCTGGGGCGGATGGGAGGCTGCACCCAGCTGTGCATGGCTGTGCAGACCCTGGCCCATCCCTCCCGGCTCTGAGGGGCTGGTGTCACAGCAGTGTGTGCCTCTGTTCTGCCTTCTCTGTCACCCCTCAGGTGACACCCTCCAGTGTCCGTGTCTGCCCCCTCAGTTGCCCTTTGTTCAATCTGCAGTCATTGGCCCCCCGGGGTCCAGGCCCTTGGATCAGGAGGCAGGTGGCACTGGGGACCAGGAAGAGTCCCAGGTGATGCCACAGAAGGGGCGAGGGCGCCAGCCCCTTCCCTGGGCATGGCTCAGCTCACCCACCCAGCGTCATCTCCAAGCCACCAAAGAGCACACGCCAGGCTGTTTCTGGTCCCCAGCCTTTGCCAAGAACTCCACGGGTTCTACCTGGAGCCTCCTCACAGTCTTCAGTCCCCCACACATGAACCCCACTATGCAACCGGGGCTCAGGGCCCAGCACAGGGTCTCCCACCAGAGTTTGGGGTAAGAGCCCACCACCAAGGAAGAGGCCTGGGTGGGCTCGCAGGGACTTGTGCTTCAGTTGGGGGTACCCCGAGGGAAGGGCCTGGGAGCAGTTAGGGGGCCAACAGAGCCACTGCTAGTCCAGGTGCATGGAGCCCCCAGGCTGGGGAGAGGGAGTCGCCTCCTTCAACCTGCAGCCGGTGTCACAAGAGACCAGGCCAGTGGGGTAGGGGCAGGGAAACCGCCCCTGCCCGGGATGGATGCGGCCTCACTACCAGCTCCCACAGGCCCTGGTCCCAGCCCAGCACCTCCCCCCCACCAGCCTCCGCACCACCCAAGGGTCTGCAAACCCACGGTAGATCGCGCAGACCACGCTGGAGCCAGTGGGGCCACGAGCTGGGCGCGCAAGAGCCACCGGCGCAGACAGCGCCTGTTCCTCCCCGCCTCTTGGGTGGAGCCCATGAGTCCTCTTCGGCTCCCCAGCCAGGGGCCAGGAGATGTAGGCCACCCCACAACGGCCCCACTCGCCCACCTCGGGGGGTCGGGGTCGCTGCCCATTCATGCCCAAGCGCGCGACCCAGAAAGCCGTGTTCGTCGGCATTGCGGGCCAAGCGCTTTCGTTGGATGGAGGCAGATGAGACGCGCCCAGGGGCTGAGGTCCTGCGCGAGGCGCCCACTATGGGCGGGGAGTGGAGAGGAGGAATGGAGCTGCGAAGGGAGAATGGAGCTGCCCTGCGCACCCGCCTCTCCCGGCTCCACCAAAGTTCACCCCCTCCCGCCTCCCGCCAAGGCTTGGCCCCCCGGAGGCCCAGGCTCCCGGGCCACGGGGCTGGGGAGGAGCGGCTGCTGGCGGCAGAGAGGCAGGGCGCAGGCCGCTCCCGGTGCGGCGCCTGCCTGCGAGAGCACCGAGGCCCGTCTAGGCAGGCCCTGGAGGCAGTTCCCGGTGAATCAATCCTGAAACGAATGAACCGGGTCAAGAAAAGCCCAGCCCCTCTCTTTCTGAACCTCGGGTGGGGGAGATGGCTCTGCCCCGCTCGGTGCTCTAGTTCCTGGGGGACGGGGCCCCCAGCGCTCCACGCACTCACATCCTCCAGCCGCCCGCTCAGATCCATCTGTGTGCGCCTGTGCCCCAGATAGCGGGAGACCCAGGCTGGGGGAGCGGATGGTGCCCCACCTTGTCTCGCGGAGCACCTGAGCACAACCATCGGTGGGCTTGGTGCCCACCAGAGATGCACAAGGGCGTGAAGGTCCTTCCAAGGGTGGGAACAGAGACGCCCAGAGTGAATTCTGAGCGCTAGGCATGGCACTGTCGAAGTGCCTTTATGGTGGCGGGAGAGTGAGGAGTGGGGTCCCCCCCAAAGCTGTGAGGGCTCCAGTCTTGAGGGCTGCCCTGAGGAAGCCACGTGCGCTCCGGGGAGGCGGAGCTGGGTGCAGCAGTGCAGCGAGACTCTCCAGGGGCCTCCTTCTGCGCGCTGGGGAGAAAACCTCCGAAACAGCGCTTGCTTCGGGCAAAACTCTGAAGATGCTGGGGCGGGGGATGAGAGAGCCTCCAAACGCAAGGTGCCAGGGGAAGCGCTGGGATGCATTCCAATGCCCACGTGGGACCCAGAGCAGGGCCCTCAGAGAGAAGCAAAGGCTGCAGCCCGGTCTGCACCCAGGATGGGCGGCTGCCTCGGCTCCATCCCGCCCCTGCCGCCTCCTGTCCTCAGCTAGACTTCTGGTCCCCGTACCTCGGGAAGGCCGGTCAAAGCCGAGCCTCGGTTTTAGGGCCTGTAAAGTGGTCTCATCCTAGTTCCCCCTTCACTGCCAAGTGGCGCAGCGAAATGCGGGTCTTGTCTTCAGCCCACGACCCCGACGGAGGGGCACGCCGCGCCCTATGGAGGTAGAGTCCGAGCAGCGCACGACCCCCGGCAGCGCCCAGCCCTTCCGGCCCGGTCGGGCCGGCGCCCAGCCAGGCCTCCTACCTCGCGCTCCCGGAGGTGCGGCCGGCAGGGGGAGCGAGGCGGAAGGGAGCCGCGGCCGCTCCAGGTGAGGGATGAGGACTTCCCGCAGGCGGCGGCGCGCGCGGACGCGGTGTGCGGGGCGTCGCAGGACCAGAGGGCGCGAGCTCCGTCTGGGCGGTGGGGGCACTGTGGGTGGGGCGGCGGCGGGCGGTGAGGAGAGCAGCGGATCGCCCCGGGAGGGACGGAGGGAGGGTACGAGGAGCTCACCCCGGAGGCGCGGGAGGCGGTGACTCCGCAGCGTTCGTTCGGGCCTCTTTGGGCCCCTGCAGTTGGATTCCAGCGCACCGGGCGTTGACAGAGGGGTTTGGGGTCTGCAATTGCTCGGGTGAGTAGCTGCAGCCGGGGAAGCAGGGTTGCCAGTCCCAGGCGGAGCGGCGTGGGGGGGCCCTGACCTCCTCCAGCGCTCTCTCTACCAGAATTGGCCCACTGGCCCATGCCACAGCGTCCTTTCTGCTCCCGCGCTTTTCCCCACCTAGCCTGGCCTCCCAGATCCCAGCTCAGGCATGAAGGGGTTAATGAGGGGCTGGGAGGACCCCGTCTCCTGTCTCTGAGGGCCAGGGACCTCAGGACAGTGCCCCAGGAGGCTGACCCTGCGACTGCAGAAGCCCCAGGGTTTTTCACTTTCATTTCTCCTTTCTCAACATTGGTGTCTGCCTCAGACTGGGCACCTGCCCACTGTCTTCAGGTGTTTGCCCAAGTATACAAGGAAGTCTCCCCAGGTGCACAGGACACAACCATGGGCACCCCCACATGCCAGGACAACACACATCCCAGATGGCATACAACCACACACACCCCACGCACCCACCTGCAGGTTGGATGCAGACCACCAGCAAGAGGTACCCATGGTGACCGCCCTGCATGCCTCTCTAGGTGCAGACCCTCAGCACGGGCTCCCCTCCTGCAGCACCACCACAACCTGCCCCCACCAACTCCCCTGCCAGCCGGGCTCTCCCTCCACCAGGAGCATCTCCACCTGGGGTCCTGGAGGCCTGGTGCATCACACCACTCCCTGGACCTGCTCCTGGGCCCCACAGATCACTGTCACTGTCACAGCCCCACATGGCCACTCAGGGTGGGGGGCACACCCTGGCAACAGTTTCCCTTTTCTGGCATGGTCCACAAAGCTGCAGCCACAGCCTAGGGGGTGGGGTGGGGCTCACTGTACTTGAGGTCACACACACCCACCCCAGTCACACAGCAGGGCCCACATGCTCACCGACTTGACTCCAGCCTTGTATCTTTCCTGGACCTCAGGCCCGGGAGCCAGGCGTTTCCCACTGGAGCCCACTCCCAGGTCCCCAGTTTCTGGGACTTCCTGCCTCAGAGCCAGCATCCCCTCCAGCCTGGGATCTGAGGCCCTGGGACTGTAAAAACCCTGAGAGAGGCTGCTGCCTCCCAACCCCATCCAGGCAAGCGCAGGCAAAGCAACAGAGGCCTTGGAAATGGAGGCCTGACTGCCAGAGCCTCAGTGCAGGGCCAGAGAGGATCCTGGGAGCAGGGAGGCCTGGCGCCCTGCTGGGGAGACTCTGGACTGGAAGGCCATGGATGCCCTGAACTGGGCAGAGAGGCCTCAGAGGCAGTAGGTGTGCGGAAGCGCAGGCCAAGTCAGGTCTTAGCGTCTGGGATGCCTGGGCCTGAAGGCCCAACTGGGCAGCAGGGCCTTCCCAGGCGGGCAGGCTGGCTGTGGGGTGGGTGGTGAGCGAGGGGCAGCATACGACCCGGCCTGCGGCCTGAATTCCTCCGACGTGTCCTCGGCTCCCTCGGCCAGTCAGGCCCCGCCCCCGGCCCTCCCTGCACCCGGCCGGTGCGCTGGGAGGTCGGAGGAGCGGGCACTGCCCACCCTCCGGATGTATAAGCGTCCTGGCCAGAGGCGGGCGGTGCGCGCGGGTGCGCGTGACGCTCGGGCTCCCGGGCTGCTTGGCCTGGGCGGCGTCCCTCTGCTCAGGGTCCCCAGCCACGACAGTGAGCCGACCGAAGAGGGCTGGGGGCCGCTTGCTGGGCTGGGTCCTGTCCCTGAGCACCGAGGAAAGGACGACGCCGTGGCCCTGGGGCTGTCCGCCTGTGGCCAGTGCCGGAGCCCGGACTGCCCTCTCCTCACCCAGGTGCAGGGGCAGCCGGGGAAGAGGAGGCGGGAGGAGCCGAGGGCAGGGGCAGGGCTGGTGCCCCACTGCTTCGGGCTGGGACTGGGCGCTCCCAGCGTCCCCACCTCCCCTCGGGGGCTGGGGAAGCTGATGGCTTCGCTGTACAGAGGGAACCCAGGCCTGGGGAGCAGCGGGATGTCCAAGGGGTGCTGGTCATGGAGGCCCCTGGGAGCAGAGGCAAGGGGCCCGGACCTTGAAAAGCAGGAGGGCCCACACCCCCAGGGCTCTCAACCCATCAGGGCCCCTCGGCTGCCACCGGCCCAGAGTGGGGGGCCGTGACACCATAATCCCCTGGGCCCAGGGCCGGCGGCTGTGAGTGGCACCGCAGGCCCCCGCCCCCGGGGCCCGAGGGCTGGGCCGGCCTCGGTGGGGCCGGGTGCACGCAGTCGGAGGCGGCGCCGGTCAGGCCGCCGGGCGCCTATGGACGCACGGAGCCCGCTGTCTCCCCGGGCCAGCGCGTTCAGCATTGCCTCTCTGGTTGCAGCAGAGGCCGCAGAGCACACCGCTCGCCTGGGCCTTGGGTTCTCCGACCCGGCGAAGCTTCGCAGGCTGCTGGGATCCCCGGCCGGGATGCACTTCAGCACCGTCACCAGGGACATGGAAGGTGAGCCTCCTGCTGCGTCTACACGGACCCACCCGCCAGATCCCCTGCCCCTGCTGCCGTGGGGCCCAAGCAAAGAGGGTTGGCAGGATCCGGGCAAAGAGCGGGTGGAGGGAGCTCTGGCGGGGTTAGTTCCAGGCTTCTAGCTTGGACTCTAGGGTGGAGAGGAAGGGGGGCATCCTGCCCAAATTCTGTGCCCCCGTCCAGCCTGGGGACCCTCCAGCCTGGGGACCCCGCTGCAGAGACCCGCACGCAGCTAGACACAGGAGCAGAAGAGGGCGAGGGGAGGCTGGGAGGACAGGAAAGAAGGACCAGAGAAAGGCGGTGGCAGAGGGGCCGTGAGCTCAGAGAGGCGGGAGGAAAGGAGAGGAGCGTGAGATTGTCAGGGGACACGGAAAAGGCAGGGGGCAGAGGGAGAAAAAGAAATTGAGAAAAGGAGAGAAAACAGAAAACCCAAAAGAAGAAAGATGAAAAGGAAATGAAGAGGGCAAGAACGAAAGAGAAGAAAGTGGAGAAAAATTTACGAAAGAAAGTTGAATCATAAAAAAAGAAAAAGAGAAAGAGTTCAGTTTTTATTCAAAAAAAAAGAGTTAAAAGCCATGAATAACACAGAGACGCACGCAGAAAGGAGGGGGACAGGCAGACTGAAAAGAAAGACAAAGCGCTGAGGGGCTAGCAGGAAAAAGAGGAAGAGGCAGAAAATAAAACAGAAATAAGGAGACGCGAGAGAGATAGTGGAAGGAGGAAAGAGGATGCGGAGGGGAGACTTGAACGAGGAAGACAAAGGTAAGGAAATAACAAATTGCAAAGAGTCCGGAGAGAGAAGTGCAACGCGGGAGGGCGGCAGAGCGAGGGGCGGCCGGCGGGCGCTCGCTCGGGGGAGCCGGTCCGGGCGGTCGGGGGGCCGGGAGGAGGCGGGGGCGGGGAGGGGGCTGGGGGAGGCCATTGTCTCGGCGGGGGCGGGGGCGCGGCGCGGGGCGGGGCGGGGCGGGGCGGCTCCGCGGGCGGCGGCGTGGGGCGGCGCGGCCCGGGGCGCAGCGCAGCGCGCGCCCGCCACTCGGCCCGGGGCGCGGGGCAGCGCTCACCTCGGCGGGGCGGCGCGGCCCGCGGGTCATGATCTCCGCGGTGTCCAGCCCGTGGCTCACGCAGCTCTCGCACTTCTGCGACGTTGCAGCCTTCACGGCCAGCAGCCTGAGCGGCCTGGGGGCGGCGGGGGGCTTCCCGGGCGCCGCGTCGCCGGGCGCCGACCCGTACGGCCCGCGCGAGCCCCCGCCGCCGCGCTACGAGCCGTGCGCCGCCGCCGCCCCCGGCGCCCCGGGCCCGCCTCACGCCTACCCGTTCGCGCCGGCCGCCGGGGCCGCCACCAGCGCCGCTGCCGAGCCTGAGGGCCCCGGGGCCAGCTGCGCGGCCGCCGCCAAGGCGCCGGTGAAGAAGAACGCGAAGGTGGCCAGCGTGAGCGTGCAGCTGGAGATGAAGGCACTGTGGGACGAGTTCAACCAGCTGGGCACCGAGATGATCGTCACCAAGGCCGGCAGGTCAGGGCGCCCCTCCCTAGCCGCGCGCCTCGGTCCGACGCACGCGAGCGGGGCCGGCAAGCGGGGTGGGGGCGCGGCCGGCTCCTCCGCTCCCGGGTCCCGGCTCCCGGCTCCGGCGACAGCCGCCTGGCGCGCGGGCGGAGGGGCCGGCGGAGGAGCGCGGCCGCCCGGGTGCACCCTCAGCCCCAGGACGCCGGCGCCTGAAGCAGGGGCCGGCTCAGCTCGCCGCGCCCTCCCAGGGGCCTTACCAACTGGCAGATCCCAGTGGATCCCAACTTTTCAGAGAAAACTGCCTTCTTTGGTCCCCTAGTTCAGTCCATCCGGGCTAGATAGAGGCGCAGCCTGGCCATGGGGCAATGGTCTGGAACGTTGTAGGAGAGAGTTAAGACCCTTCAAAACTGTGCTGTGTTTCAGGGGAGAGTGCTATCCAGTCTTCTCAGGCCTACGTCTCGGGCGATGGTGGGGCCTGGCTCTGCTGCTGGGGCCGCCGCCTTCAATTGGCCTGTGTTTGTTTTAAGGGCCCAGAGAGAAGGGGAACAAGTTTTGCGATGCAACCAATTTGACCGGCAGACAAAGGCGGGTGCCGGTCTGTGTCTAGTGTACACAGGAGACACCAGCTCTGGGTCCACACAGCCAAGGGGAGCTCAGGGCCTGTTTGCAGAGCCTGCTCGTGGTTTCTCTTTCCGTGCCGCGGCGTCCGCCCTGGGAGCCTGGGGCCTGTGCCCAGCTCCAGATCAGGGGTCTTCTCCAGGCTCTCCTGCTGGCCCTGGGCACTTGGCCTCCCCCCGCCACCCCATGAGGACTGTGCCCCAGCCTCCGGCCCAGTCCAGCCCAGCAAGGGCCTCGGCGGGGCCAGGCTCGCCCCAGAAGCCAGCATTCTGCAGCCCTCTCCGGCCTGCAGAGGCGAGGGCAGGCGTGGCAGGCTTGTCCAGGAGGGCTGGCATCTGTTTTCTGCCCACCGCCCGCAAGGAGTTGCCTGTGAGGGGAAGCTGCAGGACCAGCAGGTGGGGGCCTCATGCTGTCCTCCAGGGCCCAGCGGCCCACACTCAGGGCAAGGCCGGCCCATGGCCAGTGCCCAGGGTAGGAGCCGCAGAATGTCCTTTCCAGAGCCCGGGTCAGTCACCGAGTCGGAGCCCAGGGGAGGGGAGAGTTAGGGGACCCCAAGGACACAAGCCAAGTCAGCCCTGAGTAGCTGCGTCTTGGGAACTTGCGTGTGTCCCCGAGGAAGGTGGGGAGACTCCAGCACTGGGTGGGAGGCAGGGCCTCAGTGTCGGGACTGTGGACTCCAAGGCTCGGCCTCACTGGAGGGACTGGGGAGCAGCCGCAGATCCAGCCGAAAGGGCGACTGGGACTCCTCAGAATCACACGGTCTGCCTCGCTTTCACTTTGTTCGAGCCGGGAGCTTAGGGCGGTTGATTAGATCGAGCAGGGGAGGCCTGCCCGAGGGCCGAGGATCCCGGGGGCCGGTGCTACTGCCAGCTGAGGCTAGCTCGGGATGGGACGGCTGGATCGGCAGTTGCTAGGCTGGGTCTACACTGGCAAAGTTGGCGGAAGAAGCCAAAGGCCTATGTTCAAGAGTGGAGGCTTGGCTTGAGCACTGAGTTCGCCATTGTTGTGTTTCTAAAAAGGGGGCAGGGGGCTGTCCTGCCGTCCACTCGCCCTCGGCTGGGCAGGGGCCTGGTTGGGTTAGTCAAGCAGACGAGTGAGGGGAGATGCGATGAGGGGCCTCCCCACCCAGCACAGCGGCCGGCCGGCCGGGTGGGGAGGCCACGTCCTGGGCTGGTGGAGGCGGGCCGCCCTGCCCTCCCCCACCTGAGGTGACCGAGGTCCCACCACCCCCAGGCGCATGTTCCCCACCTTCCAAGTGAAGCTCTTCGGCATGGACCCCATGGCCGACTACATGCTCCTCATGGACTTCGTGCCCGTGGACGACAAGCGCTACCGGTGAGCGCCTAGCCGGGCCTGGAGGGCGATGGGTTCCTGCCTGGCCAGGCTGGTGAGGGTGGGTGGCCCAGGACAGAAGTGACCGGTGCCCCCTCCCCACTCCTGCCAGACCCCAGACTCACACGCCCCACCCCCAGCAGTTCTGGGGAGTGGCCCTCAGGGGGTCATGCAGGCTGGGCCCCCACCGTCTTGCCCCTCGCACACAGCCCCTGCCTTTTCCGTGTGCCCCTCTCCCGAGAGGTGAGCGCCGGTACCCCTTCCCTTCCCCCACCCCCCGGGAACGCTGGGCCCCAGAGCTGGCAGGAAAGGTGGGGTGGCCAGGAGAGATTATGCAGGGCGGGCCTGGCCGCACGGACAATTAACAGCAATTAATAAAGAGAACCTGGTCCGCCCTGCGCCCTAGGCCGCCGGCGTGGCCCGATCTGGGCTCCCGCCGCGCCGGCGACACAGGAGGCCCAGAGCAGAGACCCGCGTGCGGCGAAATGTGGCGCCAGGGCCCGGCTTCCTCCCTCTGGTCGCTTCCTGCCGCTTGTGTATCAGGACGGGGAGTTTTCTCTTTCCTCACATTGCCCCTGGAAAAGCTCCCCGTTCACCTGTGGGAACCTCATCAGAGGCACCTTCGGGGTTCCCTCGGCAAGGCCCTTACCCCAGCATGCTGTGGCCCCTGCCCCGGCGTCCCAGGTACGCCTTCCACAGCTCATCCTGGCTGGTGGCCGGGAAGGCAGACCCCGCCACGCCCGGCCGCGTACACTACCACCCCGACTCACCGGCCAAGGGGGCACAGTGGATGAAGCAAATCGTCTCCTTCGACAAACTCAAGCTGACTAACAACCTGCTGGACGACAATGGCCATGTGAGCGACCCCCCCCAGGCTACCGCCCTGTCCCCCAGCAGGCCCTCCGGAGTCCCTGCTGACTGGAGCCAGAGGCAGAGCTTGGGCAGCTTGGGTGTGGATGAGGGACAGGCCGAGGAGAGCTAGCCCTCCAGTCAGGGGCTCGGGGACTGGTGGGTCACACTGCTTCCCTCTCCCCACTCCTTGTGTTTTGCTGGAGGCTTTTTAACTGGAAAGGATGGGGCCGTGCGGGGTGGGGGGTGAGGGCAGCAGCCTTTGCAATCCAGGCGGTGATGCCCCACGGCCCAGCCTCCTTTTGGGAGCTCAGGGTTCTGTCGAGTTGTTTGGAAGCTCACTGCCCGTCCGGACCTTGGCTGGTTTCCTAGCTCGGCCCTCACCACCTTTCTTCCAGATTATTCTCAACTCCATGCACAGATACCAGCCACGCTTCCACGTGGTCTATGTGGACCCGCGCAAAGACAGCGAGAAATACGCTGAGGAGAACTTCAAAACCTTTGTGTTTGAGGAGACACGCTTCACTGCGGTCACTGCCTACCAGAACCACCGGGTGAGGCCCCGGGGTGGCCCGGTCAACACTTCTGGGCAGGGGTGCAATTTTCAGTTGCTGCCTGGGGGACAAGAAGGTTCCATTCCTGGAAACCCTACTCGATGGAGCCCCACCCCAAGAGCCTCAGGCAGCCCCCTCCCCTCTGCTGCAGGCGGGACCAGCCTCCTATCAGGTTGACCTCTCAAGGGGGAACTGTCACTGTGGCCTGAAAGTTTGTTTTCCAAACCATTCCGGAAACTCCCCATCAGGGGCCTGATGCGCGGTTTACCCAGATTCCTAGGGTGCCCCTCCACTCTGGACCACAGCGGGGTGGGGGGTGGAAGTGACTACATTCCCATCCCAGCCGGGGGCGCAGGGTCTCTATCCTAATCACTTGGGACGGAAAAGACAGGTTCCTTAGCGAGAAAGGGGTCTCCCCAGCACCCCTGCCCCAGGAGAGAGGCACAACCCCTGCGGGGGAGGGAGCAGTTGTGGGCCAGGCATTTCTGGTCAGCCGAGAGTAGAGGGGCCCTTCCTGAGTGGGGGAGGGCTCTCCTAACGCTCCCCTCCGCTCCACCGAGGTCCGGTGGCCCCAAGAGCAGGGGCTGGAGCCGGGTGTTCAGTGCCCGCTTCCCTGCAGATTACCCAGCTCAAGATCGCCAGTAACCCTTTCGCCAAAGGTTTCCGAGACTGCGACCCCGAGGACTGGTGAGTGTCCCCCCAGGAGACGGCGAGCGCGCGGGCGCCTGGCCGGGCGCCCCCTGACCCGCCGCCCACCTCCCTCCCGCAGGCCCCGGAACCATCGGCCCGGCGCGCTGCCGCTCATGAGCGCCTTTGCGCGCTCGCGGAACCCCGTGGCCTCCCCCACACAGCCCAACGGCGCGGAGAAAGGTAGGGCCAGGGTCGTGGGATCTGGGCAGACGGCAGCGCCCGGCCTCGCCCGCGCCGCAGGGGCGCTCGCGGCCTTCGCGCGCCGGTTGCACAACGGCCGCGGCGGCGGGCAAGCGCGCACTCGCCCGCCCGGCCCGACGGCTGCGCCTGCCCGCCCCGCCCGCCGTCCCGGTGGAGGGCGCGGGCCCCCAGGAAGGGCCGGGGGCTGGGCAGGGGCGCGGAGCGGGGGCGGGCGCGCTCTCGCGGGCCTCTCCGCGGCTCAGCCCTCGGCCCTCCCCGCAGACGCGGCCGAGGCCCGGCGAGAATTCGAGCGCGACGCGGGCGGCCCGGCCGTGCTCGGGGACCCGGCGCACCCGCCGCAGCTGCTGGCGCGGGTGCTGAGCCCCGCGCTGCCCGGGTCCGGCGTCCCGCTGCCCGGCGCGCCCGGAGGTCGGCCCAGCACCCCGCACCCCGAGCTGCGCCTGGAGGCGCCCGGCGCGTCGGAGCCGCTGCACCACCACCCCTACAAGTACCCGGCCACTGCCTATGACCACTACCTCGGGGCCAAGAGCCGGCCAGCGCCCTACCCGCTGCCGGGCCTGCGTGGCCACGGCTTCCACGCGCACGCGCACCCGCACGCGCACCCGCACCACCACCCCGCCGTGAGCCCCGCAGCCGCCGCGGCCGCGGCCGCCGCGGCCGCCGCCGCCAGCATGTACTCATCGGCCGGGGCCGCGCCGCCCGGCTCTTACGACTACTGCCCCAGATAATGCGGGCGCCCGCCTGGGGGTCCGGTCCACCCAGCCCGGGGCCACCGCAGGCCCCCTTCCCGGGCCTCCAAGCAGTGGGGCCTCCATCCGCCAGCCCCAGAGCTGTCCAAGGACCTGGTTCCCTGGCCCCCTGGCCCCAGGGCCACCGCGGGTCCCTCCTCGGCCCCGAGGGCCCCGGGTCCACACCGCCAGTGCCAAAGTGCGCGGTTCGCGCCGGAAGGAAGTGATATTTATTGTTCTCCACGAGACCGCGACGTCCCCCGGCCCGGCTGGCAGTTGCAGTGTAGACGACCCGAGAATCCGTCTGCAGGCGGTGTAGATACTTGTGGATATTTGTAGATAACTGTAGATACCGCGCCGGCGCCGCCTTGATAAACGGTTTCGCCTCTTTTGGAAGCTGCCTGAGTGTCCATTTCTTTGCGTCCAGTCACATCGCGCGGGATGTCTCCGGGAGAGCGAGCCCGGGCTGACTCGGGGACTCGGGGTCTCCCTGCAACCGGGTCCTGGGCGGGGCGGGGGTCCCTGAGGTACGCTCCGAGCCCCTCCTCCCAGCCCCTTCCAGGCCACGCCTCCCTGCGTCCTCTCCCCGCCCCTCCCATCCCGGCCAGAGCGCCCCTCCCCCACTGCCACCTTGTGGCCCCAGGTGTGCATCCGGCCTTGTTAAATTCCTCACTTGGCCGTTGTCCCTTTTCTAGGACTTGGGCCCGCACCCCTGGCCTGTTTTCAGTACGGTGCCTGTCCTGTGTGTTTTTCCACGGAAGCTGGTATAACGGTCTTGTCGTGACAGGACACTGTCCGTTGGGGGCTGGGAAGGGGAGAAGCTCTGACTCTTATTAGAAAGACAAAAACAGGTAGTTCTGCTCTTGTAGCATTTCCCTGGCTGGGCCTGGCTCAGGCCTGCGTTTTCCCCTGTTTATTGACTTTATTTGCTGTGAGTGTCCCCACGGAGTGACCTGGACGGGGCCACAATGACAGTGGTCATGAGTCATCTTGAAACCTGCCTGTGAAGCGTTTTTCCCAGGCCAGGTGGTGAGGGACCTATTAGCTCAACAACAGGGATGGGGCCAGAGGAACCCTTTGATCCCTCCCTTCCTGAGTCCGGGCAGGAAGAGCTGACAGCCTGTCAACGTCAAGGCTGCCGACTTGGACACAAGAGGGACGGGAAATGCAAGTGGCCGAGGTTTTGTCCCCCTTCTGTGCCTGACCCAGTGTATTTGTGTCGATCGCTGCCAGGAGGCACCACATCTCCAAGGACACAGCCAGGCATTTCCTGATGCCTGCCCTGCGCTGGACTTTTTTCCCGGATGTATTAGTCCTGGAGGTGGAAGTGACCTAGAGCTTAGCAATTGGATGGCAGGAACCGTTCCCTTGAGGCAGGTCTAGGAAGGGAGGTGGTGACCAAGGCTGCTGAAGGGTGAGCTCTGGAGCCAGGGCCCTCCAGAGCCTCATGGGGCACCTGGTGCCCGGGCATGAAGACTTGCAGCATTGCCTGAGTGGCCAGCAGGCTCTGTGGACAGAGCTTCAGGAATGCACTCCTGAGGGCAGCCCTGGACACCACCCCTGATGGATACCGTCTCCTCCCCACTGCAGATCTCCCTCTGGGTGAGCCAGCTGTGCCACTGGGCTCCCCTGCTTGGGGGCCACAAATGCACCCAGCACCCCCTTGTCCTGGGAGGCCTGCAGGAATGATGGGCAGTGGTTCACCCTGCTGAACTAGTCTTCCCTGTGGGCGCCGGCCACCGCTTCGGGACCACTGTGGTTCTCAGGCCTCCCTCTCCCCACTGCACACTTTCACCATCCAGACTGGGGGAAAACCATGGGTGGAGAAATCTCTTTTCTGGTTTTGTTCAAAGCTAAAGTGAGGAGATGCTCCCCCTGAACCAACGCTGGCACCTGGCGTTTGCAGGTGAGAGGACTCAGCGGAGCGTGGCCCCTCCCGAGATCACCACCCACTGGAGAGGGAGAGCCCTGCTGCTGTCTGATGCAGGGCCGCGCACGCGCTGATGAACGGGACAGAATAAAGGTCAACGTCGGGCTCCTGGCCGGCTGCGTTCGAGAGCCAGGCGGCCTGTGGGCTAGACCCTGCAGATGGTCGCCTTCCCTGGGGAACGGCTCCTAGAGGCGGGTTCTCCCGCCGCTGCCCCCACAGGTAAGTTGGCCTGGCTGAAAACTTGTCATACGCGGGTCATGAGCCGGGTGCCCAGCTGGCCACAATGCACCAGTCAGGGGTCTCTATCTCAGACCAGTGTCCAGTCTCCGGTGAAGGGTGCTTGTTTGTTCTCGAGTGGGTGCTGTGCTGCCCATCACCCCCACAGACTGCTGTCACCCTGCCTTTCATCCTGTGGGTCAGAGGGAAGGGTTGGCTTGGGGCACCCAGCCTCTGCTGTGGGCTTCACGTTTCAGAAGGGCGCTCGGGCCTCTCTTGGTCACTCATCCTGACCCAAGTGCTCGGTGAGCACCCTCAGCTGCAGGCATCCTCCCTGGGACCGTCTATCATCTTCCCTCTTCCGGCCCCTCCTCCCACACCCCGACCCTTCTCTGTGTGTGGCTGGGGTCCTGTTCATCCCTCCTCCTCAGGGGCTCACCCTCAGCTGTTGGATGCCCCCACAAGCATCTTCCTTGCATTTCCCTGTCGGCCCAGAGGCCCTGTTCCAGCCCTCTTGCCTGTCCCCAGGTTCTGGCTGCCAGAGCAGTGAGGACGAGAGCTAGGACCAGGAGGGACCTCAGAGCTCTGGTCCAGGGGCTCTGGACTCTTCAATCCTGAAGCTCTTCAAACAACAACAACGTCCACCGTGTGAAAGAGGGAAAGTCGGGAGCAAGTGGAGGAGGGTGGGGCCTTCGGTCCCCACATCAGGGGTCTCAGGAGCCCAAGGACCCTGGGGTGTGGGATGACAATGCCCAGCAGCAGGCGTCTCCCTGGGCCGGCTGCCGCCTTCCTCCGTCCCACAGCCTGTGTCTGGGACGTAAAGGGCCCAGCTCCCAGGGAGGCTCGGGAACTGCCTGCCCTCCCCATGCCCCTGGCGCAAATGGCTGGCGGTTCTGGAGACTCGCCTGGTGCCAGGTGCCCCGCAAGCCCGGCGGTTTGCACCCCTTCACCTGAGTCCCCAGAGCCCCTGCTCTGGAGCCCTGCCACCCCACAGAACCGCCCCCACTGGTGTGAAGATGCTCAGGACGGACCCCCTGCACCACATTGCCAGCCGTGGGATGCAGGTGGTCTGTTTGGTGGTCCTCAGGCCCGAGTTGAGGAGGGAAGGGCCCTGGTGGTTGAGGGGCTGCAGCCCCTTCCCTGGGGCTGGGGAGGTCCAGAGGGTATGTGGGCCATGGACGGGGTGGGGGAGGGGGAGCATGACGCACTGCCCTCCAGGTGCTGATGCAGATCAAAGCCACATGCAGGTGGCCAGAGAGAGGTGGGGGCCAGGAGCTTCTTCTAGGACCAAAAGGATGATTCCCATGGAGGCAGGAGTGCGGCCCAGTTGGAGCTGGGTACAAAGGGGGCGAGCCTGGTTCCACCGGCCCAGGCCTTGGTTTCCCTACTGTGACGGGGGGCCCCCTCCTCCTCTGTGTGGGCCCAGTGAGGCCCTTCGGTTCTGCAGGTTCCCGGGCAGAACCTCCGCACAGGCCTGTCCCCATGTGCCTTCCGCAATATGGAAGCGGCTTCTGCGTCCTGACACAGGCCCAGCTGGGAACAGGCGGGGGACACAGCCCAGCCCTGGGTGGGGACGACGGGGGTGTTTGCTGGTCCACCTCACACGTTTTCTGTATTTAGAAAAACTCAAATTGTGCCTTTGATTCAATTCCCTTTCCTGCTTGTTGTACTACTACAAACCAGATGGGTTCACGAGATGAAACTTCGGAATCTCGGCATCTCCACTTAACTGCTGCCAGGTCTGTGTGTGGGAAACAGCAGAACCAAAGGTATTTTGTTGAAAGCAGCCCACTTTGGGAGGAGCTGAGGTCTTAATAGCAGCAATTAAATTATCTTCTTAATTATAAAGAGGAACGTTGACATCCTTTATCAGCTCTCGACTGCTCGGAGCACACACCTAACCCACTCCTCCCAGCCCCACCACGGCGCCCCCCTGGGCTGGGGGACAGCCGGGTGCTCCTGCGGTGAGGACCTCCATGCCAGTGATCCAGAGATGCCATCTCGGACATCCAAAGGCTCAGTCTTCCTTGGTGGCATCAGCAGGAGCCTGCACCTCCGGTGGACGGGGCTGGACCTGAGGAAAGGCTCGTTTTCTCAGCCACGTGTGTGTGTGTCCACTGGGTAGGGCCCGTGCAGCTCTGGGGGCTACCCTCTTGCCCCGAAGACAGCCAGCCCCCCACCCCACCCCCAGGAGACCCCCATCCTCCGCAGCCCCTCCCCCAGCACTGGCCCCTTCAGGACAATGCCCCTCCCAGCACTCCTGTCTTCCCAGCCTCCTCCTGGCTCCTCTTGGTTGTCCTAACCTCAGTTCTTCTCCCCTTTGTTCCATCTCAGAGCCCAACCTCTATCCCAGGATGCATTTTCTAGGTTCTTTCCCAGGACCTTTTGTGACCTCATCACCCAGTGAAGGTGGTGATGGCAGCCAGGCCAATGGAGGCCTCGTGCAGGGAGAGGACAGCACTTGGGGTCTCTCCAAGGCCCCGGCTGCACTTGGACCTTCCCCCAGCAGGGGGGGCATCCCCAAGGGCAGGCAGGTTCTCCATGGCAGGGGCCGCCTGGTAGACTGGGTTGCTACCCGGAACACAAGCCCTTCCCACATGCCTTAGTGCGCTAGGACCCCTGTGTGCCCGAGGGCCAACCGGCCGCTGCTTCCCTTGAGGCCAGCAGGTGGGGCTCAGGGCTGCAGGAGCCCCACACAACCAGGTCGGGTGCGAGGCCACCACCTCCTTCCCTCCACCGTTGTGCTGGGGACTCGGAGCCCCCGGGTGTGGCTGTGAGGCTGAAGCAAAATATGGAAGTAGCCGCGTCTGTGCAAACTGTCACCCTTCTGGTAACAGTGAGTGAAATCTTAAAGGGGCTAAGAAATACAGGCAGCTTCCTTAAGACGCAGCTGGCCCGTCTGGAAGCTCTCTGGCCGGGCCCTTCTCCTGGGAGAGCCTGTGAGGTGGGGACTGGGCTGCCGCTGAGCCAGGAGGCGGGCACTCACCCACCCACCACCCCGTGGCTGGCCTGTGCCAGCGAGAAGCCTCTGGCCATTTAGGGCAAAGTCACTGTCCACGGGGGTGGCCGAGGAGAGGCCACGCCCCACGCGTGCCTGCTGCTGTATTCCCTGACCACACAGCACTACCGGAGAGCTGACCCAGCACCCCGAGGAGGCGGGTGGCGGCCCTGCTTCCCCTTCTGCGGGCTGGGGTGTCCCAGGCACATTTCACCTCATTGGCTCTGATGATCAAGCCCTCCCTCCCTTTGGGTGGCTGGCTGGGAGGGTCCATTGAGAGACAGGGCCCAGGACGCAGTCAGCACCCCCTTCAGGAGAGCTGGACACCGAGTCGTGCCCACAAAGTGCTGCAGGGCTGGCCCCAGAGCTGCCTGGGCTTCATCTGCCACTGTCACTGTCCTGTTATCATCTGCTTTCCTGAATCCAAGGCCACGGGGGCCAACCCCGCCCTCTCATGGGCGGGCTGCAGGCGGGAGCCGCCAGGCATCAGGCAGCCCGAAACCGTTGCTGTCAGGAAGGGGCCTGGTCTCAGGTGGGCCGGGACAGCCTCTTCCTCGTGCTGACCGGGCCAATTCACTCCCGGAAGCTGGCCCAGCCTTGTGCTCTGTGGCTGGGTCCCTCCAGTGGTCAGCTGCTTCCATGCATGTGTCTCACCCCAGGGAATTAAGTTCCCAGAAGACAGAGATCCTATCATGTGTACACCCAGAAAATAACTTAACGATGAATGTAAAACCTGGATTAAACTACAGCAAGAGATCACTTCACACCCATTAGGATGGATGGATATTATCAACACAAAACAAACAGAAAATAACAAGTGCTGGTGGGGATGGGGAGAAATTGGAACCCGTGCACTGCTGGTGGGAATGTAAACTGGTGCAGATGCCGTGGGAAACTAGAGTTTTCTCAAAAAGTGAAACATAGCATTACCATTTGACCGAGCAATTCCACTCCAGGGAGTGGACCCAAGAGAACTGAGAGCAGAGACTTGAACCTGCACTTGTCTACTCATGCTCAGGGCAGCTCAAGTCACAGCAGCCGAGAGGTGGAAACAGCCCACCTGTCAATAGCTGATGAATGGATAGAACTGATTAATTGAAAAATGGATAAAAAGATATGATCTGTCCACACGGGAATAAAAAGGAAGGACATTCTGACACTACAATGTGGATGACCCTTGATGTGATGCTCGTTGAAATGAGCCAGGTACAAGGACAAATCCTGTGTGGTTCCCCCTACATGAGGTCCCTGGGCTTGTCAGATTCAGAGACAGAAAGTAGATGGTGGGGGCCAGGGGCTGGGCAGGGGTGGGGGGAGGGGGAGTTAGTGTTTGATGGGGACAGAGTGTGAGTTTGGGAAGATGAAAAGTTCTGAAGGTGACAGTGGTGACAGCTGCAGGACACTGTGAGTGTACTTGATGCCACTGAGCTGTGCACTTAAAAATGGTTAAAAGGGCAATGATTTTTAATGTATATTTATGTATATTTAACAATTTAAAAACGCTGGATTATCCACAGTCTGCAGAAAACCATGCTGTTCATCTCAAATTGATCAAGTCCTCACCTGTCTCTAAACCAGCAGTTTTTCACACGATAGTTTTGTCACCAGGAGCTTGGGCAGCATTTGGAGACAGTGTCGGTTGTCACATGGGGTGGGTGGAGGCCGGCCCCCTGCAGTGCACAGGAATCTTCAGGGCAGGTGTCACAGGGTCTGGAGCAGCTCGCAGTGCGGCCGCAGTGTTCTGAACCCCTCAGCCTGCCTGGCACGCAGCTGGGTGGCAACTGGGTGGGCGAGCGCCCATCCCACGGGAGCCACTCTCCTGGCTACGTGTCCACGAGGCCAGGTCTACCCAGCCCCTTCCACGAGCCCCCTGGTGCCCAGGGACCCAGACTTGCCATGAGGCAGGCCATCCAGCCCTGGGCTCCAGCTTGGGTGTGGGGTCAGGACCCAGGAGAGAGCCCCTGCCAGCACCAGAGTCCGGCCAGTCCCATTGGCTCTGGAGCAGAAGGGACCTGCAGGGCAGGCGATGGTGGGATCTTTTTCACTGACCCCTGTTGCTCCTCTGAAACCACCAGGAAAGTCGCTGAGGCTTCACAGTCAGAGCCTGTGCCGACCACTGACCCCCGACATTCAACCCCAGGAGCTGGGCTCTTGCTGGCCCCTCCACCGGCCCCTCCTGGCCTGCCCAGCGTCTCTCTTTCTCTGTGGGGTTCTGACCCTCAGGGGGCCAGGCCCAGGGTGGGGAGAGGGAGGGGCCAGAGCAACACTTCCAGGTACATCTCGTGCCCACCCCACAGTGTTTGCTGAGACACAGTTTCTGCTCTAAAGGACCACATGTCCCCCAGGGAGGGACAGGGATGCCCACCAGGATCGGTCGGGGCAGCTGTGCTCTGGGGAGGGCGGGGGCTCAGGACAGTCTGAGCAGAGGCAAGACCCCTCAGGGGCGTGTCCAGCTGGCCCTGCTCAGGACCGTGCATGACCAGGCTGGTGGGTGAAGCCTCACGGCAGCACATCCACCCACGAGGGACGGATGGGTGGGGATGCACCCTAACGTCCACAAAACCAGGACACGGCCAGGTGAGCCTGGCAGGGGGTGGGTGAGACATTCATCCCTCCGTCCACAGGACCTGATGCAGACGAGGGGGGAAGGCGGCCTGGACAGCCTGGGGAGACGGGACACGGTGGGACATGGTGGGACCTGTCTCCACACTCGGAAGAGGCAGAGCTGCAGACACCAGGACAGACACGGCGGCAGGACCACGGTGCGACTACGAGGTGTGGGGCGGCCGCACCGGGTGGACTGCAGCTGTCGTGAAGCAGGTCCTCCCGCCATGAAGATGGAGCCGGGCCTGCTCACCCCTTCCTGACCAGACCCCACCCTGGTGCTGCCCCTTCCCCCTCCACGCCCCGTGTCTGAGCTCGTCCGTGTGTTGGCGTAGCTCTCGGGTCTGTTATTTATTGCTAATCACAAAACAGCCCCTTCCCCCTCTTTACTTCTCCAGGCGGTAAGAGCCATCGAGGGCCGGGGGTCACAGCCAGGAAGGCAAAGCTGCAGCGGGTGCGGCCGTGGCCTTGGCTCGTCCTGCCCACGAGGAGAGATGTGTATCCAGAAAGGGTCCATCCAGGTCCACCTGATGGGCTATCCCATTTTTTGGGCAAGTGGCTGCAGGCCCCGGGGGCCAGAGCTCACCTGATACCTGGAGGCCGCTGCTTCACGCTGAAGCTGGGCGCTGGCTACACGGGGCTGTGGTTTTTCCCTCCATTTTGGTCTCCGCTTGAAATTTCCAAAAAAAAAAAAAAAGTCAATTGTTCAATAAATTCTCAAAATTGATAAATTGTATGTTGTGTAATGGTAATTCCCTATATAGTCACATTCTAACTCAGTTCATAAATCAAAATTTATGAATAAAATAAAGTAAAATTTCCCCAACACTTAAACACTGGTTGCAAATTCATTAAAAACTCTTCTAAACATTTAACAAAACAACAGCCTCACGTCTACTTCTAACGTCTCAGGAGAGACTAGCGGAAGCTGGTTCTCGCCCGTTTCTCTCCCTCCAAGGCGCGTCCTCAGTTCTGGGGTCTCACTTTGTAAAGGCTACAAACACTCTAAGGCCCTCCATCAGGAGGTGGGGTCTGTGTCTCCCACACACCAGGGCTAGGCAAAGGCAGCTCTTGGTGCCCACCTGGCTCGCTGGCCAAGTCCTCGGTGACCCCACGAAGAATGACTCCCCCGAGGCTGCCATGCCAAGAGCCCATCCGAAGGCACCCCATGGGCGGTGCCCCTGTGCCACCTTGTCCCGTGGAGAAAGACAAACCGCCCGGTGGGCCCTCAGCCTTCCTGACTGACGACTCACGGGCATGCCCCTGAGTCTGGGCTGATTATTAACATTCCAGCAATGGGACCAGACCAGGGACTCAACTTCTCAACATGCAAGTCTTGACAAACAACAAACACACAGGCATCCTGTCATCCTGTCATCCTGTCCTCTTCCTGCTGCTATAACAAAATACCACGGGCTGGGCAGCTTATCAACCAGAGACTCTGCTCAGTTCTGGAGGCTGGAGGTCTAAGACCAAGGCAGATTCGGGGTCGGGCAAGGGCCCACATGCTGGTTCGGGCACTAATCCCATTCTTGGGGGTCCACCCTCATGACCTAGTCACCCCCCAAAGGCCCTGCCTCCAACTGCCATCATGTTGGGGGTTAGGATTCCAGCCTCTGGACTGTGGAGGTGCAGACGTTTGGGGCAAAGCAGTCCTCAGGCGCGTGCGGCTACCTGCTGTGACAGTACGTTCTGGCACACTTTGTCATTAGAATGTGGATGCGGATTCTTGGCCTATTTGAACAGAACCAGTGACTGTCACTGTGATGCCCATGGCGGCCCTTGGACCCTCAGAACTGCTCCTGGCCCCTGTGAACACATCCTGGCCTGTGGCAGCTGCGAGATTCACCCCACCCCCACCCCCATCTGCCCAGTGCCACGGAAGCAGCTCTGCTTTAAGGCAGGAGCCACACACGTCTCTGTGAAGGGCAGGCAATGAACACTGGCCCTGGGGCCTGAGGTCCGGGTGCTGTGCATGGGGCGCCGGGCTGCGACACGGAGAGTGAACCTGCCCGCCAGCTCCGAGTCTGAGCGCCCAGGGCAGGTGCTGGCCGTGCACGCAGGTGGCTCCTGCGTCCTCCTGGTGGGATGAGGGAAAGGCCAGGAGCGCCTACTCATTTTCCAGTTCAGCCACCATGAGTCTGTCTTGCTTCTTCATCTGTGGCTGTGCCTCCCACTCAGATGATTCCCCGAGTGGATCCTTTTGGGACTGGTGGCCTCTACCTGGTGGGCACGGCCCCACCACACAGCAGCCACCTTGCCCTCCCCACCTCACTCAGCTCTGTCCAGTCATGCGCTTCCTGCCTGCCCGGATCCCGAGGGGCCTCCAGATGAGCTAGTGTGATGGTGGCCGCATCTGGGCAGGGCCAAGCAGCCCCAACACACAGGAGACCAGGGAGGGCAGGGAGGGGGCTTCACACCCGCCCTGGCCCAGGTGCACAGCCTGCTCAGCTTAACCCCAGACCAGGCTCCCTGCAAGGTGCCAGCTGGTTGAGCACCGAGCCTCCAAAGAACCTTGGGTCGTCTCCTCTCTGCACACCGCTCCCAGAGCTGCTCCTGCAGAGACATGGGTGGGAAACACCTAACAGCCTTGCTTGCTGGGGGTGCAGATGCTCACGGCACGCAGCACAGAGCAGCCTGCAGGACAGCCCTCCGCAGGGAACCCCTCGGTGGCAGTGTCCAGCCCCTGGGGCCGTGTTTACAGAGCACGTGGTGGTTTGACTTCTCAGACCTCTTGAAGCTCACGGAGCCCAGGAAAAGGTGAGAATTCCCAACCGTGCTGCGTCCCCTGGTCATTTGCCTGGCCTGCCGCTGACCTCTTGCTTGTCCAAGAGGGGCCGGGGCAGCGTGATGCTGGGATGACCATGGGACCCACCCATAGAGTGCCAGGCAGCTGGAAGAGGGCCAGGCAGTGGCGAGCTCAGGAGAAATGCCTGTGTCCCCAGACCCACTTCCTCTGGTCCTGAGCATCTGGCAGGGCTGTCACAACCCGACTCGGCCCCATGCATGGAGATTTGGCCACAAGATGTCCGTGGGACACTGCTCACAGCATGTGGCCTTGGTGGGCAGCCCAGAGCCCAGCTCAGGGCCAGCAGCCATGATCTCTGGGAGCCTCTGCCTGTGCCTTCAACAGAGGTGAGGGCCAGGTATGGATGGACACTGTGTCTCCTGAGCCCTCTCCCCCTCCGGGGCTGAGTCACGGCAGGCAGCACACACAGCTCACCCCCAACGCTTGGGAGGCACCTCTGGCTTCTTGTGGTGCCCTGTCCTCTGCCGGGAGGACATGCTGCCACAGCTGTTTTCATGAATTCAGTGATTCTGCCAAAGGATCGCTGAGCTGATGGCGCGGATGTAAGCGGGCATGGGCACCACGTCCTCAGCCGCGGCCTGGTTTTAGAGGCTGCCCCAGCCCAGCACTCGGCACCTTGGGGTCACAGCTGCGGTGGGACCTGCAGAATGACTGGTGTGTTCACAGCTATGCTCTAGTGAGGAGGTCAAGTGGGTCCTGAGACAGAGTCCTTTGTTGTTTAGCACCGGCCTCTAATCCAGTCTCCAGGACAGACCCACGGGAGGGGACGCTGGCCTGAACACTGGCTTTGCTGGGGGTGGGGGCACATGTGAGATGCAGGAGCCTGGCCAGGCCAGAGAAGCAGAGGTCTGCCACCCGAAAGAGGCACCCAGTGCCCTACTGCCTTCCGTGGACAAGGCAGAGGCTGGGGTCCTGAGCAGACCACAGTGCCCAGAGGACGCCCCACATGCCGGGTTCAAGTCTCCGCAGCCTAAACAGAGCCGCCCATCTTGCTGGCATTCGTGATGTGGAAACCCCTCTGGATGCGCACCCCCCCCCAACATCCCAGGGGCCACAGCCCCTCCCAGATGTGCTGGAGGAAACCTGGCAGCACCTCTGTCCAACGGGCCCATGGGGAGGCCCGTCCCTGAGCTGTGATGGTGCACAGCCCCCCCAGTCAGGGTTGTGCATCTGGGGGGCCCCGGCTGGATCAGCAGCACAGGTTGCAGGCAGTGTGCTGGGCACCTGGGCCTGGTCGTGGGGCAGATACCTGCTGGTCCAGGTGGCCCAGGTCGGACGTCTGCTTGCTGGATCCAGAACGCTCTGCTCTGCCCACGGGAACCAGGCCAGGCTTCAGTGGCTGCCCATTGGCTCCTCTTGCCGGGGCCCAGGGTCATCCGCCCACACCCGCAGCTCTGGACCCTTGTCCACCACGAGGCCCCGCAGCCCCAGGACCCGTCCCCACTGCCGCTTCTGACCTTCGGGGAAGAGTGACCACGGAGCTCTCCAAGGATGCAGGTGGCCCTCACAGCTGTGGGGAGGCACATCTTCTGGAGCCCGAGGAGGGCAAGCTAGTCTCACATGAAGCTCCCCCAACACCCTCGGTGCCCCCCTCTCAGCACCCCACGCAGTGCTGGCATTTCAACCCCACTTGTGTCCCTCGTGGTCCCTGCTTCAACCAATCAGCCAAACCTCAGAGCCCTTCAGCCCCCGAGCTGAACCTGGAGGCCAGACTCTCCAGCAGGGCCCTGTTCCAGCGGGTTCGGCATCCCGCCACCTGGATACACACGTGTTCTCCAGATGCCTGGGAAAGCCACGCAGCCCTTCTGGAGCGCAGCCACCGCAGACCCCACCCTCTCGGGCCTGCTGGGACCCAGTCTGGTTATAAGCAAAGTGTGGAGTAGGGGGGTCCTGAGTGCCCCTTAGGGCCCCTGCCTCGGGGGAGGCCATTTAGGTCCTGCAGCCAAAGGGGGGCTGACCTCAGGTAGGGTGAGAAGGAGGCTCTCCCGGCAAAGAAGCTGATGGAACGAAGGGGTTTGTGGCCCCCAGCTTGGTCGGGCTCTGCCCACAGCCCCCAATCCAATTTTCAGGGTCCCATTTCTTCCCAATCAACAGCCCAGCCTTGAGATAAGCTGTCCTGAGGTCTGGGCTCGGCCCCACGTGGGAGCAGCCGGTGGCTGCCCTGTGTGAGCCTCTGCAACAGCGCCCTTGGTCCCTGTCTGTCTCGCTTGAGCTGCTGGGCTTTACGCCTAGAAGCCACGCTGGGACAGCCACCTGCCACTCTAGGCCTCACTCCACGAGGTGGCCCTTCTTTCCTCCTGCTGGTCCTGCTGGAGGCCTAGCTCTGTGCCCTGCCCGCCACCCCCATCGGGGGCCCTCTCCCTGCCGCGCTCCCGTCAGGACCCCGTCACCGGCTCAACCCTGTGATGCAGGAGCTCCTGGCCATCTGCGGTGTGAGGAGCCCAGGACCCGGGGCCCACACTTGGCATCCCTGCTGGACGGACCAGCCACCCTGCCCAGTGGAGGCTCTGAGGACAGACAGCTCTGGGCTCTGACCACCCAGGGAAGCAGGGGGTCACCTGGGAGAATTCGTACCTCAAGCCTGCAGGTTTGCAAACAAGTTTATTATCAGGCGCCCCCCGGGTTGGCCTCTTGCCTGGGTCGCTGGTGCCCAGTGTCTGGCCTGGTTATGCTTTAAATGGCAGTCACCATGGCACAGACGCTGTGCTTCATGAAAGGGAGCAGGTCCCATGCAGGAAGGAGGCCCGAATGACCGGCTCTTCCCATGACCAGTGGGGCCCGTGGCCCACGGCCTCCGACCCCTTGCACCACTTTCCCGCTATCCAAGTGTCCTGACAAGGAGCCACGAGTCATGTGCACGGGTAGAGAGACCAGACACTGATGCGCTGATCCCCAGACCCTGTGGCCAGCAAGCCGTCAGCAGCGAAGGCCACGCAGTGCACGGTGGCGCTGTGGAAAGCCAGCACGGCCAGCGGCTTCATCGTCCGCCAGTGAAACACACGGACGCGATGGTCCCAGCCCGCGGTGGCCAGGATCCTACGGTCTGGCCGAATCTTGACGTCGGCAATCCCGGGGTTGGTGAGCACGTGAGTCCCACGCACCTGTGATCAGAGCGACAGGGAGAACCGTTAGGTGGCTACTTAGACCCGCCTCCACGCCTCGCCCTCTACCAGGATGCCCCCGTCAGGAACAGGGAGCCAAGCGCTCCTGCCAACTTACTGCCGCCTCCTGGAGCCACAAAGGCGACCCTTGCCCTTGGCCAGACCCTCGGGTTGAGACAGGACAGGCCTCAATGGACTGCGGCCTGGGGCCCTCCCCAAGGTAATACTGCCCCCCAGCCTCCAGGCAGCACCGCCCACTGGACGGCAGCAAGGTCAGTGGGTCCTCTCTCGCGAAACCTCACCGCACCCAAAGCAGGAGGAGCAGAAGGAACGCAAACCCCACCTTCAGCAAAGCCGGGGGAAGGGCAGCCCTGCGTGGCATGCGAGGGGGAAGGCCGCCCGGGGTTGGATGCGCAGCCATTTAGGGGCCATCTGGCAGCTCTGCCCCACGCTGACAACACACACTTGGCCATCGTCGTGATGACCCAAATGGCCACGTGATTCCGCCCATCCTGCCTTGGCCCAGCCCTGGGCATCAGGAGTCCTTGCTGCCCCGGGGTTGCTGGTGTGCCCACAGCAGCTCCCCTTTCTCTGCGAATTCACCTCCTGTTGGGCCAGAGCAGCCTCAGGGAGAGTCATTCGTTTTTCAAAGACAACACAGGGAAAAGGAGGAAAGAAACTCGGCGAAAGATGGCAGCATTCCTCGGAAGCAACCACTCACCAGGCACTTTTACAAATCAGCAAAACAGAACTTCATGAAGGAATGATCTCCATAAAACAAGAACCAGGTGAGCAAACCCAGAGAAGGGAGCCTGATCCACAGGCACCGAGAGAAGCAAACACTGCAGAAGCAAGGGGAATCGGAAGAAACAGCAAAGGCAGGCGTGACCCAACCTGGGGACAGAGGCACAGCCACTAGAGAGAAACAGCAGATGTGGAAGGCCGCGCAGCTGCTCTGACCTTTGCCGCTTAGAAAATCTGTTATTGCTTCTAGAAACTGAAGTCTTAGGATCCACAGAGAGCCTACAGGGTGGTCACAGGAAGATGCGCTTGATAACGTCATTGGACGCAAAGCTGATTAGTCCTTTTGTCAGGCAAAAGGATCAAGTCAACCGTGAGGGCAGAATAGCCCATGGCCACGTCTGGGCCACGTCTGGGCCAGACGGCGGGGTGACGCCTGCGAAGCTGGGAGGCGAGGCCCGAGAATTTTATATCCAGCCAAACTGTCGCTCAGGTATGAGAACAACAGACGAGCATTTGTGAACATGTAAGAACCCAGGGGATGCGTCCCATCAGCTCTTCCTGGAGAACTAGGAGATTAAGTCCAGTCTCTTAGAAGAAAACAGGGGAACGGCAGCAAGTGGCCTGGCAGAGAGTAGGGAACGTAGTCCCCTTGCAGGATTAGGCCTGAGACAATACGGGGATCAAGGCTACAGAACCGGTTGTGTAACTAACAGAAATACAGGACGGCAGCAAAAGAGACGGGTGTGAAGTTCACTGATCTGCTCATCTTTGTCATCTGGGTCGAAGATACAACAGTCAGCCTCATTCTACGGAGATTATCTGACACCCACTGAGGTGCTGACAGAACAACCTCACTTCCTCTCCCCACCCAGGTGTAATCGTTTCCTAGTATTTGCCCTTGTATTTCTCTGAAAATGAATAAAAATATACTCAACAGACTTTTGACTGGATTCCAAAGTTAAAGCCAAATGCGTGCTGTGAACGTGAGAGACACCAAAAAGAATGACTGGCCAAGAAACCCCGGGAGCCAGCAGACGAGAGAGTCGGGGCCCACCCTGGGGACCAGGGAGCACTCGGACAGACTGTGCCCACACTTGACAACAACAGAGTGTGTACAGTTCACAACGAGAAGCCGCAAATGTCTGCTCAGCAGACAGACACCCTTCAGGAAGCTGGGACTACAGGAGGTGGCTGTGATGGGCAGCTGGTGCCAGACCACTCCGCGTGCTGCCAACAACCACCAACTGGACAAAAGACACTGCGTGACTGCATCCAGGCACCAACACCGGCGGGAAGGGCAGCTGACAGGGGAGCCTCCCAGAGGCCCAGTAGCTCTCTGCTGGGGGAATGTCTGGCTGCAAAGTCCAGGCGGAGCACAGGGGCCACGTGAAGCCAAGGAGGTGATCAGAGGGTGGGGCCGCTGGAACCCGTGGGGTGAGGCGGCAGCATGGAGGGGGCTGGGGGAGGGACTGCAGGCCATGTGGGTCCCACGGGTCCTCGTGAGGGCTGGGCTGTGCCCACTCAGGGCACCACACAAGGTTAACCAGCCAGTGGCTGTTGCAGGGTTAAAGGCAACGAATACAAGAGATCAACAGTGATCTTGGACCCAGCAGCAGAGGGTGACATCTGTGTGTCCACACAAAACCAGCTGAGACCCCGCGTGGCCGCGCTGCAGGGCAGGCATCACGCCCTGGTTGGGCCTACTCTGGTCAACCATGATGAAGCTGGAAACCAAGCCCCACAAGTGGGAAGGGGAGGTACAGTTTGGAAGGTGAGTCCCACGCATTACAGGAGCCTGGGGATGACCCTGGGCCCCACATACTGCCTGATGGAGTGGAAGCCAAGCCCATGGTGCAGGTGAACAGCTGCAGGGATGAGAGTGATTGCTCTGCAAAGTAACAGAATCCAGTCTCCATCTCTATCAGTACAATGTCTGGCACAGACAAAAATTACTAGACACCCAAAGAAGTAGGAAAAAAAGCAGTTAATGGAAACCAGCCCAGAATGGCACAGGTGTGGAACATATCAAAGACTTTAAAGCAATATTTAAATATGTTCCAAAAAATGAAAGAAAATGCAAATAATTACCAAAAAATTGTCTTGATGAGTGTACAGATAGCATCTATTAGCAGAGAAATGGAAATTCGGAACCAGCTCAGAACAGCCAACACTCTGTGAAGGTGAAGAGCAAAGCGGGAGGACCGACTTCACAACTTGCTGTGAAGCTACAGGAATCAAGACCATGGATGTTGGTGGAAGAACAGACAAACAGATCAGCGGAACAGAAAAAAGAGCCCAGAAATGGACCCCCATAAACGTGTGACCTTTGACACAGGAGCAAAGTAGCCTTTTCAACAAACAGTGCTGGAACAACTGGATGTCCACATGAGAAGAAACGAATCCAGACACAGACCTGCCACCTTCACAAAAATCAACTCAAAATAGACCAAAGACCTAAATGTAAATTGCAAAACTATAAAACTCCTAGATGACGACAGGAGAAAACCTAGGTGACCTTGTATTTAGATACAACACCAGAGCACAATCCATAAAGGAAACAATTGATAATCTGACTTCACTAAAATTAGAAACTTCTGCTCTGTGAAGACACTGTTGAAAGAATGAGAAGACAAGCCAAAGACTAAGAGAAAGTATCTGCAAAGACGCATCTGATAAAGGGCTGTTACCCAAAATACACAAGAACTCTTAAGAAAATGAGCAACCCAATTTAAAAATGGGCAAAAAGCCTGAACAGACACCTCAGCACAGAAGATACACAGATGGCAACTAAGCATGTGAAAAGATGCTCCACATCGTATGTCATTAGAGAAATGCAAATGACAACAACCAGATACCACTGCACATCTGGACACATGTCATTATACATTCGTCCAAACCCATAGGATGTACATCACCAGAAGTGACCCCTGATGTGAACCAAGGGCTCTGGGTGGTGATGAGGTGTCAGTGTAGTTCCATCGACTGTAACAAATGTCCCACTTGTTGGGGGGGAGATGTCGATAGTGGGGGCCTGGGGGTATATGGGAAATCTCTGTACCTTCCTCTCAATTTTGCTGTGAACCTAAAACTACTCTAAAAATAGTCTTTTGTTAAAAAAAAAAGCACAGTAATAGAAAATGTAGAACTGAAAAGCTAATAACTGACGTGAAAAATGTGTAGGACAGGCTTAACAGCAGATTGGAAATTATTATTTTTTATTTATTTATTTTTTTGGCGGTACGCGGGCCTCTCACTGTTGTGGCCTCTCCCATTGCGGAGCACAGGCTCTGGACATGCAGGCTCAGCGGCCATGGCTCACGGGCCCAGCCACTCTGCGGCATGTGGGATCCTCCCGGACCGGGGCATGAACCCGTGTCCCCTGCATCGGCAGGCGGACTCTCAACCACTGCGCCACCAGGGAAGCTGGAAATTATTTTTTTGAAGTCTGTAAACTAGGGGACATTATCAATGGACATTACCTGACCTGAAGAAGAGAGAAAACTGACCAGAGCCTCGGGGGCCATGGGACAATGTCACTCAGGGAGGCCAGACCCCTGAAAACCACAAATAAAAAGAACGTCTTGGGAGAGGCGAGGAGAAGCCCCACGAGGTGACCAGGAGTGAGGACCAGACGCCAGGAGTCCCCAGCAGATGGGGGTCACCAGAGACCACGTGTCTTCAACGCACATGAAGGAAGCAAACCAAGTGCTCCAGAGAAAAGGCAGAGGTTGTCACAAAGCATGAAAAAGCAGAGCCCCACTAGAGGGCCCGACAAGACGGCCAGGCAGCGCGCACGGGACAAAACAGAACCCGTGCGATGAGGTCGCGTGCGCGGCTGGCCCACGAGGGGGACGCCTGTGTGTGAGGGAGGCTGAAGGTGAAAGATGGAAAAAAGCCACAGAAGGAAGTAGCAGCCAGAAGACACCTGGCCTGAACCATGTGAATCGTTGCTGAAATGGGGTTTCAGGCAAAAATCCTTCCCAGAGATAACAAGTGTTCAACCCCCCAGGAAGATTCAAAATGCAGACCAAGAACACACAGGACCCAGGAAAGTCACCAAGATGGACCCAGCAAGAGCACCCCCCAGAGGCCGGGGCAGTCATGGCTTTCGACCCACATGGCCCACATGAACCACACGGCTGCCTGAGGGGCAGGCGCAGCTGGGTGGCGGCGGGCAGCAGAAATACCTCTTTCCAAGCACGGGGGCCACGGGAACCTACTGGCATTTCAGGGAGCTGGTATCACTCAGAACTGGTTCTCCAACCACAAATGGATCAAGTTAGAAGACTAGAAATAAAAAATAACTGGGGAAAGAATCAAACATTTGGAAACATAAAAACACTCTGATCAGCTCCGCAGTCAGAGAACAAAGAAAAATCGGGCGCCCGGAAGTGAGTGTGATGAATCCCGGTCAGAGCTGCACATCGAGCCTGGAGGACTCAGGGGAGGAAAAGAAAGGTAGACGGGAAATGGGGAAAAGATGTTTAAAGAAAACAAACGTAAGCCTGGTCAAGAATGGACAGAGGACAGTCCTGCAGATAAAACAGGGACGCAATCACAAACAACTGAAAAAGGTCAGTGCAGCCAGCATGTGGGCAGCGCCCCTGCGGCGACCCATCCAGCCCCTCCATGCACGCCTGCCCTGCCTTCCTGTGGCCTCTGTCCAGTGCCCAGGCCCGTGATGTCCCGGGACCCTTCTCTGTCCATGGCGACCAGCAGCATCCCCGCATGTCCCGCGCTCTCTGCCACTCCGATGCTCTCGTCCAGAGGAATCCAGGCGCAGTGCTTCCTGTCTGTGCTGCACACAAGCAGCCATAACCCACTCACTGGGTGGGTGCCCAGCACCGCCCTCACTCCCACCACCCCCTCCCTCGGAAGCTGGTGCAGCCATGCCTGCATGAGAAGGCAAAGCCCACACGTGTGCCCGCAGCAGGGGTGCGTCAGCCTGAGCCCCGACTCATAGACAAGGACAAGGTGACCGTCACAGCCCACGACTCTTCCTCTCCCAGGAACTCCGCCCTGGGCTTGGAGCAGTGGGTGCGTCGGAACCCACTCGGGGCCCTGCTTCAGGGTGGATGTGTTAACAATGGGGATGTTTCCCACGGAGTAAAGGGCTGCCCAAATCTGCTGTCTGCTGGTGGAGCTGGGAGCCCAGGTGGTGGCCGGGGAGTTGCAGAGCAGCCTGAGCCGTGGTCCCTGCGCGGCTGGCTGCGAGTCGGGTGTGGAGCGGAGCGCATCCATGCCAGTGTTGCCACCTGGGAGGGGCTGAGATACCCAGGACGGCCCAGGGGAAAGGGGACAGGAGTGATGCGCCCCCACCCTCGCAGCCCCTCCTGGAAGCTCAGAATCAAGGCACAAGGCCCTTTCTGTGGGGACCTGGACTGGAAGAGACCAGTCCTATCGGGGCCCACCAGCACCCGTGTGTGGTCAAGGCGGCCGGAGCCCTGCCCATGGTGTCCCGAGATGTGTGTGTGGGGGGTGGTGGTGGTGCTGTGCCCATAGCTCCTCAGCTCAGGGTCCCATGGTCTCCCTCGCACCAGCCCAAGTGTCCCGCTGCTGACACTTTAGAGGGAAGCCCCCGGCAGGGCTGGGGAGCAGGCGGGCAGTGGCCACGGAGCGGGGAGGAGGGGACGCCTGGCCAACCAGCCGTGGGCGTGGTGGGGGAGAGTGGTCGTCTGACTCCAGCCTGGGTTGGCTGGGGTGGGGGCCTAGTTATTACTTCAGGGCCTAGAAATACCGCTGGCTGTAAATCAGCCCCTGCTTCAAGGCCGTGGACCCTGCCCCAAGTGTGGGAGGGAGGGGCAGGTCTGTGCACCACCTGTGTCTGACGACAGCCAAGGCCCAGACCCCGGGCTCGAGGGGAGCAGAGCGAGCAGCCCCTACAGGTGGGTGAGCGTCCAACGTCCTAGAGAGGGTGGCCGAAGGCTCCAGTTACCGCCACGGCCTCTGGCCAAGCCCGTCTCGGACCAGGACCCTCCAGGAAGGATCCCGGCCACCAGTGGCTCTCGCAGCACATGACCTCAGGTGCCAGGAATGCGTGCGCAGCACGGCCCCATCTGGTTCCCATTACCCTCACTCCACGCGGGAGCCCCATCTGCGCCTCTGCAGCGCCCGCCCGCCCACCCGCCCGGGGAGATTGATTTGGGCTCATTAGAGCTGCTGCCGCGAGGTAAGGCACATCTTTGCCCATGTGGCTCCAAGGCCAGCGCCTCAGGGCCAGTTGCAACACCGAGGGCCCAGGGAGAGGTGCCTGCAGACACCGAGACGCTGAGGCCCTCGAGGCCCCAACACCTCCTCCTTGAGGCCTGTGTTCCAGGACCTAAAGGTGTCTGGGCCTCTGGGGACATGGACGTCTCCGGCAAGGCCACAGTGGGCGGTCGAAGGGAGGAGCGGCGCCTCCTGGGATGCACACTGAGAGGCCCCAGCCGCAGCACGGCCTCCACCAACCTCCGGGCTGGCCTGGCCTCCCTATGCTCTGACTTTCCAATTCATATGTACAGTGAACCTCCAGCTCTGTGCTGGAACATGCCCCATAAATTTAAGTCTGAAGTTCCTGCAGCTGTTTCTCCAACAAGCCAGGGGAGACCAGGCTGACCGGGGCCAGGCCGGCAGGAGGGGCCTCTTCCCGGGGTCCTGGGGGCAGGGCCTGGGGGCACTGCAGTCGGTGGGGCCCTCAGGAGAGCCACCTGGGTCTCTAGGCATTTGCAAAGTTGGGCTGAAGTTGAAGCCACAGCAGGACAAAGCACTGGACCTCATGAAGGGTGGGGGTCGCTGTCTGGTTCCCACCAGGCAGGAGCAGAGGAGGGTGTAGGGGGAACACCGATGCCCGCCTGGCCAGGCTCTGTGTCCTTGATGGCTCAGAACATGAAGACCCAGCATCACGTAGCTCCGCCCTATTTCTAAAGATGAGCACCATGGTGACTTCCACTCCCACCATCCACATCCAGGACTTCAAGGCCTTGGAGACCCTTCCCCTGGGATGGAGGCTGGAGAAGCTCCACCCCCACAGCCGGCCCCAGCCCCGTAGGGAGGCCTGTTTGACCCCATCCCGCAGGGCCTCTGTGGACTCCCTGGGACACAGGACAGGAAGACGGACGGGAAGCTGCTTTACTGCAAGTCAGGCGAGCGTGGCACAGGCTGGTCTGCGGGGGGGTGGGGGGCAGGGGGCGATGCCAAGGAAGCTGGAACACCTGCCTTGTCCTCATATGTCACATGACCCCTCCCTCCCTTCCCCTCCCCCCCTCCCCGGGACTCCACAGGGCTGCTCCCCTCTCAGGACCCTGCCCAGACCCTGTAGCCACGGCCACTCGCTCTGGTTCTAGCTTGGTCCTCCCATGGACTGTGCTTTTTAGGAAGCTAGAGCGGTCCCTCCAGCTGCCACATGGAAGGTCTCCCTGCTGAGTCCGCCCTCGGCCCCTAGCTCCTGCCCAGGACCCCTCACCCACCCGATAGCCCTGCCCCTCGCTGTCCTGCACCCAGAGTGTGGCAATGCCCACTGAGCGTGGCAGTCTCTCCCGATTTTCACCCATGCCTGCCCTCTCCCACCCACCCAAGTGCACAAAGCCTCTTCCCTGGCTGTGGGGGCCCCGGGCTGCTGGGCAAGGCCTCCCATCTGGGGAGGGCCCGAGAGGTGCCCTCTTCCTGCGGTCTCCTGTCTGCAGAGAAGCCTGGACCATGCAGCCCCTGTAGAGGGCGCAGCCACAGGCCCTGTCCTCCAGAGCTCCGGGAGGTAGGATACACGGCTCCCCGCTGGGGCCCCACTCCCCCACCAGACCTGGGCTCGCAGAGCCGGCCGTGGTCAGGTCTCAGCCTTCTGAGGCTTCCTGGCTAATGGGGGCGCCCCCGCCCAGAAGCCAGTGTGCACTCAGGCCACCCTCAGGGGCCTGACAGGCACAGGGCACACCCAGCACCTCACTCCCCAGGACCTCACCCGTCTGAGGCCTGGCCAGGAGGCTCCCCTCCCGGCCAACTCCATCCCCCGCTCCCAACAGGGCTGAGCACTGGGCACCCAGATGTGGCCCCCAAGGGCCCCCCAGACACGTGGGATGGGAAGCCACTGAGCGGTTACGGCCCTCCCACTGCCCCCGGGCAGCTTGCAGACAGCCACAGGGGCCTCACTCAGGGATTTCTCCATGTAGGGTTTGGGTTTTTTTCTTTTTTTTTTTTCTTTTTGATTGATCAGTTCCTTACTGACCAAATTCCTCTGAGTTTTGCAAACGGGCTTGTACAGTCCTGGATTCTACATGCCTTTCCTCTAGATGGACGAGACGTGACCGCTATTAGCCAAGGTCTGAGGGAAACCCAAACCCTGTGAATGGCTCACGAGTGCCAGCCCCTCTCCTGCCGCCCACCAGGGCCGCCCGCGCCGGGTCCGATGATTAATTAACTGCGGACCTGCCACAAGTCCTCTTCATGCCTAAATATTGTTCCAGCCCATCAGACTGTTGGTGCAGAGCAGGATAAATGACACCTCGGGCCTGGCCCACTGACCTGCAGGGCCTGCTGCTCATCCAGGCTCCAGACGGCCAGCGCCTTCTCCGCAGAGCCTGAGACGCCCCTGGCCTCCTGGGAGTCGAAGTCCAGACCCATGACGGGCTCCGTGTGGCAGGCGACGCGGCTGCACACTTTCCGTGAGGAGACATCCCACAGGGCCACCGAGCCGTCCTCGTAGCCAGCCAGGAGGAGAGGGCGGGGACTGGAGTCAGCCTGTGGGGACAGCTCGCAGTCAGCTGGTGGATGCTCAGGGGTCCCGGGCCTTCTGGAGGAGAAGGAGCTTGAGATAGGCCGCCTTCCCCACTGAGCCCTGGGCGGTCTGCACACCCCCAGGGGGCCGACACCCAGACTGGGGCCAGTGCGGGCTGGGTGGGGCGCCTGCCGTCGGGGTCTGGGACACTGGCTGGTCCTTCTGCTCCTTCCCACCAGCCGAGACGTGCGGCCACCCCTGGGCGGGGCCGGCCACCTGTCTAGAACTGCCGGCCAAAGAAAATCTCGAGCTCCGTCTCAATGAAAAATGAACCTTCTGTACTTTGTCAACGTCGCCGCGGAAGCCCCCCAACCGTCAAGGCTGCAGAGTCAGCGCCTCGCCGGCCGAGCCGCGTGATGGATGAGGGCGCGGGTCAGAGGCCTGCGCCGCCGCCTGCAGGGGAGCATGGGGACCCTGGGTCGGCCTGGCACCGACCGAGAGCGGCCGCCCCGTGCTTGGTGCCCAGTCCCGGGACCGCCGCCAGGACCTGGCACCTTTGCTCTCCACTGAGCTCCCAGGGCTCAGAAACGACCAAGCGCCCCCTGGCAGCGGAGAATTTCCCGAGGCCAGGAGCTCAGCCAGCAGCCCTCAAACCCCGGATGGCCAACGGTGAGCACAGGGCCTGGGGCCGCCAGCAAGGCTGCCTCCAGGGTCGCGTGCAGCTCCAATGGGGGCCCGCTGCTGGCGGGCAAGGCTGGTGCTGAGCCGCGTGCCTAGACGTGGCTGACAGCACCCGGGCAGGCCCTCCTGGCCCACCCGCTAGAGTTTACTGCCCACCCAGAGGGGCTCCACGCCCAGGTGTTGCACACCACGAGTGTCTAACATGAGTGGACGCTACGTCCTCGACCCCAGGAAGCAGAGCTCACTGTGCTTGGTGTGAGGGGTACGTCTCAGGGCCCCGCAGAGTGAGGGGAGTGAGGGGAGCCAGGGGAGCCCCGTGCAGACCAGCTCTGGGATCTGGAGGACGCCTCCGACAAGCCCTTTTTTCTGATGATAACATGTGCTCCCAAGAACAAAAGCAGGAAGGAGGAGTCCAAGAAAGCAGCTGTGAGGAACTTGCTGGGGCCCCTTGGGTCCATCCCCCTTGGGGCACTGCTGTGTCCTCCCACCGGCTTCCCACCGCACTGCCTGGCCCAGCCTGCTCCCCAGCCCCCACCCCGCATGTTCCTCCTGTATCCAGGTCTCCCTCACTGCCTATGGTCTGGAAGCTCTGAGTGCCTAGGCTGGAGCGGGGGCTGCGCACTGCTGAGTCCCCTGTGCAGGCACACAGGGCAGCCAGGGCAGGAGCCAGACCAGCCACAGGGCCCCATGCCAGGCTCTGTCCCTGCACTGAGGCCCCTCCACCTTCTCTCCTGGCACGCAGGGTCCCTGCGGCCCCCAAGATAGACCCTGCAGGCGGGTCAGTGCTCTGGGGCCTCAGTCCTCTGGCGGCCATGCCCTTGGTGCCAGGCTGACTTCTGCTCGCTCTGTGTCCCCCCCCCACCCCTGGGTGTACCAGCCCGAGGCGCTCCCCAGCTCCTCGAGGTTCCCCAGGGAGCCCTTGGCTGGGGGCTTTGGGGGGGCACTGGAGGACCTGCTCCAAGGGTTGGTGTGGATGACCTCTGACCTCCTACATGACAATCATCCTAACAACACAGGCCATCCACTCTCAGGAGCAAAACAAGAAGTCTCTGAATGTTTCAGAAAGGAATCCCACATCGGGCCACTCTGCCACACTCAGATCAATAAGCTATAACCTGGACCTCCAGGCTTGGCGAGGAATAAAGGGACATTTCAAATCAGCATAGACTTTTCTTAACAGGATGCTTTGCGCTGGATCTGTATCAACTAACACAACTCGATTTGTCCTTCTGTCAACCACGTCAATTACCTTGACAAGTTTGTACATCCCATTTCTGCACATTTTTCTGATGGAATTCTTACACGATTAGGCAATGATAGCATCTCCAGGGAGGGAGGGTGAGCGGATGCAGCCCCGTCCCGCCCGGGGCCTGTGAGCGCCAGGCCACCTCTACAGCCTCCGCTGCCCCTCCAGGCGCCCCCCACCTGCCTGCCGGCACCAGCAGCTTTGCCATCCAGGTGAGTCTCAGAGCCCCCACTTCCTCATGCCCCTCCCCCATGGGCTTCTCTCAGTTCAGAGATGGCAGGGACACCAACTGCAAGACAGGGCAGGGCCCTGGAGGGACAAGAGCTGGGCCCAGGGACCCTGCGGGCACACAGATACCTCCAAACCATGCGAGCCTGGCTGGGTTCGTATGGAGAGTCACAGCAGGGGCAGGAACGGCCTCCCCCGGTCCCAGGCAGCCCGGGACGGCTCTGAGGAGGCACAGGTGAGCTGCTCGGAGCTGAAAAACAGGCCGTAGGCAGCGGTCTGGGACAGCCCTGGTCAGTGAGCTGCTCCCCATGGCTTCTGCAGCTGTAAAGACGCTGCCAAGACTCTTTCCACATGAATGCACTGGACCATCCGCTCTGCTGCCCCCAGGAGTAGATGCCCATTTTGAGCTGGTGCTGACCGCTGGGGGTGGGAAGCTGCCCCTCTGGTCAGGAGGGTCCCTCTCAGGCCTCGGGCTCAGCTCTGGAGCCACAACCCATCCTGCAGGGACTCAGGCCTGTGACTCCGCTGCCCCCCGGCTTCTGCCACAGCCCCAGGAGATGCCTCCAGACCCTCTCTAATCAGAGAGAACAGCCAAGAAAGAAGGAAATGGCACGGATCAGAAATTCCAAGTGTGGCCGCAGGGAAAGCCAGCACATTAAGCCCACTCCAGCCTCAACAAGGCAAAGAAGTAACAAAAATTAATCCTGGCAACGCAGGGGCCATGCAGGCTTGCAGGGTTAGTCAGCACCCCCTCCCGGCCCCACGCCAGGCCGCGCCGGTGAGCAGACCAGAAGGGAGCAAGTGGCTCCCCGAGGAGGGGGTCACTGTCTCCCACACCGCCCTGCGAAGACGAGGATGAGCCCAGCATCCCCAAAGGGTCTGTAGGTGTCCTCGTAGCAGGAGGGCTGGAGGGCTGGGGACAAGAAGGCTGAGGAGGACGCTGTGCACACGCCTCCCAGGGGCCAGTGCCCGTAGGTGATGAGGAACCAAGTCCCTAATGGGCATGATTCACACCTGGCGGGCGTGGCCGGCAGGTGTGGTCGGTGGGCGCTGGGCCTTACCTGCCAGAGCTGCAGGCACATGGGCATGCCCAGCCTGGCCTGTGCCTCGGGCTTCAGGGAGCACACTGACGTCTTGGACGGCATCTCCAGAATCTGAACCTGACAGTAAGAAAACAAGCTGAGTTGGGCCAGAGCCAAGTCAAGTCTGTGCTGCACAAACAGGAGACTCTTGAGGCCTCAGCCCGGCCACTGTGAGCCTGTCTGCGCCTTTGGGAACCCAGGCCATGTCTCCCGCACTGACCCACGGGCTCCTGGGCTTGGGGGCTGCCAGGCTGTGTGGAATGCACGCGTCACTCCTGAGTGACCGGCAGGTCCCTTGAGCAGTGTCACTGCCCCGCAGCCACCTCAGGCCTCCTCTGCGTT
This sequence comes from Mesoplodon bidens, assembly GCF_964165515.1. Lineage (NCBI taxonomy): Eukaryota > Metazoa > Chordata > Mammalia > Artiodactyla > Ziphiidae > Mesoplodon > Mesoplodon bidens. The sequence goes on from NC_138169.1 coordinate 27,710,582, forward strand.
GACCTCTTGGCCAAGCAGGCGGACGGGCCCATGGCGCTGACTCAGCTCACTCGGCCTCCCGCCCTCCTCCTGGCACTCCTTCCTGGTCGGGCCCCACACGTGGATGACACTGAGCCCTCCCGGACTGTCGCATGGCACCTAGACCTGCACACCTGGGGCCCCAGCACCTGCTCCTCCACCGTGTGTGGCCTGTGCTCAGTGTCGCCTGATGCTGACACAGCCCCTCCTGCGCCTGGCTGGGTGACATGTCCCCACCTGGGGGCTCCGGCCACCCTCCTGGGGATGCTCCACCAACAACAGTGTGTGCCCCGCAGAGCTGCAGGGCACCCCTCGTCAACACGGGGCAGCCCCAGGTTTGCAGATGAGGAGTCTGAGGTCCAGACGTGATGGGGCATCGAGGGGACAGAACCTACACCTGCTGGTCCACTTCTGACACCTGGGGCACAGAACCCCCAGGAGAAATCCCAGGGTGAACTCAAGGTGTAAATACGCAGTGTAGAGCGGGTGTAGCCCTGCTGCTGCTCTCACTAATGCACGTGCACACGCGTATACACACACGCCCACAGCCCCCTCCGCCCGTATCACGTTGCCTGCAGGGCCAGCATCTACCCCAGACACCTCGTCCTCACTGCCCCAAAGAGACAGAAAAAGACCTAAGTGATGTGAGCGTCATCCTGCCATGAATTAGAAGCTGCTAGAAGGAGTTCCTGTAGCACCCACGATGCTCAGGGGAAGCTCCAGCAAAATGAAGGAAGTACAGGAGGATGTGGTGGCATGGAGTGTGGTCCAGAAGTGACCGAGTAAACCAAAGAGGAGGGGGCCCTCGGAGCCCTTCTGTCCTCCGAGGTCAGTGGGAGGGAGGCAGGGGTGGGGACTGGCTGGGCCTCAGGCACCCAAGCCCGTCCCGGCCAAGGCGGGGGACCTAGAAGGTCAAGGAACATGGTGCTGGGGGCTGGATGCCTGCCTTCCTATTTCTGTTCCGATGCCAGCTTCCTAAACGTCACTACGTCAGGAGGACAAGCTGCTGGGCAATGGGGGAGGGGGGTCCTGGGTCAGAGAGGGGTGCCCCCACCCCTGATCTGGGGACTCAGGAAGACCCCTCTGGTGGCAGTGAGGAGAGGCGCAAGGGCGGGGGGATCGGGCAGAGGCGAGTGGCCCAGAGTGAGGGCGACACCAGGGCAGCCCAGGCCTGGGCTAGGTGCCATGAGAGGGGGCACAGTGCTGGCATCCAGAACAAGTGTCCCTTGGTCCTTGTGGTCCCAGGAGGGGCTCCGCACTCTGCCGGGGCCTCCCTCACACCGGGATGCTTCCACCTGGCATTCAAGGGCAAGTTTTGTTTCCAGAAGGAAAAATGTTTGGTTTGGGCAAGTGTGGCCACCCAGACGGCTGGGCCTGGCTCTGTCTGGGCACAGGCCAGTGGTGCTGATTCCAGGTGGGAACATGGAAAACAGCCCTTTTCCCAGGATGTGCAAGGTTCCCAGACCTGTGGCTCCCGGGCGGGGTGGGGGGGTGGTGTACCAGAAGCTGGGGAGCCGGAGAGAAGCAGAGGGGACAAGCAGTCTCGGGCCAGGCTGGGGCGGGCAGCAGAAGGCAACCTCAGCGGAAGTGTGGTCCGGCCCCCACCACTGAGGAGGCTCGGCGCCACCCGGCTGCTGCCACCAGGAGAAGCAGAGTCCTCTCTTTTCACATTAATAAAACTTTTAACAGGTTTTTGGCAAACTGGCAAGAAAATCGCATGTAGCTCCTAATTGGTGACTTAAACGCCATCATGAACAAATAGATGCCTGCTCCTGCCTCATTATTTATGAGCTGAATCTGCTTTAAGACTCACGACTCCTCTTGGGTGGGGGCCAAACTTCCCGGGTGCAGGGCTTGCGTCCCTGCCCAGCCCCGCCCGCCGCACAGGCCCTCAGGGCAGCAGAGGACACGGGGAGGACGGGGCGTGGGCGGTAGGCAGGGGCCTCCCTCCCCCTGCACATGTACCCCAGACCCACGCCCACTCTTGGCACCCCCAGGCCCCCACCCACCAGGCCGTCCCGCTGCACTTGGGGCTCCTTCCCCCACTGCCTCCAACCAGCACCCCCATCCCCCTGCCCTCGGCGCTCCCCACCGGCACCCTGTCCTGGGCTCTGCTTCTCCTGGGGATTCTGCCTCTTCCGTCCCTGGGGTGTGAACACCACTGTCTAGCCTGACCAGTCCCTGCCACAGATCACTGCTGGACACTCAGCCTGAGCTCCATCTGACAGCGACCTTGGGGCTCCATCCCACCCACTGCCCCCAGGAGCCCTGTCCTCTGACGGGCCCCACTCATCTGTGACTGCGATTGCCACCCTGGTGCCAGCCCTTACGCCCTGCGTCTCAGCCCTGCCCAAGACCTCTCACGCCAGTGCCCAGTTCTGACCCCAAAAGGCCGCCCTCCCCTGCTGTCCTGACTCTGAGGCCTACCTTGACCTCATGGGGTCGGCCTGGGGCTTCCCTCCATGCCTGCCTGCTCCCAAGGCCCCTGACAGCCTCGGGCCCTGAACTTGTCCATCCCGTGCTGCTCCTGGCTGGGTGCCAGGGCCTCCCAGAGACCTTGGCCCACTTCGGGCCCCTTTCCTGACCCTCAGCACCAGGGCCACCTCAGGTGACCAGGCCAAGGCTGGCCTGAGGAGCTGCTCGGGGCACAGCATTCCTGCAGCCAGGGGCCAAGGGTGAATGGGCTCACTCACCTCATCGCTGCCTCTCCCCGGCACAGCCAGCATCCAGCGCTGCAGGCCCCCAGCCAGCACAGAGCCCCTGCAGAAGCCTACGCTCTCCAAGAGCACGGAGTCCACAACGGCGTTCCTGCCCTCCGCCAGGTCCCACACGCACAGCTTCAGGTCACGGCCCTGGCTGCCAAAATAAGAGGAGACGGGCCGTGACCCTCCCAGGTGAGGACAAATGTCAGTGTGTTGTGGTCGGCCGGAGGCCACAGGACGGCAGGGGACACTTCCTGGGGAGGGCCTGGGGGCACCTCAGCTGAGGAAGGGCCGCACGTGAGTCTGCAGTCCAGACGCCTATGCCAGCTCACGCTCATGGGCTGGCCTGGGGAGGCTGCAGACCGAGGCCCGGGGCGCCCCATGGCACAGGCCCCATGGCCCGCTCCCCGTGGTCTCCCTGCTGCTCCCTGTGCTATCAAACTGTGGGCCCTCCACTCCTCCCGCCTTCCACCCTTTGTGAATTAACTGTGACCACCTGGCAGCTCCACCCTCACGGATGTTCCCAAGTGCATTTAAAACCTACATTCACACAAAAACCTGTAAGCGAATGTCCACGGCAGCTCTGCTCACCAAACCGGACACAGCCCTCCAGCAGGGGGCTGATAACTCACCGTGGAGCATCCGTCTGCACCTGACCTTGCTCAGCACCAGAGCAGCAGCAGGGACACACAGCCACCTGCAGGAATTAGATGCCCTTTGCTACGGGGAGGAAGCCCGTCTGAAAGGCCACACACTGCACTTCCACTCGTGTGACCCTCTGGGGGAGGCAGGGCAGCAGGGGTGGAGGACAACAGGGTCCTGCCCACAGAACTCGCCACGAAGAGTGAACTGTTCTGTGTGTAACTGAAAAAACCCATCAGGAGGTCAGGGTCCCAGGACAAGCTGCAGACAGAGGTGAATGCCTGGCACTCGGTGCTCAGGGGAGAGCGGATGAGAGCTGACCTGAGGGACTCAGGAAGCATGTCCTCTAGGCACTGTCTGGTTAGAGACAGAGGAACTGGACAGAGACACGGGACTCTGGCTGGTAGGTGTTCTCACAGGTGTGGGTTAGCAATCCTGAGACCCCCTCACGCGTCCAGCAGGAGCAGGGCTGGACAAAGACGGACAAGAGTAGGGGCGGGGGGCCAGGTCACCAAGAAGCCTGGCAGGTGTTGGCCCTGAGTCAGAGACGTCGGCATGAGCACATGTCTGTGCAAACACAGACACAGACGGACAAACACAGAGGTGCACACAGGGTGTACGCAGTATGGAGGTGCACACGGGGAGCCCGGGTTGCCCCCTGAGAAGACCCAGAGGCAACAACACCCCAGGAGTGATGAGCACACCCAGCGCCCGGTCTGGCTTCTTATTCCTTTTCCCCCAGACAGCAAGAGCTGGGGCAGGGTGGGGGGCCAAGATGAGTTCTGAGCACACTGTAGGGCCAGAAAATAAGGAAATACTTTTAAAAATGAAACAAAGGGCATGTCCGAAGGACACAAGCACTAAAGTTGGAATAATCTGAGCAATAAAATAAATAACAGTAGAATGAAATTCTAACCCAAGAATAAAAGAAATCTCCACGAGCCCAGACCCATGAGTGAACACATATATACACAGGGAGGAGAATTCCCATTAAACAGAAGAGTTCCAGTGAAAGTAGAATGCTATAAAAGGGGGAGAAACCCTCCCCATAAGACCAGCCCAGGCACAGCTGTGGGGGCACAGCCCCTGGGCGGACGCTGAGGACGGAGGGACGGGGTATCTGCAGCCCTGAGGCTCCCTGTCCACTGCGCGGCTCTGACACTCACCAGAAATGCTCCTCGCTGGGCCTCAAGACTCATTTCCTAGGAGCCTAGGAAGCAGAGGGAACGGTCCCTGCCGGTGGGACACTGTGGACACACTCCCCAGGTGGATGAGCCCCACAGATGTCCCAGACCCCCGACAAGGGGACGAGAAGGGTTTCCTCCCGAAAGACCACCTCCCCAGTCTGACCCCAAGAAACCCCGGGGCTGAGCCGACGTGAGGGTCACCCCACAGAACCGCCCTCCCATCCTCCTCCCAAGGGGTGAGGTCCAGACAAACAAGGGAAGAAGCAGCAGCATAGGCCAGTGGGGATGAAGGGGACAGTACAGTGGGCCAGTCCTGTAGCTGTGGAAGGGGACAGGAGGGCACGCGGGGCCTGGCATCTACCCGCACTGTTGGGAGACCTCGGTGCTGCGTGGATGGATGCCCCCCAGGTGGACCCACGGCACCCGATCCTGATCCAGACTCCAGCTCTGTCTGGAGAACCGCTGGTGTTGGCAGGATGTGCCTGGACCCTGGGGAGCAGGAGTCGCTCGGCCTGAAGCGGCAGCGACGCGGGAGAGAGAGAATGTGAGGCCTATCGACACCGTGTCTGAGTGGAGCTCAGGAGAGAAGCAGCAGTGGGAACGGTGCTCTGACACGGAGATGCCGGCCCCGGCCAAGGGCGGCCACACAGGGAGGGAGGGCTGGCCTGTATCTAAGGAACCCCCAGAACAGTGGCTCCCTGCCTCCTTCGCCTGGACCCCTAACTGCTAACGCTGTACACGCGCCCAGCTGTGCCGCCACCTCCACGCTTTCTGCCACAGCGAGGGACCCTGGCACAGCCCATGTGGGTCAGTGCCGGTCACGGAGCGACGAGCTCGGGGCCCCGGGACAAACGCTGGGCTGGTCAGTGCTCACCAGGCCCTTGGACTGGACGGGCCACGCCTTTCCCTGTCCCTTGTGTGTGTGCGTGTCATCCCCAGGGTGACATTTCCACGTTTGGGGAGGACAGCAAGGGGATGACACTGCACACAAGGCCGACTGCCCACCCTGATCACCTGGACAGAGGCGCCCGCCAGGTGTCTTCACTCAAAGCCCTTCCCACCGCCATAGGCACTTCTGGGAAAGACACTGTGACATCCACCACCCTGGCCTCAGATGACCCAGCGCCTCCACCCACAGTGGTGCTGCCCGCCAGTCTTGCAGACGGTCATCTTCCACGTCCACAAGGCACACCCACCAAACAGCGGGCTCTCGCCTCTTCTCTCCCCTCCTCCCATCAGTCTGGACTCACACATTCCTGTGTTACTGATGGGTCATCACCCACAGTTCTCATTGATTTTTGTGCCCTAACCATCCCAGACTGGCCAGTGGGAGCCCCTTCAAGGACACTGGTGGCCTCCGAGCAGCCCTACTGCTGGATCCAGGGGCCCCCGGCACCGGGAGGCCCGGTGGGAGTCTTCTCAAGCCTCATCCACAACAGCTCCAAGTGGACAAACCAGATCTCCACCAACACAGAAAGGTGAGGAATCTGGGTACACACGTCCAGAGGAATAAGACAGAAAGGCCTACACAACACACTGCAGCCGTGCACACCCTGGCGGGTCTCGCAGACACAGAATCAGACACAAAGGAAGCTGCTCCATATCCCTCCATTTAGGGTAAAAAAAAAACAACAACACATAAAATGAGTCTATGCTTTTTGGAGATGCATATTCAGATGGTAAAGCAAGAATGAGGTGGAGGGGCTGCCTCCTGAGGATGAGGACAGGCCGCTGGGCGGGCGTGGGGCGAGCAGTGGCTGCCCAGGTGTCCACCCGTGACAAGATGGTCTGAAACTCGTCTTGTGCACCTTCCTGTAAGTACATCACGCCTCCCAATAAAGGAAGAAGGAAACAAGCCCACCCAGGCAGCTGCAGAGGCACAGGTGCATCCTCAGGGGTACAGGTGTGGCTGGGGTGTCTGCAGAACCCTGGCTCCCAGCTTTGTCCTCCAGCCCTTGACATGAAAGGGCACCTTCCCCCTCAAGGGCCACTTTGGAGGCTTGACTTCCAAACACAGCTGGGCCCCGGCCTCTAGTGCAGCATCCAAGCACCTGCGTGGTCTGTGCCTGCCTAGGCGGGGGGCCCCCACAGCGCCATCCGCCATGCACATGCGCAGGGCGCCCCTGGAGTTGCCACCCTGCACAGCACCACCCAGCTCTCCAAGGGGTGGAACTCCCAGCCTGAGGCTCCCCAAGGCCAGCCCAAGGTGCACAGAGGAGCATGGGGTCCAGACGGGCTTACACCTCGGCTCAAACCTCAGGAGGAAGCTTCCAACAGCTTTGTGGGGTCTTCAGACACAGCATCCACTCTAATCATCAGGGAAAGAGCAAAGCCATGTGAGGGCCCCTGCAGTGAGGGGTGCGTCTGGGCAACTGGGCAGGGAAGGAGTGAGGCTCTGAGATGGATGGACAAGCACACACGCCCAGGGCACGGCCTCCAGGACTCCTGGGGCCTCAGCCACCTGCAGGAAGTGGGAGCGGCTTCAGTCCCACACAAAAGTGCTTTGAAGCCACTGGGGGCCCGAGAGGGCTTGTTTAATGGGGACTGGGCTCCACGGTGCCCAGGTGTCCAAGCTCCAAGTCCGGAGCAGGAGAGCAGAACCATCTGGGAGTTCTGGGGCAGAGGGTGCCCGGGAAAGCCCTCTTTGACTTGGCAGATTTCTGGCGGGGGTGGGAGAGCTGGGACCCCTGTACAGGGGCAGATGTCAGGGCCGCCCCAGACAGCAGTCGCTCTGGCTGCCAGGTGGCCCCCGCTCCCTCCTGTCCGTGCCCTGCCCTCACCATCCCTCTCTCCAGGGGAAGGAGGGAAGCCCCCTGACCTACTCCCTCACCCACCAGCGCCCTCTTGCTGCCTCCTGGCCCACCTCCCACCTGGGGTCCCAGCCTGTCACCTCCACAGGACCCTCCCTCACTGCTGCCCAGCCCCCAGACTCCCCAGTCCCAGCCCACCATGGCGTCAACACATGCAATCTCCTCTGCCAGGGGGCCAGACCCCTTGCTCTGCCATCTCCCACCCACCCACGCTAGCAGCCCAGAGTTCCATGGCCCTGGCACCTGCACGGCCTCCCAGTCCCCCCTGGGGCAGCCGCACTGGGCAGGGAGTGGGGCCCCATCAGCTTGGGTGAGCTTTAGGCTCAGCTCTGTGCCACCCTGGCGACCAGTCCTCCCTGCCTCGTGGGAAGGTGGCTCCATGGCTAGGGAGAAGGCTGCGTTGCAGAGCGGCTGAGGACAACAGGGCCCACGACCTGCAGGAGGGAAGCGGAGGCTCCTCCAAGTACTGGCCCCCAGCCCTCGCCCTGGGGGCCCCAGCAGGCCAGGGTGGGCTCGGACAGAGCCGTCCTAAGCGTCCATTGGGCTCTTCTCAATGGGCACCCGCCCGGAAGGCCCACACATCCAGGCTGCACTGCCCTCGACAAGTCACCTGGTTCTGCCATTGTTGGGGCCATTCTGGCAGCTGGGGGAGGCCTCAAGAGCCTCCCCTGGAAAGCTCATGGAACCCCCCCGAAGGCCACAACCTGGCTCACTGCCACCAAGACTCACCTGAGGAGCTGGGGCCCCTGGGGCAGTGTCTGCAGCCAGGTCACACACTGGCCCCCATGGCCATTCAGGGTGGCGACCACCCTCCGTGTCTGCAGGCTCCAGATGTGCACCAGCCCGCGCAGGGACCTGTTAGAGAAGCGCCAGTCAGGCTCGGGCATGGGGGGGAGTAGGCTGGACACCACGCAGCCAGTGGGTCAGGTGCTCCAGCCAGCAGCTCCCAGCTCAGGGGACAGCTCTGAACACACAAACAGGGGACACGTGCTCCTCTTACAGGGAGGGTGGCAGGGCCCTGGGCAGCCTCTTCTCTGGAGAGGCAGGGAGGCCGCCACTGACAGTACCAGCTGCCTGGTGCCTCTAATGGAGACCGTGTCCCTGCATCCTCCACGGGGGAGGCCCAATGGGACAGCGCGTCGAGAGCTCTGAAAGGGCGAGTGCCCAGGTGATGGGCAGCCTGAGTCCCTTACCCCCCGACTTCACCCTGGGCCGGGGGTACTCACCCTGAGAGGAGCAGCGGGCGCCCCTGCCCCTGGGCTCCTTCGCAGAAATGCAGTGCATGCACCGCCGACTGGGCGCCCCGGAGGACAAACTGGGGGTCTGGTGGTGGGAGCGGTGGGGGTGCCATGCTTGTCACCTGGGGACCAAGGAAGGGTGTGAATGACTCACCTGTCCTCCTTCGGGAAGGCACAGGAGCGTCCCTGGATGCTGCCCACCCCTGCACCCTCTGTCCCAACAGGTACCGTCCCCAGGCAAGGGCAGCAGTGCCCACACCCTCCACCAACTTGGGCAGGGTCCTCCTTGTCCCAGCTGTCCACACACTGGGAGCACTCGTCCTGCCCAGGCCTCGCTCCAGCTTCTCCCTCGGGGGGCCCTCCCCAACGAGCCCTCCCAGCCAAGTCAGAGGTGTATGGGGTCCCCGGTCTTCGTCACATGGGCTGCGAACACGGCCCGCCAGGTCCCGGTCCTGCTCATCACAACCTCCAACTGTTACAGCCACCCAAGGAACCGTCTGGTGAGCTGCTCTAGGTCTCCCAGGCTCAGGTTCGAAGTGTTCCAGAGCCTGCACGCTGCCACCAAGGGGCAGAAGGGCCAGCACAGGGGTGTGTGAGCAAGGGGCGGGGCCCAGTTACCCGGCCACTCCCCTGGAGGGCTGCTCTCAGAGGACAGACCCTTCCTCAACTCACTGGTCCTGTGTGTAAGGCCTGCTGGGCCCACCCACCCCAAAGGAGAAGCTGCCAGGGTCCCCCCCGAGCCCACGCCAACCACGCCACCCCAATTTCACAGGCAGCCAGGGCCAGGTATGTCTGCCTGCAGGCCCGCAGGCCTGCAGGCTGGGCCGAGGGTGCAGAGGGGACGGCTAGGAGTGGACCCCCCGGGAGCTGGGGCAGCTGGGGGGGCCTCTCCTGCTGGGCTCTGGGACAGTCCTCACCCAGCCTGTACACAGCAGCGGGGAGAAGCCCACAGAGCCGCCAGAGGGGGGAACTGAAAGGGCCGGAGTGGGCCATCGGGAAGGGGCTCCGGGGGCAGAGGGACAGGCCACTCCCGCACAGGCTCCCACCGTGCAGCCCCCCAACACACACACACGTGCTCACACAGGCACGCGCGCACACACACACACGCAGGCAGCACGGTGGCCCTGGGCAGCACCAGCAGAAACCCAGTCCACACCTGCCACCTGCCTGCGGCCTGACAGGCGTTTCCAGAACCTCACCGCACCAGGCTAGCTCCCAGGTGATGAAATCAAGTCCTCCTCCACTGTTTTCCCCGGATGTAGGGAATAAACCCATCATGTTGTTACAACAGCCGGACGCTCACGCCAAGACAAAGCCTCGGCAATTAAGGGCTCCATCATTTCAAGCAATTAAAGTAAACACTTTATTTGAAAACTAATTAATTCTAGCTACATATTTTTCCCATGACAATACTCTACGATGACTTGATTTATGACGTCTAATTATTCTTTATTAATCTAATTGAGAATAATCATATTATCCTATCTCCTGGCACCAGGCCACCTGGAGCGGTAAGCACGATGGCCGCCCACCGGCCTTGCCGCCTGCCAGCCTTGCCCCCACCTCCACTGGCCTGTCATTCTCCCCCCACCCAAAGGGCAAAGGAGCCTGAAACTTAATCCATGGAGCACAACTTTGGGTTCTGCGAGACGCATTCCTTTAAAAATTAAAAAGACAGTGTGACAGCCTTTCCACCATTGCTACAAACGCCCCCAGACCCCCCAGGCCCGGCCCACAGACGGAGGACAGCCGCAGGGTTACTCCTGTGGAGGGGGGACCCGGCCTCTCCACTACCCTGGTGTGGGAGCAGAGTGCAGCGTGGGCAGGGCCACAGAGCCTGCAGCTGGCCCTGCCCTAGGGCACCTGCTGCCCTAGGGACCTGGAGTCCCAGGTCCACGAGGGACAGTTTGAGCCCTCTGGAGGTGGGTAATCTCGAAGGAGTATCCCCTACAGATGAGGTCCCCGGGGCCATGGGCTCAGTGTTAGGCTGAACCAGAACCAAAGTTGTGCTCGGAAATTCCAGAACGTCACCGCCCTCAGCTCTCAGCCCCAAATCACAGCACCTTGGGGCCCCCCAACTGCAGTCTGTGCATATCTCAGAAGGACCCCTTCAACCCAGGCCTCTGTGAATTCACAGGAAAAACCCTAAGAAATGCCGGCTCCCAGCCAACACTCGTAAAAGCAGACAAGGAGGTCCAGCACTGCGAGGACCAGGAGCACCAGGAACCGCAGGCGCAGACCTGGACCCGAGCAGAGCGTTCAGGTCTGAAATATAACGCTTCACGGTTTTAAAGAAATAAAAAGATGGAACTGAACGTACAAGCAGAGAGCATCACCTCTCAGATCCGGAAAATGACCCGACTGGGGAAAAGCTATTGGGAGCAGGAGATCTGCTGTGCCTACAGGTCGTATGAATCACAGAGGAAATGCTCCTTCATGAGGGGACACTGGGCTGTCACCACCAGCACTGTCCTTGAAGCGGGCCACCCACAGTAAACAGCCTGTGCATCACTCATCTCCCAAGGGCCCATCGCCGTCCACCTTTGCCGGCAACGTGCAGGAACCTCCAGACATACCCACCAGGGGCCCAGACAGGACACCCAGCTCAGACTCATGGCAAAGGTCAAGGTCAAGAGAAACAGCGAGCGAAACAGCAGGGCGACTCTTCTAAATTCAGAGACTAAAGAGCATGTCGACCAAATGCAACGTGTGAACCTTGATTAGATCCTGATCAGAAACGGGGGCCACAACTGGGGGAATCTGAATACAGGCTGCAGATAATATAGAATTAGTACTGCTAAGTTTCTTGGGGAAAACAATGGTATTTTATGTAGAAGAGTGTCCTTATTCCTAGGATACAGTATTTTAGGGATGAAATGTTATGTCTGCAATCTGTTTTCAAACGTTTCAGAAAAAAAACCCTCGACCTGTGTCTAGCTATATACAAGTACACAGGCAGGGAAGTAAAGCAAATGTGGCAAAATGCCCGCCATCGGTGAACACAAGTACTCACTACTTCACACTTGCCACAAACCCACATGGGACTTGTATCCAGAATAGATAAAGACATAGATCAATAACATAAAGAAGCAAACACCAAACGTTAAATGAGCAAAAGACTTGAACAGATGTTTCACAAGAAACATAAATATCCAACAAACATAGGAAGAGATGTTTAACCTAATTAATAATCTTGGAAATGCCTGTTCAACCCTAGTGTGAAATAACTGCACTCTTAGCAGATTAGCCAAAAATTAAACAGCCTGGCAAATGCTGACCAAGATGTGGGGCAACTGGAACCGTGTACCACGTTGGAGGGGCCTATGTGGAGCCAATCACCGTGGAAAACAATCAGGGACCGCCTGGCATGCCCTATGACCCAGCAACCCCACGCTTAAACACTCTAAAGAAATTTGCACACTTGCACACAAAGACTTGTACAAGAGTGTTCATAGCAGTATTGTGCATAATAATAAAAACCAGAAACAACCCAAATGACCATCAACTGCAGAATGGGATGCTTCTGGCACATTCATATGACAGAATACTCCACAGAACTGAAAATGAATAAACTCCAGTGTCACATGGAAGAAGTTCAAAATCATGATTTTCTTTGAAAGACATTAAGGAAGTAAAAAATGAGGCTAGAAACAAGGATTAAATAGTTGCAATATATATTTGATAAAGGACTTATACTCAGAATGTGTCAATAGGAAAAACAAGTTAAAGTGATTCCAAAAAGCTGAAATTAAAGATAGACAAAGGTATGTCAGGCAAACGGAAACAGTAAGAAAATAGAAGTTGAAACGCTGACATCAAAGTTTAATTCTAGGGACTTCCCTGGTGGTGCAGTGGTTGAGAATCTGTGTGCCAATGCAGGGGACACAGGTTCGAGCCCTGGTCTGGGAAGATCCCACATGCCGCGGAGCAACTAAGCTTGTGCACCGCAACTACTGAAGCCCGCCCGCCTACAGCCCGTGCTCTGCAACAAGAGAAGCCACCGCAATGAGAAGCCCGCGTGCTGCAACAAAGAGTAGCCCCTGCTCGCCACAACTAGAGAAAGCCCGCGTGCAGCAACAAAGACCCAACATAGCCAAAAATTAATTAATTAATTAATTTTTAAAAAGTTTTATTCTCCCCAAAAAGCATCAGATTTGACAAAGCCAGACACTTTCTAATACTAAGCTGCGGTTCACAATGAATGTATGAACATCTATGTACTAAGTAACAGAAACAACACCTTTATAAAGCACAAACTACAGGAGATGCAAAGAGGCACAGAAAAAAACTCACTAGTAATTGGAGAATGTAATATACTACCGTCAGTACAAGTCAGACCAAGTGACAATATAAGTAAGGAGACAGAAGACTCAACAAGGTAAACAGTATGGAACTGTAGGGAACTCCACACTCTGACAACAGACACTACACCTTCTCCTCAAGGGCACATGAATGCATTCTCTGTGATGATATACTGCGTCACAAAGGAAACATCAGTAAGTTCCACAAAGAAGAAATATTAACATTATAAACAATATTCCATGATCGCAGTGCAATTAAACCAAAAAATTAACAAAATAAAAACCAAAAAGATCTTTCCAACTAAAAATTTAAAAAAATTTATTAAATGACTTCTAGGTAAAAGGGGAAATACTTAAACCACAAATTTTTTTTTTTTTTTTTGTGGTACGCGGGCCTCTCACTGTTGTGGCCTCTCCCGTTGTGGAACACAGGCTCCGGACGTGCAGGCTCAGCGGCCATGGCTCACGGGCCCAGCTGCTCCGCGGAATGTGGGATCTTCCCAGACTGGGGCACGAACCCATGTCTCCTGCATCAGCAGGCAGACTCTCAACCACTGAGCCACCAGGGAAGCCCCTAAACCACAAATTTTTTAAAATGACAAAACAACATTACATACCAAGATTCATCAGATATATTTAAAACTTTGGTCAGAAGAAAAACAGAGATTGATATCACTTATCATACAAAAATAGCAAATAAAATATTAGCAAACAAAATACAACATCAAATTAAGAACATAATACATGCTGACCAAGTGGAATTTATCCTAGAATGCAAAGTTGGTTCAATGAGGAAATCCATTAATGTCATACATCATATTAATAGATTTATGAAGAAAAAGCATATGATTATCTCCATAGATGCTGGAAAAAGCCTCTGACAACATTCAATACCCATTTTTTTTTTTTTTTTTTTTTTTAAATTTTATTTATTTATTTAGTGTTATGCGGGCCTCTCACTGTTGTGACCTCTCCCGTTGCGGAGCACAGGCTCCGGACGCTCAGGCTCAGCGGCCATGGCTCACGGGCCCAGCCGCTCCGCAGCATGTGGGATCCTCCCAGACCGGGTCACGAACCCGCGTCCCCTGCATCGGCAGGCAGACTCTCAACCACTGCGCCACCAGGGAGGCCCTCAATACCCATTTTTAATTAAAATACTTAAGCAAACAGAAACTGATGGGTTTCTTAAAAATGATTATAATACATACACACACACACACACAAACACACACCCTCCTTAGTTCTAAAGCCAACACATTATTTTATGAAGAAATATCAGAGGTATTTCTATTAAGATCAGGATACCCACTGTCTACACTACTAGTCAACATTGTATGGGAGGTTTAAGCTGATTCAGTTAGACAAGAAAAATCAGTTAGAGGCATATGAATTGGAAAAGATGTTAAATTCTCTTCCAGATGACATGATGGTATACATTGAAAGCCCTAGATAATCAATGATAAAACAGATCCAAACATTAAAAGAACAGGACTTCCCTGGAGGTCCAGTGGTTAAGACTCTGTGCTTCCACTGCAGGGGTCATAGGTTCGATCCCTGCTCGGGGAACTAAGATCCTGCATGCTGTGCGCCATGGCCGCAGCCAAAAAACAAGCAAACAAACAAATGAAAAAACAAACATTAAAGGAAAACTTCAGTGATAGTAGCAGCAAATAAAACTAGCAAAGAGAACTCAACAGCTTCCATGTACACAACCAATAACCCGTCAGAGAAAATCCCACTTACAATACCAACTAAGAAGATAAAATACTTAACAATAAATTTTTTAACTTTTACACATCAACAGAGATAAAAATCAAAGCATCTTTAAAACACATAAATCTTCAAAATTAAAGAAGGACTAAATGCCAAATAGAAAATTGGGCAAAAGACATGAACAGACAATTCACAAATAAAGATATGAAAATGGCCCTTAAACATAAGAAAAGATGCTTAACCCCACTCATGGAGAAATGTAAATTAATACCACCTTAAGAGGCTTCTGGTTCTGGCCAGGATGAAGCAGGCTCACTACAGCCTCTCTCCTCTCTATCTGGCAGATTGCAACTAAAAACTCTAGACAAAATATAAACAGCAATTACTTGCAAACTCTGAAAAGTGAACAATAGCAGACAGACTTTGGAGGCAAGCAAAAACTTGGAGAATTGATCTGAATGGGCACTAGCTTCCTGCTTTTATTTTTATGTCTTGGGGCACTGCCTTGAGGGTGGGTCCAAGTTGCACTGCTGCAGGGCAGTGGTAGCTAAAACTTGGAGAGACACTTTTTCTTTGCACTGAGATTAGTTTAAGTCCTAGATTGAGTTAAAAACATAATATATAATACGAGAAATATAGTCAAAAAGCCAATAGAATCCTAGATTCTAAAAAGTTAGGGTTTGACTCCCTGATGGCCTGTGTTTCTCTTCTCTCTTGGCCCTGCCCCGAGGATGGGCCCTGGACACAGAGCTATGTGGAAGAAGTAACTCTAAGAGACCCCTGTCTTTCTGGTCAGAGGAACCATGGAGAAAGAACCCTGCCAGATCCTATGTGGGTATGAGAATGGCAGAGAGGAGAGAGCTAAAGAAAAAGATCCCTTAATTCTGTGAATGAACCCACAAAAGCCCCAGGCTCTTCTCTGAGCTGCATACATGTGGGATAGACCCAAAGCAGCACCAGCTTTAAGACCTGAACTAGGACCTAAACCACTGCCCAAGTCTCAGGCTGACCCCAGAGTGGCTGGTGAGTGGGACAGACCCAAAGCAGTGTATCAGGAGCCTTGAAAATGGAAATGAGAGTAAAACTGTAGCCCACAGAGGGTGAGACAATCTAACCCCAGTTAGACTGAATGCCTGTTAACACAAAACTCAACATTCTCCAGAGGACCCAATGTAATACCCAGTCCAGGGTATGTCTAGGATACAACACAAAATTATTCAACACACAGAACCAGGAAATGAGGTCAATCCTCAAAGGAAAGGACAATTTACAGATGCCAACCTCAAGACAGTTCAGATGTTGGGAATATCAGATAAGGGTTTTAAAGCAGCTTTTATGATTATACTCCACGAGGCAAAGGTAAACACACTTGAAATGAATGAAGGAAAGTTCCCAGAGGAGAGAAAAATTTTTTAAAAAAAAAGGAAGTTCCAGAACTAAATAATACAATATGTGAAACAAAGACATTCAATAATGGAATCAGAGATGACAAAGGAGAGAGTCAGTGACATGAAGACTGGTGAAAAGAAATTATCCAATATAAGATCAGAAAGAAAAAAGACTGGAATAAATGATTAGAGCATCAGGGACTGCAGAATAATAGAAAAAGGTCTAACATTCATGCATGGGAGTCTGAGGAGAAGAGAAGGAGATGGGGTAGGAAAATTACCTGAATAAATAATGCCCGAAATGTCACAAATTTGGGAAAAGACAAAAATGTATAAATTCAAGAATTCAATGAATCATAAGCAGGATAAACTCAAAGAAAACCATACTCATGCCATAATTAAACTGCTGAAAAATAACAGCAGTAAAATCCTGACAGTAATGGCACATTACACATAGGAAAATAATCATCTGTGCGAACGTGAATTTCATATCAGAAACCATGGAAGCCAGAAGACAGTGGAACATCTTTAGAGTAAACAAAAGAACTCTATATCCAGCAAATTATCTTTTGGGAATTAAGGCAAAATAAAGGTATTTTCAGGTGAAGGAAAGCCAAGAGAATTTCTTGCAGGAAGATATCCTCTAAAAGAAATATTAAAGAAGGTTCTACAGCTCAAAAGAAAGATCAGAAAGAAATGTGGAACTCCAAGAAGATAGAGGAAGAGAAATGGTAAACATAAAAGACAAATTTCCACCTCTTAAGTGAACATGTATATTGTTGGAGTTTGCAATCTGACAGCTATAACATGAAGGGGGGAGGGTAAGGGGACCCATATGGATATAAGGCTTCTACTAACTATTAAAAACATAATATATAAGAGATACAGACAAGGGCTTCCCTGGTGGTGCAGTGGTTGAGAGTCCGCCTGCCGATGCAGGGGACACGGGTTCGTGCCCCGGTCCAGGAAGATCCCACATGCCATGGAGCGGCCGGGCCCGTGAGCTATGGCCGCTGAGCCTGCGTGTCTGGAGCCTGTGCTCCGCAACGGGAGAGGCCACAACAGTGAGAGGCCCGTGTACTGCAAAAAAAAAAAAAAAAAAAAAAAAAAAAGAGATACAGACAAAAAGCTAACAGAAAATTTAAACTGAGTATTTGAAAATATCCAAATAATCCAAAAGAAGGATGGAAAGAAGGGAGAGAGGGCCAAAGCATCAGGAAAATGAGAAAACAAAATGGAAGACCTAAATAGAACCATAAAAATGACTAATATAAACATAAATGCTCTCAACATGCTATTATAAGACCCAACAACTATAAGCTATTTTTTAAAAAGCGCGACTGTAAATTATCTAGAAGAAACCTACTTTAAATGTAAAAACATAGAGGACCTCCCTGGTGGTCCAGTGGTTAAGACTCTGTGCTCCCAATGCAGGGGGCATGGGTTCGATCCCTGGTCAGGGAAGTAAGATCCCGCATGCCACACAGAGTGGCCAAAAAATAAGTAAGTAAATAAAATAAAAAAATAAAAACATAGATAAATTGAAAGTAAAAATATAAAAAAGACATACTATACAAATAACAAAAAAAAAGGTGTAATGGATACATTATTATCAGACAAAGTAGACCTCAAAACAAGGACTATTAACAGGGAGAAGAAAACACACAATGACACAAGGCATCAATTCATCAAGAAGACACGAAAGTCCTGAACATGTACTCCACTAACAGCAGAACTTCACAACACATGAAGGAAAAACTGATGGAAATGAAAGCAGAAGTAGACAGATACATAATCACAGCTGGAGACTTAAACTCCTCCTCAGCAATCAACTCAACAAGTGGCCAGAAAATAGTACAGGAGACCTAATACTATCTATCTACTGGACTGAGCTGACATGAAGTGAACATTCCACCAACAGAACAACTCATACTTCTCAAATATACATGGAACATTTATCAAGATAGACCATATCCTGTGTTTTAAAACAAACCTTAAGGGCTTCCCTGGTTGTGCAGTGGTTGGGAATCTGCCTGCCAATGCAGGGGACACGGATTCGAGCCCTGGTCTGGGAAGATCCCACATGCCACAGAGCAACTAGGCCTGAGTGCCACAACTACTGAGCCTGCACTCTAGGGCCTGTGAGCCACAACTACTGAAGCCCATGTGCCACAACTACTGAAGCCCACGCCCCTAGAGCCCATGCTCCACAACAAGAGAGGCCACCGCAATGAGGAGTAGCCCCCACTCTCCACAACTAGAGAAGGCCCGTGAGCAGCAATGAAGACCCAATGCAGCCAAAAAAAAAAAAAAACTTAAAAAATATAGAGGAACTTTGTTACTACGTGAGGTGACAGATGTTAACTGGACTGATCATGACAATCATTTTGCAATATATACAACTATCAAATCATTATGTTGTACACCTGAAACTAATACAATGTTATATGTCAATTATAACTCAAAAGAATGTAGAAGAACCAAAAGCGCACAATGTTCTCTGACCTTATGGATTTAACCTGGAATCAATAACAGAAAGACAACTGGAAAAATCTCCAAATATTTGGAAAACAAACAACATGCTTTTAAATAATCAATGGGCCAAAGAAGAAGTCCCAACAGAAATTGGAAAATATTTTGAACTGAATAAAAATGAAAATATCAAATATCAAAACTTGTCAGATGCAGCTAAAGCAGGACTTCGAGGAAATTTATAGCATCAAATGCCAAATTAGAAAAGAAGAAAGGGGGAATTCCCCGGTGGTCCACTGGTTAAGACTCCGTGCCTTCACTGCAGTGGGCCTGGGTTCAATCCCTGGTTGGGGAGCTAAGGTACCGCAAGCCTCATAGTGTGGCAAAAAAAAAAAAAAAAAAAAAAAAAAAAAAAAAAAAATTAAAATAAAGGTTTTCTTTAAAAAAGAAAAAGAAGAAAGAAAGAAAAGAAAGGTCTCAAATCAATGACCTAGCTTCTACCTCAAGAAACTAGAAAAGAGGAGAAAAATAAGCCCAAAGCCAGGAAAAGGAAGGAAATAATAAGGTCAGAAAAGAAATAAATAAAACAGAGAATTGTAAAACTACAGAGAAAAATCAGCAAAACCACAGATTGGTTCTTTAAAAAGATCAATAAAATAGATAAATCGCTAGCTAGCCTGACAACTGAAAAAAGAGAAGAAACAAATTATAATAATGGAAGAAGGGTTATCACTACAGACACCACTAACCTTAAAAGGAGGATAAGGAAATACCGTAAATAACTCAGTGCACATAAATCCAACAACTTAGATGAAATAGAAATTGAAGACCACAGACTAGGGGGTTTCTAGATCACCTAGAAGAAATGACCTGAATAGCCCTATAGCGACTAAAGGGATTGCATTTTTAGTTAAAATCTTTGCAAAGAAAAGAAAACTCCAGCCCACATGACTTGACTGGCATATTCTACCAAACATTTTTTTTTTCTTGCAGTATGCGGGCCTCTCACTGCTGCAGCCTATCCCGCCGCGGAGCACAGGCTCCGGATGCGCTGGCCCAGCGGCCACGGCCCACGGGCCCAGCCGCTCCGCGGCATGTGGGATCCTCCGGGACTGGGGCACGAACCCGCGTCCCCCGCATCGGCAGGTGGACTCTCAACCACTGCGCCACCAGGGAAGCCCTCTACCAAACATTTAAAGAGAAAATAGCCCCAGTTCTATATAATTTCTTCCAGAAAACAGAAAAAAAGGGAACATTTCCCAATTCATTTTGAGGTCAGCATGATCCTCATACCAAAACCAGATAAAGACAGTACAAGAAAAGAAAACCACAAGCCAATATCCCTCATGAATACAGATGTAAAAATCCTCAAAAAAAAAAGTAAATCAAATCCAGCAGTATATAAAAAGAATACACTATGGGGGCTTCCCTGGTGGCCCAGTGGTTAAGAATCTGCCTGCCAATGCAGGGGACATGGTTGTGAGCCCTGGTCCGGGAAGATCCCACATGCCGCGGAGCAACTAAGCCCGTGCGCCACACTACTGAGCCTGTGCTCTAGAGCCTGCGAGCCACAACTACTGAGCCTATGTGCAACAGCTACTGAAGCCCGTATGCCTAGAGCCGGTGCTCCTCAACATGAGAAACCAGTGCAACATGCACAACGAAGAGTAGCCCCCACTCGCCACAACGAGAGAAAGCCCACGCACAGCAACGAAGACCTAATGCAGCCAAAAATAAAAATAAAAATAAAATAAATAAGTTAAAAAAAAAAAAGAATACACTATGACCAACTAGAGTTTACTTCAGGAACACAAAGCAGATTCAATACTCCAAAATCAACAGAGATAACTCCATCACATTAACACACTAAAGAAGAAAAAACACAAGACCATATCAGCTACACTGATACAGAAAAGGCATCTGGCAAAATTCAACATCCATTCATGATTTTTAAAAACTATCAGTAAGCATGATCCACAATAGAAAAATGGATAAATTTCATTTCAAGAAAATTAGAAACTTCTGCTCTTTGAAAGATGGTGTTAAGAAAATGAAAAGACAAACTACAGACTGGGAGAAAATATTGTAAATCATGCATCCACAATATATAAAGAATCCTCAAAATTCATTAGGAAAGCAAAGAAAAAGTAAATAAAAACAGAAAGTAAATTTAAAAAGAAAGGGCAAAAGATGTGAATAAACACTATAGCCAAGATATGCAAATGGCAAATTAGGACCTGAAAACATACTCACCAGCTTTGGTCATCAGGGAAATGCAAACGAAAGCCACAGTCACCTGCACTACACGCTTATGGGAGCGGTCCACATTAAAGACTGACCACACCCCTGGCCGCTGGGAAGCACGTGAAGCAGAGGAACTCTCCTATGAGCATACTGGTACAATGGCTTTGGAATAAAGTGTGGCTGTTTCTCCAAAAAAAGTCCCAAACTGGGAACAATCCAAACATCCGTCAAGGCTGAACAAACGGTGGTACACCCATACTCAACAACAAAGGGGCACTGATCACGCCTCCCCACGAATCAACCTCAAAATCATATATTGACTAAAAGCAGCCAGAAAAAAAGAGTAAATAATCTATTCTATTTACATAAACTTCTAAAAAGTGCAAACTACCCAGTAGCAACAGGAAGCAGACGAGTGGCACCTGGGGAGGGGTGCTGCAGGGAGTGGGGAGAGGCCTTACAAAGGTCGAAGGTTGGGAGGAAACCCTAGGGATTCCCTAAGGACAGCAGGCACATTCATGTCTTGGGTATGATGATGCTTACACAGGTGTTGGAACTTATCAAATTATCCACTTTCAATATGTGCACGTTTTAGTATATCAGTAATATTTTAAAAAACTCAACAGCAACTAAACAAAAGATCTGAACAGACGACACTTCATCTATAAGGTGTACAGATGGCAAATAAGCACAAGAAGATGCTTAGCATCCTTAGCCTCTAGGGAAATGCAAATGAAAACAACACAGTTCAAATGAAGAAGACAAACCCCCGAGGAAGCCAACGGCCGCTGAGCCGCCGGTGAGGATACAAACTGCACACACGCCCTGGATGACAGCCCAGCAGGTCCCTGGAGCACAAAACAGCCGATCGTCAAGTTGCCAGCACTCCGCCGCTGGATATTTAATCTAGAGAAATGAAAACATACGTGCAAACAAACCTGTATCTGACTGGTCTGTTCTATTCAGAATATCGCCCGAATGCGAAATGTCAACACACCCTTGAGCAATAAAATAGGAAGAAAGTACTGATGAACGCAACACCATGGACGCCTCCCCAGAAAATGAGAGCGAGTAACAGGCTACATACTGCTTGGCCCTATTCACACGGCATTCTGGAAACGGCAGGGCCAGGTAGACAGCGTGACTGGAGGTGCCAGGGGCCAGGGTCAGGGGTCAGGGGTGGGCTCATGACCAAGGGGTAGCGAGAGGAGGGCTCTGACCGTGGAGCGGTTTCTGTACATGTGTTGGGACTCCCTGTAAGTACGTGTCTTAACAATCAGTCCTGATCGATACTGTGAGTCCACAGTGATGAAGGAAACGACTGAAGAAATAGACCAACGGGGAGAGCAGACAAATCTGAGCAGAATTCCAAGTGACCTGCAAGGCGGTGGAGCTGGACCCCTGCCTGCGAGGGTGTGCGTGGAGGCAGCCCTCCTCACAGGGGAGACCTGACAACCGCCACCGTCCAGGCGATCAAGGTCACGCTGACATCACGTTCCCTGGGTCTGACACTGTGCGATGGCCCTTTATCTTGGAGGTCTTGCTCCTAGAAACCCAGACCCCAGGCTGATCTCGAGAAACACACACGGCAAATCCCAGAGGAGGGTACTCGCCTCGAAACTGTCTCGGGCGTCACAGCCCAGAGGGGCCCAAGGGGATGTGACCAAGTGTCACATGGTCCTAGCTGAGGTCCTGGAAAAGGACATAAGAGGAAAACTAAGGAAATCGGAATAAGCTGCAGACTTGGGTGGATCACAGTGCTCGAGGCTGTTCATCACAGGACGACCATGCCATCCCCACGCACAACGGTCGCAAGGGGAGGGCACCAGCACCTTCCAGGCATGGGGCAACCACTGGACCGCCACCCTCCTGGCCATTTTCGAGGAGGCTATTTTTCAAATAACATATATTGAACAATATTTGGGGGCTATTTTTTCTTGACCTACAGTTAATGGTATTTGATTTACCACTAAGGTATTATGAAAACCCAGTTTTCTGCCTAGATTTTTCTGGCTTTAGATACAATTTCTCATTCCAGTTAAGGTGACTTTAAACAGATTTAACGCCAATTTTTAAGTGCTTCTCCTATTTAAAGTGATTTCCCATCCTATTTTTTTTTTTTTTTTTTTTTTTTTTTTTTTTTTTTTTTTTTTGCTGTACGCGGGCCTCTCACTGCTGTGGCCTCTCCCGTTGCGGAGCACAGGCTCCGGACACACAGGCTCCGCGGCCATGGCTCGCGGGCCCAGCCGCTGCGCGGCATGTGGGATCTTCCGGGATAGGGGCACGAACCCGTGTCCCCTGCATCGGCAGGCGGACTCTCAACCACTGCGCCACCAGGGAAGCCCTCCCATCCTATTTTTGCCCTAATATAAATAGACTTAAATCCATCAATAGCGCCCCAACACAAGGTAGTCAGTACTCAGCTAAGCAATTTACTGGTAACTTTTATCATCTTCATGCTCATTGTTACTCCCAAAGCAGAGTAGCACCAGGGAAGGGAGATGCTGACACAGCAGTCCCCTCTCTCTCATGCGGCAC
The DNA here is from genome assembly GCF_964165515.1 of Mesoplodon bidens. Lineage (NCBI taxonomy): Eukaryota > Metazoa > Chordata > Mammalia > Artiodactyla > Ziphiidae > Mesoplodon > Mesoplodon bidens. Next base: position 27,733,835 of record NC_138169.1, read on the forward strand.
GGCCATTCTAGCAGGAAAACTCTGAGCTGGCCGGTCCTCCAGGCCAGGAGGAACCGAGACCCAGTCCCTCTGCACCTCCCAGGCCACACCTGGACAGGCCATCCTGAGCAGGCCCCGTCGCCCTCCACCTTCCTGATCAGCTCAGACCACAGCAAGACCCAAATCCCAGGACTGGCCCCTGGAAGTCACGTTACAGACGCGGCGGACCCAGGGCGGTCCAGGCCAGATCACTGGGAAGCCTCCTGCTTCACAGCAGGACATGGAGGTCTGACCACCGCCCCTCCCCCATCTCTGAAACGCAGGGAGGTCCAGGGGAGTCAGCACACAGCGCATCAGAAACAAGCCCACGACACAGGACAACCCTCTAGGTAGTCAGCTTCTCGTCACCGAGGTCCCTGTGGGTCAGCGTTCCATCCATGGCGCTGGCTCACTGGGTGAGGGCGGCCCAGTGAGTGACACCCAGGCCCCCAGGAGTGGTCCCCCAATAAGTAAGGCCGAGGACACAGCCCCCTCCGAGGAGGCCGGACTGGCCCACAATGCTGTGGAGAAGCTGCGGTTCAGGGGTCCAGGTGAGACAGGGGACAGCCTACTGGGTGACAGCCCTACCCTGTTCCCTGCAGCTCGCTCCCTGGGCCAAGGAAAATGCACCAGCTGCCCTGCCCTCCTGCGGACTGCCACGCGTGGGCCCAGCCCAGGGAAGACCTGGCCCCAGCACCAGCCCTGGCCCGCCCCTCCCGCCGTGCCTGCAGAGCCCCGCCTAGGCCCGGGTGCAGCGGCAGGTTTGCCCAGGAACTCAAACTTCACAAAGAAACCATCTCTGGAGTGGGCTCTGCGTGGCCATTCGGAGTCAAAGGCATGCTTCATAGCCCTCCTGAGCCCGTGCATGGCCAGGGCCCCTTCCCCTTTGAAGCCTCTGGTGAGTGATTGAAGCGTCTCCTTTCTGAGAGGCAGATAGCACAGTGTAATCTGACTCTAAGCCCCGGGATAAAGGTAGTTTGTTTCCTCTCAGCCTTTCTGTCAACACCTCCTCAGTAATTAGCCCTAATTATTACCAAGGGCCAGCCTCCCATTCGGTTATTAAATCAGAAATAGTATCGTGGCTGGGCATCTGTCAACGCCCGGCTGGCGACCTTGGATTCACTGAATCCTCTGTCAGTATCCATGGCTTCAAAGATGCGGATCCTGGGGAGGGGTTCCGGGGAGGCAGCTCCCTGGCCCGGGGAGGGGGTGGGGAGGAGGACGGTGCCACAAGCGGCCCCGTGCTTAGTGGGCCTCAGAGCCCATTGGGGAGGTGGGAACCGGGCACCATCCCTACACTGCCTTCCCCCAACCCAGCCATGCCTGCCTCCTGGGGCCTGACGTGTCCGTGTGTGCCTGCCCGCCTCTGGTACAGCGTCGCCCAGGAGCCCAGGTGGTGGCCTCAGTTGTGCCCGGTTGTGCACGACCTGAGGCTGGCAGGCCCGTGCTGGCTGTTCTGCACATGCACGGGGAAGACTCCTGAGCCCAGCCGGCAGGAGGCCCCCGAGTCCCGACTACAGGCTACCCACCCCGCCCCCCGTGGGCAGGGCACCTCCCCGTGAGCCGGAGGGTCCACAAGCAAACTCGGGGATGGCTGTGGACATGAGTTTCCGAAGTAGAGCTGAGTGCTGTGCTCCTGAGGCCCGGGGAGGACAGCCACCCACCCATCCTGGGCCTGAGCCTCTTGTTCAATCCAAGAGAAGCAAGTCACCTGCTCCTGCAAAGCCTGGGAGGGGCGCTGCTCCCTCTGGCAGGATCCACTGCTCAGGCAGCAGCAGCGCTGACCTCACCTCCCTGGGGCAGCATTCTGGGCCCTTGGGCAGCTGCCAGCAATTTGTGTGAAGCCCCTTGGGGGCTGTGAGTGTCCCTTCCAACTCGCCCAGTGTTTGGGGAAGATGGCCACGGAGGACCAGGCTCCTCCGCTGGGGTCAAGGTCCATGTGATGTGATGGGTGCCTGGGCAGAGGTGAGCACAGCCCGTTCTCCCCTAAGCACCTCTGTGGCCTGACCAACACAAGGTACGAAGGACTTCCCTGAGGGCTTGGAGGCGCCAATTGGACTCCTTGGGATGGGGGGGACAGGCCATCATTGCCGGGCCAGGAGGAAATGCCAGGGTGAGGAGCCACTGGTCCAGGAGCTGGAGATGGCAGGAAGGAAGGCCACTTGGGCGTTCTCAGCCGGCCTGCCTGGCACTTACGGGCTGGGGTGAGACCAGCCAGCAATGGGCTGCTGCCCTGGTTGTTCCCGGTAAACGCACAGAAAAGCTCCATGTTTTACAGGAAGTGGGATCGTTCCCCGGCACCAGCACCGGCCTCTGGGGCCCACTTCTGCCAGGAGGGATGGTCCACAGGGGCCAGTTCCCCAGGGCTGACATCAGTGCCCAGACGGCCCTCCCCAGGGCCTGGGACGGGGCCGATGCCCGCAGGCTGGTGCCCAGGAAGCTCCCGTGAACCCAGTCCCACTTGGAGAGGGGCCCCTAAGCATGGTGGTGGTGAAGGACGCTATCACTTGAGGCCTCTCGGGGGCCAATGTGGCACACCCAGCAGCCAGCAGGTGTCACTGCACCATGGCTGCACTTCTGCCACCCGCACAGGCAGGTGTAAGGGCGCGGGCTCACTCCCAACCGCTGGCGCAGGCCGGCACTGCTCGGACGCACAGGTGGAAAGCAGCCAGGGACGTCCCTCTTCACCTTCTTACGGCCCCGCCAACAGGGAGACAGGGCACCCAGGGAGAAGGAACGGGCTGTCAAGGGCGCCCTGCAGGCCAGGAGATTCCAGAGTCATGTGAAAGGAAGAATGTTTAAACTTGGGAATATAGAGTAATGTCTTCGCACCCTCTGTAGGGGTCTCAGATACAGAACAACTGGACACGTCCTGCTCGGGGCTGGAGCAGCTCTGCACACAGGGGCGACGTCAGAAGGATGCTCACGACAGCACTGCCCAAGGCTGCAAAGATGGGAAACAAAGAAATCCACGTCGGGCGTTCTCATGGCCCAGCTGTCTCCCCGAAGTTCCCATGTTGAAGCTCCACACCCAGCACCTCAGACGTGGTTGTGTCCAGAGGCTTCAAAGAGGGGATTAAGGTTCAATGCGGTCATATGGTGGGCCCTGATCCAATAGGACCGGTGTCCTCATAAGGGGGCAAGGATACAGACATGCTGAGGGAGACCGTGGGGGGACACACAGCGAGGTGAGGGGCCTCGGGAACAGCCAGCCCTGCCAACACCTGGATCTCGGGTGCCCAGGCTCCAGGACCGGGAGGAAGCACCTCCTGTCGCTTAGGCCATGCAGCTCTCTCCCCACGGCCCATGTGGCCCCCCCTCATGGCTGCACGGCTGTGTCCCGCCGCTCAGCGCTGAGGGCCCCACCCACTTCGCAGGAGGGCGCAGCAGCTCCCTCAGGCCAGGGGAACGGAGGGGAGTGATGCGCACCACTAGTGGTTCACAGCGGTCCTTCCCCAGCCTCTGCGGTCGTGGAGAAATGTAGCCAGTGGAGCTGTCGGCACGGCCCGAGGGACCACAGCGGACGGGGTGGCCACGATGTGGAGGTTCTCTTCCTGCAGCACAGTCGGCCTGCCCTGACCAACACAGCGCCAGCAGCCTGGTGACCGCACTCCTCGCTGCCAGACCTCCAGGCTGTTAACAAGGCGGTGACCCCCACTGGGCACTCAGCCCTACCCCGCCCCCTTGAGGACCGGTGATTCCAATGGCTCGTGGTTCAGCCGAGACCAAGCAGCCGCCACCTGCATGCGGGCCAGGGTTCAGCGCGCCCAGAGGCCTCCTGCAGTTCCCGGCACCTAGAACGTCTCGAGTCCTGGAATCACAGCAGAAAATCTGCCCGTACCTCCCCATGGTGCTTTTGTGACTTTTTACCGTTAAATCTTTAATCCACCTGGAGCACGGCTGGCACAGAGTGAGTTTCACTGTTTTCCAGACAACTGACCAGCTGCTCCAAGTCCTCTCACTGAATGATCCACTTTACCCCCATTAATTGGAAACAGCCCTGCCAGCGTGAACTAAACCCCTGTATTTATTCGGCTTTATTTCCAAGTTCTCTGCTCATCCTTCCACACCAATTTCCATGTCCTTTCGTTCCTGCAGCTTTAAAAAATGTTCTGTATCTCACAGTACCTCATCCTCAACACTTCCGGTGTTTGAAGTTTCCTTGGACACAGGCGCTTTACAAACCCTCCCACAGTGCCCACCGTGTCCCAGCTTTAGAAAATGAGACCTCCGGGTATTTCCAAGGGAAGCGAGGGACAGACACAATGGTCTGGAAGGCACGCCCCAGCACAGCCCGCCCTGAGCACATCCAGCAACACTGCCAGGCCCAGAGCACCCTCCTCCAGGTGGGATGCCTACGTGTGCAGAGCCAGGAGTGGCCATGACCCAAGGGCCCTTCTCCTGCCACGCACAGCACAGCCCCCTCTCCTGGCCCTCTGTGTTCCTTCTCCCCCCGAGAGGAGAGCAGCTGGGTCTTCACATCTGCCCAAAGGCAGGGCACAGTGCCAGCTAAAGATGGGGCAGTCACTTTCCGGAACCATAGGCGCTGCCTGTCTGGAAGGCCAGCGCCCTCCCACCCTCTCCCGACCCCAGGAATGGGTGACCTTGCCCTCACAACTGAGGCCTGCCCCTCCGTCCTTTTCTTCATGGCCAGGGCACAACAACAGAACCCATTTTCCACAGGTCATCTGTCCCGTCTCTCCCCAAAGCCCCCAGGCCTGCCGTAGCAGAGATGACCCTCATGAGAGGTATGCTGGACCATAACCCGAGCCTGCAGGAGCCATCTGGGGCCCAAGGGGGAAAAAGCCCCCAGTGAAACCGGGGGTCAGAAGGGAAGATGGAAATGTTGGGACTGAGGGAACTCACTCCAGGTCCACTAAGTGGAGACGGGAGAGGCAGCCTGTGCAGAGGGCTGCTGACTGGGCCACCCGCCACAGAGGGCAGCTCTGGGGCCCCAGTGTTGCCAATGACACCAGACCCACAGGTGGGCCAGGCCACAGCTGACCAGGACAGCCTGCAGGAGGGCCCGGGCCTGAGCAATAGCATGGGGGCAGCAGCGTGACCAGGCTGCGCTGGAACATCCAAATTTCTCCACTGGATCAGAACCAAGGGTGCACAATGATTTCTTGTCAGCTTGCTTGTTTCACTTTGGGGCTACATCGGCTTCCCACCTACTTCTAAGACTCGCAGCTGTTTTACTTACGAGGTGTCTGTGCCATAAAATAACTCACAATAAAACCACCTGAACCCAGAACCTTTTCAAGCAAATTACTATAGGAAGTAATCCCAACAATGTCTATTTTACTTAAAATTTTTTACCATTTGCTTATTACTTTCCTTCCTAAAATGACTTTCTGATTGCAGTTATATTTCCACTTCTTTTTCTTTGCTACTCTCCAGGAAGGTGTTTTGTTTTCCCAATTGTAGGACCCACAGGGGCCTGAAATATTTGCGTATCTGCCCCTTGGAGCAGATGCACTGTGCCCATCCTGTGCTGACCTGGGCTGGAGAAGCCTCCCAGTCAGCTGTTACTAGAAAACCCTCCCTGTGCAGAGCGGGTCCTCCTTCACTCCACCCTCGGCCCTGGGGACTCACAGCCCTGGCCTGCTGTCTGCTCCTAGCTTCACTGCTGGCCTGGAAGCTAGTTCTCAAGGCCACACTCCTCCCACCAAGCCTCCCATTCCCACCCATTCAGCCAGACCCTGCAATGATCCAAGCCCCTGTCATGAACCACACCTGCAATGCTGACCGGGTACTTGCGGCTGGGCCCAGGCTCTGCTCCCACTGATGGACAAGGACTCACTCAGCCATGGATCCAACTCATGTTTAATAGCACGGACTGTGTGGCAGGGACATGAGGTTGACTGATGGAGCCCTGCCCTAGGGACTCACAGTACATCCAGAGACACACGTCATTACAGCGCTGGGCATAAGTGCTGAAGCAGCCAAGTGCACAAGTGGGTATGGAGGCAGGACTGCTGAAGAGCAGAGGGGAAGGCAGCGCAGGCCAAAACAAGACTAGATGCTAACATAGCAGGCAAATGCCTGGAAGGGAGCTGAGACTGGCAAAGAGGCCTCCACTCCACCCTCCTGCATTAAAGCTGTCCCAGTGGCCCAGGGCTGCTGGTAAGCCCGTACGTAGGGAAGCACCCTTCTCTGCCAAGACACCCTCCCACTTATACTGAATAATGAAAGCAGCTGCTTCCTCCATGCAGCCTTCCTTAACTTCCAGTCCGGAGGATAGGGGACACAGGGAGCAGAGACCGGGGCAGGAGTCAGCAGACACCATAGGAGTTAGGTCCAAAGGGGCTGGCACAGCGGACACAGCCCAGTCCCAGCCAGCACTGAAGGGGGTGGTTTTGGGGGGGACTAGTTACAAGGACTGTACAAACTTGATGGGGATTTATCTATGCAACTCTTTCCAACTAGCGGGAACAGGCCAGGTGAGAAGGCGCTCCCCAACAAGGTGTTGGGATGCAGCCAAGAGCCCAGTGGGAGGCAGCCTCTGGGCCACTGAGGGAGTTGGAGAATGAGGGGCACAGGACAGAGGCCACTGTCCTGCTGTGCCCTGGGGTGGGGATTTAAGGGGAGCTGTTTGTGCTCAGACACGATAGATGCCAAGCAAGTGCATCTCCTGCCCAGCAACGGGGCAAGTGGACAGGGCACTACCTGGTGCACCCCATCTAGAGTGAGCTGGCAATACCCCACTATCCTGACAGGGGGGCCGTGGGGTTCCCTGGCCACGCAGACCACTTCATGACAAGGGGGCACTGCCACACCTGCCCAGGCTGTGTTCGGAATCCAGTGCTGTGGGTCGGGGCGTTGGACAGAATGGTGGCTCTCCTGGGGTCGCTGGGGTGTCCACTGCCCCCTGTGGGGTACCTAAGGATGCCTCCTGGCCTGCCTCTGTCTCAGAAACCTCCTCCTTTGTTTTCTGGGGTCCTGAACCCCCTGGGTTAGTGGGACCTGGTTTCTGGGCAGGGGGTTCAGCAGATTCTGCAACTGCAGGGACAGGTTTGGGGGCCGCCTCCCCTGGCTCGGAGGAAGATGGCCCCACAGGACCAGGACCAGTGCTGCCTGCAGAGCTGGACAAGGCAGGAGGCTCCGCAGGCCCAGGGCTGCTCTCCATGGCTAGCAGCTGCTCAGATAGAGCATTTCTAGATGCGGAATTGGAACTAGAAACAGTGGGGGTGGCCAGAGCAGCGGGGACAGACCTGGGGGGAGTGCCCATGTTGAGGGCCAAGGCCTCTGAGAACCTAGCTAAGTACTGTCTCACCACAGGCAGCTGTGGGGCCACTGGTGGCTGGCTGAAGGCCAGAGGCAAAGAACAGGGCCCTGCAGCGTGGTACTCAGCAAAGCTGTTTGGGTTTTGAATAACTTCCTCAAGATCCTGGCAAAAAAGCTCATAGTTGTCAGGCAGGGGCAGGTCCCCATCGAGGTAGGGGGCTGCCCACGCCCGGGCTCGGCCCGTCAGGCGCCCGAGGATCTCGCAGACGCGGCTGAGGTTGTCCCGGTAGTGCTCAAAGCGGAAGGACATGTAATCGCCCAGCTGGGCCAGAAAGCGGTCCAGCAGCCAAGGGGAGCCATCGAAGGTGCCTGGGTCCGAGCCGGGCACCCAGTGGAAGTCCACCCTGAGGGGCCGCGGGCCCATGCACATTGCCGGGGGGCCCCTCTCTGCGGGCTTACCGCCCACAGCACCACTCGCCGAGCTCTTCTGCTCCATGGTCGTGCGCACACACACAGGGTCCCCACAGCAGGGCCGCTCAATCCAGGGATCCACTAGAGGGGTGTACGCAACCCCAGGAGTGGTCCCGTCCTCCTGCCAGGGGTGTGCATTGGCGTAGTTGGCTGCCGCCCGGATGGGATTGCGAGGGCCCTGGCGCCGGCCACGAGGCATGCTGGGAGCAGACAGGAGCTGCCACGTCAACTAGAGAAAGAACGGGGAGAGGAGGGAGGGACGGCGCCCAGAGGGTGGGCAGAAGCGGCGCGCAGACACGACGGGACAGACGGCTGTGGAGGGGTGCTCCAGGCAAGTGCTGAGCGGGGAGCTGACCACTGCGGCCTCAGAAGAGCTGAGAAGAGCTGATGGGACTGTCAGACGCAGGCCACCATCCGAGGCGATCTGTCCAAAAACAAGGTGGGAAGAGTGGGAACTACGCCCAACCACCACCACTGGGAAGCCGACCCTGGGCCCCCACCAGGAGCTATCCATGCAAGGGGGCCCAGAGGCCGGCCTGGGAGGTCCCAGAAGGCAGGTACACGCCACCTGGGATGTTTCAAGGGCAAGATGTGATGGCGGTGATGTCAATCCCAGGAGAAGAAAAAGGGGGCCAGATCAGATCCCCCTGGGCTTTCTTGGACGGCCTGCCTGGATGGCTGTCAAAGAATTTCAGGAGGAGAGTGACAAGAACAACCTTCACTGACAGCTCTAGTCATGCCCAACACTGACCCCCGATGAGGCTGGTCCTCTCGCCACCCCCAAGGCACGGTGGTGAGTATGGTCACTCGTCTGTGGCCACACACAAGCCAAACAGTAAGTGGCAGAGGCAGCTGACCCCACCACACGTCACCACGCTATTTACAAGCTACGCTTCACAGTCCTGTGAACCGTCTCCCAGCTGCCCAAGCACTGTACCGTCAGGTGCAGAGTGTGTCATAAAATCTTTTTACGTCACAGCCCCAGAAGCATGGCAAGCACTACCTGTGTGCCTTCCAGCTTTCCCTCCACCCCCACACCCGTCCTGTGTCTCCCAGACTCATGTCGCTACTCACAGTGAAGCCACCCCCACCCCAAACACATCCTCCCTGCATTCCCCTCCCTGTCAACAGCCCAGAATCCGATCCCCTGAGTTAAATTCCACTTGCTCTGTCTACTCTCCCCACCCCAAGGTGGTCCCTGCAAAGGGCCTGGAGAACAGTGGCCATCACCCCTGAGCAGCACAAAGAAACGCAAAACAAAAAAGGAGGTGCAGTTCCCGTCGGATGCAAGGAGCCCTCCCGCAGTCCAGCCTGAGGGTAGCCACCTCCCCAGTCTCCCTGCAACACGAGGTCCACTCCTGGCCTGCACAGAGCGCTCTCTGCTTCACCCCTCCAGGCGCTATTTCCCCAACAAGCCCTCCACACACACACACACCCCGCCCCCCACTGCTCCACCGGCTCCCACCTAGGGGCGCCAGTCTGCACTCACCTTCGGGGCGGCTTCCCACGTGTTTACCTACCCCCATCTGCGGGAGCTCCTCCAGGGGGCACGGCCTGTTGGTCTTTCCGCCCAGGACCTCCCAGGGCGGCCTGCAGCATTTGGAACCGCCAGGGCCCCCAGCACCTGCCTCCCCAACCCCGCAACTCTGGTGGCGAGGCGGGGGGTGGGGGTCTTCCACCTGAAAGCCCGTCCCATCCTAACACTAAAAACACGCTAGGGCGGCAGAGACCCAAGACAGCAGGTAAATGCCGTCCAGTCCAGTTCCTCACCGAGCTCTGAAAAAACGGTGACCACGAACCACTCCCGCTCCTGACCCCTGTGAGGGGAGGGAGCCGCTGCCGTGCGCGCCCGGGACCCCGCCCCGCCTGGCTCTCGCTAATTCGGGGAGCGAGGTCCCCAGCCTGCCCGGTGCCGAGGGACCCGGCCCTTCCCCAGGACAGCACAGCGTGCGCCCGCGGAGCCGAGGCCGCGCCCGGTTCAGGCGCCGCCGCACGAAACCCACCTACCTGCGGCCACGCGGCGCCACGACAATCCGGTTCCCTCGACAGCGAGTCCGAGCGCACCTACAAAACGGACGAGACCGGCCGCCGTGAGGCGAGGCCAGGACCGGCGCGGACCGGGGTCGGGAAGGGACGGAAGGGCGCGAACCCCAACGCACTAACCCGCCGGCCGCAGCCTGCGAACCCAGCCACGAGCAGCTCGAGTCCGAGAACCGCCTTGTCCTGCGGCCACGCCCCCTGCGTGCGCGCAGCCGACCACTACGTCCCCACGCCGGCTCCCGGAACGCCCCTCGCTGGCCGCCCAGCCGCGCCGCGCCTGCGCCCTGCGTCGTGAAGCCTCGGTCGCGCAGGCGCTTCCGGGCCCTGCCAGCGGGGCAGCAGGGCGCGAAGGTTGATGGGAGGGCGCTCAGCTGGACGCCGCGCCGAGTGCCACGAGAGCAGAGGGGGGCCGCGTGCGCAGGCGCAGGAAGGGCCGAGTCCGAGGGCGGGCGGGGCCGCGTGCGCAGGCGCCCGCGGCATGCTGCGTTGAGGAGCGGCTCGGTGCGGCGGCATTGTGGCACCCACCTAGCTCTAGCTGGGACTCAGGGACAGACGCGGCGACCACTGCCCTGAGTTACTGCTGAGCGTCAGGAGGGATGTTGGGGGCCGAGGGCACCAGGGAGGGTTGGCACAGAGGGGCTGCAGCGCTTCCTGGACGGAGTGCCCGCAGAGTACCCGTAGCTGGAGACCCGGCAGGGGCCCGGGCGCGTACGTGTGCCCAGGAGCGACGCGGCGGGGCTGGCCCCGAGGACCGTCCCCTGAGGGCCCGGTTCCCTCGCCGTGGGCGGGCTGGCTCGACTCACCCCTTAAGGCTGGAACCCGAGCGGCTGCCCAGCCAGCGCCCCGCAACAGGGAGGGCCGGTGCGGGGGAGAGCTGTTGCCCTACGTGCGAGACCTCTAGCACCTCGTGCCCCGGGGCCCCCAGGTGGGGACAGGTTACCAGGGCCAAGGCGGCGGAGGTCACTGGAAGTGATGTAACACCAGCTCCCTTTCTGCCCTGGTCTAGCGACTTCTTTCATGAAACCATCTCTGAAATGTTATCTGCATTTACAGCCAAACTCACTTGCTTTGATCCTTGAAACGGAATCAAAGATTACACTGTACCTTCTCAGGGTTTGTGGGGCTTTCAGCAGCCTCGCCAAAAATAATAGAGGTGGCACCCAGCCAGGAAACGCCTCCTGGAAGTGTGAATGAAACTTGTATTTTTTGGTTGTGTCTTTCCTAATTGACCTGATAATTTAAACTTCCTGCTTCAAAGGAGAGGGGGAGTTCCTGACAGAGTTCCCGACAGTTTGGCAGCTAAGGCCAACTCAGGGCAGTCAGCGGAGAGTGGGCAGCAGACTTGTGCAAAACACCCAACCACACCCACCCAACTGGGCCACACCATCAGAAAATACCTTTTTGGGTCCAAAACTTAATTTTGTTATTCAGGCCATCTTCTATGTATATATATTTTTAATTGTGGTAAAATATACATAAAATTTATTTTAACCATTTTTAAGTCTACATTCAGTGGCACTAAGTATATTCATATTATTATGCAAACTTCACCACCATCATCTCCAGAACTTTTTCATTACCCCAAACAGAAACTGTCCCCATTAAACACTCCTCCTCACCACCCCTTTCCCAAGCTCCCAGTAACCTCTATTCTACTTTGTCTATATTAATTTGCCTATTCTAGGTACCTCGTATAGTTGGAATCACATATTATTTGCCATTTCACTTAGAAGAATGTTTTAAAGGTTAATCCATGGTGTGGCACCTATCAGAATTATTGTTCCTTTTTAAGACAATAATATTCCTTTGTATATATATACAACATTTTGTCTATCCATTTATCTGTTGGTGGACACTTGTGTTCCTCCCATCTTTTGGCTGTTGTGACTGATGCTGCTGTGAATGTGGGTATACAAATATCTGTGTGAGTCCCTGCTTTCAATTGTTTTCGGTATATACCTAGGAGTGGAATTGCTGGGTCATATGGTAATGCTATGTTTAACTTTTTGAGGAACTGCCAAATTTTCTACAGTGGTTGCATGAGTTTTCATTCCCGCCAGCAATGCAGAAGGGTTCCAATTTCTCCACATCTTCACTAACAGGTGTTCTTTTCTGCTTTTTCTTTTTTCTTTTTTTTTTAAATAATGGCCATCTTAATGGGCATGATGTGGTACCTTGTGGTTTTGATTTGCATTTCCCTAGTGACTAGTAATGTTGAGCTTATGGACCTTTCATGTGCTTATTGGACCTGGATGTGTGTTTGAACTGGGAGGCCCAGAGGCAGTCGTCAGGCTCTGAAGTGTTCAGGGTTGGTGTCAGATGTGTGGCTCCCCAGAGCCAGGGCAGCAACAGAGACACGCAGCCCAAGAGGTAACGCCAGCTGCCTGAGGACTGCCAGCCTGTTAAGCCTGCCTGTGCTGCTTGCCCCTGGACCTTCCTCAGGGCCCGTCCCTAGAGCCAGCTGGTGGACAGCAGAACCCAGAACCATTCCTGCCATTTCTTTGTTCAAATTCGCTCTGGTCATTCCTACCTTAATTCTTGTAGTGCAAGAAATCACTCCAGCTGTCACCCAAGTGTCTTCCTTTCTCCCTCATTTTTGAATAATATTTCTGGGTTGGCTTTCTTTCTGAATGTAGATTTCATTCCATTTCTTCTCACCTTCATTTTTTCGATGTGCAGTCAGACACATGTAATGTGTCCTTATTCCTCCGACTGTTTTCACAGTTTCCTCTTTGTCTTTGATTTTCAAGAGTTTGACCATGATATGCCTGGCTGTTTGTTTGTTTTTATGTTTATACTGCTTGAGATTTGTTGGGATTCTTGGATCTATAAGTTGATCCAAAATTCATGAAATTTCAGGTCATCATTTCTTCAAAATTTTTTTATGCCCCATTCTCTTTCATCCCTCCGAAGCACCATTATATTAAACTTTATTTCTTTTTTTTAAAATAATTATTTATTTATTTGGCTGTGCCAGGTCTTAGTTGCGGCACGTGGGATCTTTGTTGCTGCATGCAAGATGTTCGTTGCGGCGTGCAGGATCTTTTAGTTACGGCATGCAGGCGCTTAGTTGCAGCAGGTGGGATCTAGTTCCCTGACCAGGGATCAAATCCGGACCCCCTGCACTGGGAGCTCGGAGTCTTAACCTCTGGACCACCAGGGAAGTCCCTAGACTTTCTACTGTGGTCTCTCAGATCCATATTACCTCTATTGTTACTCTCTATTCTTTTGATTGGAGAATTCTTATTTATTTGTCTTCAAGATCATTGACCCTTTCTTTTGCCATCTCTAAACTGTTCTTAAAATCCGTTAAAGTCCATCAAGTAACATTTTCATTTATTGTTATACTTTTCAGTTTTAGAATTTCTATTTGGTTCTCTTTGACCATTTCCGTTTCTCTGCTAAAATTCTCTGTGGTCATTCATTATGGCCAATTTTTCCCTTGAGAAATTACATATATTTATAAAAGCTGTTTTAAAATTTAATTCCAGGGACTTTCCTGGTGGCACAGTGGTTAAGAATCCGCCTGTTGGGGCTTCCCTGGTGGCGCAGTGGTTGAGAGTCCGCCTGCCGATGCAGGGGACGTGGGTTCGTGCCCCGGTCCGGGAAGATCCCACATGCCACGGAGCGGCTGGTCCCGTGAGACATGGCCACTGAGCCTGCGCGTCCGGAGCCTGCGCTCCACAACGGGAGAGGCCACAACAGTGAGAGGCCCACGTACCGCAAAAATAAATAAATAAATAAATAAGTAAAATAAGAATCTGCCTGCCAATGCAGCAGACACAGTTTCGAGCCCTGGTCTGGGAAAATCCCACATGCTGCAATGCAACTAAGCCTGTGTGCCACAGCTAATGAGCCTGCACTCTAGAGCCTGTGAGCCACAATCACTGAGCCCACATGCCACAACTACTGAAGCCCACGTGCCTAGAGCCCATGCTCCACAACAAGAGAAGCCACCACAATGAGAAGTCCACACACCACAACAAAGAGTAGCCCCCTGCTCTGCAATTAGAGAAAACCCGTGCGCAACCACAAAGACCCAATGCAGCCAAAAATAAATAAATGAATAAATTTATTTTTTAAAAATTTAATTCCAGGGCTTCCCTGGTGGCGCAGTGGTTGAGAATCTGCCTGCTAATGCAGGGGACACAGGTTCGAGCCCTGGTCTGGGAGGATCCCACATGCCGCGGAGCAACTAGGCCCGTGAGCCACGACTACTGAGCCTGCGCGTCTGGAGCCTGTGCTCCGCAACAAGAGGCCACGATAGTGAGAGGCCCACGCACCGCGATGAAGAGTGGCCCCTGCTTGCCACAACTAGAGAAAGCCCTCGCACAGAAACGAAGACGCAACACAGCAAAAATAAATTAATTAATTAATAAAAACTCCTACCCCCAACATCTTCTTTAAAAAAAAAAAAAATTTAATTCCAACATCTGGATCATCTTGGGGCTGGTTTCTAGGAGCTGCTTTCTCCTCCTGGCTAGGAATCACATTTCCACGTTCCTCACACATCTAGTCATTTTTAGTTGCGTTCTGGACACTGATGGCATTTTGTAGAGCCTTTGGAGTCTGTTATCTTCTGAAGTGTGTTGGCCTTTGTTTCAGCAGGCCTTCCACTTTGAACTCTTGGGGGCATGGTTTTATTTTTGTGAGGGTGGATCTGTTGCAGTTTTGCCTTTAGTCCTACACAAACCCATTAGTCTTGGAACCTAATTTTTTCTCCTAAGGTGTGGACTTGCTATAGTTTCAGGGGAAGGCCCACAGTGTTTGCACAGCCCCTGTGACTTGGTGGGACTTGAGATCCAAACTCTCTGTTCCCCTGCAGTGGATGATCACTGAAATCTCTGCTCTCTCCTCCTTGAGGCTCGCTCCCACACAAGCAGTTCAGTCATCAACCAAGGATCTGATGGGAGTTTACATGCAGGTTTTCAGGGATTTTCTCCCTCATATCCAGATGCTCTGGCTGACCCCAGCTGTTCTCTGGCACCTCAAGCCAACAGGACTACAGCTTCCTGTTCCTATTCTGGTCACTGGTGCCCTGCCCTAGGGAGGACCCTTAGGGGGAAAGCATATACACGCGAATCTCACTCAGTGCATTTCTTTTTCCAGTGGCTGGATTCCCTCTAGTTTTTTTTTTTTTTTTTTTGCGGTACACGGGCCTCTCACTGTTGTGGCCTCTCCCGTTGCGGAGCAGAGGCTCCGGACATGCAGGCTCAGCGGCCATGGCTCACGGGCCCAGCCACTCCGCGGCACGTGGGATCCTCCCGGACCGGGGCACGAACCTGTGTCCCCTGCATCGGCAGGTGGACTCTCAACCACCGCGCCACCAGGGAAGCCCCTCCCTCTAGTTTTTGATTGCTTTTGGTTGATCTTCAATGCCTTCAGACAGTATCTTTTCTATTTTGTGTGGAGTTGATCACTTTTATTTGCAAAAAAAGTTAGCTTTATACAAGCTGCTCAGACACCACCCAGACCAGCCCCTCTGCCCCCTGTACATCTGTCTCACAAGCACCAATCCAGCTATGCCTGCCTGTATTAAGACTCACAGCACCTAGTGGAACAGACCTGGCCTTGGAGCAGACCTGGCCTCCTGCTCCCCTGTGTGGCCCTGGCACATGAGAGCTGGAGGAGGAAAGCTGCAGGAAGTCAGGTCGGCTCTGAGCTGCAACCCTTTCCATGGACACAGGGTATGTGGAGCTCAGACCTTGCAAAGCAGGCTCCTCGGACCTGTCAGGACGGAAAACACAACGTAAAGGCTTCATGCCCAGGTTCATCAACAGCTGTGCCTTGAGCACCTACTACACACCAGGCACCATGCTGGGGACAGAGACACAAGGAAGGGAGGCTCCTTTAGGGCAAGAGAGAAACACCATTCCAGGAAGGCCTCCTGGAGGGAGAGCCTGGCACTGAATCATAACCAAGGAGGGGGGCTGGCCAGGCAGAAGGTGGAGGCAGTCTGGCAAAGGCTTAAGGGGCAGGCGTGTGCCGTGGGGGAAGTGATCCCACTCTCTGCCTCCCCGCGGTAGGACCTGGTCCTCGCAGCCCTATAGGGCAGGTGGGGAGGGCCTCCCGGTGCAGTTCCTCACCCGGTGTGCCCAGGCATGCACCTCTGGGAGGAGGCAGGCGCCGGGCGGGCCTCTGACCTGCAGAGAACGGCTGATGTGAACAACACTCCACTTGTACAATGTGGCCCCTTTGAAAACCAGATACTCCCTGAGCTATGGAAACCCAACCGCTTGCTGAGCGTCAGGACGTTATTATTATAATCACCCGGCCCAGTTCCAGCCACCGGGGCAGGACAATGCGCCTTTGAGGCTGCAGAGGGCTCGCCTCCCATCCACCCTCTCCCACAGGCAGGGGCCTGGCCGCAACTTCATGCCCCACGGGGCACCTGGGGGTCTGGGCATCAGCCTTCTCACTTGTCAGGTGGGGGCCCAAAGAAGACACGTCCAGATGTTGCTTCCATTGCCTCCTGTTCTGTCCCACATCTTGACCCTGGTAGCTCAGGAGCCACTTACATCTGCTTTGGGGGAACTTATGCGTATGAAAATTCTTCAAAGATACTAAGACCATCAGGGGCCATTAGTCATTCTTGCCATCATGGGCTGCATGCCTCGATAACATAATTATGAAAAGGGGGCCCGTGGGGGGCCGTGCCCAGTGCCTGGAGCCCTGGCTGGGTCAGTGGCTGGTGGCCAGGCAGGGAGCTGGGCCCTGCAGGCTCCTGACCCCCAGCTGCTACGTAACAAGGCCACAGTGCCTGTTGCTCATGGTTCCACTTTATTCCCAAGCTTTTGGTGTTACTTGATCATCAATTTTATGCCATAAAGATCCCACATTCATTAGGAAAAAAAAAAAAAAACCTAGCAAAACTAATTTCATGGAACTGCAGGCTGGATCACTGTCCCATGAAACCCTAGAGGCCAGAGTCTCAAGGCTTGAGCCAGGCCTGCCTCTCCTGTTTGCTTCTGCTGTTGCCGCTGGGAAGCCCTGGGGCAAGGCTGGGGCAAGGCTGGAGCAGGACCAGCCAGGCAGTAAGGGCTCGGTGGTTCCTGAGCTCACCTGCTTTCGTCAGGATTGGGTGTTCACCCTGCGGGTGCCCTGTCCCCAGTGGGGGTCAGCTCCAAACAACAGGCACGCAGAGGGTGGTGGTCCTCCTGCTGCCCACTTGGACGGTGCTGGTATGGCTGCTGGGACCCGGGCTTGGGTTTCGGGATTAGGGACACCCGAGCACCATAAGCCACGTTTGGCTGGGATTAGGCGGGCTCAGCTCTAAGATGCTCTGCTGGCCCTGGGAAGGCACAGGTGCTTGGCTGGGGCCCAGGACGTGCAGGGTTCCCAGAGCCCTCGGGGCAGGCCCAGAAACCCGAGAGATCTCCAGGAGCTGGGCCGCAGGGAGGGCCGGCCAATGGGGAGGAGTGAGCCTGGGGAGAGCAAATGGGGAGAGCGGGGGTCTGCATCAGGGCAGACTAGGCTGTGCTTCCCCCAACAGATGTCAGACCCAGGTCTGAAGGCCACAGCCCACCTGTCCTGAGGCCGAGCTCCTGCAGACCAAGAAGCAGCATCTGTAAAACAGTCTTCTCCCTCCCAGTGTTGCCCAAAAGATCCGGTGTATCAGCAGGAGCGGGTCTCCTCCCGGACCCTGGCTACTCAGGGCGGACAACCCAGCTACTGTCCCCAGGCACCATGGCACCAGCCCAAGGGGGTGCCATCTGTGGCCATCGGGATCAGGCATCGCTTCCACCAAAGACGTTTCCCGACAGGACTGCGTCAGCAGAGGGATGTGCTGTGGGACCTTGGCGCTACAGCAGAGACAGGGCAGGGGACACTCGTGGGGCTGTTTGGGATGTGGCCACCTCGGGCCCAGGCACCCTGCTGGGCTTGTTCGCCCCGGGGGGGCGTGGGGGCATCTCCCAAACTGTTTCTGGCAGTGACTGGCCCACAGCGTCCCCCCACGTGCACCCGGGCTAGGACCCAAGGGTGGGCTGAGCAGGACCGGTGGGCGCTGACCTGAAAGGAGGTGGGCAGTGGAGCTCAGGGCAGGCTTGGTCAAGCTGGGCAGGAAGAGGCCATGGCTCAGGTGAGAGCAGCCAGGGGCCCTGGGCTCCCAGAGGGGCTCAGGGATGAGTGGGGGCAGCCTGGGGCTCTTGGTGGCCTGGCCCAGACCCGGCCACCACGGAGGAGCCTCTCATGGTGGACTCGTAAGAACCAGATGCTTCCGTGAGTGATGTGAGTGCCGGGCACTGAGGCCTCACTGTGGTGGGTGCCCTGACTGGGGTGGGCCGGGCGCCCAGAGCCTGAACAGGGTCCGCAGGGCTCAGTCATGCGGCCTGGTGGCCCTGGGCCTCTGGACAAGCGCACTGCCCAGCCTACTCACGGCGTCCCTCTTGCAGGGCCCTGGGCCACCTGCACTGCATCAGCTCCTGGAAGCTCAACGTCAGGCAGTGAGCGGTGGGTGAGGGTCTTGGGCCCAGCACTGGGGCCTGCTTCAGGCCAGGACACCAGCCACGTCTCTGAGCTTCTGCCTGGCTTGTGGCCACAGGACAGATGCCCCGACCTATTGGCACCACCTGACAATGGTTGTTTCTCACAGGGCAACTCCGCCTGGAGGGTCCCTGGCTGGACCTGGCGGTCACCTACTCAGCCAGGCCTGCCGCCGCGTGAAACTATGGCTGAGGCATGTGTGGGGTGGGTGTTCCCTGTTACCCACCCAGCAACACTGGGGGTCCCCACATGGCTGTGGGATGCTGGGGGGCACCCCCGGCCTCCGGAGGGTGTGCAGCCCTCAGCCCAGCCCTTGAGGACTGGTCACCCTCCCCTGTGTATCTGCCTCCCCGGGGGCCCGGGACCTCGGGGACAGCACCTCAGGGGGCTGGGGGAGGACTGGGGTGGCGGCAGAGGGCTTTCCAACGGAAAGAGAGGCAGGGGAGGGGTGGGCTGGCCCCAGCGGCAGCTCCCCCACGTCACTGCAAAACCCGCAGCCACAGATGAGTGCAGGACATCGCGGGGTCATTATAGGTTACACAGAACAATCCGAGGAATTAAAGTCATATTTTCATTGCATCGTAAAAACATGCCAAGGTGCAGGAGGCGGCCCTGGGCCCAGGTGGAGAGCACCTGGCCTGTGGGGTTCTGGCTCCTCCCTACGCTCCCTGGGAGGAGGGATTGGAGCCGGGCTTTGCCCAGGGAGGGGTCTCAGGCCATGCAGTGAGCGACCCTGGAGCCAGGCAGGCCCGAGGGACACACAAGCAGGACAGAATGCCCTGTGCCCAGCTCCGGCCTGAGACCCAAGAGTACAGTGGGTGCCTCCCCAAGTGCAGGGGTGGGGGGACTGGGGGTCAGCGAGGGAAGCCTGGGTCTGCACACCCCACCCCACTGGAGCCCCCAGGGCAGGGGGCACGAGGGACATGGCTGGGCCCTTTGTGGCTCCTGATGTTTGTGAACAGGCCCAGGCCCCTGCCTGGGACGGGGAGGGGGTGAGCCCCGCGTGGGGGAAGGGCCTCCACACTGGCGGTGCCCCAGGGCTGTCCAGTGCCCCAGGGCTGTCCCGAGCACCGTGGGGGCTTTGTTCTCCCTTCGGTGGCCACACAGGCTGCTTGAACTGGCCAGAGAGAGGATGTCGCAGGCACAGCTGGATGGAGGCTGCCCTGGGAAAGGGGCTGCAGGGGGACCAACATGGGGTGGCCGCCTGGCAGGTGCGTGGGGCTCCCAGCCCGACTGCATCACCCGGCATCACAATAAGCCGCGAGACCGCCTCAGGTCCCTCTTTGGCCCCATGCGGCCATCCCAGTGCCCAGGGCCCCCCCTCCCATCCCGGTCAGCTGACCCCGCAAAGCCCACCCCCTGCCTCCAAGGCCGGGAGGCCACGCCCAGCGCAGAGGGAACCTCCTCGCGGGGCCACCAGCCGGGCGTTAAACGGGACACGGCTGATCGCGCTGCATTTGTCAAGAGGCCTGGCCCCTCCCGGCACTTGGCGTCTCAATGGGGCGTCTGAGGGCCGCTGCACACGCTTCACGCGAGCGGCGTCTGAGTTCCCGCAGGCCCATTAAGGCGCAAAGACATTCCTTTGTTCGCTGACAAGCAGGGTCCCACCCAGGGCTCCCAGGCAGCAGACTAAGTGATGTTTTCTTAGGGAAGACACAAGATTAACCGCTGCTAAAGCCCCAGTACAATGCTGGGCCCTGCCCGTCGCTGTCAGCGCCATCTCTCTGAGGTGACTGACAGGTGCCGGGGGCCTCCCTCCCCGTCAGCCTCCATGTGCTAGATTAGCCTGAGCTCAGCCGACAAGCTGGATGGGGCCCCCGGGAAAGTGGAACATTCGGGGGACAGGGCCTCAGCACCATCCCACTCCTGTCACCGGCCATGGTGCTGGCAGGTGGCTCTGGAACACAGCCTGCGTTCCCAGGAGGCTCTGCTCCAGGAGGAAAGGCGGGGTCCTCCGGGGCGGGGTGCTGGGGACCCCCTGCACGCTGACCCCGGCACAGCATGACTCGGAAGGGATTCCCCATGGTGACGGACAGCTGGCCACCCCAGGCGCGTCGGGGACATCATGGGCAGGGCACGCTTCCGGAAAACACCCTCTTTATTTGTGCCCTGGAAATGCCAGTGGACTCGGACGTGGGCAGCCCGCGGGGGGTTTCTGAGCAAGTCGTCATCATCTGGCATGGGCAGGGGTGCGAGATGCAGGCCTGGGCCATCCCTGCAGGGCGCTCGGCGGTTGGTCCAGATGCACTGGGCAGGGGCGCGGCTCGCCCGGGCTCGGCCTCCAGCATCCTGCCTGCCGAGGATGGGGGTCAGCATGGGGTGGCCCCGCGTCCCCACACCCGCCCGCACACAGGGACTCTCGGGGAACAGAGGAGAAACCAGCTGAGAGGTGGCCCTGCCCCACCAGGTCGTGCATAACTGTTAGAAACACCCTGAAATGATAAAGCTCATCAGAGGCAGCCCTGTCCAGGAGCTGTGGAGGAGCCAGTGCCCTGGGTGCCCCAGGAGAGGCTCTGGGCCTGGCCCACTGCCCACTGATCCTCTGCCGTGGCTTGGCCCCTCACGCCCACCTGTGGGCATCCCGTGGGCGCTCACTGCTCTTCCACAGTCCCCCAGGGCCTGCGGGACCCCAACCCAGGAGGGGCCGACAGCCAGGGGATGCCCCTCTCAGGCTGACAGGAGGAAAGGCCCCAACCACAGGCATCCCCTTGGCTGGGGTCAGGCAGGGACTTGCTTATTTCCTCCTAGATGAGGCTCAAGCCAAACATCACACCCCGGGGCTTCGGGCAGCCCACTCAGCCCGGCTTTGCAAAGTCTAACAGAACCAGACTGCGGGCGGCTCTGAGCACGAGGCTGCGTCTCCACCTTCTGGGCAAGAGAGAAAGGAGCTGGGCTGTTCTGAGCGGGGCAGGTGGTAGGGAGGCCCAATGAACATTCCACACCCCGAGTCCCCAACCCCCCCGCCCCCAGGACAGGCGCTACGGGGTGACCCCGGCCTCCAGACACCGCCTGCACATGAGGAGTAGCAGCAACCCGGCTGGGGTCTAGAATGCCCTGTGGGGGGTGGGGCCCTCTCGGCAGGTGCAGCTTCTCCTGTACCTGGAGAGTAATTCACAGTGGCACCCTACTCCCCTTAAATATAGGACCTACCCCACATGCATACCTGGCTCTGAGCCTCCGCTGAGCCTGGCTGTGGGGGCAGAAGTCATGCTGAGCACCCTGGGTCTAGGGATGGCCGCTTAGCCTCAGCAGCCGGTCACGGTGGGGTCCAGGCCCGAGCGCTTGGAAATGCGCAGCTTGGCCACCTCCTCGGCACAGGTTGGGTGGATGCCCACCGTCCGCATCACCTGCTGGTAGGAGGCCCCACACCTGCACACCGGGGACAGGGGATTCGGGGGACGAGTCAGTGCAGGGAGGCGTGTTCGAGTGCCCCCCACGCCCCCATCCTCAGGTGGCAACACACGGGGGAGAGCTGGGAAGTCACGGTCTCATCACTGTCCCCCAGCTCTAGCCCCCATCCTCTCTTCTCCAGCTGGCATCCAGGAACACCTGCCAACACCTATGCTGGTCTCGCCCCACCTCCCTTGGAGCAAACACCCCGAGCCTGCAGCAGCCAGGCAGCCCCACCTCGGGCCCACCTCCCACCTGCCTGGCCTGGTCTCCTGCTGCCCCCAGCCCACCAGACACAGGCCCACTCACCCTCCTCTCTGAGTCTAGCCCCCTCCCTCTGCTTCACCCCAGCCCTCCTGCCTCTGACAGCCCCTCACCAGCTGCCTGGCCTCTTTACACCCAAAAACCCACCCCCACCAGAGCTTCCACAGCATGGGCCCCGGGGCCCCGCCATGCACAGCCTGCAGCTGGGACTGGCCCCACAGGACACATGCCCCCGGGGAGGCCCTCCCAGCACACTTGATGCCGAGGCCTTGCTCCTGACTGCCTGGGCACTCAGCTCCGAACCCTCATTCTGAGCAGAGAAGACCCACCGTGCCCCTCAGGGCTGTCTGGGGACACAAACCTGTTCCCCCCGATGGCCCGGCCAGAGATGGACATGGCCACCTCTCAGGTGACTGAATGGACCCGTCCCGTTGGGCAGACCATCTCTGAAAACATGACCACGAGTGACCCTGATGCGGCAGACTTCCGACAGCAGTGCCGCTGACTTTCGGGGGACCCCAGCCTGAGTGTCACGTAACGGCCGACATTCCTGTGGACTTACTTGATCCCCAGAGCAAATCCTTGAGTAACTTCGCCAGCATTGGGGCCAAGGAAGTGCAGGCCCAGCACCAGCTGTGGGGGCTCCCGCAGACACACCATCTGAAAGGCACACAGTCAGCAGGGGCATGCGCGGCTGTGGGGGCTCTCTCTCATCCTGGCCAGGCCCACGGGGATGCTCACCTTTATGTAACACTGGGACGCGTCCCGTTCAGGCACCACGAACTCCAGTGGTTTATAATATGCGTGATAAACCTGGGTGACAAGACACGGATTCCTGGGTCAGCGGCTGCAGCAAAATAAGCTCCAGTGTCATTTTATAGCTCGACAGGCTGTGGGCACAGTGAGGGGGGGGCCGGAACTGCCTGCTCAGCCCGCAGGTTGTGGTCTGGGGCAAGGACAAGGCTCGGCTGGCCTCGGAGGCACCCCTCCCCTCCCAGCACGGCACCCTGCAGACAGACCCTCTCCCACCAGGCCCAAGACCCCCAAGAACTACAGCAGCAGAACGGTTGCCAGACTGGCCACCCTGACTTGACCCAGAGCCCGAGGCTCAGTGCAGGCACAGGCACCGCCCAGGAGCACAGCCCAGGTGGACGCTGCAGAGAATGGACGGGGCGACCGCGGGCAGTGGAAGGGGGGCCCGGCCGCCCATCTGGCCTCCCTCGGGCACCTCGGTGCTTGCCGGGCCCTCACTCGAGCCAGGAGGCGGGGCGGGCGCGGCCCCCACCGGAGCTGCTGGACAAAGGCTTTCAGCGCCTGAGAAGGGCCGATAGCGCATTCGGGGCTGCGGCCGAGTAAAAAATAAGCAGAGCCCTCACATGTGCTGCACAGCCATTATTAATTAATGCAGCTTCAGAGAATATTGTTCTAACGAAGACAGAATTGAAAAGAAAACAAACAAAGGGCATTTGACCATTCAACATTGTGAAACATAAAACAACATCACGGAATGCCATGGACACATGTCCCAGGGCACTTGTGATGAATCGAACAAAAATAGCAAATAAAGTGCCGTTGATGGAGGGGACCGGGGCGCAGGGATGCAGGGCAGGCACTGGAGCCCGGGGCGCTCATTCCCAAAGGGCCCCTGGCCGCTCTGGTGGCCACGTGGGTCCGGTTTCTCCCAGCCCGCCTGCAAGCTGCCACAGCACCCACAGCCCACCAGGCTACCTGGGGCACACACCGTGGCCAAAGCAGACCCCAGAGAAACCCCCGTCTGATAACAAAGCCCTCCCTCCGGGGTGGATGCCTGGGTCTGGGCTGTCAGAGGCCCATGAGGACCAGACTCATGGAGGAGGCACAGGGCCAGGCGGGGGCAGAAGGGCAGGGGTGGAGGCGAGCAGAGGTCGGAGGGCAGGAGGAGCCTTTCAGGTCAAGGCAGATATGCACCCCGCTGAGGTGGGCCGCAGCCCAAAGGCCCCCTCATTCCCGGGGCTGCCTGCCAGCACCGCCAGCCCATCACAGCCATCGTTCCGGGCCCCACGCCCCGCCCTGCCAAGCTGCAGGCCCCGGGAAGCAGGACGCCAACACTCCTGCTTGCCGCGGGCCTCTGTGGGGGACGGCCATGATGGGGTGGAGGGCCACACAGGCCTGTGTCCTGGCAGACCCCTCCCCGGGGCCCTGACTCACCTCCACACGCTCCTCTCCATGGCGAGCCACGGCCTCCTCCTCTGACAGCCCCACACAGCCATACTCCAGCGGTGTGAAGACCGTCGTGGGGACCTGGAGGGTGGGCCAGGATCAGGCACCAGGGTGAGGACCCCACTGGGGTACACCGAGAGCAGTAGTTGCAGGCTAGTCCCTGGATGGGAGACCCTCTCTCTTGTTCCCAGGCTGCACCTCACACACAGGCACACACACACACACGCACATGCTCGCACGCACAGACACACGTGGACCCCCAGAACGAGCTGCAGCTCCCGCAGGCTGGAAGTGGTGTCTGAAGAGAGGGGCACTCACGTTGTCATAGTCCATCAGGTCTGAGGACCGACTGCAGAGCCGCTGGGCTAAGAGCCTCCCGGCCATGATAGCCGTGGGCGTCAGCTCTGGCCGCCCCTGGAAGGTGGGAGCACGGGGTTACTTCAGCTTGACCTTCAGTGGGGGTACCGCCTTCCCAGTGGGGCGTCTCCCCCAGACACATTTTGCCTCTGCTTGTTCCCGCATGCTCCCCTCTGTCCTGCTCGGGGGAGACACCTGTGGTCACGGCCCCTTCCCTGGAAAAGGGGGTGAGCCGCTAACGAACCCGGCCACACTGGCCATACCGCCCGTACCCACTTGTGACTTCTCTCAGGACCCCTCCTTCACGTCAGTGCCTTTGCAGAGCTGCCCCCACAACAAAGCTCAAAAGGAACCCAGCCACCATTTACCCATTCGCACTAACGGATTCGGGCTAAGACGGGCCCTGGGAGCAGCAGTGGGCTCCGACACACAGCTTGTCTGGAACGTCAAGCCCATTACCGAGCCCAGATCGGACACCGTTCCATGGAGGCCTCTGCCCCAGGGTGTGTCCTGCCGGGGAGCAGGGGGTGGCACAGCCCCCGTGTCCCCACACGCATCGGCCTGGGGCTGGCTGCCAATCACCCCTGCAGCAGCAGGAAATGCAGATGTTGTTTGACATTCCAGAAATGAATGGAGATCGGCAGCGATAAAGCCGCGTAGGCAGCCCATGCATTCCACCGGCCTGACTAACGGGGACACAGCCCACACGGCACACGGCACACAAGGTCTCCCTGAACCACGGCCTCCCCTCGCCAGACCCCTGGGGGTTAACGCTTCTTGCTGCTCAGAGTGACCTTTCTGAGGGAGCAGGCTGAGTGTTTTAAGACACAGCACTGCCCAGCTAAGCGGTCAGGTCCCCAGGGCAGCGAGCAAGCGTGAAGCCTTGTCCACACCAATGGGTCGACTAGGTGGCCAGATGACCCAGCGGGGGGGAGCGGCTGGAGCTCTGACGCACCCAGCGGGCTGTCCCCGTGGTCACAACACAGGGGTTTCCCATGCAGCATCTCATGAGCCTGGGTTCATGGGGGGCTCGAGGCTCAAGCGGCAGCCAACTGGCTCCCATCTGAGCACTGGCCACAGCGGGGGCGGCCCTTCCGTACAATGGGGACACCAGGGCCAGGCTGTAGTGCAGGACAGACTGTCTCCAGATGAGCAGGCTGGCCCTTCGGGAACAAAGGGAGGCCCAGCCGTGCATGGCCTCCCCACCCCGCCCGTCTCCACTTGTGTGCCAGGCTCTCTGGAAGCCCCCCACCTATCACAAGCTGCAGCAGAGGCTGGGGAGGCTGAGGGAGGGGCGGTCCCACAGCATCGATGACGACTGCCACCTTTCTGACCCCCACACTGAGCGTCTCCTGACACCTGAAATAGCTCATTTGCTTGTCAACTCTGACTGTGACAGAACATCACCTCCACGAGGGCTGGGACTTCTGTCTATTCCTGCAGTGACCCCAGAACCCAGAAAAGTGTCTGGTGCTCAATGTGTGAAGAATGAACATAAACTAACAACACGGTGGGTTTCACAGCACCCCCAAACTCATGTCCCCCCAGAACCTCAGACTGTGCCCTCCTGGGAAGTTGGGGTCTTTGCAGGGGTAATTAAAGTGAGGATTGACATGAGGTCAGCCTGGATTCAGGCGGCCCTAAATCCAGGGACAGGCAGGCCCCGGAGGAGATGCTTGTGAAGATACCCGGGGCCTCAGAAGCTGGACCTGGTGAGGAGGGTCCTCCCCAGAGGAGGGAGCGCAGCCCTGATGCCTTGACCTCGGATTTTGGGCCTCCAGAGCAGGCGGGAACAAATTCTGCTATTCTGACCACCCAGTTCGTGGCACTTTGTGGCGGCACTGTGGAGAGGCCTGCTAGGTTTGGGGGCCCAGCCTATGATTGGGACCCTGCCCTGGCTGCCCTCCTCGGGACGTGATGCACGCGTGCAGGACAGGCCGACTGATCCTGAGGCGCCGGGGCTCATAGCTGAGCAGCCCCTGGTGTTGCTGGGCCCGTAAGGGGGGCCACTGACCGATGCCTCCCAAGCTGGGCTCATGGGGGTGATGACCGCCCAAGATCAGAGGTAAACCGAGGCCAGGAGGTCAAGGCCGCTCCATGGTGTGCAAACAGACACCATCCCTCAGAGCTGACCCATGAGGAGCTTCACGGCAGGATCTGTGGACGGTGTCCCCTTGTCCGCCCGCCCGTCCACAGAGAGGAGGAGCGTGGAGGCGGTGGTGATGCCAAGTCCTCCTGGGGCTCAGCGCAGAGCCCGTGAGAGCCACAAGGCGGGGGTACAGGGTTGGGGGACGGGGTGGGGGGAGGCAGCGGTGCAGGCCTTACCTCCGCCACGTCTCCGATGGCATAGATGTGGGGGACTGAGGTGGCTTCCTGGGCGTCAACCAGGATCTTCTGAGTGTTGGGGTTGGTACGCACACCAGCCTTCTCCAAATTCAGACCTCTAGTTTCTGGAACTCGGCCTGAAGGACACAAAGAGCAAGACTGGGAGGTTTTCGTTAGTGGTTCTGACCGAGATTCCTTGTTTTATTTAAAACTCTTCTCAGAATGTCCACTTAGAATTGGTAAGATATCAAAGCACCAACAGCGCCAAGGGCCTCAAACACGTGCTCACACATGTATGTACGTACACACACACGTGTGTATACATGTGCACAAACACCTGTATAGAGACTCAATGAAAGGACGGAGCAGGAATGGGGAGGAAATGGGGTGGATGGAGAGTCAGCAACAAGACTCTCCTAAACACATCCTATGATACAATTTTGTTTCTTTAAATCATCTACACAGTTTATACATACACATATTCAAAAAGTAAAATTAAACGTGGAAAAAATCCCTATAACCCGTAAACAACCTAAAACAAAGGGGCCTATTGTAACAGAACACGTGGAAAGACAACTCGGGAGACCCTGCGAACCCACATTGGAACTGTACCTCCGAGGGTCACGTCCCCACAAGTGAAGATACTAACAGGTCCTACGTGCCACTCAAAGAGGACAGTTCAAACTCGGTAACGTCAACTTTGAATTGGAAATTCATGATTTTTTAAGAATACAAGGCTCCTGGCTCTGACCACAGAAATGGTGTAGAAGCAGCAGCAACGAAAGGGCGATGTGCCCCCAGCCCCAGACTGTGATCCCTAAGCCCCTCCCCGTTGAAGGGGCCAGACTCCAAGGTGCCAGGTACCCCAGGCCACATGGTGGAGTGATGGACAGGAAGGATCAGCACGGCCACAGGCTCAGCCCGACAGGACCTTGCAGCCTCTGAAGGCATCAGCCCAAGGGGAAGTCGGAAACAGGACCCAGGCTTCACAGACACTGGGGCCCCATCCCCTGAGTGCATTTCCCAGCAGGGGTGTCTCAGGGTCCTCACGTGGCCCCCCAGGCTGGCCTCTGCCCCCACCAAGACACCCCTCCTGCAGCTTGTGCGAGGCAGGACGGCGCTCCACGTTGGTTTACCTCTCTCTGCCACCAGGCTGTGGCCTCGTGTCCCCACATCTGGCAGCGGCCGTTCCCCCGGCACCCATGGCGTGCGAGCTGACCCAAAGGAGGCAGACAGTGTGCACGACCTCGCCCCCCCACTCCCGGGGCAGCCCCAGCTCCGAGACCTCCAGGGCCTGCACTGCACACCCACCCATCCTTGCAGGCAGTCAGCGCACGAACCCTGCTCTTGGGGGAGAGGCCAGGAGGGGCAGTGCCAGGCACTGCCGGTTCCGTGTGCTCACAGCCTGGGCCCCGTCACAGCTGAGCTGCCTCACCACCCTTTCTCTCCCGGTTCAGACGATGTGGCCTCGTCGAGCCAGGGCGGCAAGGGCCGCTCTTCCTGCCCGACCCCAGGGGGGCAGCGGGTGGCCCCCGTCACTGTGGCTGGGGGATCCCGACGGCAGGACGCATGGCTTCAAAGGCACAGTTCCCACAGCCTCCACGGCTCAGGGTGGCGGCTGGTGGAGCCCGGGGAAGGGGAGCCTTAAGTCTCCAGCTGCTCTCCTGGCGGGAAGTCAAAACACAGGCTCAGCTAAGCCTGCTTCTTGAGCTGATGGCTCCGGCCTCTGCATTCAGCTCGGCCCCAGGAATTGGGGGCTGAGGGCTGGCGCCCTTCGCCGTCAGATTGGACACGGGCAGTACCAGGCCAGGAGGGCCCCACCTTCTGACGGCACCAGTACTGGCCCTATGGTCGTGATGGAGACCCATGAGTACAGAGTGGGACCTGCCGCCTGCCCAGCATCCTGCCAAGGTGCCTGGGGACCCAGTGGGCACCTGGGAGGGGACTGGACTGTGCTCCCAGAGAGGAAGGAGCTGGCCCCACAGGCAGGACTGGAGGGCATGGGCTTAGTGGGCGACAGTCCTTTATGCAGGGGCTCATAGCTCAGTTCTCAGGTTCCTCCCCAGGCCCCCGGGCCCTGCGCCTCCCGGTGACACTCTGGGCTGGGGCTGGAGAGTCCGAGGGCAAAGCCGGCAGCACTTGGACCAGCTGCTCTGATGCTGGCCATGCTGTCCCAGGCTCTCCCCCTGCACCCCTGCCTGGCTGGTCACAGGAGGTCAAGAGTTCTTCCTCCTGTGCCTGTGGTAACCATGGTAACTACACACCTTGCAGATGCCAGCAAACCGTATCCCAGATCCTGAAGGAAATAAAGATAAATTTGAAAGTAGTAACAGGAGACGGTAACATATGCTGGAGTTAGGTGGCCTCTGCAGTCCATTTTGAAGCCAGGATTTTTTAGGACGTTCTGCATACATGAACTTGGAAAGTATGTGGGATGTGTGAGCCAGGCCACTGGTAAAAAGAATAAATGGATGGTTGATGGGGGGTGGGGGGCAGTACCGTGAAGAACAGGCCACATGCAGCAGGCACTCCACTGACGCTTCCAGAATGAACAGTGAAGGAAGGGAGGGACTGGAGCAGGCAAAGCCCCAGGGGCAGCCGCAGGCACCTCAGGGCTTGGAAGCTGGGCCTTGCGGGTGAGGCCTGGGGTGGGCAAGTCCTAGACAGGGGTCACACAGGGAGGGACAGGCCCACGCCCTCTGCCACGCTGCCCCCTCGTGCTCAGAGCAGGGGGTCATGCCCTCCCTTTCAGCTCAGGCCCAGAGCCCCAGAGGAAGATGGAGAACGGGTGTGGGGTCCAGGGGGGTACCGAGTGGCTGGTCGCTTGGGCGCCAGCTCAGGCCCAGGCTGGGCTTACATGGCAACGGTCACATCGTCCTCCGACTGCCTCCCTCGCACCTTGTGTGCAGGTAGTGCTCCTCCCACGATTGGTGGAGGCCCGTCCCGGTCACCCTGCCTGTCACGGTCACACACTGCCCTGTCTGGCACGCAGGCTGCCTGCTCCTCGCCCTGCACGGGGTTGGTGGGCCCCCAGGCATCCTCAGGGGGGCTTCGGGGCACAGGCAGGGCTGCCCCCTCCTCAGTGGCAGTGGGATCTGCTCATTTGCAGGGCGGTGGAGGGGGGACTGTGAGGATTGAATTTGCACTTCTTTGACTACTAGTAAAATTCGGTGTTTTTTTGGCCACATGTTAGATTAGCTGTATCTCCTCTTGAGAATGTCCGATACTGCCCTTTTCATTCATTTATACGCATCCTCGTGATTCTCTTGCCTTGTAAGAGTTTCTTCCTTAAAACCCGCGTGACTCGCTGCCGTGCTTACTACAAATGACGAGAGCACTAGAACCCCACGTACGAGCAGACACCCAGCTTCCTCCTTGGAGGCGATGTCCAAACACCCTGCCCTTGGAGCTGCCCCTCGCCTGCTGGCCGAAGTCCCTCGGGGGCACTGTGTGAGCCCAGGTGCCTCGAAGCTGGGATGGCCCTCCCTCCCAGCGCCGACTGCCCAGGACACCCAGGGCAGCGTTGCGCCCGAGAGCACTCGGTGCAGCCGGGCCAGTCCAGCCTCCTCTGGTCACACTGGGAGAACCACCAGCTGGTCATGGCTACCTGCTCTGCAGCACACGGGGACGCAACCAGACACACGTCCTCTTCCATGCCCCTTGCCTCCCGTTACAGGAAGACGGGCGTTCCCTCCAATTTCACGCCTCCTTGGAGCACACTTCCCGACGAGCAGGGGGATCGTGTAACGAGGGAAGATTTAAGTGCCGGCAGGAGTGTTAAAGGTGAGCACGGGCTGTGGTCAGACAGACCGCAGCGAGGGTGCACAGGCAGCCCGGGCAAAGTTCTGGGAGGCAGGGACCCACCCTGGGCGACCCTCCCAGGGGGCAAAGCCAGGCCACTGTGGGGTCCCCACCTAAGAGAACACAGACACACAGGGGTCTCCCGCAGCCACAGCAAGATGCGGTCCCAGGGAATAGGTCTGGTAGCCTTGGCCCGAGGCTGGCCCAACCAGGCTGCATCTGCGCTCAGACTGCCAGCTCTTCCCCAACCTCCAAGAGGTGGCTCTGGACGGAGAAGGGGTCCCAGCTGCAGGCATCCTGGGCACCTCGGGCCCCCATCACTGTGTCCTCGGGCCCGAGGGCTTCAGTGTGGTCGTTGGGTGCAGTTGGGAAGCTGGCCTCCAGTCCTGAGCCAGGTCTCACGAGCTCCCTTTCCCCACGTTTGAGGCTCAAACGTGACACAGGTAAACGGCAATGGCTTTTTGCTAAGACAAAGCCTGAAGAAGAGGAGATGGCTTCAGGGGCTGACTCCCCCTGCCTTGTCTCGAGGCAGGCACTCTGGACCCCGTAACAGCGGCCACCTGGGTGGGCTCTTCCAACTTGGGCAGGACTCCTGTGGCCCAGGGATGGACGTGCCAGAGCCTTCATCCTTCCCTGGAGGCTGGAGATGCTGAGGGGCCCGGGACCATTTCAGCTCCTGTTTTTTCCGAGGCCATGGTGCTCAAGCCATTCTTTAAAACAAGAGGAAGCTACACAGAAGCTGAGGGTTCCTGCTCGGAGGTGTCCACCCAGGGCCAGCCAGTCCTGCTCCTGTGCCCACCCCCACCCCCCCACAGCCAGGCTCCAGGCCACAAGTGGTTAACTGTGCGGGTGAACACGAGCCTGCGGCAGGCGGGCTGACTGTCTTCACTCAGCACCGTAATCGGCACATCTGCAGACAGGAAATCCTCCTCCTGCGAGTTCCCAGCCTGTTATCTAAGACACCTGGTGTGGGTGGGTGATTCACAGACAAACAATGAGCCGGCCCCCTGCACAGCAATTAACTGCTTTAGCTGCTAATGTGTTTAATCCACCACGTGGAGATCAAGGCTGCACTGAGGAACAGGCTGGCAGACTGCAGGGCCCACGTCCCATCCCCGCATCTGTGAGTCTCGTCGGCTGTGGCCAAGGCTGTCCACGTGGACCGTCCACAGAGCACGAGGCGCATCTTTCCCTTTTCATTTTTAACACGTCAAGTCCAGCCGGTGTGGATGCAGCACTGGCATCTGGGCAGACCTACAGTCTGCGAGCTCTTTGCCTCCTCAGCCGTGCTGCCCAGGTCGTTGTATTTTGACCTCCAGGATCACCCTTTGTTGCAAGTAGAAATAACACTTGGCTCAAGGCTTACCTGGTAAACGGGCAGAGAACATTCCCGGTTGTTAAACTGGGAAATGGTTCCTGAATGTTTACAAAACCCGGCGGGAGCAGTGGCCCCGCCAGCACTTGCCCGTGCAGACCCAGGAGGCGTGCCAGGAACCCGCCACCACAGCGCCGCCTCGGAAAGCAAGGTCAGAGGCCAAGGACTGTGAAAAGCTTCCACCCCCAGCATCAATCATGCCCGGCAGACTGTCTGGGGGATGCTCTTTTTGAAAATACAGAAAACAAAACCAGTTGGGGAGGGCTCCCAGGGCCTTGCCTGCCGCCCACCAGGGTCGTCTGGACGCTGGGAGGACCCTGAGGCTTTCCGAGGGCCCGGCCCCTCACCCTCTGGCTGCCGCCAGCAGCGTGGGCTCAGCTGATAGCATCTGGGTGCAGGCCTGCGCCTTAGTACAAAGGCGTTTGGGACCAAGCGGGAGGATGGGGGTACGAGTGGGAGGGGGAACCAGCCACCTCGTCAGTTAGAACGGATTTTAAATTAATAACAATCAGTTTATATTTCTGGGTCTGAGTAGCGTTCATCAAAATAAACCTACGTAAAATTTACTTTTACAATTTGGTCAAGAACATTTCCTCTGGTAATTTAGTGGATTTTGGTCAAGAGGCAGTAAGTTCACTCCGGGGCATTTCAGATCTTTGCCTTGTTCCTCAGAAGTGAATCGCTGACTCCTCCGGAGTTTATTTCATTTTCTGATTTCCCGCTACTCTGAGCATCTCAGCTTCTCAGAAGTGCACTGCTGCCTGGGCCCACCTCCGGGGACGCGGGGGCCTGGGCAGCCGGGGTGGACAAACGCTGGGGGACAGGCCCTCTGAGGGCTCAGCACACTCGCCAAGTGCTGTGGAGCCGGATAACAAGTCTGATGACCACACGGACTCAGAGCCCAGGCCCAGACGGGGGACGAGTGACCGGGCTCAGCACGAAGAGACCCACGGGCTGGAAACACGGGAGAATGAAGACACTGACCATCCCTACGTTTAAAATGCAAGTTGACAGATCAGGAAAAAGGGTCCCAAGCCCACGGGCCGCAGGCACCAAGGCAGGTGGGTGTCCCGGCAGGTGAGCCCACACGCCCTCGGGAGCAGGACCCGCAGCCCCTCTGTGGGGAGCCCCTCAAGGCGCCTGCACTCTCTGCTCCACCCTCAAAGCCCGTTCCTCTCCAGGCTAACCGTCCCAGCCCTGGCAGGGGCCCCCCACATCCACTCTCCCCTTCTCTGTGGGGGCAGTCAGGTGCAGGGAGGGCCCAGCCTGGGAGGGAGTGTGCCCGACAAGGTCACCAACAAGCCGTTTCTGCATGGTCACGCTTGCTCGGCCTTCACCCCCACAAACAGGTGGACCCATGCCTCTCAGGGAATGGGAGGCAGGGTGGCGGCCAGCCCACGCCTGCTGGGAAAGGCCCGGGGCCTCTGCCCTATCACTAGACGCTGCCTTTGCAAATCTGCAAAGTGTGATTTCTGGCAAGGCCGGGAGGACACCCACTCCCAACACGAGATGACCCACAGAGCTGAAGGCGGCCAGGGGTACGCGTCAGAAGCAACGAGAAGCTGGCTAGAAGCTACACATCTCCATTA
The DNA here is from genome assembly GCF_964165515.1 of Mesoplodon bidens. NCBI lineage: Eukaryota > Metazoa > Chordata > Mammalia > Artiodactyla > Ziphiidae > Mesoplodon > Mesoplodon bidens. The sequence continues at coordinate 27,767,375 of NC_138169.1, forward strand.
CATTCACATCTCCATTACGTTCACGTATTAACAGCAGCTGGCTTCTGCATGCCACTGTCCACAGCAGCATTTTCCAAGACACCCAGAAGACAGAAGCAACCAAAATGTCCACCGGCAAATGCCCGGATGAGCCTAGTGTGCCATATGCAGCACTGTCCACCTTCACAGGTTACGACACGGACAACCTCCAGGACACGATGCCAGTGAAGTAAGTCAGACAGAAAAAGGGAAACACTGTAGGGTCCCACTCACTTGAGGGACCTGGTCATCAGAGTCACAGAGACAGAAAGTAGGAGGGTGGGGGCCAGGGGCTGGGAGGGGGTGGGGGGTTATCTGATGGGGACAGAGTTTCCATTTGGGACGATGAAAAGTTCTGGAGATGGAGGGTGGTGTGTGAATGTACTTAATGTCACTGAACTGAGCACTTAAAAATGGTTAAGACAGTAAATTGTACGTTATATGTTAAAACAGTTTAAAAAAGGTAAAAACTCCATTATCGTTTGTATGTTATAAACAACTATCTTGAAGCTATGGTGGAAAACAAGTCTAATTTACTAAAAAAACACATCTACACCAAGGTTTAAAGTTAGTAGGAAATGTACGCGAGGCCTCGATAAACCGCCTGTAGAACTAACTAGTCTCCCCAACGAAAACCCAGCTGCCTGCGACCCACCATCCACAGCTCTTCCTTGGTTTTCATTTCCAGAACGAGGAGCGCTGGGGAAGAAAGACCAGGAGAGCACAGTGTGCTCGGACGGAGGAGGAGCGAGGCTGGTCAGGGCCGCCCCATGGCCTTTATCCAGCCCCCACCCCAGAGCCAGCAGGGTGACAAGCACCAGGAGTGGCAAGAAGGGGGCCAAGATGCCCAATGGAGGGGAAGGCGGCACGCCTTGTCCCCCGAGTGTGCGTAGGAGCACCTGGTCCCCGAGTGCGCGCAGGAGAACGGGGTCCTGAGCATCCTTACCTATGGCCCACAGGACGGTGTCAAAGGTGCCTGTGTCCTTCTTGTCGGAGGCGAGGTCCACCCAGGTGACCTGGAGCCGCCCGTCTGAGAGCCTCTCCACCCTCAAGGGGGTGCAGCCCCTCAGGATTCGGGTGCCATGAACCGCCATGTGCTCTGTGACCAAGGAAGCCATTTGCTGCAAAGCACAAGAGGACATGCCTTGAGGACCAGGCAGCAGTGGGAGTATCACTGCTGAGGCCTGTGGAGAGGACCTGGGCCTACAGCCTGAAAAGGCCCGGGGCCCCAGGGGAGCTGTCCAAAGGAAGAGGTCAGGGCCCCACGCCTTCTTCCAGGACGCCTCACACAGGCCGCCCCGCTCCAAGTGCCCTGCTTTCCATGGAGCTGAGGGCCAAGCCGGGAGAGCCTCTGGCGCCCCGACTCCCTCCAAATCTGAGGACCCAAGGCCCTCCGTTAGGGTGCATGTGACCTCTGGACTCTCTTTAGATGTTAGTTAACTGAGTCTTCACTGAAATGGCAGAGACGCACCCCTTCTGCCGGGCTCTGCCTACCTGCCCCGCCCTGGCTGGGGTCAGCAGTGGGGTAGCTGGGAGTGGAGATGGGCACCTCCGCTTCCCACCAAGAACTGCTAGGGGAGGTGGCACGGCATGAGGAGGTGCTGCAGGGGGTTCCTCCCTCCCAGCCCAGGCAGCTGTGTCCCCAGGGCCACGGTGGGGGCTCAAACAAGCCATCAGGAGAAAATACAAGTCACTGTTTAACTCCCCTGACTCAGGGGCCACCCCAGCATGAGGAGCTTTGTCTGTCCCCCAGGAACAGGTGGGCAGGCCACAAGGCCTCACCTGGAGCCTGCTCTCCCCCCGCTCCCCCGACTCCAGCCTGGTGACCCCACCATCTCTGTGTGCCAACCACATGCAGATTCTCCCTCTCCTGCTACCACGACCACCCGCCAACCTGGCTCTCCAGCTCAGCCTCATCGGCCCCCTTCTCCACGTCCCTGCGGGCCTCTGCCTCTCGGGCCCCATCTCCACCTGCGTCCAGCATGAGGCTCGAGGCCTTCCCTGGACGTGTGTCCCCGTGGCAGGTGCTCGGGCGTCTGCACTGAGCAGATGACAGGACAAAGGGGTGCACTGCCCCAGAGCTGTGCAATGGACAGTGCCCATCTCTGCAGGGCACCAGGAGCCTGGTGTCTTGACAATGACAACCCAGACCTGGATTTTAAAGTGACATCTCCTCGGAGGGTTTTTGGTTTAAAAAAAACTCCACACGCTCATAACGTGGGCACGTCCACCATCAGGGAGAGAGTCTGCGCCCCAGGGCCGGTGCTGCCCTGCACGGTGGACAGGGAGGTGGCGAGGCTGCAGTGGCCTGGCTCAGCATCACGTCTTTCCAGTCCATGGTGGCCGGGCCACCATCTCCCGTGACGGTCACCCAGGGCCTCACCAGCTGCCGCCTGCTCCCTGTCCATGCTGCCCTTGGATAGTGGAGCTCCTCGGACCTCAGGGGGCTCAGCGAGGAAGCCAGGACAGCACTTCTGCCCACACACGCCAGCCGCTTACTATTGGGTGAACTGACCTCATGGCCCGTGAGCTGGCCAGCATGCCCACGGTGTCCCTCTGGTCCCTGCCACGCTCCCCACATGCTGACCCTTGCTGCAATACGCTGGCAGGTGTTTATTTTGCCAACAATCTCCTCATTCGACTCAAGGGCCAGTTTCTAAAGACTGAGACCTCGCTCCCAGCCCACACCTGCACCTGCCTGGGCGGGCCACAGGTGGAGGGGACACCAGCCCGGCATTACCTGGTCGAAGGCCCGGAGAGGGACACTGCGTATCATGACAGTGGCATCCAGGCCGAGCCCAGTGAGGAAGCCAGCACACTCCAGGGCCACGTCTGCCAGAGCAGGCTAAGGAACGCTAACAGGAGCTAGGCAGCAAGACCCCCGGTGCCCCTGCCAGCAGCCCCCGTCTCCACCAGTCCCCAGCAGCCCAGAAGAGTCTCCAACACTGGCCGCAGAGACACTCTCCCCACCACCCCCATCTCTCAAACACACGTCCAGGGCAAGGTGGAGGCTCCCTTCAGCACCCACAGGCCAGGCGGGTTCTGCCTCCACGGGGCCTCTGTCCAGACTCCCTGGAGGTTAACCAAGGGGCCTGTGTGGTGAAGGACAGGAGATGTGCCCAGACCTCAGTGTCTCCGTCTTCCTGCAGACGTGCCCTCCACCCTCCCTGGTGTTACTGCTCCCTCTTAAGGAACCGGCCTGAGTGGGGCTGCTTTCCAGGGAGGACCGTCTGCCTCACGGCTGTGTCCAGCTGCCCAGCCAGCGAGTGGCTCAGGAAGAGCCTCCAGGAAGCCCCAGCCTCAAAGGTCAACCTCAAATTGTCCCTCGAGCACAGGTCATCCGCCCTGAGTGGGCCTGTAAGTGCCTGTAAGTGCCTGGTTCCAGGTGGCAGAGGGCAAGCCCCATGGGAGAGAGTGCGGTGAGGGGGGGAGGCGGGCCTGGGGCCCAAGCTTCCACTCTCAGGATGGTGAACACAGCTGTCTATCTGTCTGTCACCTGCACGCAGCAAAGGATACAGCTGGCCCCAACCACCAACCTGTAAGAGAGATGGACAGAGAGAGAGAAATTGAGTCTCACATGTGGCCTCCATGATGCATGCAGCCGTCCCTGGTGGGGCTCTGAGGGGGACGGGGCCCTGCAGCATTCATGCAGGGCGCCTGTCAGCTGACATGTCACTATTGCGGAGTCCCTGCGGCTAACTGTTCAAACAGGCTGTCCCAATGTACAAAACCCACTTCCCAGAGCTCCAGCTGTGAATGACAAACAGAGCTGCTGGTTTGGGAAATTGCCTGGTGGCGAAGGAATGAGTGGCCAGGGACAAAACAGCACGTCCCGGGGATGGGACTGAAGGCGGGACAAACATGGACGAAACCCAGTCAGAAGAAGCAGGAGGATTTTCCTTCTCTCCTAAGGAAAGTTCTGCCTTGGGTTCCTCTGGACCTCCTGCAGCCAGGCTGGAAAGAGACGGGGAGGCGCCAGACGTGGGGCGGCTCCTAGAAGCCCTGTCTGTGGGCAGAACACTCTGGGACCACGGGGCCCAGGCAGATGGCCCACCCCATGCCCACCCAGCCCCACTGCACACAGGCCTGTGGCTGGGAGAGTCAGCTCCCCGAGCAAGGGCAGCCAGGGAGAGGGACACAGGACGCTGGGACCCAGCAGGTCCTCTCCTGTTATTCAGCTGCACACACCCTGCATGCATACACGTGCATACACACACACACATACACACTTGCACACGTGTACCCATGAACAGAACTGAACACAGAGTGGAGACTCCCAGCCCGGGCGGCGTGTGGGTGGGCTTGTCAGATCACCCCTCAGCCTTTGAACGAGAGGAGGTGATGCAAGGATGGATAAGCAAATGTCAGCTCTGATCCCAGCAGGTACTAATGATATAATTCCATTTCAAACAGCAGCACATCTCTGGGAATACTGCTGCCAGTGCCCTGTGGGAAGCAACTGGCACACGGCTTCCTCTCAGGAGCTGGGACAGGACTGCTGGCATCCTGTGCAGGGTGAGTGGGGAGAGCTCGGTGTGTGAGGCACACACACATAGGCACAATGCACATGTCTGCGTGTGGGTACACTCAACGTTACAGAATCTGCCCTCCCTCAGTCTCGACGTGTATGGGGAAGGGGGCAAGCCTTTCTTTAAAATATGAAACTACGAGTTACTTAAAATGCAAACAGGCTTGAGCTGCTTTGAACATCCTGCCCCAACGCAAGGACCAATGGAGAGCATCCGTGTGGACCTCACAGTGCCCTGTGCTCCCACTCAGGGTGGCCATGGCCTGGGCAACTGTGACATCCAGTTGCCGGGGAGCCCACTGCCCGCCTGCTGGGCTGTCCTGCTCATCCGAGCCTTCCTGTCTCCGTAGAGCAGACCCTCTTGCGGGGGGCGGTGGCTGCGGCCTGAAGCCCGCAGCCCAGCTCCAGGCAACGCAGCAACATGGTCTCCTGATTTTGGCAAAAGCGTTTTGTTCCTGCAGCCCCCGGGCACCTCCCCAAGCCCTGCAGGGAGTAGGGTAGGGAGGCGGGGTGGGCCCCCCACTCCCACCTCCAGGTCATGGTACCCCCAGCCCCAGGCTACTGGCTCCAAGCCGCCAACAGAGGGCACATCTGGGGGATAGGCACTAGCCAGGCAGGGCCTCAGTGGGCGTCCTTGACCAAGCATGGGTGGCTGAAACCTCAGAGCGGGCAGGCGTCCACTGGCCCTGATGGTCACCTTGGGCCTCATCTTGTCTCCAAGAGGAAAGACGGTCAACAGTGTTGGTTTTCACTCCACCCTGCCCCCAGTTCATCAAATAAGTATTATTCTTCGAAAAATGCAGGATTCAAGGTCTTAACTAGAGAACTCCCTTCAAATGGGCTGGAGTGAGAAAACAGCAAAAATGGAGCTGGCGCCTGCGGGTGGGGTGCAGGCAGCCCTGAAGGGACGCTGCGTTTTTATTGGCAGGTTTGAAGCTGAAGATGGGCTTTGCCGGCCACCTAGGAGACCCCAGCCTGGGTGGGGCTGAGGCTGGTGCCAAGGCACAGTGCCCAGGGCAGGCCCTGCCAGCAAAGGGAGGACCTGGGGTGGCAGGGCCTCTGAGGACTGGACACACGGCCTCACACTGCAGCAGGACACCCCATGGGGGCTCCACCTGCACCCAGAGCCCCGCTCAGCTGTGTGTGTGTTCGGGGAGCCCCCCTGTGTGCCCTTCGGTGCTGCAAACACTGTACTCCAAGGCATAACTGCCGTGGGATTAGCCTGATCACAGGGCTGGCTCTCTCCTTAAAGTCTGAAGGGGGAGGAAGCAGAAACAAAGCCTTCCTTCAGACCTTGGAGCCCCAGCTTAAAGAGCTCTCCCCCTGCCTCTTGAGTCTGAAGGCCCCGATCCGCTCCCCGGGGGTGCACCCACACAGCATGGGGGCCCTGCAGCTGTCCCGCCAGTGCAGGAAATGCTGGGGCCATGGAGCTCGGGGCCCCCAGGAGCAGCTGGACACAGGATGTCCAGAAAGCACCAAGACTCTCAGGGGCAAAGGCAGGTGGGGCAACCACGGAGGCTGAGGGCCGGCTCTCCAGGCCTGAGCTGCTGGCCACCCAGCCTCACGCAGATGCCTCTGAGCCGCCAGCCGCGGCCCGCACCCCATCGTGGGGAGGAAGACAGGACACCATGGAGCCCACGGGCCCTTGGGAGCCGGCCAGTGGAGGCTCCACCGCTGCAGGCCGAGGCCAGGCACGCTGGGCACCCCCAGCCGCCGGCTGGCCTCCTGGCCGGGGCCAAGTGGAAAGGTCCCGCCCGGCTTCGGGAGGCCTCCAGGGCCGGGGGCAGCCCTCGGGTCCATATTCATTTCAGCTCCATTTTAAAGGCGAGTTAAAATAAACACGGGGAATATTTATAAGGCAAATAAATCTGGCAGAAACAGCCCCTCGGAGTGTGAGCAGAGGCCCCCCCGGCCCAGCCCAAGCTGATAAAATACAGAAATGCTACTGTAGACCCTCGGGCTTATTTTGACTGCGGGCAGGAATGTAAGGAGTAAACACTGACTCCCGTATCACACTGTTACAACTTGCATCCACAGCTCCGCACAAAAGCTGCGTTTCACAGAAGCATCGTACAGGGATATATCTCCAGCTTAATTTTTAAAAAAACCATTTCCTCACATAAATCATGCTCAGAACGGAACGGGTGACTGATACATTGCAAACACTTTTTTCCTTAAACAATAACATACCTAGATTCCTTCTAAACGAAAGAGCTTTTGAAAAAAAAGTCTTCTAAACGTTTTTTTTTCTGAAGAAAATAAACACTTTCCTGACCCCAATATCTGGGGCTGTCTTCCCGGCCGTGCAGGCCGCTGCCCCAGCACGTGGTCACTGGGGGCAGCTGCACGGGGCCCCTGCGCCCGGGCCTCCTTCCGGCCTGTGCGGCCTCTCCGCGCACCAGCCTCCGGTGAGCAGCGGGCAGTGAGAGCCACCAGACACCGGCCCCTCCTGGAGGTAGACTTGGCTCTCAAAATGTAACAGGGAAATAGCAAACAAGAGAAAATAAAACACACAGGAACTAATTTAAGAAAAGACCAGGATTCAGAAACTGCTGGCCTTCGGTAATGGGCGGAGATTACCGGGCCACACGGGCGGCCTCGGCCAGGCCAGAAGCACCAAGCGGGGAGCCAGTGTCCAGGCGGCCGCAGGTTGAAGGCCATAGGCACCATGGTCTCCACAGTCCACCTCGGAGAGGCTGGCAAAGTGCCTCAGTGACCCAGAGAAATCAATGTGCAAGAAAACAACGCAGGTCTGAAGATCACACTGGGCACTTGCGCAGCGGTAGGGACCCCGAATCAGGGCCAGAGCAGGACTGGGCTCTGCTTGGAGGAGCTTCCAGGCTGGTGGGAAGGGCTGGTGGTGGATGCATGGGACCCCGTCTCTGCTGCAGATGTGCTGCAGACGCCCCAAGGCCCCGGGACCCATAGGAAGTAAAGGGCTTTTGTCAAAAAAGATCTTGGCGGGGGGAAAGGCCCTCCTGAACATGCAATAAATCTAACAGCCATTAAGTGTAAAAGAGCCTAAGCTACACTTAAAAAAAGAAAACCCAAAACATTTGTATGTCACATTTGTATGTTACGTGAGTTAAAAGGACAAGCTGAGAAAATCTGCAATTGTAAACAACATGGGATCTCAGCCCTGACAGCAAACCTGCAGGAAGATAAGAAAGAGAAAAGCCAGAGAGCAGGCCCAGGAGCGAGCAGCCCCCATTCACAGCCACACACACTCATACTCACAGACACAGACACACGCTCACTCACAGACACACACTCATGACTCACACACTCAATTTTAAATGGCCAATAATTACACAAAAGACCACATAATAGCAAACGCAAATGAAACCAGGCCACATTTAACCTACTAGTCAGAGACAAAACAACAAATAGCCCAGACACTATGGCGTAAAGAGAAAATGTGATAAATGTGACATCAGAAAAATTAACAACTATTGCCAAGTCGAAGCACCAACCACAGCCTGGGGCCCCTGTGGGAGGCGAGGCGGTGGCCAGGGCCAGGAGCCTGACCGCAGATGGAAGTGGCTGCACTCCCTCCACCCCCCCACAGGGAGCAGGAGAGGCTCCCTTCCCTTCAGGCCCCATGGAAATGCCCAGGCAGCATGAGGCAGGAAGCACAGCACAGGCGCCCGGCCGGGACCGCAGTTCTCTACTGCGGACACAGCCCTGACCGCGCACACAACACATAAGAAACACTGAGACAACAAGAAGACGCACGTCGGGGTTTTCACTGCAGCCTTTCACAACGAGGTGGCCGCGAGTGGTGGGAGGTCACACCAAGCCACCCCCATGCCAGGGGCTGTGCCCAGCCCTGAACAAGGACACCTCATGAGGCTGGGATAGCAAGGACAAGCAGAGCACGGCACGAGCACACGCACAAGGTCTCACACATGTGCTCACGTGTTCACACACGTGCTCACGTGTACACATACATGCCCTCACCCATGCTGACACACACACTTGCACACGCCTGCCCACCCCGGGCATGCCCTCGGGCCATCGGGAGCTGGTCCCCCCGCAGCCCAGCACTGTGACAGCTGAGCCTCTTTCGCCCTCTGGTGGCCTCTATGGTCCCTGCGAGCATGAGGTCTCTTCAGTGCCCAGGCAGCAGCACCCAGACCTGGATCCCATGCCAGGAGTGAAGCCGGGCCTTGGCCACGGGGGGGCCAGTCACGCTGCAGGCCTGGCTTCACAGCTGGGCTCTGGTTTCTGGCAGCCCGAGCCTTTGCTGATTTCAGGGAAGCCCAGGTGACAAACATGAAAACGGGGACGTTTGATTGGAGCTGAAGGGGGACCAGGGCTTTCCCCCAGGGCCCACCCACCTACCCGCCCACCCAGATGGCCCTGAGGACCCGCTGGGACCTGCGGCTCCTGGGAACCCTGGTGAAAACCTGCGCCCCAGACAATAACGGCCACGCACTGTAACTCAGTCCTGGGAGAGTGTCAGCCCCAAACGGGCACAGGGCCGGGCTTTTTGCCCTTCCCTCAGGTAGGCAGGAAAGAATGCGCTACAGAGGGGCAGTGGCATGTGCTCCCCACCTGGCTTTGTGCACAGGGGAGTGGGGCCTCTTGGGCACCCCCAGGCCTTACGTTTTTCCAGGGGACTCCTTCAGCCAGAAGATGTCATCGCTCGTAATTCCATATTCCAAGGCACCTTCGATCTATCCGGGAAAAGGGTCAATGTGAGGCCCGCGTCCCCGGCTGCCCACAGGGCTCCCTCAGAGGACGCCCAGTTTGCAGACACAACTGGGCCAGAACCACCTTCCCACATGTGGCTGCACCTCCTCGGGTGCGGCCTCTGCGACAGGGACACGGCCGCTCCCTGGGGGGCCCGGAGCAGCGGCTCCTTCCTCTGGCTCTCCAGGACTCCCCCCAGATCCAGACCCAGGGCTGTGGGGAGCGAGGGGTGAAGCGGGGTGGTCCGGCTCCCAGGGCGCCAGGTTGAAGGCTGGAGGCTGGATGCGACCGACCGGGGGCCCTTGAGGGACAGCATGGTGGGCCCTGTGCCTGGGAGTTGTCCAGGTCACCCCATACCCCAGCAGGTGGGGGACACAGGACACGTCCTCTCTATGGCCCCTGAGAGTCAGATGTGCTGGGAGAGAGGAAATGGATTTCAAACAGTTTACGGTTCCAATTGGCAAAAAAAATAAAGTCAGGAATTTCTTAAGTTTGCTCAAGAAGATCGAAAGGTCTGGATATCAAAGGGACTAAAACACAACAAGTGTTGGCAGGCACCAGGGCGGGCAGCCAAGAGCAGAGTGGTCACTGAGCTTCCCCAGGACCCGAGGCTCCCGCTTCACCCCACCCCCAACCCCACCCCGCCCCTCAGGCAAGCGGACAGCAGGGAGAGGCCAGGCCAGTCCCCTCGCAGGCACTCTGGCAGCCACGTGCAGGGTGGAGCTGAGCTGATCCCTGGGTCCCAGGAACTGACCACGGCCATCAGGGACTTTGAGTGGAGCCAACGTGGGCCCAGCTGTGGGTGAGGGATCACTGATGGTCACCACTTGGCCCCTGCCTATGTGGCTACTGGAACAAGCACCCTCCCCTCCTATGGAGCCACACATCCTGCCCAGGGCCACCTGGTACAGCTGTCTGGTCCCCTCTGGAAGCTGCTCTTGCTGGGCTGACAGCGGCAGGGGCCGCATTGCGGTCCTGAGAACTGGCGTGTGCACTTGCCTTGGCGCCCTCTCAGCTCCTGTTTCCAGTGGAAGCACAGAACTGGACGGAGGTTCAGATTTATGAGTCTGCGAGGACGCAGAACCACGCCCTTGGTCCTCCCCATCCACCTGTCTGGGCCTATGTCTGGGTCTGGGGCCCTCCAAGCCCCGCAGAGGCAGGTGGTGGGGGCGAAGGCAGAGCGCCCCCCACCAGGCTGAGCGCTGAGGGTGGGGTGCCTCGCAAAGACGGGGAGACTTCCTGGGTCTGGTGTTTAAGCACATCTCTGCCCAGTCACTAGCTGGCCACTGAGCAGAGGCCTCAGTAGCCTCACAGGACACAGAATAAAGAGTTTACAAAATCGGTCCAGAAAAATCACCCAACAGCCAAGCAGCAATAAACGAAATCCCAAAGTGGAGGGAGATCCTAGCTTCCAGAGTGAACATGTCATTTTATTTGAAATGATCACTTTTCAGCAAAACATCACAAGACACGAGAAGAAACCAAAAAGGATGAACCCCACGCACTGCAGGTGGGGATGTAAATGGTGAGGCTGCCCCCCGCCCCCGGGGCCTGGGACCTCCACCCCCAGGTGTCTGCCCAGGAGAAGGGACAACTCGCATCCACATGGGCTCCCAGCAGCGTCACTCATAACAAAGTGGAAACAACCCAGAGGTCCACCACGCAAGCGGACAACAGAATGTCACACCCACCGCGGAACATCACTCAGCGGTAAGCTGGTCAAAGAGGCTATGCATCTCATCCCACTGATGTGAAACATCCAGAACAGGCAAATCCACAGAGACAGAGAGCAGGCTGCTGGGGCCGGGGGAGGGGGGCGGGAGCAACGGCTGATGGGGCCAGGGTTTCGTTCTGGGCGGGTGAAACATTCTGAGATTCAGTAGTGGGTCCGACGGGTGAACGACTCTGAATAAACTGGAACTCACTGGACTGTACCCTTTGAAAGGGTGCATTTTATGGTATGTGAGTTTCATGTCAACTAAAGAACAAGATTTGGGTTTGGGGGAGGAGGAACCAGGCTTAAGTCCCAAACGTTCCAACATTCTGAGGCTAAAAAGGAGGAATCAACAAGGGAGATAGAGAAGTGACGTGGGGACAGGAAGAGGGCAGGCAGGGGCCGGCCCAGCAGCTGAGGAACGTGAGAGCCGCTCTCGGGACTCAGCCAAGTGGGGATGTGGGAACCTGGCTCAGCAGAGGGCACTCGAGAGCACGGGCAGTAGAAAGTGACAGCTGTGAGCACAGGGCCACTTAGACGAAAGGGGGGAGTGGGAGGTGCATGTCACCAGACCATGAACGGGGTGGAGGGGTGGGGGCTCCTGAGGACACTCACGTGCGTGGGGTACCTCGGCCGCCCTCCAGTGGCGATGACGATGTGGTCGGCTGAAAGCAGAGTCTGAGAAGAAACCGAGAAAGCCAGTCACCCAGGTCACCTGCAGTCCCCATTCGAGGGCTCCACCAGCTTCCCCATCACAGCCTCTGCCCTGCAGTGTGGACCCTGTGGCAGCAGCCCCAGGGACTGGCAGGAGAGCCTCTAAGTCCAAGCACTTCACAGTTTACACAGCATTGCACGGGGTGTAAGGTCTCCTGGAATCCCCACAAACCCCTGCAGGGCTGCAGCCGCCTGAGCAGTGGGCAGCCTGGCGTGGTCACTTCCTCCTTCACAAAGAATTAGACTGGCCTCGGCCCAGAGGAACGTCCTATCAATCCCAGCAGCGCTGATCTCCAAGGACAGCACTGAGACCAAGCAGAGCTGAGGTCCACCCGCCTGGGCCACAGACTGACCCATGGACTGGCCCGTGCTGCCCCAGGGGCCCCGGGATGCAGGCGCTCACCTCTTCCCCACCTTTTGAGACACCACAAACCATGTGTGGGTTGACAAAGCTGGCCTTGAAGTTAAAGTACTTCACTTTTCTGCAAAATAAAAATAGGATGTTCAAACATTTCCTCTGCAAATGAGGCATCACCTCAGGATTAAATAGGGAGCACTAGGCAGACGGCTACAGTGTGAGCTCGGGCCACCCACGGCTCACGAGGGGCAAAAGGAGTGTGCGGATCTGCACCGGGAAGCATGGGGAGCAGCTGCTGTCTCCCCTGGGTTCTCTGGTACGTGGTGACCATAGCTGCCATGGAGGGGTGTCTTAAGGGCCCAAGCTCAGCCCCGGTGTGTGAGGACAGAGGTGGCCGGGCCTCCACCGAGGTCAGTCCTGTTACCTGGACACCCTCCACCAGGAAGGGGAGGCCCCCACATGCATCCAGTTACCCTCCCCCCAAAACACCCACGGACCTCCTGCTGGTGAGGGGAGTGCCCAGCAGGGAGGCGGAAAGAGCAGGCACCGTGAGGGGCGAGGTGGCCGGGCTTTCTAACCCGGGTCTCACGCCTCCTCCTCCCAGGGAGTCCTCACGTGTCCCAGGACCCGCCCAGAGCTTAGCGTGGTGTCAGTACCTGTCCTGCAGCTGGACCCGGTGCCCCCAGTTCAGGGACTTCACGTGGTTCTGAACGGCTTCTGCCATTTTCCCCCTGTTGACACAAAGCACGATGCGTAAAGCCACCACACAAGTGTCAGCTGCAGGTCCCGCCACAGATTATTAGAGGCAAACAGCCCTTAACAGAAATGCCCAGAGGCAGAGGGGTTTCTCAAGGTGGTAAAGGTGACGTCTGTCCCCACGGCTGCCGCCCCCAGGCTAGGTTTGGGGCTTCAGACCGAGGGGCTCCGAGCGGACCACGTGCCACCCGCCAGGCCTGAAGAACTGCAGCCTTTGGGCCGAGCGTCCTTCCAGGGGTGTCCTGGGCGCCGTGGGCAAGTGGCAGCATCCCAGGCTCCACCCAGGGGATGTGCAGCCCCCACTGTGGAGATCACCAAAAACGTCTCTAGACTTTGCCCACTGCTGGGGGCCCAGACGTGTCCCCAGGTGAGAATCGCGCCCGCAGCTCCTGCGAGGCTGATGGGATCGGCCGTCCCCCATGCGCTCTCACCAGTTGTGCTGGGGCTGGGCCACCTTCCAGCCGTAGTGGGAGGCGTCGTGGATCATGCCCCCTAGCAGCGCCGCCTGGTGCATCAGCTTCTTGGGGATGCAGCCGACGTTCACGCAGGTGCCACCAAGGCCCCACCGGGTGCCTGGGGAGGTGGGAAGAGCACACAGACAGGGTTCAGGTGAGCCAGGCCAGCCCTGCTGTACAGCTGTTTCCAATTCCTTTTAGTTGCTTTAACTCCAACGCGGCCCAGGTGAACCTGCCGTGTGGACGCGTCGGCTGCGGTTGCATTCAGACTTGGTTTAAATGAGGAGGATGAGGAACCTACAGTGATGGCAGCTCCCCCAAGAAGCAGGACGCCGTCCGGCGACTGGGAAGCAGTCCAGGGCTCAGCCACCCTCTGTATGTGATCCCCCCACCTTCCCCAGGACACGCGGCTCCCGGCGGGGGCTGCCTACCTCGGGGGGAAGGCTCCACGTAGTCCACCACGGCCACCTTCTTCCCCAGCTGAGCGGCTAGAAAGACCAGAGAAGCAGGCAGGTGAGTACAACCAGGGACTGATTCAGGGTCGGGGACCCCAGGAGCCCATGAGGCCCAGAGGAGGCTGGGGAAGGACCGGGCCAGCAGCCGCCCACGAGCTATGCAGCCGGGTCTCCCACTGCCTCTGTTCCCAGCTATGCTGCCCCTAGATGGGCACCCCGACCTCTTCCTGACCGCAGGCTCTGCACCACCCACCACAGCAGTGCTGGGATGCGCCCCCCCCCCGCCACCTGGTTGCAAGTCCAGCACAGGCCCAGGGCCCACCCCAAGCACACTCCCTGGAGGCATCACAGGGAGGCCCCCGGCTCGCTCCTCAGGCCCTCCCTCACTCCTCTCTTCCCCAGACACCATGTGGGGTGCCCCTCGGTCTACCCTGGTCAAAGCCCCCAGGTGGACGTTTGCTGCCTCCTCTCAAGGTGAGGAAATGGAAGCTCGGAGGTCAAATGGCAGGTCCAGGTCAGCCAGGCCCCAAGACCAGGGCTCCAAACTGCACCCCTGCCTGGAGCCCCCAGCTATCAGCAGGCTCCCCCAGCCACAAGCCCCAGGTTCTGAGGCCAGGACTAATCACGGGCTTCCCGCTGGCTTGCCTGTGGCACTGCATCAGCCAGCCCTGGTCCCTGGCTGTGACGGCCCCGAGGGCACGCCCCACTTGTATGTCACGAGCTCACGAGTGTTTGAAACACTACAGAACATGCTTGATTCATGGCTACCAGCTACCAAGATAGAACCAAATTTTAGAAGTCTTCATTAACAAAACCATTTCATTCAACTGAATCAAGATGGGATCCCAGTGCTTGATTTAAAGTCTCCGGCCAAGGGGACACCTCAGACATACCAACGCCCGGCTCCCAGGTCTGATCAGGATGGAGCAACGGGGACCAGAGTTAGCCTGCTGCTCAAAATAACCAAAAATCCTGACAAAATACGTGAAATAATGGTTTCAAGAAACTGAATAAACGAAAACAAAGGCCAGCAATCTCTGAGAGACAGGAAAGGGACGAGGTGAGCCCTGCGACCAGAGAGTCTGAAGGACACAGCACGGAGGGGGCCCAGGCAGGTCCAGCAGGCTCCCGGGCTGAGAGTTCCTGGGACAGAGGAGAGAGAGGAGAGAGAGGGGAAAGTACCTAAGGCCGGGACAGTGCTGCTCCCAGAAGCCAGCCTGGAGAAACGTTAACTCCTGGAGCACTGGGTGAGCATTAGGAAGGTCATGCCTCAGCAGTTGAGAATAATTAGCCCTAGACTGGGCACAGTGCCAGAGCGCCTAACAAATCTTAAGCAGAAGACTCAAAAAGATCAAACTGTCTGTAGCTATATCCCAGAACATGCCCAGAAATATTTCTAGGAGTATAAAAATATCCAGAAACCAGCAAGGTAAAGTCCAAAGTGTCTGGCACTCAAACTAAAATTACCAGGCACACAAAGAAGCAGGAAAATACAGCCCTTAAAGGGAAAAATAGTCAATGGAAACTGACCAAGAACTGACACCAACGTCAGAATTAGTGGGAAAAAAAGTAAAACAGGTGTTTTAACTGTATTCCACATGTTCAAAAAGTCAAGAAATAACATGGAAGATAGAAAAAAGGACCCAACCCAGTTGAACTGTAGAGATGAATACTGCACCGAGTGGGGTTCATGGTCGAGTAGACATCGCACACTCTTTTATTAATGAATTTGAAAACAGGAATAGAAACTATCCACAATAGAAAGAGCGCTCATGGGCTCTGGGACAACCCAGAGCAGCCAGATGCTCAAGTCCCTTACAGAAAATGGTGCAGCATCTGTAGTAACCTTTACCTTAAATCATCTCTAGATTATAACACCTAACACAACGTTAACACTAAGTAAGTAGTTGTAAATGCAGTGTAAATGATAAATAGTTGCCAGTATGCAGCAAGTTCAAGTTTTGCTTTTTGGAATTTTCTGGAATTTTTTTAAAAATAATTTTTTGGGGCTTCCCTGGTGGCGCAGTGGTTGAGAGTCCGCTTGCCGATGCAGGGGACACGGGTTCGTGCCCCGGTCCGGGAAGATCCCACATGCCGCAGAGCGGCTGGGCCCGTGAGTCATGGTCGCTGATCCTGCACGTCCGGAGCCTGTGCTCCGCAACGGGAGAGGCCACGACAGTGAGAGGCCCGCGTACCGCAAAAAATAAATAAATAAATAAATAATAAAAAATAAAAATAAAAATATTTTTTTGATCTGTGATTGGTTGAATCTGTGAACGTGGAGACTGTGGATACAGAGGGCCGGCTGTACTGTCCCCTTGGATTCTATACTCAGAGAAAATACCTTTTAAAATGAAGGCAGAGTAAAGATGTCTTCAGACTCACAAAAGCTGAAAGAATTTATAACCCCTAGAGCCACACGACAAGAAATGTTCCCGGACATCCTTCCAGTAGGAGGAAAATGATGCCGGGTGGAAATTCAGATCCACAGAAAGGAACGGAAGCCACAGAAATGATGACCACATGGGCAGGTGTGTTAGCTTTTTCCTTATCGCTGAAATCTCTTCAGAAGGTCACTATTTAGGGACTTCCCTGGTGGCGCGGTGGTTAAGACTCTGTGCTCCCAATGCAGGGGGGCCAGGTTCGTTCCCTGGTCGGGGAACTAGATCCCACGTGCATGCCACAACTAAGAGTTTGCATGCCACAACTAGGGAGCTGGCGAGCCACAGCTAAGGAGCCCTCCTGCCACAACTAAGACCCAGTGCAACCAAATAAATAAATATATAAAAATAAAAACAACAAAAAAATAATCAGTATAAAAAAAAAGATCACTGTTTAAACAAAAATTGTACAATGTGCTGTGGGGTTTGTAGCATGTAGAAGTGGAACGTGACTGGTGGGAGAGTGTCACCTGAAGGGGGACTGTGACACGGAAAGGTGCACCCGGAGGCAATGACCTCACCACGTCTGCATGTTAATCCACAGTGCACCAAAGGCCTTAATGTAAGAACTGAAGCTGTGAGGCTCTCAGAAGAAAACAGGCCTAAGTCTTTGTGACCTTGGATTGGGATGCTGTTTCTTGGATGTGACACCAAAAGCACAAGAAACAACAGATCAACTGACTTCATCAAAATTAAACACTTTTGTGCTGCAAAGGACACCATCAAGAAAGTGACAAGATAACCCCCAGGATGGGAGAAAGTAACTGAGAATTATGCATCTGATATGGATCTAATATCCAGAATATACGTGTGTGTATGTGTGTGTGTATTCTCATAACTCAATAATGAAAAGGCCACTGAACTTAAAAATGGGCAAAGGTTCTAAATAGACATTTCTCCATAAATATAGAAATGGCCAATAAACACATGAAAAGATGCTCCATTAACCATGAGGGAAATACAAGTCAACTACAATGAGATACCACCCACTTCTCACCTACTTAGGATGGGCTACGATAGAAAAGACAGTAACAGGGGTTGGCGAGGATGTGGAGAAATTCGAACCCCACACTTCCTAGTGGGAATATAAAATGGTGCAGACACTTTGGAAAATAGTCTGGCAGCTCCTCAAAAGGTTAAACCTTGAGCTATCCTGTCACCCAGCAATTCCACTCCTGGGAATCTGCCCAAGGGAAATAAAAGCACACGTCCATACAAAACCTGCAGGTATGTTCAGAGCAGCATAACTCATAACTGCCCCAAGCAGAAATAACCCAAACATCCACCAGCGGACAAGTGGATAAACAAAATGTGGTTCATCCACACTATTCAGCCCTAAAAAAGGAACGAAGTACTAACACACGCTGTATCATAGATGAACACTAAAAACATCATGCTGAGTGAGAGCAAAACCACACGTTTCTATGAAACATCCAGAACACAGGCCAGTCCATAGAGGCAGAAAGGAAACTAGTGGTAGCCTGGTACTGAGGAGGGGAGGGGGACAGGTGACTACCAGTGGGTACAGAGTACCTGGGGGTGATGAGATGTTCTGAAATTGGTGGTGGTGATGGTTGCACAACTGTGAATATAAAATCCACTGAAATAGGCAGTTTAAATGAGTGATCTGTATGGTGTGTGACTTGTACCTCAGTAAAGCTGTTTTAAAAATATGAAACACTAGGGATAAATCTGACATAAGATGTGAAAGACCTGTATATTGAAATGACAAAATACTGCTGAAAGAAATGAAAAAATACCTAAATGAGAGATACACCACATGACCCAGCTGTTCCACTTTTAGATTATCCAAGAGATTTAAAACACAAAGACACACACACACACACGAATGTTCACAGCAGCACTGTTCACAACAGCCAAAAACTGGAACAACCCAATCCACAGGTGAATGAACCAACCAAACGTGGTCTAGACATACAGTGGAATACTTATCAGTAATGAAAAGGCGTGAACTCTAGATACACACAGCAACACAGATGAATCTCCAAATAATTGTGCTTTGTGGGAGAAGCCCAGAAAGTAAGAATACACACAGCATGATTTCATTTAGACAGAATTTTAGAAAATGCAAACTAATCTACAATGAGAGAAAGCAGATCAGTGGTTGCCTGGGGTTGCAGCGGGAGGAGTGGGCCAACTGCAGAGACAATGCATTCAGCTCCTGGCTGCTCAGGAGGATCCCCACCCAACCTGGAGAGCACCACTGCCCTCTCCAGGAGACCTGGAAGCCTGCAGGCCCTGCCATGCTGGCGGGATGCAGGACGCAGGACACGTACCTTCCTTGGCACAGGCTAGGCCGCCGGATCCCCCGCCAATCACCAGGAGGTCATAGCATTGCCGCCCTGCAGGGGTGAGGGGGAGACGTTGAGAAGGAAGGACCAGGAGCAGCCTGGGGCGCGATCCCAGGAGGCCACAGTTTCCAGTGTGGTACAGGGTCCACTTTAGGGGATCGGAGTCCCGTCCTGTGATGGTATGGGGTGACCACACATCCCCCAGCAGGCAGGAGGCAATGACGGGGTGCATGTTGTCTGTCCAGGTCCCGAGACTAAGCAGGTGAGGCTGGCGGGGGTGTAATCCCCATCTCCCCACATCAGGAAGGTAACTGAACTGGCAGGACTGCCCTGAACTCAACTTCACCCAACGTTCTAGCAGACACGGGATTAAAACGTTTGTCTTGACTCCACCTGTCTTTCCGTTGTAAAGGTCACCCTCTGTCACCAGTGAGGGAGAACAAGGGCGGCCCCTGCGTTGGGCAACACGGCCTGGCCTCTCTCAGTGCCCGGCGGGGCCTGGCAGGACAGCGGCTCTGAAACGCCTCTGGGTTCCTTGGAGGCCATTTGCACCCTCCACCCCTGCCCCCAGCACAGAGGCCGCTGGAGTCCTTCCTCCCTGCAGAAGCCGCTATCCGTCTCCTGTAAATGCTGGCACGGAAGGCAGGCCAGAGACGACTGAAGCAGGGGGACGGCAAGGGCAGGTGTGTCCTTAGGTATGGCCAACCTGTGAGAGCCCCGAGCTGGGGACCCACAGCACCAGGCTCCGGCCTGCTCCCCATGGAGGGAGGAAGAAATAACAAGATCATCAGGACGTGGGGAGGGAGGCAGGGAGGTCGAGGCAGCTAGGGGCTGCATCCAGTTGCTCTCTCATATCCGCTGCTCAGGGAGGCTCTGACCAGGAGAATGTCCCTACCTTCCATGGCAGATGCCCATCCCTCCTGCCGCCACTACAGGATCTCGGCTGTGTCACCCCACAGCCCCACTCTATCAGGCAGAGGGCAGCGCGAGCAGCTGGCTGCGTGGATTGTGGGCTTATCTTTGGCGGTGGGCTCTCCCCACGTGCACGCCCAGCAGCCCTGTCTGTCTGATAAGCACTTAGCAGAGGCCTCCATGGGGCCTCTGTAGGCTCCACTGCAGGAAATCTGCCTTTAAACAACTGGGGGGTCTGGGTAGACTGTGGGGGAGGAAGGGCCCTGAAGGACCCCAAGACGGGCAGGACGGGTGCTGCCCTTAGGGTGTCAGCTGGGGACGCACCCGTGCACTCTATGGGGTGCCCTGGGGCACCTCACAGCCTGGCTCCCTTTCCCGCATGCAGGGGCTCAGCCGGGAAGGTGTGTCTGCCCGTGTCCTGAGCCCACCCTCTTCTGATTTTCTGCTCCTCCCTGAACACAGCGGCTGGTATGGGGCCTGAAAAGAGAGGAGCCCCAACAGGACAGGGAGGCCTCGGGAACAGCGTTCTGGGGAGGTGGAGGCCCCCGTGAACCCACAGGCCGCTGGCCACCTCAGGAGCCACCTGGGGGAGCGTCCCCATAGCTGTCCCCCCTGCACGCTCTCTGCTGGCAGCAGGGGTTAGGGGACAGGTGACACCAGCATCATGGTCACTCTGGCTCCTGTTCAGGGGCCACGTCTGCCACCCCCCTGCCTGGATGGGGCAGGCATGTTCCTATCATGAGCTCTGGGGCTGAAGTGGAGGCTGAGGCTCAAAATCAGACCCTGCTGACTAGGTGTTGGCACCGTCCCCAGGCCCTACTTGTTCCTCCTCACCCTGGCCCTGGGGGCCCCCCT
This sequence comes from Mesoplodon bidens, assembly GCF_964165515.1. Lineage (NCBI taxonomy): Eukaryota > Metazoa > Chordata > Mammalia > Artiodactyla > Ziphiidae > Mesoplodon > Mesoplodon bidens. Next base: position 27,787,588 of record NC_138169.1, read on the forward strand.
TCTGCCCTTGAGTGTGGGGGCAGAACTCTGGGTGCATGGCCTCCTGCCAGCCTGCATGGCCTGGGCTGTCACAGCAGCTGCAGCATGAGGACTGAGGGCTTTAATCGTGAAGGTCCTGCCTGACACGTGCAGCAAGGGGGGCCCAGGGGCCAGCAAAGCCACCAAGAGCAGCCCTCCATCCCCACCTCAGGAGCTGGTGACCGCCTCCCCAGACTCCGCAGGTATACCTAGCCCTGCTCCCCAAGGCCGGGTGGCACACAGCTGGCCAGGGCCGCCAATCTTCCTCCCACAGCACCCTATCCGTGAAGGAGCCCTCCCCCTGTCCCTGCTCCAGCACCTCAGCACTCACTCCCTGTGGGGCAGTCCAGGGGTAGGGTCTGGGGGATGGTCCCTGCAGGGATGTGGTGGGGAGAATGTTGTCATGCGTGGGACCGGCCACACTACGGTGGCACTGTGGCCAGCTCTGGGGGAGCCCCCCAACCGGGAACCACCACCCCACCCCTGCCCTGTGTGCCCAGCCGGTGCTCAGGACCCTAGCAGGCCCAGCACTCGCGGTCATCGGATTGCTGTCTGGTTTGGTCCATGACCCTTGGTGGCTCCAGGAGGACCAGCAGAGTGTGCTCCGCTCCCCCATGGCACCCACAGAGCGCAGACCGCCGGACTCAGCGTCCCCTCGATTCCCTGCACGTGCATCTATTGAGCACCTGCTGTGTGCGCCCACGGGGCCTTGGGGAGGAGGTGGGAGGCCTGTCCAGTGGGGTGCGCAGGGCGCGAAACCTGGTGACCTCGGGAGATGAGCCACCGTCACCACGGTCGGGACCACAGGTAATGCTGGGCCGGGGGATCGGGAGGCGGCCACTCTCCCCGCGCTGTTCCCCGCGGGGAAAGGGCGCCGGCGCGGACCCCTCGGCCCCCGCCCCGCCTCCCCGCGCGGACCCCGATCCTGCGCCCGCCAGCTCGCGCTCCGCAGACCTGCCGCGCCCCGCGCTCCGCCCGGCACGGCCCGCACGCGCCACCGGAAGCGCCTGGCAGATCCCCACAGCGCCGCCATCGCCGCCGCCGCCGCCGCCGCAGCCTGGGGCCTTGGCCGGGTCGGGCTGCCCGCCGCGCTGCCTGCGCCGACGACAGACGGAGACGCCCAAGGTTGGTGCGCGCGGCCAGGGGCCGACCCGGCGGGGTCCGGACGGGGAGAGGGGCTCCGACCCGGAGCGAGGAGCCTCGAATGGGGGGCGGATCCGGGTGGAGGGATCCGCCTGCGGGGGGCTCCGACCTGGGCGGGGGATGTCCCTGGACCATGGGGTGGGTCTCCGGAGGTGAGGTGGGGTCTCCGGACCCTAAATGGGGGGTCGGGTCCCCGGATCTGGGGCAGGGTCTCCGGACATGGAGGGGGGCTTTAACCTGGGGTGGGGTCCCGGGACCTAGGGTGGCGAGGTCCCCGGATCTGTAGTGGGTCTCCGGACATGAGGTGGAGTCTCTAGACCTTAAGTGGGGTGGGGGGTGGGGGTGTCCCAGGACCTGGGGTGAGGGGCTCTCTGGACAAGGGGTGGGGTCTCCTGACATGGGTGGGGGCGGTGGCACCAGGCTGGTGGAGGAAGGGGGAGTCGTGCTGCAGAAAGAAAGTCCACTTGGGCACAGAGGCCACCACAGGGCTTGGAGACCGCGACCCCAGGCGTGTTGGCTTCTGGGAGGGCTTGGCCATGGGAATGGGTTGCGGAGTCAGGGTCTGACTGTCCTTGGGTCCTCGGAGAGGGAGAACCGTTGGGGCCTGGGCGAGGGCCTCAGCCAACTGGTAGCTCTGGGAGGTCCCGGGGTGCCCTGGGGCCTTACCTTTTGTGGGAATGGTGGCCCTACCAGAAGGGGGAAGCCTGGGTCCCGACCTGCCCCAGACCAGCCTTTGAGTTTTGAACAGTGGGATTCCTGCACGCTGCTGCCTCCACTACTGGAGGGTCTGAGGGGCTTGCCAGGAGAGTGGGTCAGATAAACACAGAGGACATTGGTAACTGCACAGTTGGGTAAAGACCCCAGCACCCTCCAGACTTGCTCAGAGGCAACTGGGCCTTTTAAGTATGGGTGGGGGGGCATCGGGGCTCGAGACTCGGGGTAGAAAATACAAAAAGTGCGAAGAGGCATGGGCCATGTGACTCCCACCTGAGCTTGCCAACTGGATTTTGACTCCTGCCCTCCTGCAGAAGCTGGACGGTGTTGCTAGAAGTGATGAGCTTGTCAGGCGGGCACCGTGGGGGGCCAGGGCATTGTAGGGAAGTGGCCTCTAGCTGTGAAACGCAGTCAGTGTTTGTTCCAGTCTTTACAGGAGGTCTCTTGGAGAAGAGGGCTCAGAGGGGCCTGGCTGGGTTCTGTCTGGGAGCGTCTCCTTAGTGAATGGTCGGAGCCAACAGTAAACCCGGGTTTTCAGTCCTGAGGCCGGCCAGTTGAGAAGATTTTAGACGTTGAGCTCTCAAGTCTCTAAGTGGTGGAGTGAGGCCGTGGTGGCAGTCCACTAGATTTCCTGGTTTGCCTGTGAATGTTTGTGGTGATGTGGAGACCTCAGGGTCGCAGGCAAGGCTACTTCCGTCCGGAGCAGAGCCCGGGAGACGTGGGCATCCCGGTGGGCTCACGCAGTGGCCCACATGTGATGGGCAGTGGTGACCGGTTCTCTGAAGTTCCTGCCACCTTATCTGCCTTCAGCTTCCAGGGCTTTTTCAGACCCTGGAGGAAAAGGGCAGCTACACGACACCTGAGTCCCAGGATGGGTCTGGGCAGTCACACCAGGAGGGAGGGAGGAAAATGGGAAAAATTGATATTTGGAGAGGTGTACCAGATTTTGAAGGAAATGGAAAGGCCTGGGGATCTGCTGAATGCTGACAAATGTTGTAAGTTGGCAGTGCAGTCCAGCGAACAGGCAGATAAAACCTCAAAGGCAATAGACAGGACTGGACTCTGATGACCCACAAGGTGTATTATTTTCTCCACTGAGACAAAATTTCTCTCTGTAGTCACTTCCATTTTTGATCAAAGATAAAGTAAGATTATTCTTGTTTACAAAATAGCTCTGGTCTCACTAGATTTGGGCTGATTCTTTACATAAGTTCAGCAAGAATAATGGTTGACACACAGCCCTTTTAAAGTTTGCCTCGTGGAGTTTTTTACAGGGAATCTCAGATTGGACATTTAAAAGCTTCCAAGACTAGGAAGTCAAGAAAGTGCCAGCAGAATTCACCTGTAGACTCGAGTGAACTCCTCTCTGCTCAAGGTTCCCCCAATATCCCAGGGTTCCTAGGCCTGTAGGAGGCGACCTTCCTCGCTCCCTGGGAGACTGGGGACCCTGGATGCCCAGCACCAGGCTGGGTTTTCCCAGAGGGCTTTTTAAGCCTTGGTTCCATAAAGTGACTGCAGTTCCTTAGAACCGTCTAGTCATAGCTGAATCCATGTGTCATTTTCAAACATGACATTCCTTGGTAATACAACCAATGTTTTCAGTTATGTCCTATCACAAAGAAAACAGAGTCTTATTAAACCTATGCAAATAACTATATTGCTATGAAAATAAGGATACTCAATAATAGTTTCTGATTTTTGGAGGGATCAGGTACAGAGAAAAACATAAATGCTTCAATTTTGTTTACAGATGTATAACTTACTAGATTGTTATGACTCATAGACAGCTTAAGAGAAAAGGGAAATTTTTTTTTTCTCTAATATCCAGAAAATGGGACATTAAAGAGCCAACAAGGGACTTCCCTGTGGTGCAGTGAATAAGACTCAGCACTCCCAATGCAGGGGGCCTGCATTCATCCCCTGGTCAGGGAACTAGATCCCACGTGCATGCTGCAACTAAGAGTTCTCATGCCGCAACTAAGGAGCCAGTGAGCCGCAACTAAGAATCCCTCGAGCTGCAACTAAGGAGCTGGCCTGCCACAACTAGGACCCGGCACAACCAAATAAATAAATAATAACTTAAAAAATAAACAAATAACTCTTAAAAAAGAAAAGAGCCAACAGTATTCTAAACAGGAGCCATAAAAATTGTAATCATGCTTTGTCAGTTTACTTAGTCTCATGTAGTTAGTTTTGGGTTTTTTTTTAACATCTTTATTGGAGTATAACTGCTTCACAATAGTGTGTTAGTTTCTGCTTTATAACAGAGTGAATCAGTTATACATATACATACATCCCCATATCTCCTCCCTCTTGCATTTCCCTCCCACCCTCCCTATCCCACTCCTCTAGGTGGTCACAGAGCACCGAGCTGATCTCCATGTGCTATGCGGCTGCTTCCCACTAGCTATCTATTTTACATTTGGTAGTGTATATATGTCCATGCCACTCTCTCACTTCGTCCCAGCTTACCCTTCCCACTCCCCGCGTCCTCCAGTCCATTCTCTACCTCTGCGTCTTTATTCCTGTCCTGCCCCTAGGTTCTTCAGAACCAATTTGTTTTTTTAGATTCCATATATATGTGTTAGCATACAGTATTTGTTTTTCTCTTTCTGACTTCACTCTGTATGACAGACTCTAGGCCCATCCACCTCACTACAAATAACTCAAGTTTTGTTTCTTTTTATGGCTGAGTAATACTCCATTGTATATATGCGCCACATCTTCTTTATCCGTTCATCTGTCGATGGCACTTAGGTTGCTTCAGTGTCCTGGCTATTGTAAATAGAGCTGCAATGAACATTGTGTCATGTAGTTAGTTTTCGTTCTGCTTGATCTTGGGAGAGCAGTTCCTAGGCCCATGGATTTCTCCACTAGAGTTCTGGGTTCTGGGTTCTGATCCTTAGTCCAGAGGGATGGCACTGCCCAAGGTCCCTGCCCAGTCCTTCCGCAGGTCTCTGAGACAAGCCCTTTTTGTTGAGGATGAAGCCCCCTGGCCTGTAGCTGATTACAAATGCTTTGGAGAAGTATCAGAGTGAAACAGAGTTACCTGTATCTGACAAAAGACTTTAAATGACTGTGGTTAAAGAACTGATGAGAGGGGCTTCCCTGGTGGTGCAGTAAGAATCCGGCTGCCAGTGCAGGGGACATGGGTTCGAGCCCTGGTCCGGGAAGATCTCACATGCCATGGAGCAACTAAGCCTGTGTGCCACAACTACTGAGCCTGCGTTCTAGAGCTTGCGTGCCACAACTACTGAGCCCGCGTGCCACAGCTACTGAAGCCCACATGCCTTGATCCCGTGCTCTGCAACAAGAGAAGCTACTGCAATGAGAAGCCCGCACACTTTAGCAAAGAGTAGCCCCTGCTCACCGCAACCAGAGAAAGCTCATGCACAGCAACAAAGACCCAACGCAGCCAAAAATAAAAATTAAAAAAAAAAAAGAACTGATGAGAGGTCATCATAAAAACACAATTAACAAGGAAATTTGGGTGTTTCTGTAACATACACACCATTCTAAATATTAACTATAATTATGAGTGATAACATTATACCAGAACATATAGAAAGCAAACAAAATTTCTAAAATATTTATATTAATAGTGTTTACCTGTACAAATATAACGTATGGAAAGTTAAGATTCTCTTCTTATTTGACATTGCTTCCCATGCAGTTTACCATAACAGACAGACCTAATTATTATCTTAACAGACAGACCTAATTATTTTTAACATCCCTTCTTTTACAAGGTAAAAGTACAAACCACTGAGATTTTCCAAGGACCCTCTGGGAAATCCCAAAGCCATTTTGAGATCCAGACTTCATTTAGGATTGATTTTGGGAAGACAGGGTTGTCCAAAATGTCAGACGGTTTGAACACTTGATTAAATTGGATCCCAGCTCACTGCAGAACAAGACTCAGTTACCTCCTTAACCAAGTGACAATACGGGAGCTCACAAGTAGTAACAGGAGGAAACAGGACTGCAGACCTGGGCTTTTGACCAATGGGGACACTCAGTTCTCCCGAGTGGCAACGAGGGGTACAGGGAATTATTTTAAGACACAGCTTTGTTTCCTAGGAAGATTATTCAAAAGGCAGAGAGAAACCTTTTACAATCTCTTATTAAAAGCAGACCAATAATCCAAGAAATCTCATTTTAACAGAGAGGAAAACAAGCTCTAGTTTTGTATCAGTATGCTATTGATGGTAAAGCTCATTTAAGAAAACTTTGTATACAAATCCATTTAACCTTAGCCAGCTGTAACCTCACAACACAAAATTCCTTTTCCACAGACCTTCCACCACTTTCTATGTCCATTCAGGTTTGTTTCCCTCTTTTTTATTTCACTTGAGGACAAAACGACTCTCCTTCCCTAACAAAAACACATCCTACATTCTCTGCGTACTTTTCACATAAGAACACATCCTATTTTCCAACTTTGTGTACCAAGTTGTTTCCCTTTGCTTTGTATCTAGTAGTAGTTTTATTCTCACACACTGATTATAATTTTTAACCATTAGCAACCTTTATTTTACAGAGAAAACTAGGAAATAGGCAATTGCAAATTGTCTGTCATATCCCAGTATTCTGTAGCAGATTAGCAAATTTTATGAATATAACATCTCGTAATCTGTAAGGTAGATGCTTTTGACAGTACAAATTGTTTAACTGTGGCAAGAATATGTTTATTAACACACCCAAATGTCTTTAGCTTCTTTGTATCATATAAACATGAGAAGCCAAAAGTATATAAACTTATGCCTAATAATGAATGTTTCAGCACTTTATCTTTTTAAATTAATTGACTGATTATTTTTGGCTATTGGGTCTTTGTTGCTGTGTGCAGGCTTTCTCTAGTTGCGGCGAGTGAGGGTGACTCTTCGCTGCGGTGAGCAGGCTTCTCATTGCGGTGGCTTCCCTTGTTGCTGAGCACAGGCTCTAGGCACGCGGGCTTCAGTAGTTGTGGTGCACAGTCTTAGTCGCTGCGTGGCATGTGGGATCTTCCTGGACCAGGGCTCGAACCCATGTCCCCTGCATTGGCAGGCGGATTCTTAACCACTGCGCCACCAGGGAAATCCTCAGCACTTTATCTTATTTAGAAATTATTTAGATATTCAATGAATATCTGTTATTTAACTTAACTTGGCATAACTCTAAGGTTGCAAGTTACCAAAAAGATTTTGGAAACTGTTTTTAGGCAGACACATTATAAAACACAATTATTATTAAAATAAAGTTTGTCAGAATAGTGACTAGATTTGATTTAAAATCAAACTTATGTGTAAAATCTTAAATGTCTAGTGGATAAAATATTAGCTATTTGACTAGTAAACCAAGTAGAATAAAAATGTGTATTTGCACTATGTTTAATGTTGACAACTCTAAAGATACACCTGTTTTATGAAATGAACAATATTAAACTAGTTTTATTTAGCAAAGATTTACCAAATTACAGGAACTTGAAAAACAGTTGAGTTGGTCCTTATATTTCAGGAGTTTTAGGAAGATTTAATTTATGTAAGTGCTTGTTCCTCTCGAAGCCAATTAGGATAGAACTCCTTTAAGGAATTTTATAACTGGATTTAGTAATACCATCTGGAGGTAGGGAAATATCATATATATATATATATATATATATATATATATATATATATATAAACATACAATCTTATATAAACTTACAGACAGATGCAAACAGAGATGGTTTTCTTTAAAAAAAAATTTTAGCTATGCGTCAGACATAAATACAATTATATAAAACTCACTAGTTTATGTAAGAGTTGGACCTTGTCTTTGCTTTGTTTTATATTTTTATCCAAATCATGTTGTGGCAGGTGGGGCAGGCTAATTACCTGTTCCATATGAGGCCTTAAAGCTTCCCACCAGCATCTGTGGGGACACCTTTAAGATTTTTTCTTTCCTGATATATAATCATAGGGAGGCATAGACTAAATGTTTCCAATTCACTTTTTTTTCCTTTTCAGCCTCAAGTGGTTGCTTTCGGGGGTCCCTGAGTCCCTTGAGAGCCCCCAGTGGGGCAGGGCCCAAGGTTTCAGGGGCTGGGGGATTTTAGGGGCTGGGGGGAGGGGAAAGGCCCGGAAGGGACAGAGGGCAGAGGAGGCAGGGGCTGGGGGAGGAGGGAGTGGAAAGGGGAGCCACTCAAGACCACCTTATCCTTAGCAAGGATGCTGTGGCGACCAGGAGGAAGTGGGCAGAGGCAGCCCGAGTGCTGCTCCGTCAGTGGGGCTGCAGGGAGTCCCCAGGGAGGAGCAGAGTGGCCCCCAAGGGCCAAGAGGGACTCCAGCCCAGGAGGTGCTCTGGCCTTCCCCTGCCCCCTGCTTCAGGGGTAGCACCTGTCCTCACTGTGGTCTGTGGACGTGCCTGGAGCCAGAATCACAAGGAAGGGAGATGAGCCTGTGGTCCCTGGGCCTCCGCGTCCCACGGGGTGTACACGGGCATTGCCTGAGCGCACAGCTTTGCGTGTCCCCGGCAGACACCCAGCTCCTGGACCCCCTTCACAAGGACCCTGGCCAGCCCACACTTTTGCCCCCAACTGTTGCCTGTGCTCTGAGGCCTGCCCTCTGGGGACGCTGCGCCCCTCAAGCCCTTTCTCCGGGAGGCTGGCCGGCCTTGTGTGGCTCCTGGAGCCCCCACACAAGTGCCACATGGCCCACCCTCGGCTTCCCCACGAGTGTGGCTGAGGCCCAGGCATCCACTGCTCTCCAGACAGGGGGAGGGCCACCCGGGCGCCACAGCACATTCAGCTCTTTGCAGAGGGGCCAGAGGCATTCCCAGTGTCTTGATGGACCTTTCAGACAAGCCTCGGAACCCCGGGACGGAAGATCCCATGGCTCTGGGTGTCCGTGCCCCGATTGCCGGTCCCCACCTGGGTCTGAGGGGGGCCAGGGCCCTGGCCAGCGTCTGCATTGGACCCTTGGGGGGATTATCTCCAGGAGGATAAGTGGTGATAGGAGATGAGGGATGGCGTGGTTTGGGGGTTGCAGGGGGAACACTTAAGAATGGGCTTGGGACTTCCCTGGTGGCGCAGTGGTTAAGAAGCCACCTGCCAATGCAGGGGACACGGGTTCGAGCCCTGGTCCGGGAAGATCCCACATGCCACGGAGCAACTAAGCCCGTGCACCATAACTACTGAGCCTGCGCTCTAGAGCCCGCGAGCCACAACTACTGAAGCCCGTGTGCCTAGAGCCCAGGCTCCTCAACAAGAGAGGCCACCCAATGAGAAGCCTGCACACCACAACGAAGAGTAGCCTCCACTCGCGGCAACTACAGAAAGCCCGCGAGCAGCAATAAAGACCCAACGCAGCCATAAAAATAATGGGCTTATAATAAGGAAGGTTTGCGGGGTGGGCTGTTGCTGTTGTGGTTTTGGGAGAGAGGGCCTGCCCCTTACCCAGGTCCACATGCTGTCTCTGGGGAGATGGATGCAGGGTATGTACATACACTGGAGGTGTCGGAGGAAGCTCAGGACAAGAAGGCCTTCCCCTCCTCCCAGAAGGGGGTGAGTGTGCACTGTGGGGCGGGCAGCAGGCAGCCCTCAGGCACCCAGTCTCAGGGGGCAGGCGGCCAGAGGACAGAGAGACTGGGAGCTGGGCTGGTTTTTCTGGATCCTGCTTCCTAGTGGGGAGTGGTGTGTCCCTTTTTCTTTTTGGAATAGGGAGGACCAGAAACAAGGTGTCTTGTTTTCTTGGTTTTCCACTGTTTTTACTGTAGTAAAACATACATAAGTTAAAATTTACCATTTTAACCATTTCTAAGCGTACAGTTCGGTGGCGTTAAGTGCATTCACATAGTTGGGTAACCATTGCCGCTATTTTCAGCACTTTCTCATCATCCCAGGCAGAAGCTCTGTCCCCATTCAGCAGTAATTACCCTCCTCCTCCCCAGCCCCTGGCAACTTCTGTTCTGCTTTCTGTCTCTGTGGATTTGCTTCTTGTAGGTGTTTCATATGAGTGGAAACATTCAGTATTTATCCTCTTGTGTCTGGCTTATATCACTGAGCATAACGTCCTCTAGGTCCATCCGTGATGTAGCAGGGTGTCAGCACTTCCTTCCTTGTGGGATATGAATCAGGGCTGCATTCACCTTAATAGACAAGTGATGCCCCAGTGTGCAGATATACCACACTTTGTCCGTTCGTCCGTTTCCATTCGTTCGTCCCTCGGCTGCTGTGACTCACACTGCTCAGAACGTGGGTGGACAAGTGCAGGTTCAAGTCCCTGCTCCTAGTTCTCTTGGGTCCACTCCCAGAATTGGAATTGCTGGGTCATATGGTGACTCTATATTTAACATTTTGAGGAACCACCAGCTTTTTTCCAGAGCAGCTGCTCCGTCTTACGTTCCCATCAGCCGTGCACGAGTTTCCGATTTCTCCACATCCCTGCCAACACTCTTTATGTTCCCTTTTTTGGGGGAAGTCATCCTAATTTGTGTGAAGTCGTACCTTGTGGCTTTGATCTACATTTCCTTAGTGACTAGTGATGTTGGGCACCTTTTCGTGTGCTTATTGGTTGTTGGTGTATCTTCTTTAGAGAAATGTCTATTCATGTCCTTTGCCCATTTTCTAACTGGGTTGTTGTCTTTGAGTTGTAGGAATTCTTATATATATTCAGGACTTTAAACCCTCATCAGATATGTGGTTTGCAAATATTTTCTCCCATCCCCTGGGTTGTCCCTTGCTCTCTAGATAGTGTCCTTTGATGCACAAAGTTTTTAATTTTAATGAAATTCTATCTGTTTTTCTTTTGTTGCCTGTGGTTTTGGTGTCATATCAAAGAATCCATTGCCAAATTCAAGGTCATGAAGATTTACTCCTACGTTTTCTTCTACGAGTTTTATGGTTTTATCTCTTAAAATTAGGTTTTGGATGCATTTTGAGTTAGTTTTGTATATGGTGTGAGGTAAGGGTCCAAGTTCATTCTTTCACAGGCGGAACTCTAGTTGTCCCAGAACAATTTCCTATGGAGTGGTCCTGACACCTTGTAAAACAATCATTTGATCATAGATGTGAAGGTTTGTTTCCAGCCTCTCAGTTCTGTCCGTTTGTTCTATGTGTCTGTACCACAGTGTGTTAATTACTGTAGCTTTGCAGTAAGTTTTGAAATTACGAAGTGTGAGTTCTCCAACTTTGTTCTTTCCCAAGATTGTTTTGGCTATTGTAGGTCCCTTGAGATTCCATATGATTTTTAGGATGGATTTTTCTATTTCTGCAAAAATGCTATTGGACTTTTTTGGTGAGAGTGGCATTGTATCTGAGGGTCACACTGGGCACTGTTTACATCCTGACAATGTCAAGTCTCCAGTCCATGGACATGGGATGTCTTTTCATTTATCTGTGTCTCCCTCAACTTCCCTCTCGCTATCATGATGCTAAATGTGTCACCTGTGGAGGCCTCATGAAGGTCCAGCCTCCTCAGCAAAACCGGATCGCCACAGCAGCCTCTCCCAGGACTGCCCCTGTCCTGAGGCGAGAGCCACCGGGAACAGGACACAGCATCCTGCACAGAGCTTTGCCCCTTCCCCTCACTGCGGTCGGGAACCATGTTTGGAAAGTGCACTTTGCAAGCCCCTTAAAACCTTTCCATCATGGTGTGTTTAGGACACACAGAAACAGAGGGTTCGAGGGTGCCCCTCGGTCATCGGCTCTTACCTTCTGGCCAACGGCCCCTTTGTCCTCCTATCAGGGTAACTGGGGCTCTTTATCTCCCACCCTGGGCCCAGAGCCAAGCAGGGCGTTGGGATCCTAGGGTCCCAAGGCCACCGCTGGGTACACCAAGTGACCTCACCGTGGCCCTTTGGAAGGGCAGAGCAGAAGACACTTGGGTACGAAGACCTGAAACAAGAGGAGCCCTCCATGTTTTGTTTCCCTTTAGAGGGTTCTCCATGGCCCTGAAGCACTTCCTCCAAGTGTGGCTTCCTTCAGTGGCTTTATTTATTATTTATTTATTTATTTTTAAAATAAATTTATTTTTGGCTGCGTTGGGTCTTCGTTGCTGGGCGTGGGCTTTCCCTAGATGCAGCAAGTGGGGGCTACTCTTCGTTGTAGTGCGCAGGCTTCTCATTGCGGTGGCTTCTCTTGTTGTGGAGCACGGGCTCTAGGCACGCAGGGTTCAGTAGCTGTGGTACACGGGTTCTAGAGCACAGGCTTAGTAGTTGTGGCGCACGGGCTTAGTTGCTGTGCGGCATGTGGGATCTTCCCAGACCAGGGCTCGAACCTGTGTCCCCTGCAGTGGCAGGCAGATTCTTAACCACTGAGCCACCAGGGAAGTCCCTGGAATATTCCTTCTTATTTTTGATATTTATGTGTAACATTTATTAGTTTTTTTCATCAACCCAGAGAATAAATCAAAATGATCCAACATCTCACCACCGCTAGTGAAGATAGTCATGATACATAAAGCAACACAGGTGTGGTTAGGGGCTCCTAAGCTCGCAGAAAGGAGCACAGTGAGCAGTTCTGGTCACTTCAGGCCACTCGGCCCCTCCTTGTTGAGTCCTGTCACCTGTCCCTGGAAGAAAGCGCTGTGCCTTAACCCACGGCGCCTCCCCTGTGATTCCCCCACCTGCCTCCTGGGTGGTGGTGCGTCCTGCCCCGTGGGGCATGTGCCTCCTTAGCCTGCAGGGCAGTGCCAGGACCAGGGAAACCAGGGAGGCCGTCCCTGGAGTCCTGGACTGGGGGACGCTCCAGGCTACGTCTCACTGCCTCTCTGCTCTCACTTGAGGGCCAGACCGGCCTCCGGGAGGGGCCCACGTGCCAGGACTCTGGTCACCTTCAGGTTATGGTTCCTGCTTAAATTACCTAAAGGCAGGAGAACCCCACACAAATTCCATCTGCTTTGCTGCTGAGCTCAGAGGAGGGGCGTGGGGGGCAGAGCCGTCTGAGGAGGCAGGTCTGGTCAGTGGCCTGGGAGTAGAGCAGGGCGTGGACCCCACCTGGGCCTTTGTGTGTGCAGACTCTGACCTGCTGACCACGGGCTCACTGTGCCTGGTGTAAATAGGCCATGTGGCCTGAGACCACTCAGTCGTCTGGGTGTCCAGGCTCCCCTATTCATCCCTGCTCTGCCCACCAGGCCCCCTCCTCGTGGTCCAGGGCATTGGGGTTTGGAGCCCTGAGCTGTCCTCGAGGGGTCTCCCCTCCAAGATCCTTGGCCTGCCCTCTTTCCCATGTGCCTTTCCCAATGGGAGCTTCTCGGGGAGTGGGGTCCTGTGTGGCCCCTTCCTGTGCATGACCCCTGCATGACTGCAAGCCCCGATGGAAGCTTCCCACCTTCCTCTGTCTTTCATCCTTTTCCATTTTAAGGTCTCTGCTCTGTGCCAGCTCAGCCTTGCCATGTCTCAGGGGCCCTGGGCCCCTCATCTGACTGGGACCCCAGCTACCTGCCTAAAGGGTCGCTTGCCAGGGGGAGGCCTGTCTCGCTCCCACTGTGGTGTGGGTGGCAGGGTGGCCTTCCTCCTCAAAGGGGAAGAGGGGACAGACTGGCCCTGTGTGGTCGTCCCCTACGGGAAGAGCCAATGGGCTGTGTGCCCTGTGTGCCTGACTTGGGGGCTCCCTGTGTCCTTCTCTGGAAACTCACAGGGCCACATGAGCTCCTGGAGTGCCCAAGGGGGCTGTGCTTGAGGCTGGCTTCCCCTGTGCTGTGTAAACAAGCCTCAGGCCAGCTGTGTCCCTTGTCAGGGCCACCTGGGAGGCCGCGGGGCTGGGGGAAGCCAGACACACCCGCTCCCTACCCGGGATGCAGCCCCAGCGAGAAGTGGTGTGCAGGTGGGTGGGGCTGTGGCTGTGCTCACCTGGAGCTGGCCACCAGGCATGTGGCTGGCCTCTTGAACCTTGTACCCCCATCAGCACGGGGGGGGTTGGCCGGGGGGGTCAGTGGCAGCACCCCCAGACTGAGAGCATGGGTCAGCCAGGAGGGCAGGTTACTAACACCGTGGTGACCATGTGCTCCCAGGAGTCCTTCAGGCTGCAAGGCCGGGTAGAGCCCCGCCCATTGCCCCATCTCGGATGCTGGAGGCCCCGCCCCTGCTGCTGGCAGCTGGCGCCCTTGGCCTGGTGCTGCTGGCGCTGCTGTGGCTGCTGCAGGCCTTGCGACTCTGGGGCCTGTTCATCATTGGCTGGAACGAGCTTGTCCTGCACCCCGTCCGCAACCTCCTCATGGGCAACAGCAAGGAGCAGCGTATTCTGCACCACGTGCTGCAGCACGCGGTGGCCGGGGACCCGGAGAGCGTGCTGGATGCCATCGACGCCTACTGCTCGCAGAAGGAGTGGGCTATGAACGTGGGCGACAAGAAAGGTGGGCAGTGCGGCCGGCACAGGTGAGGGTCAGGGGCTGTGCAGAGCCCAGACGCCCACGTTGCTGTCCCCACGAGAGGGTGGGACATTTGATAAACCCCCCCAGGAGGTGCTGTTCAGAGGGCCCCTTGCCAATGCCAGTCAGAGGCAACAGCAGAGTCTCCACGTGGGCCCTGCACTCGCAGGCCATCAGGCAGAGCCACGTGTCAGCACAGGGCGGGCAGTGGGTCCCTGGGTGTCCTGGCTGGGCCTGAGGGTGTATGGAGACCCTTGGACTCTGCCAGGCACAGGCACCAGGCCCCCCCTGGGCTGCCTCCTGACCTTTGGACTCCAGCCTGGGGCACAGGCAAGTGCCGCACTACACCCCCTGGAGTCAGGCCCTGGGGACAGACGTGACAGCTACTGTCCAGCCCCCTTGGACCTTCTGACAGTGTCCAGCTCAAGGGAGCCGGGGAGGCTCTGAGTGCAGCCTGGGGGCAGAGTGGGGGCTGGACAGTGGTTGTCACGTCTGTCACGTCTGGGGGCTTCCACAGAGGGCAGCTCTGGGTTAGGACGAGTTGGGGGCAGGGAGGAATGGTGGAAAAGAGAGGGAGCAGCGTGTGCAAAAGCAGAGGCCTGAGGGACCAGGCACTGGGAGGGGCTGCTGCTCAGTCAGGAAGGAGATGGGCCAGGACTGGGGTGGGTCACCCCCTGCCTGCTCACCCCACTCCCCTCCGTAGGCCAGATCGTGGACGCCGTGTTAAGGGAGCAGCGTCCCTCGGTGCTGCTGGAGCTGGGTGCCTACTGTGGCTACTCGGCCGTGCGAATGGCCCGCCTGCTGCTGCCTGGTGCCCGGCTGCTCACCATCGAGCTCAACCCTGACTACGCCGCCATCACCCAGCAGATGGTGGACTTCGCAGGCCTGCAGGACAGGGTGCGGCACCATTCCTAGGGTGACAGATGTGGACACAGGTTCCAGGGGCCAGGAGGGCAGGAAGGGCCTGGGCCACACCCTGGCGGCTCAAGGCCACGTTTACCCAGCTGGCCCGCATCCCCGGTCCACAGAGCAGGAGACTCCCAAGGCCCCCAGAGGGAGGGGCAGAGCAGGAACCTGTCTCCCAGAAGCCCCTTGGACACTCAGGAGTCTGGGTGGGGGTCTGTTGTTCCAGGTGACCGTTGTCGTTGGGGCGTCCGAGGACATCATCCCCCAGCTGAAGAAGAAATATGACGTGGACACTGTGGACATGGTCTTCCTCGATCACTGGAAGGACCGGTACCTGCCAGACACACTCCTCCTGGAGGTCAGTGTCGACTTAAAAAAAATTGCAAAATGTGAGAGTAGCAAGTTAAGTTTTATTTGGGGCCGAATGAGGACTGCAGCCTGGGAGACAGGACCCCCGATAGCTCTGAGAAACTGTTCCAAAGAGGTAGGGGGGAAGGTCAGTATATATGTGATTTTGGTGAAGGGGGAGTACATGCAATCGAGCGCATATTTTTTTGCCAAATGTTTCTGCTAGTCACGAGGAGCGGTCATCACCATGAAGGATTTTAGTGTTTTTCTAGATACAAGGAGATACAAGAATTGGGCTCATAAAATCGTCTCCTGAAAATATCTATGTGAAGACCTGTTCTGCCAGTTTTTCCCAGAGCACAGAGTGCCTCATTTTAGCTCTCTACCTGAACTCCTTTCAGTGGGTGTTGACAGTCAGCAGCTGCAGCAGCAAATGATTTAATCCTTGTAGAGGTAGATGGTAAGTGCCAATGGAAAATGCCAATTCATAGTTGACAGGAGCCTTGCGCCCGCCTGGCCGGGATGGGCCCAGCCAAGGGCGGCCCTGGGGGCCTGGGAGGCTTGGGCCAGCCTGCCTGCGGTTAGGACGTCGAGGGGAGTGCGGGGCCCTGGGCGGGGTGGTGACTGGAGGAAGGGGGATCCCTGCAGGGCAGCCTGTGCCAGGGTGGCTGGGAGGGGTGAACACCCGGGGCTGCAAGGGCTTGGGCCGGGGAGACAAGAGGGAGGCAGCCTAGTGGCCACACGGCTCTCCTGACTGGGTGGCAGGTGCCGGCCAGGGAAATACGCGTCTCCTGCCCACCTTCCTCCCCAGACTCCTTGTTGTACGCCCCATCGCCCCCGTCCCCCCGTGCCCACCCCCAGGCTGTCCAGCCTCAGTGCCAGCTGCTCCTCCGGCACCACGTGGTAGCCGGGAGGCTGCCTCACCCCCAGGTGAGTGGAGCTCAATATTGATGACCACCACCTTGTCCCTCCCGACCACCACGCTCTGCCCCACCACGGCCTCCAGCCCGGCAGCCACATGGGGCTGACCCTTGTTGTCAGTCCCCTGCTCGCCCACCTCGGCTCCCGCACAGGCCGGGCATCGCCCGGCACAGGGGGACTGTGGCCGTGGGGGGCACGGCTGCTTGAGCCATAGCTGGGGCCGGGCAGGACCTTGCTCCAGTGGTGTTGGCGTGGGTGTTGTGGGCCTGGTGCCTGGACAAGGTGAGAAGGAACCAGCCCTGGCTTGGGGGGTGTGAGAGGATGCAGGATGGTCTGGGACTGGGCAGGGTGGAGGCAGTGGGCCAGGGCTGTGTGTGGAGGGCTTGACCACACAGGCAGGGCACGGAGGAGGGCTTCAGGCAGGTGAGGGCAGGCTAGACCTGTCTTCCGGAGAGATCCTGTTGGCTGTGTGGAGTGGGGAGGGGTGGCGGTGCAGGGGACCCAGACCAGGAGCTGCACGGGGACCTGTGCTGGCCGAGATGGGTGGCAGTGGGGGGCTGGCACAGAGGCCCTCAGGCCAGAGCCGGGGCGGCCGCAGGGAACACATCTGGGCAACTGAGCAGCTGGGCCTGCGTCACCGGGAGGGGCGCTTTCAGCAGCTTTGGGGTGTGTGATAATTACGGGGCCTGCATTGATAGAAAAGCAGCAAATATTGCCCTTAGTAACTAGGAAACTAATAGTTTTCTCAGTGCCGCTTGTTCAAAGCTGGTAATTATCTCAAAAGAAGAAAAGTTGTGAATTGGGAACGTGCGCTCTGAAGCCCTGCAGCCAGGCTCTGCTTGGGCCTGGCTCCTCCCCCTGGGTTGGGGTGAGGGGCTGGGAGGGAAGGTGGCTGTTCAGACCAGGAGCTGCTTCAAGGCGGCCTCGGTCCCCCATTGCTCCGGCCTCTCCACAGGCTGCTTGGGTGTCCTCCCAGCAGGGCAGCTGGCTTCCCCCAGAGCCAGAGACAGACAGAAGCCACACGGTGGCTGGAGTCTCAGCCCAGCCCACACCCTGGGTGGAAGGGGGGAGGGTCAGGGAACAGTGGACCCGGCTCTGGTCCTCTGAATGCCGTTCCTTCCCTGCGGCCAGCACAAAGCCTTACTCGGACGTGGGCTTCTGGCCAGAACTCTCCAGGGCTCTGTACCCAGGAGGGTGGCACAGCTTTTGCATCCCTCCTCCGTGATTAACTTGTGGGTTTAGCACCTGACTTGTTGAGCCCACCTTGTCCACCTGCATCCTTCAGAATGAGCTCCAGCTCGCCTTGGGCGTTTCCTGCCCAGACCTGAGATGCCCTCCTGGGGCTGGGCAGGGCAGGGGGTGGGGGGCGCCTGCTCCCAGGCTGCCCTTTCTCATCAAGGTTGCTGGGAAGTTCCTTTTTTTTTCCCTAAGAGAAACGCTCCATGATTCCATAGAGGTACTTTGTTCAAATTCTGGCTCATGGGTTGTCCCAGCCTCACTGATCTCACAGCTGTGTTTTCCACTCTGGCCTGAGGGCCCTTGGCCTCTCCCTCAGCCTATGGGCCAGAAGGGAGGCAGCCACCACCAGGGAGACTCGAGGGCTGCACAGTGGACCTCGCATTCCTAAGTCACCAGGGGGTGCCCGTCTGCCCCTGTGGTCCTGCTGGCAACTTAAGACACACCTGGGGCCCTTGCTTGATTTTGCTTTCTGCGTTTGGGGTTGCTTTTTTTTTTTTCTTTTTCACTTTTATTTGATGATCATGTAAAGAAAACTCAGCTACCAACAGAACAACTGGGCCGTCCCTTCACCCCCTCCCCCAGGCAAACATTTCCTCTCGAGGTATTTCCTCTTTTGATTTTTGATGTAATCTAAGCATCTCCTCGCCCAGCGTAGAGAGACTGCAGAGGGACCCGGGAGGTCCAGCCGCTCCTCCCTCTGCAGAGCCCAGGCCCGGAACACTGGCCAGCTGCCCGGGGCCCAGGCGCTGGTGGAAATGGGGTGCCTCAGAGTGGACCCGAGGGCCAGGCTTGTGGGTGCGTGGGGAGGTGTGCCCCATCTCTGCCCCCCAACAGTCACCCTGGTCAGGCCGGATTGAACCTCCAGTGACCGCTGACAGCAGCCCACACACTGGGCACCAGGCATCTCTCTGACCTGGAGGAGCCCTGTGTTCCTGGCACCCGGTGACCAAGGGACCCACTGGCCTTAGTCACCACTGTGGCTTTCCCAATCCTGGCCCCGTCACCTCCTCCACTCACACTTCCAGCTAGCGCTTAGTAAGCACCTGCTGTACTGAGGATGCAGGAGGAGCAAGGAGACCCCCGCCCAGCACAGCCCTTTCCTGCTGTGGCCGCTGCCAGTGAGGAGCTGGCACAGGGCTGACCCCAGGTTAGGCCACCCTCACCTCCTCCAACCGCCCGTCTGTCCCTGCAGGAGTGTGGCCTGCTGCGGAAGGGGACAGTGTTGCTGGCCGACAACGTCATCTGTCCGGGGACACCAGAGTTCCTGGAGTACGTGCGTGGGAGCAGCCGCTTCGAGTGCACGCACTTCAGCTCGTACCTTGAGTACTCGCAGGTGGTGGACGGCCTGGAGAAGGTCGTCTACAAGGGCCCGGGCAGCCCTGTGCAGCCTTGACCACCCACCCTGCCCCAGCTCCCTGGCCAAGCCGGATTCTGAAGGGTGTGGTGGCCCTACTCCTAGCTGCCCCATGTCTGCAATGTGTGCGTCTGTCCTCAGTGCAACACCCTCAAGGCCTGCGAGGCCCAGGCCTGCCCGCGCTGGCCCCTGCATGTGGGTCCACCCCAAGCGCGACCAGCTGACCTTGCAAAATCACTGCAGTAAAACTGGAAAGTATCTGACTGTAAAGGCCAGCTCAGGCAGGTGGTGTCCGTGATAGTGTCCCACCCCCACCCCCACCCCCCAGCATTCCAGTCACGCTTCTGATTCAGGAAGTCAGAAGTCGGGGAACTGGGGCTGTGCACTCACGCAGCCTGCCCTTGAGGTCTGCCGTCACCAGGTGGCAGCAATGCCTCAGGGATGGCACCATAACCAACAACTCACCCCACACTTCGGACTCCTGAGTTCTTTCACTTCCTTTTTAAGAATGAAATGCAACTTCTTTACTAAAATCATCTGTTAACAATCTTATATACCAATATCATGTTTAAAAGATAGTAAAATAGAAATTAAAGATCTAAATATTTAGGTAAGAGATGAACTGAGTGCTTCTTTTCAGCCACTGTGATGATGCTTCTTTCCTCTGGTGTCCTCAGCTTTGCACCAAACACAAGCTGCTCCCCTTGGCCAGATGCTAACACTGCAGACTGGCCGCAGCAGTGCTGGAGGTCGGCCTTGCTCAGTACTGCTCCTGTGGCCAGGCCTAGGGGACCTGTTACAGCCCCATGGGGATGTCTGCAGGCTGGGGTGAGCCCCACCTGGGAAACCGGAACAAGGCAGTCAGCCAGCCTGCAGGTCCATCTCTGACCAAGCAGGTGCTGTGGAAGGTGGACACGGCCCTGCAGCAGTGCCAGATGTGGTCTGTCCAGTGCCCAGCCTTTTGGGGCCCATGTGTGGCTCTGAGGGGAAGCACCGTCCCCAGTCCCACTCGGCCTTGTTTGGGGAAGAGAGAGTAGACTCAGACCAGCTGCAGCACTTCTGCAGGTGCCCAGCTGGCACCTAAATCCACAGGTGCCCCCAGCTCTGACCTGGTGCTTCAGCCCCAAGGCCCCCAAGTGGTTGGACCTCTGGCCACCTCGGGGGCCCCAGCAGAGGGTGGGGTCCTAGACCCCAGGATCACCCCACCTGGCTGAGGCCCACCTGTGCCCAAGACCAGCCACTGGCCAGGACTCCACCCCAGGCCTCAGGACCCAGCTAACCACCCAGGATCAAGCCCACTCCTCTTTGTGTGTAGAAGGGGGACGCATGTGGGGAAACAACCCTGGGGACTCGGAGCTGAGCCCCTGCTGGACACAGCAGACACACACCGAGGGCCACCTCCGACACCCAGCAAACAATGGGAGCGGCTCACGGAGAGAGCTGAGCCTCGGAAGACAGGAGGTTCCTTTGTTGCTTTTTTTAATTTTTAATTTTTCTTACAAAAATTTAGATGTTTACCCATAATCTTATTTTGGTTTTGTTTTTAATTGTTTTCATTAGTGTTTTTCTTGTTTTTAAGTCACAAACAGCAGGCACTAAACAGCAGTCCCCCACTGCTGCTGCCAAAGGTCAGTCCCAGAGGCGCTACTCAGGGGCCAGAGTGGAGCAGGGAAGGCGCTCCAGGCATCCGGGGGTGGGCGGGGCCCTCCAAAGCCTCTCTGTGGGTCGCCCCCCACTCAGGGCCCAGGGAAGCCCCTCCACCCTTGGGTTCAGACTTCCTTCACTGAGCCCCCTCCCTGCCTGGCTGTGGGGCCCCAGGGCCCCACCCCCACCCAGCTCCTCAGGGGCCCCGCCAGCCCCAAAGCAAAGCCAGGTACCCGGCCCTGGGCCCCGCCGGGCTCCCACTGGCACACAGCACCATATCAGTAAACTAACTCGCCCGGGAGTTAGAAGTGGGGAGCGAGGGCGGGAGGGCAGGCGTGTCCAGAACCCACAGCTCCAGGGAAAGAAGAGCTGCCTACCCCCGCCGCCGGGGGCTCCCAGCTCCACGGCGGAGTCTGCGCAGGCCGCCTGGAGGTCCTTTCCCCGAGGTCCCTTCTTCCAAGATCAGACCCTAAGAGCAAACGGCTGGGCCCAGGCCCTGAGGGGGAAGAGGGGAAGGCTGAGCAGGCCCGGTAGCAGGGCGATGGACGCACGGGTGAATGCGGCTGCCTCGGGTGTTCCTCGGGGGGGCCCTGTGCTGGGGGCATTGGAAGGTGTGGACCACCCCTGCTCTCACCCCGTGACCTCCAGGCCCTGATGGCACAGGGCCTGAGCCAGGCTGCAGGCCAGGGGGCCCCTCCCTCAGCCCCCAGCCTGGGCTTCCCTCCGCTGGGCCTTCAGGCCTGCTGAGCTCGAGGTGGCCCTGCGGGGAGCGTGCGGAGAGCGGAGTAGGCAGGCAGGCAGACGGGATGGAGAGAAGGCCCCGCACAGAGGACGAACACCAGATGAGAACAAGAACGTACCAGGCATGCAAGCTAGACCCAGGAGTCAACAGGCTGAGGCTTAGCATCCCCCACGGCGTCCACCAGCCTGACCGCGGGTCTGCTGGGCCCGGGAGGAGGAGCCTTCCTGCCGGGGTCGGGCTGCAGGGCGGTGGGCAGGAGGGCGTTAGAGGCAGAACAGAGCAGGTTAGTCCGAGCTGGCGAGTGGGGGCTGGGCTGGTCAGCAGGGCAGGGCGAGAGCCGGGGTGCATGCGAGGAGAGGCCTGAGGGCCGGGGGAGCTGAACCAGCGGGGCTCGGAGAGGCAGGGTTGGCACAGAGCAGATGGCAGGGGCTGCCCTGGAGGTGAGACCATGCAGAGGAGGGTGCGGATGCGCCCTCTGTCCTAGGCCCCCTCCCTCCCAGTGGGTGCGAGTTTTTAACCACCTGCACCCACAGGCTGGCTCTGACGTGAGGTTCCCAAGGCAGAAGGGCCACACCCCGAACGGGTCTCCTAGTCCAACTGCCTTGCAGGTGAGCCCCACCCCAGGCCCCAGACCAAATCTTGCCTGGGCCCCTCTCCAGGTGACCCCCGGACACACCACCTCCCTGGACACCTGCCCACAGCCACTCACTTTCAACGATTCCTTCTCAGAGGCCTCCCCTGCAGGGTCACTGCCACGAGCCCTGCATTCCCTCCGGTCAACGGCGGAGTATCCATCTGTGGGGTGGAGGCAGGAGAGGACTCTGAGGCAGGCACCAGGCATGGATCTCTCTCTCAGCCCAGGGTGAATCTGGAGAGGGCCCCCACCTAGCCCGCTCTGAGCCAGGCCTTCTCATGGCCCCTCCCGTGCGGTGGGCCTTGCAGCCTCTCCCCTGTTCCCCACCAGCGACTCAGAACCCTCCAGCTGCCCCCTCAGCTGCCAGACAGGACACCCTGGCTGGGCAGTGACCCCTCCCTGGCTGCCCCACCCCTCACCCCTGAGCACCCCTAAACCAAATCTTTTTTCCAACCACACCTCCTCGGAAGGTCCTCCCCACATAGAGAATAAGCAGCCTGCACCTGCACCTGCCCTCACCTGGACCAAGTGCCTCCATGGGGATCACATCCCGGCTGCCTGGCTTCTCGCCGTCTGCAAGGTACGAGCGGGTGGCTGGCTGGTTGCAGCGGTGGCAGGGGACCAGGGCTGGCCTCAGCCTGGTGCCAAGGTGAACACCACGGGTGGAGAGGATTGGGGAGGGGAAGGGAGGGGGCCATCTTCCTGGAGGAAGGTCGGCCTCCCTTCACCCCTCAGCAGGGTGGAGGGACACTCCTGAACCTCAGAATGGACCCCTGCCTCATACTCACCCAGGCTCTTGTCCACCAGCGGCAGCGTGCTATCGTCCAAGCCTCCGGGACTCGGTGGTGCCTTGGGGCCCTTGGCATTAGCAGAACCTGACTAGGGGGAGGAGGGCACATAACAGACGGGGTGGGTCGGGGTGCTCCCACGGGGTACCCAGTCTGGGCGAAGTGAGAGAGAAGGGCCAGGTGGGCCGAACCTGGAAGCGCGCCTTGGTCCAGCCATCCCTCTGCAGGGCACCACGCAGCTCCTTGTAACTCCACACCGTCTGCAGCACGTGGGATGCTGCCTTCGCCTCGCGCACCGATTGGCTGTGGTCCGGGCTGGGGTCAGTGTCTGGCCAGGACGGCCCTGCCCTGCCCACCTGCGGGCACCTCCTGCCCCACCTAAGCCCCGCCCACCCACCTGGAGGTGCCAAGTGCCACCAGCGCAGGCACGCCGCGGGCCTGCAGCAGCGAGCGCGCGTTGTCCAGGCTGTCAGACACGATCTCGTGGATGGTGTTGAGCACGGCCACCACTGTGTCCTCCTCCAGACAGGCCCCAGGCCGCGTGGGTGCCTGCGCGCTGCGCACGTTTCGCACGAGCTCGGCCATGGCGTAGCTCCCTGCGGGCAGGGGCTGTGAGGACACTCTGGCGCCGGCAGAAGGGGGGCCGCGAGGAGCGGGTGGCCCGAGCCCCAGACCCCCGTCCCCGCCCTCACCGATGAGATCCTTGTTGCGCCGGTCCAGCGAGAGGTTGCGCAGGGCGATGGCAACGGCGCGCACCACTTTGTCGGTCTCCGACTGCAGCAGCTCCACCAGCACCGGCAGCCCGCGCTCCTTGCGCACTGTGGCACGGATGTACGTGGCCCACTGCGGCGCGGGTGCGAGGTGTGCTCAGTGCTGGCCGCGCCGCACACACCAGACACTCGCCCACCTGAGCCCTGACCGCCCTTTCGGCTGGACCGTTCTTCTCCCCCGCCTGACAAAGCCCTCCCCGAGCAGCTCCCCCAGCAGCTCCACCAGGAATACTCCTGGGATTCCCTTGGCCTCCTCCCTGCCAGGCTTGGCCTCTCACCACCCAGTTGCCGGCACTGAGGTTCTGCAGGGCACCGGCCGCGGCCTCCAGAGTGTTGAAGTTCCGACTCTCCGTCAGGAGGGACAGGTAGAGACGCACTACCTCGGGCTGGTACAGCAGCTCGAAGCCTGCGCACGGAGCACCCGCAGCCAACCGTCACCCAGGCCGCCCCGTCACCCCCTACCCCCTCCTCAGCCCTCCCAGGGAAGGGAGAGCTGTGGCCCAGGATGGCTGTGGCATCATCAGGAATGTTTAGCAGCAACATGTTCACCCCTTAGCCACCGAAGAGTAAAAAGCCTTCCCACTTCACAAGGCAATCAACCCAAGCTCTGAGGTGGCAGTGGGTTTAGGCGAGGTCATTCTTCCTTGACCCCACTGCCAAAGAAATGGGACCTGCCTGACGCTGGAGCTTCCGGGAGGCCTGGGGTGGGGAGGGAGGCAATAACCACAGCTGCTCCCCTAGCAACAGGACTCAGGCTCCCTAGCAACAGCCCCCCCACCCGTATATAAGGCCCACCCTCCCTGTCAGAGCCACTCAACCACTCCTCGTCCCTCGTCAATTGAGGCTCCAGCCTGGCAGCAGAGCCACCCGACAGTGCTCCAGAGAGGAGGGCGGAGCAGCCTTCCAAGTCTGCCCCCACATTTAGGCTTCTGTGTCCCTGGACATTTCCTCCCCTCCCCCGCAAGCCCCACATGTCATCACCCCTTCTCCAGTTCTCATGTCCCATACTCCCTCCACTCCAGCTTCCTGTCCCCCAAATGCTCCAAGCACTTGCCCCTGCAGGGCATTTGCATGGGCTGGTCCCTCTGCCTGTGATGCTTCCCCCCAGACCTCCCACGGCTGCGCTGCTGCACCCTGCTCTTGGGCATCTGGGCTTGCAGGGCGGACCTCTCTCGCCCAGGCTGGATTCCCAGTGCACAGAGAAGTGCCACACAGAGTGGGGCTCCAATGGACATGGGGCGAGAAGCTTGAACCGCTCCCCCACACGATCTGGGTGATCTTGCCCAGCCTCCCAACTGGATCCGACTACACCTCGGGGCTCCAAAACCCCTAGGAGTGAACCTGGGCTCCTCGGCTGGCACAGGAGGCCCTGCCCAGCTAGCCCTCGCTCCATTCCTTGCCAGCCTCTCATGTGCTGTGTGACCTGGCAAGTGCCTGGCTCCTCCCTGCCTCCGCACCCACACCCTGCCTGAAATGACCTGTGGCACAGACCCTGATTCTGAGCCCTGAGCAGGTGCCCAGGGACTGCACAGTCCTCCTGGGAACCCCACACCTGTGGGCCTCAGTTTCCCCATGGGATCCCCAAGGCCCTTCAGCCTGTTTGGTAGTACAAAGCTTAACTCCTGGACAGGCCTGGGCCTGGATTCCACCTCCCACTGCTCACCTTTGGCAGCCTCAGTCCGCTTGGGTAGGTCCAGAGTGTCAAAGTTCCGGTCCATCTCACCATCCCTCTTCCCTGGAACAGAAGGGCAGTGGGAGGTGAGGTGGACCCTGCAGGGTGCAGGTATGTGTCAGGAGGGGCGGGGACAGCACCCCCACATCCAAGACTGGGCACCAAGAGGCCTGGGAACAGAGCACCGTTCTGAGTCCAGGCAGGCAGCTCTGCCCAAAGGGCAGTGGTGGCAGTTAGGCCTAGGGAGTTCTGAGCCCTGCCTGAGCTGCCAGGACTCATCCTCCATCGGGTGCTGGGAGCTGCACTGCAGATCCTCCCAAAGGGCTCCTTGGACCCACCATGTGTGTGAACTGAGGGGCCCAGGAGCCCAGGCTGGGGCAGGGAGGTGCAGACAGGGAAGCCGAGGGCTGGCAGGGACAGGACTCGCCTGGCTGCACAGTGAGGCGGGGCTGGAGCCAAGTCCCACTCATGGGGAACTTGCCCCTGTCTGGGGCCAGGACCCGGCCCTGGGCTCTGCTGGCCAGGTGACCCCCCACCCGCAGGTCCCTGCAGCAGCCCCGCCTAACACCCGTCAGCCTCGGCCTGCACACCTCCGTGAGAGCCAGCTCACCACCTCCCGGCTGCCCTCCCGCTCAGATGAGGAACCTTCCCCTTCTTGGAAGGCAGAGCTGAGTTCAGACGATCAGGGGCCTGCCCTACCCAGCCTCCTGGGGCATTTGCATGGTCCCTCCATCTGAGCCACACCTGGCCCATCCCATCGGAGGGGCAGACTCTGCTCCCCAGTGCCCCTGGGAATGGACATGCCCAGGCCCTATCCACCCTCGGCTCTGAGGTTACAGAGGGACAGCCCCTCAGCCTCCCGACCAGCCCCAGGCTGACATTCCTGCAGTTGTCATGTCCACACAGTTGCCATGGAGATGGCTGCCTGGAGAAGGGACTGGGATCTGGACTTCCCAAGGATGAAAGGTCCTGCAGTTGTCATGGAGATGGCTGCCTGAGCAATGGGGGGTGGTGGGGAGGGGTCCCTGGTGCCCACTGCACCCGCCAGGCCTGCACGGCAGGACAAACAGGGACTTACCTTCGTGGAACCACTCTTCTGGGCGGCCGGAGGAAGCACAGGAGAGAGGAGAGGAGCCTGAGCGGGCAGCACCTCCATTCCCTCCCAGGAAGTGTAGGGCAGAGGGATGGGGACTCTCACCCCGATTACTTTTGGGGGCTGAGTGCCCACGAGTGGGACGGGGATCAGAAAAGGCCAACACAGTGGGGCAGGTGAAGGCAGTGTATAGAACCCTAGCAGCTGCACCCGAGGTAGGGACGGCGTGAGGCAGGTGGGGTGTTGCCCCCTGGGCTCCTCAGGGTCCTCGGGTGCCCTGCCAATGCCAGGAGGCGGCGCTGTCCTCGGCACTTCCAAACTTGGGCCCCCAGGCCCTTCCTGGAGCTGAGGGCCTGGGTCCGGGCACCACGGGGGACCACTGCACAGGTGGTCCTGGGCACCCTCCTTAGCTCCCTGAACGTGTCCCCAGTGGGTGTGGAGGGCCTTTGGCTTGGCAGGGTCTGGGGTCCTAGAGCAGTACCCCAGTCCCACCCACACACCTTTGGCCTTCTTGCCACCAAAGCAGCCGGCGTCCTCCCTCCTCCGGCGCTGAGCACCCATGGCACTGCCCGGGGGCCTGGGCTCGGCCTCCTGGTACCTGTCAGCCCCCGGCACCTCCTTGTGCACGTGGTAGGAGAGGTTCCGCACGATGCACACGCAGTTCTCCACCGACTGCAGGGAGAGGGGACTAGGGTACCACTGGGGGGTACGGGACACTGACCACCCCCCAGGGAAGATGCCACAGCTCGTGAGCGCAGAAGGTACCGGGTGTAGGATGGGGAGGCCTGGGTTAGGGGCCCACTCGGGCGAAACCCAGGGAGGGGCTGAGGAAGGCGGGGGGAGCACCTACCACACATGGGACCTGGTCCAGGGCTTCAGGGCACACCTGCTGCCCCGCACCACACACCCGTCCCCTGTGCCGCCTGGATAGTCCAGGGCTCCTGCTCCGTTCCCCAACCCTTCATGGGAGGCTGTGAGACTGACCCTGCCTGGGGCCTGCCAGGGCCTCCCTGCCTACCTTGTTGTCCGTGTCCTTCCTGCCCACAGCCGACTGCAGGGCGTGCAGGAGTGCATCCACCAGCCCCTCACACTCACGGAGTCGCCGCCGGGCCTCTGCACCATCTGAGCTCACATTCCTGTGTGGCCAAGAGCAAGCCTTGTGACCCCAGCTCCAGCTCCGGGGTCTCATCTTATCTGCAGAACGTGCTCTATGCCACGCCATTAGGGCTGCTAGCAGATGACAAGAGGTTAGCAGTGAAGGAGAAGCAGCAATGGCCTGACTGCTGGGACCCCAGGAGGGGGCCCTGGCCTGGCATCTGTGTGGGGTGGGGGGCTCCCCTGACTCCCAGCTGAACTGCAAAGGGACAGAGTGGATCCAGAGGCCTGAATCTGTGCAGTTCAGGGCTCCACCTTGTGCTGAGATAAGGAAGGGTAGCTAGCTGTCTTCCATGTTATCTGGGACACAGGGACATGGTTATTCCTAGGACAGCTGTCCCCAGGTGTGCATGCAGGCTCTGGTGCCTGGCTCCTGCTTCCTTGGGTGGGAACAGCCCTGGGAGGCTTCGAGGGGCACCTGAGCCCGGCCCCACGCACACCTCAAGCAGCCTGATGTGTTCTTGAAGACAGTCGTCCACTCAGCGTCCCGTGGCTTGGAGTCCTCGTTGGGCTCTGGCTCCCAGCCCGAGTGTGGCACAATGACCTCGTGGGTCAGTGTCTGCAGGCCGTGGTCAATGATGACCATCTTCAGGGGTTCGTAGGACGACAGGTTCCAGAGTGTGCCTACAGGGTGCCATCAACCCACCAGTGCTGACCACAGGCACTGTCCCCACAGGATCAGCTCAGGACCCACCCCGCCCTCTTTGGGCCCCAGCTCACACCAGAAGACAGGAGTGACAAAAGCCACAAGAGGCCCTGGGTGCTGCTCTGGTGTGGGTGAGATGCACACGCCACACCGAGAGGGGGCTCCCCAGGGAGGAAAGGAGCCCCCTAGAGGCCAGGACACATAGGAGGGGCTGGCAGGGAACCTGGAGCTGGCATGTGCCTTCTTTTCCCCACCCCTTCCCAGCCACCCAGGCAGGTGGGACTATGCTCCTGGGGCCACGCCGAGAGGGGATCATCACATGACCCTGACCAACCATGGTCCCCACCACTGCCCTGCTGGGGAGGACCAGAGAGACAGGACCCAGAGTAGTCACGGTGGGGACATGGGAGCTGGTGGGGAGGGGGCCAGCGCCAGCCCCACCTGTGGCGGCCGAGTCCAGTGGTAGAGACCTGACACAGTGCCTAAGCCTGACTCCCGACTGAACCGCAACGCAGGCGGCCGGGCGCCTCACCTGTGACGAGCTCGCGGACCTCGCTGTCCCGGGCGGCCCGCAGCAGGCGCACCAGGGCAGGCACACCGCCGCAGTCCCGGATGGCGGCCTTGTTGTCAGCATCCCGGCCATACGAGAGATTCCGCAGCGCCCCACAGGCCCGGCGCCGCACCTCCGCCCGCGGGTGGTCCAGCAGGGCCACAAGCAGCGGCAGCCCCCGCAGCTGCCGCACGCGGCGCTTGACACCCTCGTTCTCGAAGCACAGGTGCTGCAGGTAGGCAGCCGCGTTGGCCTTCACGGGGTCCATGGGGTGCCGCAGCATGGCCAGCACCTCGGGTAGCTCAGGGTCCCGCCAGCGCGGCTCCTTGCGGGCACTGTCCACCGAGGGCGAGCGCCGCACTGCCCGGTCCAGGCTGCCCAGGCTGCCATGTTCCGGCTGGGCCAGGGGCGCCGTCGTGGCTGGGTAGGGGGGCCGCTCCTCCATCAGCTCACCGCCATCATCCGCCACGTCCTCGTAGGCCCTGTGCAGGCGAGCACGGTGCATGACCGTCTTCTTGCGGCTGCTGGCTGGCCCTGCCCCCAAGCGGCCCCATCACACATTCTCCGGGGGACCATGAACCCATGGGGCAGGGCTGGGCCTAGAGCATCGTTGGTGCTGAGGGTCATACCCGACCCAGCAAGAACTAACCCACAGCCAGTGATAGAGCCAAACCCCAGCCAATGTCATCAGAACTTGTATCCCTCCCAGATGGGAGCTCACTCACTCCCATCACCAGGCAGTTTCCCTGACTCCCCAGCTAAATGTTTCTACGTAACATGTGTCTGTGACTGGGGTCCCACTTCCCCATAAGGCCATGTCTGGCTAGTGTACCCCTTGCACATAGCCAGCCTGGTAGGACCATCTGAGGGGCCTCAGGCCACCAGTTCTCCAGGGAACAAGATGTCAAACCCACTTCCTAGGTGAGGGATTGGGGCTGGGGGTGGGCGAGTGTCTCGCCTGTGGCCACACAGCATAATCCAGACCCAGGCAGTGGTCATGTTCCCACCTGACAGACAGAGAAGCTGAGGGCAGGGGAGACAGAACCAGAGGCTGCAGCGGGAAGGTAAGGACCGAGGGCCTAGGTTCTGGGTGCTCCTGTGCATGGGAGAGGGGCCGGGGCCCAAGCTCAGAAAAATGCCCTGGGTCCCTTGGGCTTGTGTCTTCCGGGCCATCTGGCTGGAGCAGGGGCAGCAGGCATGGGCGCGTCACCAGCTTCTCTTGCTCCAGACCCGCAGGGAGGGTGCCCAGTGCAATCCCACAGCCCAGAGCCCGTCCTTGCTGCTGTGCCCGAGAAGAGCCAAGGCCAATTCAAACTAACGTGTGTGTTACTAACACAGCCCCGCAGCGAGACTACCCATGTGGTACTCTGCAAGGAGTGGAAGGCAGGCTTCCTGGAGGCAGTGACAGTGCATGGGGGCTCACCTGGTGCGCAGGCCCCGCCCACAGTCTGGCCTCCTCCGCGCGGCTGTGCCACAGTCAGGCTCCAGCTCCGGGCCCCCCTCGTCCTCAGCAGCCAGGCTGCGAGTGTCGTCCTCCAAGCCATACGGCTCTGCCTGGAACCGCTCGGGCTGGGAGCGGCCAGCTGGCGGCCCAGGCTCAGGGCCCGCGGGGAAGGCCTCTCGGCGGCCGGGCAGTGTGAAGCAGCCATCACTGGGGCCTGGGCCCAGGGGGCCTCCACGCGGAGGCCGCACACCCAGCCCGCGGGACAGGCTGCCATAGCTGGGGACATCGCGGGGCTCGTCAGGAAAGCCGCCCCCGCTGCCAAGGCAGGTGCGGGAGAGCGTGGCTGCCGGGCCACCCCCACGCAGCAGGAAGTGTCGGTCCAGGGGGCCATCGGTGAAGGGGCCCAGTGGGTGGCCGCCGTCCAGCAGGGGGAGGCCATCGGGGCCCACGGGCACCTGGCGCACTGTTCGAGTGGTCACCGTCTTGACTGTCTTGGTGACCTGGTGGGTGAAGGGGCAGCCTGTGGGCTGGCAGCCTGAGAGGCCAGGGTGGTCTCAGCCCTCCACCTGAATAATGGGTGGCCCGCAGGAGGCCAGGGAGAGGTGTACCTTGGTCTCAGTGCGACGAGTGGTGCCATCTTCTGACGTGACGATGGACACATGGGAGGTGGGGGTGCCAGGGTCCTCTTCCACTGTCACTGTCTCCTCCAGCACCTCAGGCGCCTCCGGCATCATGGCCAAAGAGGCCTGGCTGCCCGGGCTCTGCTCCTGGGCGAGGGGGCAGGTGTTGGTGGGAGGACCCCGTGCTCAGCAGCCCTGGGACAAGGATGCTCGTGCTGGCCTGGACACCAGGAGGGCCTTCTTCCCTGGCCCCAGGGCCTGTCTCAGCCCCAGCTGGTGAGGACAGCAGCACATTCTTGCCTCTGAAAGCCGAGGGGCTGGTCCCCATCCCAGGGCCTCCTCGGGCTGATCTAGTAGATAAGGCCCTGGGCCCAGCGGCGCAGTCTTGGGCAGCCCTGTCTGAGCTATAAGCCCAGCTGCCACAGCTCCTGGAGGCCCAAGCACCCGCAGGACGCTCTCCTGACGTCACTCATCACCCCTGCCTGGGCCCTCCCTAAAGGATGACTCTTTCCTGTGCCTCCTCCCTGCCCACCCCAGAAACCTTGAGTGCAGGGGGTGGCAATTTCAGCATTGTTCACCGACTCCCTGTGGCCACACCCAGGCTCCCGCCATCCCCAAGGCCAGCTAGACGCCCTCACAGGACAGAAATACCCAACTCCCAGAATGCCCTGCACACTCAGAACACCAAAATACCCTCGCCCCTTCCGGCCCGGACACCCTTGGGGTGCTGAGTGGGCAGGGCCTGGCCCTACCTCACTCGGGCCAGTGGCTGGTGCCCCTCACTGAGGCCTTGGGTGTCATATCAGAGCCCAGAGAGGGTGGAATCCAATGGGGGCCCAGCTGATCCTTGATGGGAACCCTGGTGTCCCCTCCCCACACACCCCTGGGTCTCCCCAGCCTTGGCCCTCAGCTCTCAGCCCCCCTTGCCAACATCCCCACAGGCAAGATGGCACTGGAGAGAGGCTCTTCTAAAGCCCACAGGCCTACTGGCCAGACTCACCAGTGGGGAAACTGAGGCTCAGAGAGGACAGGCCAGCCCACAGCACAGCTGGGCTGGACCCCTGCTATGCTGAGTGGCACGGGGACCCCAGGCCTCTCACCACCCGGGTCCCCCCCACCATGCCAACATCCCAGAATCAGCGTCTGGCCAGGACGGGTAGGAGCTGAAACCCAAGCTGCAGTGGGCGGGCGCGGGGGAGCACATTCCCGGGCAGCCAGGGCCGGGTCAGCAGAAGGACAGGTCCTGCTCCAGGGCCCAGGCCTGTGCCTTGTGGGATGGGTCCCCGCCTGGGCCCCAGGCCTCTGAGGCCTGCACAGACAGGGAGCTGAGGCCCAGGAAAGGCCAGCAGCTCAACCCGCATCTGCCTGGCACCAGAGCCCTGCTCTGCTCCCGTCCCTGGGACCGGGAACACGCAAGGCAAGGCTCCCAGGGCCATCTTCCCGTCCCCAGGCCCAGGAGCATGCAAGGCAAGGTGCCCAGGGCTGCCCTCGGGATCTGCCTCCCAAGGGCCTCGGGTGTGAAGTCTCCCCAGGTTGGGGTCCTGTCCTAAAGGAATGCATGTCCCCCCAAATACACACAGTGCTGAGGTTCTGGGCCCCTGCAGCCTCTTCAGGGGTCCAGGGAGAAGCCTGCACCAACCTGCTAGGAGCATCCCTCAGGCTCTGGTGACAGAGGAAGAGGTCACAGAATGTGCCCCCTCTCCCAGAAGCAGGGCCTTGGAGGACAATATGTGATTTTACGAAAAAGAGTAACTGAGGCCTGACAGAGGAGAAAGGACTACCCAGAAATGCACAAACTGCTAACGGGGGATTTCAGGCATCCACAGGGAAGGCCTTTCAGTCACATGTCACCCCTCTGGGGCGACAGCCTTGGCTGCCACCTTCTCAGTCCTAGAATGCAAGAAGTATGCCTATCGGGGACCTGGCCAGGAAGGAAGGACACTGTACCTTGGGAAAGAGAAGTAAATTGAGGCCTGGGGTGGGGACACGCTGGTATGCAGCTGGGCAGGGTGGCCTGGCTCTTCTCTGAGAGCACTGGGGAGCTGGGGTGGTTCTGGAGCAGAGGTTCAGGGACAGCATGTCCCTGCTGGGGCCTCGGCCGCCCCACTTGCACTTGGCAACTGTGGGAGCAAAAGTGTGGCTGGCAGTGAGCTCTCTGCTCAGCCGGGGAAGGGGGGGAGCAGCAAGGCCCCATGGCTACAAAGCACAGGGAGTGCAGGGAACAGGACTGACAGGAGGGGACCAGGTTGTCCAGGACACTGCCAGGAGTATGGACCCCTTAGAAGGTATGCATACATTTGCATATATTTAACCCTCTCCCAGAAGAGCCCCTACCCCCTGGCCAGGCTTGGGCTGCTGGAGGGTGGCCCCGGGGGTGCACATCTTGGACCTCA
The DNA here is from genome assembly GCF_964165515.1 of Mesoplodon bidens. NCBI lineage: Eukaryota > Metazoa > Chordata > Mammalia > Artiodactyla > Ziphiidae > Mesoplodon > Mesoplodon bidens. The sequence goes on from NC_138169.1 coordinate 27,820,708, forward strand.
GTGCCAGGGGGGCCTGGCTGCTGCTTCTCACTCCAGCCTGCAGACACAATGCAGAACTGGGGGGAAGAGGGGATGGGGGTCCAGGAGAGCCAGGGGCCCAACAAGGGCTGGCAACCCTGCAGCATCAGCCACCAACACCCAGCCTGGGCAGCCCGGCAGCGGGATCTCAAGGCCCCAAGAGCCCTCACTGGCAAATGACCTCAGGGAGCTAAAAATGGTGATGACTTCACCCCGGTGGGCAGGGAGGCGGAGCGTGAGTCAGCCGGTGATCACAGGGAGGCCCGGCCCCCGTTACACACGCCTGGGCACACACGTGCACGAACACCCATCCCGGCTCCCCGGCCCAGGCACATCAGTTCGCAGGCTCTCCCGACAGCACCCAGCACTGACATCCCCTCCTGCCTTCTACCTGCGTGTCCAGACTTCCTCAACCACCTACCCAGCATCTACCATGGGAGTCTCAGAGCCGGCAGGTGGGGGATCCGAGGCCTAGGGTAGAAGGAGCCCAAGGTCGACCCCTGGCTTGGGCCTCCGAAACGTCTTTGGGGTGAGGACATGGGGTCACAGACTGACTGACCAGGACACAGTCAGCTCTCAACAGAGGCTGCTGACCAGGCTGCCTGGATCCTCATCTGGCCTCAAGGCCCTGCTCTAGGGCCCCATGTCCCATGGCCACCTACCCAGGCCGGCCCACTTCAGGAACCCCCAGCCCTGCAGCCCCAGATTTCCCTCATACTCTAGACATGAACAACACCTGCAGCCACCCCCACACCCCAAATCCCGCCAAGTCCTGTCAACTGCCTCACCCTCCCTCTGCCCTGGCACCATCCTTGCCTCTCTCGCTGGGATGACTGTCCAGCCTCCCATCAGCTCTCCCCAGGGCCCAAATCTGTCCCACAGTCCTCCCATTCATGGTCCACTTGGTCCAGGGGCCCTGGGCCTGGCCCAGCAAGGGGCTGCTGTCCACTTCTGGAGTTTCCCATGAGCTCCTGTGAACTTGTGGGAGGGGCCTAGCCCAGGACGCCAAGCAGGGGCGGCAGTGACCAGTATCCCAGAAAGGTGGACCCAACCACTGCTCTCAAGAGGGTCTCCAGAGGCCCAGAGCTGGAGGGCTCTGGCCCCGTCACACACCTGGGCTCAGCTTCCTTGTATGAAAACAGGAAGGACCCGGGGTGTCCAGACCACAGGACAGGTGGGATAGTGCCAGTCCTGACTTTGTGACCAGATTTAAGGTGTGTGAGGCTCAGAAAAATAAGACATGGGACAAGACACAGAGGGGCCACCCCTGGGCAAAAGCCCACAGCAGTCTCTGGGGGCGCATGTGGAAATGGCGGAAGGAGGGGACAGAGGAAACAAGCCAAGTCACCACTGGTGGGGCGCTGGACTGGGGTCCCAGAGGCACGGATCCACCTGCAATGCCTGCCCTTGAGAGATGAGCACCCATGGTCTGGATCACGAAGAACAGAATGTGGGGTGGTTGCCCCACCCTGTCCACAGCCCCACCAGCACACGCAAGGGATAGATTAAGGTGGAACCCCACCCCTGGCTCCCACAACCCCGTCTAGGCTCTCAGAGAGCATGAGACGGCTGCTGCTGGATGAATGAACCGAGGGGTGGAGGAATACCAGCCCCCTACCCAGAGTGGCCATCCTGGATGGAGTCCAGGCCAAGCCAGGCAAGCATCTCCCACCAGGAAGCAAGTCCTTGGCCACTACAGACGTCCTCTCACTTGGTGCCCACAGTGGCGAACCCAGCCCTGGCTGACCGGGAGCTCCCCCCTCCACAGCAGCAGTCCACCTGCAAGGGCGCAGGCCCAGGATGAACGGCCAAGAGGCCAAGGGGCAGTAGGTGCCCAGCAGACTGGGGGAGCAAGCTTGTGGGTGATGGCAAGGTGGGCCATCACCCACCTTAGCTTTCCCAAGCCCAGCCCACACTCATCAGGCACGCAGTGGCCCCACATTCCCCCAGCTCCCCTGAACTGGCCTCTCCATCTCTGGGGCCGGCAGGCACCTAGCTGTCCAGGTGAGCAGGTGTGTAGGAGACCTACCTCTTGCTCCTCCACTCTGCCTCAGTTTCCCTACCTGTTAGGGGGGCCTGTCCCTCTGAGCAAGAGTGCAGGCTGCCCGCGAGCCTTCTCCCATGCTAGTGCTGGGAGGAAGCCCCCCTCCGCCTCCGCACGTGGGCAGAGCCGACCCCCAGCCCTCTCTCCACGTGCGCTGCCGCGGCAGACCCGGCTTGCATTAAAGCTCCGAAGCTCCTGCGCGGCCCCCAGAGACGGGGCCCTGTGAATTTGGGGGAGGCCTAGTCGCGCCGCCCTCTCCAGATTCGGCCTCCCACCTGCACAGAGGGGCTGCTCAGGAAGGCCCTGCCCACCACCCCGTCCCAGGCACCTGTCCCGGGCGCTGGCCCCGGTGCGCCCGCTTCCACCCCTCCACCCGCTCCCCACACCCCCGGTGGCGCGCTCACTCAGCCGCCCCGCCCGGCCCCGGCCCGGGGGCGCAGACAATAGCCGCCTCCGGCCGGCGGCTCCACGAACAAAAGCAGGTCCTCCCGGAGGGCCGGCGCCCCGCCCTCCGCCACCGGCCCCCGGGACAGTGCCCCCGCCCGGGACCAAGTTCCCTCCAACCTGTCTGAGTTCGGCCGGCATCGGGCCGGGCGCGGGGGACGCGAGCCGGCGGTGGCGGCGGCTGGACTGGGTTCAGCTGCGGTGCCTCGGCCGCTCGGCCCGGGTTAGGCGGACTCGCTCCCCGCGGGGCCGACCTGGCTAGGCGCGGCCAGCGGCCAATCGGGAGGGGCGGGACGGTGAGGCGAGCAGCCAATCGGGCGGGGCCAAGCTGGGGCGGGGTGGATAGCAGCCAATCGGTTGGGGTCTCACCCGGGAGGGGCGGGGCGGCGGGCGGCCAATTGGGCGGGGCGAAGTCCCGCCCCGACCGGCGCGGAGCGGGGCTTGCCTGCAGCTTTGGGCCGGGGTCGCCTTCTCACCCTGCGGTCAGGCCAGTCAGGGCTCCCCTTCCCCACCCCCGTACCGCGGAGGTACCATTTTCCCGCCGAGTCCTCCTTCCCAGGCCTCGGTTTACCCCCAGTAAAAAAGCCCACAGCCCTACCCCTGCAGTTGAGGAAACAGTTGTGGCAGTGCAGGGGCCAGTGCGGCTAAGGCATCCTGCAAGACCACCCTCCTGGCACAAGCTGCCCATCCCGGCTGCGACTCAGTTTCCCCTAGCTGTGAAATGGTGGCCTATAAGAGAGTATTGACGGCGATGTCGCTCAGGTTTCCTAGATCTGGCTCCAGGCTCTTGCCCACCCTCCAGCACCTCCCCAGTAAGCGTCCCCACAGAGCTCAACCCGGACCTGCACTGACCCACTTTGTCTTGGGTTCTCCCTATAAAGTCACAGAGGCCCAGGGGTCCCTCATCCTCTGAGAGGTGTCAGAGCAGATCAAAGGGAGGGGAGGGAGCACAACTCTTGGGTGACCCTGGGCGAAAGCTTGTGGGGCCCAGCTGGCCTCAGATCCTCTCCCTTCCATGTCTTTGACCTATTGGGAAGTGGTGGCTAGAGGGGGCGGTTACCCAGGACTTCTCCTACTATAGTGCACTCCCCACCCCCAGCAGCCTGGCATGGAGGTGCAGCCACCCTGGGGGTCTGGCTTGGCCAAAGGGAAGCGTAGACACGGGGAAGGGTCTGGGCTGGGGCCCTCTCGGGTCATACCCCACAAATGCAAGCCAATGGCTCTCACACCAAGAACAAGAGACTTACGCTCTGGGTTGAACAGAGCTGGGCCGGCCCATAAAGGTTCAGCGGGCTGGGCAAGAGAGGGGGCCTTAGCCTTGGCTTTCTGCTTCCCACCTGCTTCTCCCCAGACCCCACTCCTCTTCTAGGACACTCCATGCACATAGGCCATGCAACCAGCATGCTCAAGCACTCTGGGTGTCCACTGCATGTCCCTCTGAGTCTCAGTTTCCCTTGAGTTGTCCTTACCACTGGCCCCCCTGTAACTTCCATCCGTGGAGCTACCTGGGGCAGGAGCAGAAGACTGTACCACTGCCCTGAGGGAACTTGGCCTGGATGCTTACATGTGAGTCATTTCTGTCTTCTCCCAAATTTCACCATCTGTTACTGCCCTAGCCTCATCCCCCTCTTGGCCCAGCCCAAAGTCGGCCAGGTCCCTAAAGGTGTTCCCCCTCCCACACACACACATTGGGTGAGGGCCAGTCCTGCTCCAGCCAGCCTGCTCCAGGTATCTGGAGGAGGAGACCCTTTCTGCTAGAGGATGAAGGGCAGGCAGCCAGCACTGTGGAGCAGCACCCCCAGACTCTCAACTCCCCAGCCCCAGCTACCAGCCTTGCCACCAGCCTCCAAGCTGCACAGATCCGGGCTCTGACACTGAGGACCAGGTCCAGGCAGCCGTGGCTCACAGGTGGGTCACTAGGCACCTCCTGCTGAGATGGGTCTGGGAAGCAGGTTTGGCATGGAGGCTGCCAGGCCTGGCCCGCTGGATGTGGCTGCCTCCCCATCAGCCCTGCTAGTCCAGCCACAGCCCTGGGAACACACTCTCTCTGATCGCAGCCTGAGAAACCATCTCCTCCCAAGAGAGAAAACCAAGGGCAGGCCTTGGAGGGCCTTGGGTGGGGAGGGGTAGCGGGTGGGGAGGGTGGTGGCCTGATCTTCAGGCTGCAGCCCTCAGGAGGCCAGGGCAGCTCCAGGCTATGGGAATGTCTTCCCACAGAGGCGTTGACCCTCAGCAGCACCCTCTGGGCTGGAGGCCAGAGCCCTTTCCGGCCTGTGAGGGCTGGAAAGAGGGCCTGGAGCCTAAAGAGTGGCCTTGGGGTCATGGGCTGCCACTGTCCCTGTGTGGCCCAGCGAGCTGTTCTAATCCCCAAATTTGGGGGTGCAGGCCTCACCCTTTGGAGTGCCTGGGGTCCAGGGGGCCACAGGGGTGGCCCTCATACCTAGACCCACCTGGCCTCAGTTCCAGACTCCCATGAACTGGCTGTGCAGCCACCTCAGCACTAGCTGGCTTGGAAAGACAGCTACCCAGTGTGTCTGGGCCCACTGAAGATGTGTCTTCGGCTCTGACTGTGGACCATGCTGGGCCGTGCGTATGGATCACCCACTGGTAGATGAGGACATCAAGGCTTGGGGGCAGTCACTGGCCAAGTCCCGCAACCGGACACAGACCACTGCTTCTGAGCCCCAAATGCCCAGGCTAGATGAAGCTAGCGCACTGGGCCAGTCTCCACCAAGACCCATAACCCCCTCCCTTTCTCTCCAGCCACAGAGGTCCAGGCTGCCCCAAGCCACCAGCACATATGTGCCGGGCGCCCGCAGCCAGCAGCCTGTCTGGCTCCCTGGAGCTCTGCCTGTGCCCTGCCCTGCATCTCAGTCAATCACAGGAACTGCAACAATCACAGCAAACTCCAGGTGTGGCGTTCCCTCCTCCCCCACCAGCACCCCGGGAGCCAGGCGCTATTGCACCATCTGAAGGTTCAGTACTGGGGCACAGCTCATGTCGGGAGGACCCCACGAGGCCTCCTGACCTGACTGTACATCCCAACTTCAGAGTTCTCGGGGCCTAGCCAAGAGCAGACGGGGCTCTACACCTCCTGGGGCTGAGCAGGGGCAATGGCCAGTCACCTGCTGGGCTGCAGGCAGAGCCTCAGCCCTGCTCAAGCCTCCCCAGGGGCTGACCCACTGACTGATGCAGGCAATGAAGGCAAGGAGACTCCATGGAAGCAAAACCCTCAGTGTCACCAGGCTGACTGCTGAGCCGCCCAGAACAGACCCTGCCCAGCTGTCTGGGCCCTGAGGGCTCACACAGTGGAAAGTACTGTTCTGAGGGTTGGGCTGTGTCCTGCCCATTTGTCACATGATGCCCTGCATACCCAAGGGGGTTGGAATCCCACTTTCTTTCCCTCCCCAGAGGCCCCAGGTTGTGCAATAAGCCATTGCATGCTGGCTTGTGGTCTACCTAGGCCCCTTGATTTTTTCCCCACTTGGCCATTTACACCCTTCCTGAGTCCCTGGGCTGTTACCTGCAGGACAAGCTGTTGCCAGGCCATCGACAAGGGCTGCCCACTGCCCACGCCACTGCTGCCCACGCCAGGCTGCTGGGCACGCTCCAGCTGCAGGGCAACATGGCGCCGTTCCTGCTCCAATGCCCGTGTCAGCCGCTCGAAGCGGGCCTCCTGCTCCTTCACTGAGGCCAGGATGCTGGCAGCCGAGTGCACGTTGCAGTCCTCCATGACCAGGACGCTGGCTGACTGCAGGCAAAGCAGAGCAAGTCAGGGTGGGGCCAGGGCGGGGGCCTGGAGAGGCGTTGTGGGCCCCCTGCCCACCCCACTCACAGATCACATGACTCACTCCCAGACCACAGCATCCAGCTCTCTGGAGAGAAGCCACATTGATTAAATTCTAAATTAAAAGCCATTAATCCAAGGCTGGCCGGAAGCAGCCAGCTCCCTCCCTGTGGTGTGTGGGGCTCTGACCCGGGCTCCCTGCTTCCTGCCAGGCCCAGCAGAACCTAGGACCATGGGCGTCCCAGAGCCTGCTGGGGAGGGAAGGGAAGGAAAGAAAGAGCTGGTGTGACAAGCTCTCAGACCTCCCAGGCCCTCTGCTGTCCAAAGCACATGCCAGTTCACTCTACCCTCATGGCACCAGCACAGGCCCATCTCACTGAGGTGGATGCTGGGGCCCAGAGAGGGTAGGGAACTTGTCTGTAGCCACACAGCTCGCACGGCAGACCTGAAGCACTAGTGGGCAGGGAGTGAGAAGTTGCTCCGCAGCCGCTGGGTGCCTGGACACCTAGGCAGGTGTGGGGATGACGCGGGCCTGCAGACCAGCGGTCCCACCTCCAGTCCCAGCCATGCTGGCTGGGAGCAAGGGCAGTGTCTACCCCATGCATACAGCCTGGATGAGATTCCATGTCCAGAAGTGGCCCATGTGCCTGACACCCGACCCCGAAGGAGGCTGAGGGCAGGGGCCTGGGTGCCTGAGGCCCAGCGTATGGAGAGAGTCAGGCCTGCCTGGGCCCCGGCCCAGCGCTGCCCCTGTGGGCCCCCAGAGAGTGGGTGGGGGCAGTGGGGGCTTGGCAGCTGCAAAGACAAGCTAGAGCCAGCGCTTTTCCTTACCACTTGCTCCCTGGCTGACCAGCATGTTTGCTTTTTGTGGGCAAAGAGCAACAGAAGTATGTATGCTCAGACCCAGGCGCATGGCAGCGGGTGGGGCACAGGCCACGCGGGGACTCCATGTGCAGCACAAAGCCTGACCCAGGCCAGCCCGCCAAGGCCATACCAACATGGGGCCTGGCATGGCTGGCAGCACCCCTGAAGGGTCAGCTCTGCTGCTCATGGGCCCCTGGGGAACCGGCTGTAAGGACAGAGCCCCAGAAAGGAATGGTCTGCGCTGGGCTCGGCCATACCAGTGCCAGCTGGGCCAGGGGCGCGGGTGCACTTCAAGGTGAAAGGACAGCACAGAGACTCCCCCAGCGCCCACGACAGCTGGGGAAATCAAGGCCCATCGAGAGAAGAGACCAGTGTGGGTCCAGGGCTGGGCTCCACTTCCCCAGCACCTGTCACACAAATGAAACAGCAACAAACTGAATTCCTGCTGGGAGAGGTGGTGGTCAGCACAGGGGTGGTGGGCCGGCTGCAGACCCACGTGATAACATGGAAGGCAAAATATGCATGAATTTTTAAGATGGACCATGAGACTTCAAAGATGCTTTACCCAGCTGATCCTGGGTAGAGGTCGGCTCCAGACTTGCTTCCTCTGCTGTCCCGGGAGGCCTGGGGGCCGCCAGGGAAGTGCCATGTGCGGGACCTCAGTGACCCTCCCTCTCCTCTCTGGCCAACGCCTTCCCGGCCTCTGTTCCCCTGTGAGGGCCCTGCACTGCTTGCCGGGCAGGCCCCTCCCGCCCCTGTCCAGACCAAGCCACCAGCTTCCTGAGTCCTCGGTGGAGGCCGCTCCTCAACACGCTTGCCCGTCACCCATGGGGTGGATTTAGGAAGAGGACAGGGACAAATGTGCCATGCAGATGCAGGCAGCCTGTCCTGGGGCAGGTGTCCAGGCCTAGGCACCCCAGGAGTGGCCCCAGGTGGGTGGATGTTGGGTGGATGGAGGGATGGAAGGGCAGGAGACCAGGTGGAAAGGGACACAGATGAACAGTGAGGGGACATGTGGAGGCTGCCAGGAGGGGGCTGCATGGGAGGGTGGGTGGGTACAGAGGCAGCAGGGTGGGGGAGAACAGGAGGCAGGCAGGAGGAATGAGTGGATGGGTAGTTGGGTGGATGAATGGGTGAGCAAGGGTGAGGCTGAGAAACACTCCTGGGAAGAGGCCCCCAAGCCCGCTGGGGCGCTACTGTGGCCAGTGCTTGCTCCCCCATGAGGGTGCAGGCACACGGAGGAACTGGGGAGATGCCCACCCTCCCCCGAAACCATGCCCACACTCGGCGTCTTCCTGCTAAATCAGCCGCTCCTCCTCAGAAGGAGCCCAGCCAAACCCTGCTCCAGAAATCAAATTATGGGGACGGAGTCCAATCTGGGTTGAGGAATTAGAGGAATTTCCTTCGGGTCAGGCTGGCGGGAGGCCTGGGCTCCAGTGCTGACCCCTCGCCGGCCATTTGTTGGCACACTGCCCACTGCCCCAACCTTCACAAGGGGAGGGAGGGGACTGGCTACGGGTGGAGCCTCCTTCCACACCCCTGGCCCCACCCACTTGATGGGGAGGAAAGTAGGCAGCAGGAGTGCTGAAGGCCACCCACCTGGGAGTGCACGGTGTCCCCCCCCATGCTCCCAGCACTGGCCAGGCCTTGCAAGTGCCCATCTTTACCCTACCGCGCCTGCTGTGGTTGGATGGTGTCCACAGCTGCGGGGACAGCTTCTGGCCAAGCCCACGAGGACGGGCACTGTGCCACGGCCAGGACCACAGAGTCACCTGTAGTTGGTGTAATGCAGCGGTCGCAGGGTGGGGGTGGGGGGCTTGGATGGGAAGAGTCCGTTCTTGACCTTAAAGCAGTGGAAGGAACTACCAAGGAAAAAGGACCAGCTCGCCTTTGTGAGAATGAAACATTTCTAAACATCCAGAAAGAGTGCCACGTGCTGTGGTTGTGGCTTCTGTTTTTCAAGTGTAGTGAGCATTTCAGACAGACAACAAGTGGGACTGTACATGTAGACATGGCTCCACTGCTGCAGAAGATGCGTGGGCACGTGGGGACACGTCACACTACTCTCCACTGTTGTGTTTACAATTTTCCATGATATGGGAAGTAGGAGAAAACGACAAAGAAAATGAAAATACTGTCAACATACTGGGATCGTCTTCACAACATCCAATAGAAAAGTGATATCCTTCATCTATACGGTGACTATATAAGTCAGTAGGAAAAACCGAACCCCAACTTGAGGTGGGAAAAGGTCATCAACAAGGCATGTGGCCCAGAGATGAGGTGCGAAGGATGAGTGTGGAAATGGTCACGCGCGTGCACACACACACATATATACACACACGCACTGGAAAGAGGGCGTGTCGGCCGCATTGGTGCTCTGGGTGGAGGGCTCCTGGCCCGCAGGTTGCAGCAGGTCCAAAGTTCTGCACGTACCCATGTTCTAAGAGCTACTGCCTTTGCGAGACGGCAAGTAAGAGATGGGAAAGCAGGTGCCCCTACCCAACCCCAGCAAGCCAGGCAAGTGAGCGTGAGGCCAGGGAACTCTCCCCAGGGGCTTGGGCGTTGCCGCCCGCCACCTGAGGGAAGCAGCTAGGTTTTCAGGGAGCTGGGAGAACTGTAACTGAATTCAGCCTGGAAATTGGATTTCCCTAGCAGAGGAGGTGACCCTATTGTCACCTGGACCCGACACCATGGGGGTGGGAGGTGGACAGAGATGGCCCCTCAGAGACCTCCTCCTGCTCCCAAACTGTCCCTGTGGACACCCAGCAGCACCCACTGACCACACAGAGTACAACTCCTCTGTGCAGGGGGAACGGTCTGGGCGGTTCTTCCCAAGGGGCTCTTGCCCTGCACTGACGGGGCGCCCTGGGCTAACGGAGAGCCAGGTCCCTGGCAGCACTGGTCAGCCCCAGGGCAGGGGCCGCTGGACTAGTGGTCCAGGAGGACCAGGGGCTATGAGGAGGCTGATGCAGGAGGCTCGGAGCCAGGTCAAGGCAGGGACACTTCTGGGAGCCCACGGAGCCCGAGGTCTTGGGAGCTAAGGGCCTGGGGCCAGGGCTGGGAAATGGCCAGGTAACTGCAGGCTGGACATGGCAGAGGAGGCCTCGCCCTGGCAGGAGGGTGGGCCAGGTGTAGGTGAGCATCCAGCTGCTGCCCCTCCTCAGTGGGGGGATTGAGCCACAGGGAGTCCCCACCAGAGGCCCCCAAAGGGTCTCGGTCTGAGATTCCTGCCAGGGCAGGTCACAGACACTTGCTCCAAGTCTCCGGGTTCCCTGCCTCTTTGGGTGGACTTGTGGGATGGCGATGGACAGCAGTCCCCCAGCCCCAGGCTGCCCCTCCTGCACCTGACCCAGATTCCAGCTGTAGTCGCAGCCCGAGGGCGATGCCTGACAGGCTCCAAGTGTGGGGTCTGGGCAGCGAGGATCCACCCTCTCCACAGTCTCTATAGCAGCAGACAGCCCAGGGGCACCCCAAGGGCAGGGTAGGGAGGGCTGGGGCTGGTGGTGTCTCTGCCGGCATCAGCAGCCTACCCACTCCAGCCTGGCCACAGGAGGGGAGCCCGGGCATAAGGCTGGGGAACCCCAAGGTGCCCCACTGTGTGGGGTGGGCTGGCCTGTTGCCTGCATACCTCCCCATAGGGTCCCTTTGGGAGGTGGCTCCCCCAACCCCCCATTCCATCTCAGGGAGAGCAGAGCAGCGAGGGGGCAGTTCTGAGGGCCCAGGCTCAGAGCCCCACCCCACCATGCTCTGGGGTGGGCACAGGGGCCAAGACGTTCCTGAGGCGGAGCCTGAGGCTCACAGCCAGGCTGGGACCAAACCCGACAGATCCAACTGGCACCGGGGCCTGGGAACCCAGCTCCTACCCAGGGGCCAAGGGGTCCATGAGACCCCGAGGACCACCCCCCCCGAAGGCACAAGTTGGGCAGCTGTCCGGTCAGGCTGAGGGCGGTGGCCTGTGTGCACCAGTGTCCTCTGCCTGGAACACCCTTTCTCCCTCAAGATGCTGGACCCCTTCTTCCCAGGCCCCCTCTGTCACCATGGCAACACCCAAGCTTCTCTGAGAGGGACAGAGCCTCTTTGTGGTGGCACAAAGCCCCTTTGAAGGGCAGTGGGGGTTCAGCCCCTGGGAGCCTGTGGCCAGTAAGTCTCTGGGGGGCAAGGCGCGGCCCCTCAGCCCAGCCCCCACCAAGGTTGCAGAGCCAAGAAAGATGAAGCAGGAGAGCCTGGTGGTTAGGGGCTGAGACACCCACCCCGGCACCACCTGCCCAGCTGCCCACGGAAGGGTCTCTGGGATGAGCCCCAGGGCCCCAGGAGAGGCTCTCTGTGGGGGCCTGAGGACTTCCCACGGCCTTTCCGCCATTTGACAAGAAACATGCTCTCCCTGGATAAGTGGAAGAGGCACTGGCAGTGGGGAAACTCCCTGCCAGATGGGGAACCAGACTCAGGACTGGGTGGGAACCAGGCACAGGGAGCCCTCGGGGGGCAAGCGGGTCAGATGGTGCGGCCTGGCATCAGGCCTGCTGAGGGGCTGCCCATGTATCTGGGCCTGCCCTACTCATGGTCCTGGCCTGCCTTGCCCTGCTGCAGGGCCCCCTATCTTCGCCTGCCTGCCCTGGGGGAACACAGCCAGCCCAGCTGGGTGGCCTGGGATAGCCTTGCTGCAGCCAGGACCTCAGGACAGGTTTGGGCAAGAGGGAACCTCGCTGTGGCCGGGCTCACTCCAGGGGTTGGGAGATGGGACCCCAAGAGCAATGTGGGTCCAGGGCACAGTGACAGGGACTGAGCACAGAGCTCCCCGCCCCCACCCCAGAGTGTTGCCCTATCTGTGCCCCGGCCCCGCAGTCAGGGAGGCTCACCCCAGCCATGGAGCCCATCCCCGTCCCAGTCTGCGGGCCCATGCCACTCTGGCCACTGCTGACCAGGCACTTCGAAGTGCCCCCACATGCTGGGCGCCCTGCCAGGCAGCCCTCCCCAAATGACCTCAATGTGACCCACTGTGGCTTTGCTAACTAAGCCCCCAGGCCGGAGGTCACAGCCCCCGGGTGGCAGCACAAGGCAGAGCAGGCCCCAGGAGAGACCTGCCCCTTTGTGGGCAGATCCACGCAGGGCCCAGGGGTGGGGGGCTGCCAAGGGGCCAACCCTGACATGGCAGTGCCCCTCGTGGTCAGCAGATGAGATGCCCCTGCACCCCGCGGAGGCCCCATCTCACACCCCCACACCCCGCCCGCCTGCCTCCCCGCCAGCATTCCTGCAAGCTGCTGACACTTCTGGGCACTGGGACGGGCCTGCACAGACCATCGTCAGCAATACCAGGTCCACCTCCCCACAGAGCCCAGCCTGGGCCTTTGCCATCCAGGGAGATGGGGCCTGGGGCTCAGCTTCCAGAAGGAGGTTCCCTGGAAAGTGTGAGAGTGAGAAACTGGTCCCTTGTTCCCTCATCGGGAACAACACCGGGGTCCAGCAGGGAGACTCCAGGCCCTGCAGGCACAGTACCCACAGCCCAGGTGGTGACAGGTGTCAGGAAGACCCTCCAGCTGCCAAGGGTAGAGGCAGGGCAGCTGTGGTCACCTGGCCCTGGACGGATCAAAGGGGAGTGTAGGTAAGAGACCAGAGCACGCCCTGTGGAGGGAGGTTCCATCCTTGTTCCTGAGCCACAGCATCAAAGAGCCAGGTCCCCTCTGGTCTGCCCTTGCCCATCCAGGGTCCTGTGTGGCCTCCAGCCAGCACTGGCTCCTCCTGGGGCCCCTGGGAACTCCCATTCTCTCCCAGAAGCTGAGCTGGATGCCAGGCTCTCTGCTCCAGACCCCCTCGTCTGCCTGGGAGCCAACTCAGTGCTCCTGAAGCCCGGGAGTGCCCATGGCAACAGGTCCAGACACTACCAGCCTCCATCAGACAGCGAAGTCCTGCCTTTTATATGCAAATGATGACCCAGTGAAACTGGGCAGGGGGCTTCACCCCGCCCCTACCCAGTGCAGACTCTGGGCCCCACAGTGTCCCTGCCTGGCTCCCCACCCCCCCCCCACCACATACCACGAGAGCCTGCTGGGAACCGGACTTGTCTGTGTGCCCTGCCCCCGCCAGGACGCAGAACACTGCAGCTGGTATGCTGACAATTTGGGGACCTCCTGAAACCCACCTGCAGGCTCACGCGTGCGGCCACCCACTAAGTCATGCACACACACCCCCAGAGGCACCCAGGCTGTCCTGTGGGTCCTCGCCTGCCCTGGAAAATGGATGGTAGGTGACCTGACACTCCTGACAGGTCCTTGTGCTGGGGGAGGTAGGACTCAGGCTCCTGGGGGTCAGCATTCTGGGCAGACTGCATTCCTGTCCTGAACACCTGGCAAGACCTGTGAGGCCGGGCCTGCCCTGGCTCCACAGCCTGCAGGTGCCCAGCCTCAGTACACACCAAAGTGTCTCTGTGACAGGAGTGGGGACCATGGCCGGGCCAGGACCCTGGACAGAAACACTGAGGCTGCACAGACCTGCCCCAGCCCCCAGGGCCCAGGGCAGACCCTGCTGCCCCCTGGGGACCCAGGAGAGCTGCCGTTTACCAGCACAAACATCAGGGAACAGCTGATGTGCCCTCAAAAGGTTAAAGACGGCCTTGAACTGATGAGCTGGGAACAAACTATAAAGAGAAGGACTGATCGTGGGTGATGAGGATCCTGTGGGGATTTGAAGAAAAACATGGCGGAAGCTAAACAGCAGCCGGGACGCTGTCCTCAGGCTGCAGGATGCAAACCCAAGGCAGACCTGCCAAACGGGCAGAAAAGGACACAAAGTTGTCAAGAGGGAAGGCAGGAGTAGTGGAAAATGGATCCTGGGAACAAACTCCCCTGGCACAGGAGGTCCCTGAGGGACCCCACAAATGGCCAGGAGCCATCCCCAACAGAGGCCTCCAGCAGGGCTGTCGGGCTCGGGTTGGGGTCTGAGCTTTCTGCCCAGAAAGAAGCTGAGCAGACTGAGGTCACGTCAACCCTACCCTTTACGACTTGCTCTCCCTGGGCTCTGTGCCCCAGCCTCCAGGCTGATGTCCCTCCGCAGGGCAGGAAGGAGGCCGCCTGGCCTGGCCCGCACCGGACACGCCCAAGGCGGCACTGAGGAGGGCCCACGTTGCCACCAAGCTGCCCACATCCCAGAGGGGCTGGATGTCATCCATGCACAGATGTCAGCTGCAGGACCCTGCTGCCCAGCTATCATCTCTTGTTTGCAGAAGCTCTTCTATGGCGAGGACCATCTGACAGCTTTGTTAACAGGGTGCTTCCCTTTCTTCCTTAACTTGGGATCTTGAAAGAGTAAACCCAGCTCTGTACTGCCTTAAGGAAACATCGTGCAAAGTTCCCGGGCTGTCAGAGACGATTTGCCACCTCAGGCCTCAGTGTCCCCATCTGCACACTCGGTGTCCCGCAGGCACTGCGGCCCAGGGCCCATGGGTGCAGGGGTCACAGGGCGCCAGCCTCTCCCTGCAGGGCACAGAGCAAAGGCCCCAGAGGACTGGCTGGAAGCCCACTCGAAGCCTCGTTATCTTGCAAAATGCAGAGAGCAGCAAGTACATTCAGACGAATGAATGGCCTAATTAGGATTTCACGGAGAGTAAAAATATTTTGAAAAGAAAAAGTTTAACTAAAGGCATATTTGAAATACCAAACTCATCAATTGCAAATGACAACCTGGCAAGATGTGCCGGGGGGCGGGGTGTCTCCTTCTCCCCACCTGACAATGGGCAGCCTTCCCTGTGGGTGAAAGAAACTGGGCCTCAGCCTCCCCAAATCAGAGCTGCAGGGGGGGTGTCCTGGCCGAATAAGACCTAACTCAGGGCGGAGCTGACGACTCTGGGTGCCCCGGTGGAAGGTCACGCAGGGACGGGGACGGATGCCCAGGGCCTGGGGAAGAAAGGCCCCTCAGCAGCCTGACAGTCCAGTCCAGGCAGGAGAACAAAGCAGAGCAAGCCAGGAAACAGCCAGAAGCTTACTGTGGCTGGCGTGGCAGGGAGAGGCCCCAGGGGCGAGCTGAGGGGCAGGGGCTGCTCCAAGAGCCACTAGGCCAGTGGCCACCTCAGGCTTGCACAGACCACCCAGCACGGCTGGCATGGCACCGTCCCTCCTGGTGGCCTGGGCCCCGCAGCGCAGTCACACCACCAGCCGTGAGGCACCCTGAGCAAGGAATGGCACAGCCAGAAGCTGGCATGGCTCTTGCACCATAACACAGCGGCCAGCACGAACTGCCACCTGTGCTGAGCCCCACAGGGCGAGCAGAGCCAGGTCTGAACCCAAGTTCAGCCTCGTAGAATGTTATTCCTGAGAAGCATGTGCTCCGGAGTGGGAAGGGGCTGGGGGCATCCCTGGGGCCGTGGTCTTCGCTCCTGCCTCTCACGTTGAGCCCCCCACCCTGGGAATGACCCACGAGTCCAATCACAGAGACCCCTCGATGCCTGGCTGAGGGCCGCCCACAGGCGAGGGCCAGCACCTGGCTCTCTGGCAACGCAGGCAAGATGCTTGCAAGGCAGGTGGACTGGCTGACCCGCCCCGAACTGAGACACAAACAGGCATGCGTGTGCCTGGCCCAGTGGTGCTGCCACTGGAGGCCCTGGGGGTGCCAAGCCCGCGACCCTAGAGGAAGAGGCCCGTTCACCCCCCACAGCATGACAAAGCCACTCGGGCGTGGGACAGCCCATGCCCTCCCAGCCACAGGGAGTCACGCATTCAGAGGCCGGATGCTGCAAAGGGGCCCAGATCACTGTGGGGGCTTCTGAGGGGCCTTCCCACAGCAGGGACCTGTTCTCAGTAACCAAGGAGGCTCAGAGGGGCTGGAGACCTGGGGAAACCAGAGCGGGATGCACACGTGCACAGGCCAGCACACCGAGGGTCCCGGGGAGGAGGCCCCAACTGCGTGGACCAACCTGCAGGAGCCGCGAAGCCGCCCGTGACTTTTCAGAATAGAGACTGGTCAAGGGGAGGCTCCGACCTGATCTACTAACGGGGCCACAGGCACCTCGAACCTGAGGATGCGGTATGTCACATTTATAGTTCCTGGTGATAGAAAACATCAGTCAAGAAACTGTTCAGATACAACCATATCAACACAGTTCAGCCCTTGCCTCACATTTATGTCAGAGTAAATTCTAGACAGATGAAATCTCAAGAGTAGACGCTGACCTGGAAACACCGACAGGAGAAGACGGATGTGTGTTTATCTGGCCACGTGCTAGACAACGTGTGGAACAACAGAAGAATTGAAGGAGGAAGAATTCCACAGATTCCACACAAAACGTGAAAAATTTGAACAAGTTTTGAACACGAAAGCCATCATAAGCAAAAATTAAAAGGCTGAAGAAAGACAGATGAAGGCAGAACCGACTCTGTGCGCAGCTGCGACCCCAAGAGGCCCCACGGGGGCCACGGCCAGAGAGGCACAGTCTCCTTCAGCCTGGGCGAGGCTGGTGGAACCAGTGCCCGCGAGGCTGTGCAAAGTGCCTGCGGCAGACACGAAGAGTCTGTTATCAGACTCGAGAAGTGCAGGAGATGCGGTAACAGGAAGAGGCAGAGAAAGAGGGACAGAGAGAAACAGGGAGAAAATGAGGAGCACGAGGGAGGAAGGAGAAACAGGGACAGGAAAAGAGCAGCAAGGGCAGGCACAGCAGGCGAGGCGGTGGGCAGCCTCCCACAGACCTTATTACCTGCCATTTGGTGTCTGGTTGGCCTGCCAATCTGAGGCACGGTGGTCCACCAGAAGTTTAGGGGGGTGGGGGCCAGCCCCTGCCACCCTAGGCCCCAGATGCCATGCCACCTGTGCCACCAGCAACACCACGACCCAAGGCCTGGTGCTCTGGCCCAGCAAGCCCTGGACACAGGCTGAGCCTCTTCATCCCAATCCACAAGCCCCCATGTGGCCCAGCAGTCTGGCCACTGAGATGCTTGGCCAGACCTTGGTCCTCCCACCTGCCTGGCTGGCAGGTTGCCACACCCGAGGTCCTGTGGAACACAAGAGGAAGGAGTGGGCCCCCTGCCCTCTCCTGTCTTACAGCCCTCAGCACAGGACACTCAGGCGTCTGGAGGCTCCTGAGTCTGTAGCCACTGCCTTCTCACCACCACCACCCAAGTGAGGTGCTGGCTGGGCCAGGCTGTCCACGCTGGACACCCAGGGACACCGAGAATCCACAGGGCTGGGTGGGCTGAGCCTCCCACGGAGACGGGGCAGGGCGGGGCAGGGGCAGAGGGCCAGGCTGGGGCCTGGGCTCCCACACTGGGGCAGCACAAGTGGCCACCACACTGCAAATCAGGCAACACAGCAAACTGACAGAGTGGTACCAGCAGGGCTCACTTCCCACCGCACAGGGTCCTGGGGGCCACAGGGACCACTCAGCCTCCGTCCCTGCTACACTTCCCGGGCACCATGCCTCGTGCCCCTGGAGCTGTGATGAGCAGAGGAGCCCACGCAGCAGGGCGAGCACCAGCGCCCTCGCCATGATCACAGCAGTCACGGCCCCTCCCCACTCCAACGGTGGCCCAGGGTGCCTGTGTGTGCCAGAGGCCATCTGGCCCTTTCAGACAAAGCCTCCTCCCGGCCTCAGTGCCCTCCTCCAGGAGCCGCAGCATGTGGGCCCATTGCCTGTCCTGGCTGGCAGCTCCAACCTCCCTGGTGCAGCAGAGACTACCCTGAGCTGGGAGCGAATCTGACGGCCTGTGAGACACCAATCACCGCCGTGCCAGGCATCCAAGTCAAGGAGGGTGCGGGCCAGTCCAGCTAATGTCCTGGTGGGTTGTCCCCAGTGCAAGCTTGTCCCTCAAGCCAGACATCCCTCAAGCTGGTATCTGTGGTCCATACCCAGGCCATGGGTGAATTCAAGTAGGGGTGGCAGGAGGCCCCATGTCCAGCCTTGTCCAGCCTTGTCCAGCCCAGGGCCCTGTGCCCACCCGGGTTGAGGCTGGCCAGAAGCACACACCACTCAAGCCACAGTCCATCCCTCCATGGACCACACCCACCGGCCCACCACCCGTGTGAGGGGACATCCCTGGAGGAGGTCAGCATGTCCAGACACCCATCCGGCTGGCTCCACATCCTACAGGGAACCAGAGGGCACCTGGTGAAGCCAACCAGCGGGGTTAAGTCCCTTCTGCATGGGGCCAGAGCCCCAGCTGGGCACTGACATCCCTGACCCCCAACTGGGCACTGTCATCCCTGACCCAAGGGCGTCTGGTGGTGCTCCAACACAGACTCGCTCCCACACGACCGTGCATGTTCTCACCCCTACCCCACTGGCACTGTCATGTCTACAGTTTGCATCAGCTGCCATGGTCCCTCCTGGGCGTTTCTTACGCTGCTGACTATTCTTCAAAACCCTGACCATTTTGAGCCGATGATAACGTCTCCCTTCTCCAGAGGTTGGGTGTGCTCTGTTGTGATAAACTCCCACACCAGAATCCCACTGGCCTGTTCAGGGGGTCATGGCCCCCAGGGGTCTGCCCCCCTCACCTGCCCTGGGGCACAGGCTGCCTGCCTCTCCTGAGGCTCCCCGAGGCCAGCCCCCATCCATGTCCCTCCTAGGCCAGCAGCCAGCCTCCCAATCCCGGACGAAGGACCATGAAGCTTCCTGTCTCGGCCAGTGGTCTGGGGACGCGTTCCCTCTCCTTGTGTCTAGGTCTGGGGATGTTGCCAAAGTGTTTGTGTCGTAAAAATGAAAAACAGGGCACCACAGACAGGCTGGAGGCCACCTCCGGGAGATCACAGTGGCAGAAGCTCTCTCCCTTTGGCTCTGCAGTGTTTACCAGGTTGTTCCAAGCTTCTGTCCAACCTTCCTTTGTAGACATGGCTCATTTGCGGGCCTGCGGGTGGGTCTCTCTGCCTCACAGTAGCCCCTTCATCACGGGGAGGGGCTTCAAGTCAGGGTGGGATCATGGGGGGAGATCAAGATGCCAGGGCCAGAGGCAAGGAAGAACGGGGAGCTCAAGCCAGGCGTGTGTGTGCACGCGTGTACACGTGTGTGCGTGAGCACCTGGGAGGGGAGGCGTGGTTGGGAGTCTGCCCACCCGCTGCACCCTCCCTACCCACAGAAGGAACTGCTGCTCCCACCCTGAGGTCCGAGGCTCAGGGATCAGCTTTTGCTTAGAATGTGATGCTTCTGAGGCACGTCTGCTTTTGGCTTAAACATTCATATAGACCTTGTCCCATGAAGAACCACATGCCTTTATCAGTCCTGATAACCGCCAGCCTCTCCCCAGTGCTGGCTGTGCCCCATCATCTCGGTGACTCTCACTAGGGGCCTGGGGTCAGCCCAGGACACCATTTTACAGATGGGAAAACCAGGCCCAGGCAAGGCAGCGCTGGGGCAGGATTTGAACTCAGGTCTTCCTGCCCCTAGGACACACTCCCCCCAGTCCAGCCACAGGAAGAATGTGGCTCCCGCCTCGTGGGACTCCAGCAGGCCAATAACTCCACAAATTCAGAGGAGGGCCGAGAGTCAATGCCAGTGTGGGGGGTGGGAGGGCATCTGCAGGGCTGCAGGTGGGGAGGGGGCCTGAAGGAGCTTCCTGCAGGAGGGTGGGAGCAGGGGGGCAGGGAGGGTCTGGGGATGCAGGGTGGTGGTGGGACGTGAGGTGGGGTCTGTGTCCCCAGGGTGCCTCATCTCAGCAGCACTGTACAGATGGGAGGTGGGGGGAACAGAACCTCATAAGAGCCCTGGGGCCGTGGACAGACAGATGGACAGGTCTGAGATACGAAGGTAGAAGCATTGATGGGATTTGTGACGAGAGGGTGGGAGTA
This sequence comes from Mesoplodon bidens, assembly GCF_964165515.1. Classification (NCBI taxonomy): domain Eukaryota; kingdom Metazoa; phylum Chordata; class Mammalia; order Artiodactyla; family Ziphiidae; genus Mesoplodon; species Mesoplodon bidens. Next base: position 27,840,630 of record NC_138169.1, read on the forward strand.
CCTGTCTCAGGGAGCCCTTTCTAGCATCCCTCAGAGCTGGTCCTGGCCAAGGACCCTGCACCAAGAGCCTCGGGGTCAAGGGACCCACCCCCAGCCTTGAAAAGGCCTGCTGTGTCCCGGACTGGGGCAGGAGGCCTCTGCAAGCGCTGGCCAAGAGCCAGAACAGCACAGACCACAGATGTCTGACACAACGAGGCAGCCCCCATGCGCACAAACCAAGTCCGGCGGAGGGACAGGGCCCAGGCTGGGGGGATGCTGGGCAGGCAGCTCAGGGCCGCAGTGGGTGGTGAGGAGCCCGGGTGAGGGTCAGGCCGGCCTGAGAGCTCACTCTGCACTCGAGCCTTGAGTCCTGCTCCACCACAGCAAATCCTGACGTGCCCTCCCAGGCCGCTGGTCACTCTGGGCACATCTTGAAAAGGCGCCACTTTGGCTGCACCCTTGTTTTACAGAGGACACTGAGGCAGAAAGAGGCACAGCCCTGCGCTGAGTGGCAGACGCAGAGACCTTGCCCGGACCCCTGGGCAGTGGCAAGATGGCCTGTGGGGGCCAGGGAGGCACCTAGGGCACATGCCTGAAGGAGGACCCCACCTCCACGGTCCCTGCTGGAGCCTGTGCTCAACAACCCTGCCACCCAGCCCTCGGCCTCCCTCTGCTGTACCGAGGCGGTGAGGGCACAGGGTACTGAGGGGCGTTGCCCAGGGTCCTTGCCCCTCTCCAGCTCCCCACCCTGAACAGGGGGCCTGGAGAAAGCAGAACTCCAGCCTCCCAGCGGATGCCTTGGCGGGTGCCTCAGAAAGGGTCCCCACCTCTGGGGGAGGCTGGGTGGAGCCAGTCTTGCTGGCCATGGCAGTCCTGGGTGCCCTCTGGTGGCTGCACTCAGCTTGTTGCTGCTTTGCTAGAGGCCGCTGGCCCCTCAGGGTCCACTGGGGCAGTGGTAAGCGCTGTGCCTCACACACACACAGCCCGGGCTGGGGGCCCTGTAGGTGATGTGGATGTCCACCAGCTCTGGGCTCTTCTTTCCGACCTGTGAAATAGGCTGAGCTGTGCAGCTCTCCCATTCAGGAAGCCACAGGAAGGAATTCCTGACCCTGAGTCTCTCTTGGTTACTCTCTGATTCCGGGGCTCCTGCAGAGTGGCCGAGACCTCATCCTAGTCTTGATGGAAGCTGGCAGCAAGGGAACAGGTGCCTTCCCCGACCCAAGCCACTGCTGGGGAAAGTCCCAGAACCCCTCGCTGCCTCCCTGGCATCCCACAGCACCCCAGCTCTGCCCCCTCCCTCCCTCTGCTGATGCCAGCCCAGGGCACATGCTAGGGGCTGGCCGAGGCTCTGTTGGGCCTGGTGTCCCCACCCCTCTCTGCGCTACAGTTCTTGGCTCCTCTTGGAAGTGCAGGATCCCACTGCTCGTGGTCCCAGGCCTGTCTCCTGGGATGAAGGGGAGTGAACCCACCTGAGTCCTTGTGCAGCACAAAGAGGGATGGAGGTGCAGCCCCCGTGGAAACTGGGAGGTGCAAAGGGACCCCTGAGGGGCCACCCTGGGGGAGGCACACAGCCCAGATTGGGGGGCAGCTCTAACCTGGCAGGACTGAGGGCTGGCCCAGCTCACCCAGGAAGCACCTGGTCAACAGGCACCTGTGCCCATGATGAGAGTTGGGTGAGGGCTGACCGGGTTGTGCTTATGTGACCTCCTCCCCAGGCCAGGACCAGAGTCCTGAGCACAGCAAGTGCTCTGTGCCCAGTCCTATGCTGGGTGCCAGTGGACCTCAGAGTTGGGGGCATGGAGCGGCAGGGAACAGACAGGGTACTGTGGATGGGACAGGGCAAGGCTGGGGGAAAGCACGAGTGCCCAATTCACAGCCCCACACGCTGTGGCCAGACCCCAGGTCCAGACCACCTGCTCGGGAACTGACTGCTGTGGGTCCAGCACTGTCCCAGGTCCAGATACACTGAGCCCAGGACAGGTGGGACCTGCTTGGGGTGGGCAGACCACTGGCAGCCTGGACCTGGAAGTGGAGGTTCCCAGTGCAGCCCTGTGTGTGTCCTCATGGGGGAGGTTGCCCCACAGGTGCTAAGCCGGTCACCATCCAACCCCCTGGGTTCATAAACCCTGACCCGGCGTGTGCCCTGTTCGGTGACTCGGGAAAGGGGTGTGAGTGAGGGGTTATACAATGAATCGATCCTAAAGAATGAAATCCTTGGGGCAGTTCTTTTCTTTTCCTTGTTCCTAAACACGCCTGGGTCTAAAGGGAAAGGCCGCTGGAGTCCCCGAGTTCCGTTTCCACTGGGACACGTTATGCAGACGTTAGAAACGGTGACATATTGTAATAACCCAATATTTAATTATTTAAGATTAAAATAGGAAGGCTGGGGATCTCCAGCTGCCCGCCCAGGGTAACACCACGGCAAACTTGGGCCGAGTCCCACTACGAGTGGAGGGGACACGCCTCAGCCAGGGGACAGGGCGCAGGGGTGGCGAGGAGGGGGACCCAGGTTGGGGCTCCGGGCAGAAACCCCAGGCAGCTTTCCCTCCCTCGTCCTCTGGGCGGCGGGAGCAGCGCGGCGCCGGGGCATCCTTCGGCCAGGCCGTGCCGGTGCTTCCCGGCGGCGCGCCGCCCCAGGAAAGTTCCCCTGCCCCGGGCCCCTCCGGCCGATGGAAAGTTTCCGTGGCTGCGCGGCGCCAGCTCCAGGCACCCGGTCGAACAGGGGGAGGACACGCCTCATGTTGGGCCGAGGCTTGAGGGGCGCGCGGACCGAGGCGCACGGCCGGTCAGGCAGGACCCGAGGCTGCGCACAAAGGGACCCGCCCCCGTCGGTCCGGGGTCTTGCGCACCGCGGCGCGGGATCGGTGCGGGTGGAGCAGAGCCGGGCTGGACCCCCGGCCTTGACCCCTGCCCGGACCTCGATTCGGGCCCCTGCCCATCCCGCAGCCCCGATCCCGGCCCCGACCCCGGTCCCCGGCCCGAGCCTACCTGGAGCACGGCGTGGGCGGCGCCGCAGCGCGGCCCCCGCCCCAGACGGGCGTCCCCGGGTCGCTCGGCGCGCGGCGTCCCCGGGCGGGCGCAAGTGACTGTCCCGGGGCCTCCGCTCGCGCCGGTGCAGGACTCACGCCCCGAGCCCAGCGCAGCCCGAGCCAGCCCTCCGCCCCTCTCGCGGCCCGTGCGCAAAGAGGGCCTGCCGGCGCGGCGACCGTCGCCCCGCCCCGCCGCCGCCAGTGTTTCCATTGGTCGGGAGGCCCGGCAGCCGGCACCGATTGGACGGGCGCGAGGAGACACCGGCTTGCCATTGGGCGCTCCGGCTGTCCGTCTCTACCGACCACGGCCCCTCGTGGAGTAGCGGAGGGCCGGGCACCTGCCGGGACCTCTGCGGCTGAAGCCCGGGCCGCGGCCCGCCTTTTCCGGCGGGTCGCCCCCTCCCGGTCGCCTTCGAGGACGTTCTCGGACTGTCCGGCCCGAGTGGGGAAGGGAGCAGGCCCGGTGCCCCATCACCGGACTCGGGCCGGGTCGCCTCTATCACTACCCCCAGTTCCCAGATATCCTGCTCCAGCGCCTGCTGTTGGCCCGGCGCTGGGCGCCACGCCCTCCCTTCAGCGTCAGTTGTATTCCCCACAATCCGCGAGGGAGCGTTCTGCTGCTCTCCCATTTTACAGACGGGAAACCGAGGCTCAGAGAGGTTCTCACTAGCTTTACGTCACCGGGGCTCCAACCCAGTCCATCTGACTCCGGGGCCCGGGCGCTCTCCCACCCTCATTGCCCCAGGGTTCCCACTGTAGAGGCTGGAGTGGGTGGGGCTGGCAGTTTTTCAAGGGTAGAAAGGGACCCCTCGGTGAACAGCGGTTTTCCTCCTCGGTCAGGGATGACTCGACAGACACCGTGGGCTCAGCCCATCCTGCAGGGCCCCAGGGACTGGCCTCCCTCACGTGGCTCACCGAAAGGCCACAGGTCTGGGCCTGGGGAGGAGAAGTTTGTGTGTTCATTTTCCCCACTTTCTGGTGTCCATTTCCTCCACCCTACCTGGGGTCATGCAGGATCCCTGTGGGGCTCAGCCACCCGAGTTGGGTTTAGCACAGGTTACATTTCCCTGACAGGTGGAGAGCAGCCACCTGGTCCCTGCAGTGACACAGGGCACACACATGACCACAAATGGGACCACAACCCTAGGCCAGCTCCAGGTAACTTTGGGGTGCAGGGGGCACCAGTGTGGATGCTGTCCACTGGGGCTTGTTTCAGGGGGTCCCTGACCAGTGACCCTGGCTCGTGCGTGGTTCTAAGCCGTTCTTGCTCTGGTTGCACCTGGAGATGACCAGATCCTCAGCTCACCATATTCCCCAAGGCTGCACAGAGCCACATGGCCCACCACAGTGCTAATTGGGGGGGCCGGAGGGGGGAGAGACATTCATGTCTTATCCACCCACATCAGGGGTCCACTGTGTTCACCCAAAATTTCCTTGGTCAGAACAAAGAAATGGAAATGATTTGGGGCCAGAATTCACCACTGGTACCACATTGGGTTCCCCTGTACCCTGGCATACATGACAAATCAACCCCTAGCAGCCATTCAGAGCCAGGCAGCCACAGCCAACTGACTGGAATTGGCACTGGAGGTGTCACCAGCATTAGAAGTGACAGCCATTTGGCACCCTGGCACAGGGATATTGCTTGAAGCTCTGGGCGGGCAGAATGAAGGGTCCCTCTCCAGAGCATGGCAGACCCTTTCCTATATTTAGGAGTGGATTTAATTAGCCCAAAGTTCTCTGTGGATCTCTCCAAGGGCATTGGGCCCTGGTTCTCCTGCAGCCCCTCCTCTCACAATGACCTTGTGGCCCAGCACCACCCCTTTCCCACACACTTGCTGATGGTGGCAAGAGGGGCTGGACAGACCTCTGCTGAGAGGGCAAAGGGGAGAATTGTGCACCAAAATCGGCCCAAGTAAGGACTCCCTCCATCCCCCCTCATCCCTACCTCCCCCACTCCTGACAGGCTTTCAGAGACCTGTCTGCCGTCAAGCTGGTTCACCAGCTGCATGGAGGGTCGGGACAGGCAGTGCCAGTTCCACGAAGACCCACCATGACCCAGGCTGCAGATGGGGGTCAGAAACAGAGTGCAGGAGAGATGGTCTCTACCCCGAGACCACTGCCATAGGGCCCAGTAGCCTGGTCTCCTCCGTTTCGCCCTCTCTACCTGGCTTCTGGCCAACTCTGTAGGGACATACCTGGAGCATGTGAGGAAAGCTGCAGGGAGAAAAAGGTTTCAGCCAGATACTAGGAGGAACTTCCCAACAGTTGCAGATGCATTAGATCAAAAGGGTGACCACACAAGGTAATGAGTTCCCCATCTAAGGATGTATCTATGTATGTATTTATGTATTTTTTTTTTAGATTTTTTTTGACATGGACCATTTTTAAAGTCTATTGAATTTGTTAGCTCCCTGACCAGGGATCGAACCTGCACCCCGTGCATTGGAAGGTGAAGTCTTAACCACTGGACCACCAGGGAAGCCCCTGGATGTATGTATTTAGAGGTGGGGTAGCAGTGAACCCCTTGTAGTCCTGGGACCACCCCCACCCAGATGCATCTCATTGGGCAATGGCAAAGTGGAATTTAAATCTCCACGGAACCCAAGCATGGCTGCATCCCCCTTTGCAGGTAATGGGAAGGCACTGCTCAGGAGGGCTTGACCAGTCTGTGTCCCACCCCTCTAAGGCATTGGCCCAGTGATTTGGGGCAGACCACTGCAGCTGCTGCCCCATCCCCCAGGGCATGGTCACTCACCTCCAAGTCCCCCAGGTCCTGCTTATTCAACACTACTACCTCTTGGCTGGGCTGCATGATCCAGCTGCCAGGAGGGGAATCACTGGCACCCACCCAGCATGACTCTTGCCAGATGGCAGGAGGGAGGACTGAGTGTCTCACTGGGTCTGCTGCCTGCTGGCCAGGAGTCCTTGGACATTGGGAGTCCTTGGCTTCCGTACCTGTAAAGGGCTTTTGTTGAGTTCCAGGAGGAACATAGATGAGATGGCAAGAGAGTGGGGTAGAGTGGGCCTTTGGGGGTGTCATGCAAGTTTGGGTTTTACTCTTGCCTGTGTTTACTACCAGCCAGGCCCTTGCCCTCTCTGAGCCCCAGTTTTCACAGGGCGTCAGTGCTCCAAGGAAGGATCAGGGCACCTACAACCTCAACGCAGGGCTGTGGAGCTAATCCAGCCACTGCTACTTGCCACCTTCTTTTGACTTCAAGCAAGTGACATACATAAGTGCTCTGAGCCTCGATGTTTGCATCTGTAAAATGGGATAAATGAGAGCTGTGTCCTGCAACTCTGGGTTTAGAGCACTTAGCACGTTGTTATTAACCTTAATAAAACTATTTGCTGAGGGCCCACTTTGGAGAAAGCCCTGGGCCTCTGACTCCCCACTTTCTCTGCACTCAGACCCCAGACACAGCCCAGAGGCCAATGTGCGCAGGGAGCCCAGTGAACGACTCTGTCCTCTTGCAAGGGCCCGGTCAGTGCCCCTTCCCAGCCTCTTGCTCACTTGTAACCCGGTGCAGATCAAGCCGGCAGCCCTTCATCCTGGGGCCGACCCTGAAGAACAGCCTCGAGGTGGGTTAAAGGTTGCAGTGGCCGGTCCAGGGTCTGTCCTGAGTTTGGCAGGGATGTCAGGGGTCAGGGTGCAATGAGAAAGATGGCCAGTTCAGAGGCATGGAGTGGGCGAGCAGGGCCCCACCAGTGAGCATCCCTGCAGAGCCTCCAGCAGGGCCCCGCGCAGCGCGGGACGCTGGGCGGGCAGGTGACATGTCCTCGAGGGCAGGGCCCAGGGCCGGTGTCCGAACCAGACGAGCTGCAAAGGCTGCAGGGGTCACGAGGCGCAGCCGGGCGCTTGGCGCAGCCCCGGGGGCGGGGCGCCGGGAGGTGCAGCCCGGAGCGATGGTGGGCGCAGCCAACTGTGCTCCGGCTCGCGGCGCGCCGCCCCGCCCCTAGCCGCGCTGCCCAATGGGGAGCGCGCAGACGGTGGGGGGGCGGGGCCTGGGCGGTGGCGGCGGCGCGCGGGCGCAGCACCCGGAAGTCGGCGGCGGCGGCGGCGGCGGCGGAGGAGGTGAGTACGCGGTGGACTACGGGCGGCGGGTGGCCGGCGGCGGGTGTCCGGTTGCGTTCCCCGCGGTGCTCGGGGCTCGGAGTCGGGAAGCGGGTCTGGGGAAGTGGGGCGCGGAGTCGGAAGCGGTCGTACAGCCCGCCCTGCCTCAGTTTCCCCTTCTCGAGGCGGTGAATGCAAATCCAGCGGCCGGTCCGGGGAGACCAAGCCGACCCCGGCCGAAGGAGCGTCCCTCCCATTCCTGGAAGGCGTTTCCAGTGTCCCCGCCTGGGTGGGGCGTGGGCCCCGCAGGCAGGGCCGGTGTCCCTCGGTGGGGCAGACTGGCTGGCCGGGAGCTGCGCGGTCACCGCGGGGCGACGATGGGTGGGCTACGCGGCTGTCGGCCCCAGAGCCCTGAGTCACGCTGCTCCCTCCCTGCGCCCTGCTGCGGGTGACGGCTGATGTCTCTCCGGGGAGGCAGCAAGTGCCAGGTCATCTGTGCGTCTGGACACGGTCTTCCTGGGGTGGCTCAGTACTCAGACCTTCCCCCCAGGGCGTCAGGGGAGGGGACTGGGCAGGGCTGCACGCTGGGCAAGGCCTTGTAGCCTCTGGGTTTTAAGACGTCTTCCCGCCCAGCAGCTACCACGCTGGCCTCTGGGCCACAGATTTGACGTGGGCCTTCTGGCCTTGGACTGGTCCCTGAGGCTCAAGACCCGTCTGTCCTCCACTGGGGATGTCACATGGTCAGCCAGGCCTGCGCTGCCATCCTGCTGCGGACCTGCCCACTGATGTTTTGCTGTTGCTGTTTCCATGCGGCAGCTGTGCAGTAATGGTGCTGTAAGGGGCGCCTGCAGCTGGTAGCTCTTGGGAATCGCTTTTTGCTGCTTGTTCCTTAGTCTTCTGGGCAGCCTTTCACGGCAAGTGTTTGTTGGCCAGACACCGTTCACAGCAAAGAAAACTCAGGCTGAGGGCCAATGGTGTTCCCAAGGTCAGTAAGAGCCAGGGTTGGCCTCTCCTCCTGAGCCCCTCTCCCAAGAACCTTCCTGTGTCGGGTGACCTTTCGTGTGGGGTGGGGCTGCAGGAGGGTGGCTGTGTTGGCAGGTGGACACAGCAGAGCTTCTGTTCCCCCCTCTCCAGGTTCCCAGGGCTCCCAGTGGGCGGAGCGTGTTGCCCTGGTGCTCCCACCCCCTTGGACCCCTGACCATTCACTTCAAAAGCATGTGTCCTGCAGTCCTGTGGCTGTGTGTTACTGGTGTGTCTGCAGAATGCAGGCCCCTCAGACCAGGCCACTGGCTGTCAGCTCTGCCCCGCTGCCCAGCCCCTGAGCCGTATTACTGCCTCACGCTTTCTTTGTGTTTTCATTTCTGGGCTGTCACTTTGATCATGTTTACCCTGGGTGTAGTCACATGTGGTGTTGTGGGGACTTATTCCTGTGCTGGCTGCTGCTCTAGAAGGCGCCTCCCAGTCCCACTCGCCTGTCCGTGGATGCTGCTGTTTCTGAGGATGTCAGTTGCCCAGGGCAGGGAGGTAGGCGGGCTGCTACAAATAGGGCCACACTCGTCACTGACACCCCAGATGTGTGAGGACTGGGTCCATTCTTTGGCAACATGTCAGCCGGTGTTCAGGACAGTTTGTTGGTCTGGACCTCGGGGTTTGGTGATGGGCTCTGAGAGAATGAGGTCACCCCTGGACCACTGAGTTCCCTTTTCAGGGTATCGATGAAGCCTTTTTTTTTTTCCCTCTCAACTTTTTTTTTTAGGTTGAAGAAATAATGGATACATGCTTAAAAGTAAAGAGGCCAGCCCGCACCTCCTGGTGTTGGCTGGTACTCAGGGCGGCTCTGCTGGGTCTTCAGGACCATGCCTACTATAAGTATTTGCTTCCACCCTCTTTCGAGGGGCTGGTGGGAATGCCCCCTTCCTCCCCTATTCACCATGTGAGCCATAGGGGCCGCCATAAGGCCGGGCTGGCCCCCGCCTTGTGGGGAAGCTGTGTTCCTGCCAGGAGGGGCCGGGGTGCGGAGCATCCAGAGCTCGCCGTGGCTCACTGTATCCCTCATCTGTGTTGCCCTTTTGAACCTTGAAGGGACAATGATACTTGGTATGAGGCTGAATTAGTGCTCCTAAGACATCTTGAAGAGCTCAGGAAAGAGTGTCGTCGTAGAAAATGTCATGGTGAAATGCTACTTATCAGCCAGATGACAGAGCGTAGATTGTGGAGTTCTAGGTCGTGGGCGGGGAGGAGGGCGCGGTGTTTGGGGGGTGGCGGCGGGCTGCTTGGAACGATTAGGATGGCAGGGCTTTCTCAGCGCAGGCTCCAGAACAGCGACAATGTGTTCCCATGTGTTTACCTCCTCTGCTGGCAGCCTGGGGGGACGTCACACGTCACTTGTAAAGAGCAGCTCCTGCCGTCCTGCTCTGCCCTGTGCAGGGTGGGTGGGGTGCCCAGCTCCTCTGCTCAAGGCCAGATGGACAGGCTGGCTAGCCTTGACCGCATTCCTCCACATGTGTGCGGTGCTGGGCGTAAGGAGTGGGGTCACCGACTCTAGGGCTCTGTCACCCCCTGCCCAGAGCCCTAAGGAACAGCCAGAGGAGACTGATTGCTGGGACCCGGGGCCTCACTGTCCTGCTGGCCCAGGCCCCTTTGTTCCTGCTTGCTCGCATGTGTCCCCGCGTTCCTCGCTGCCTCTGACCAGCATGCTCCCCTCTGTCTGACAGAGGGAAGTGCTCCCTGAGGGCACAGGCCACCACCCCATCCGGTGGTCACCTGAGTGTGTGGGTCCTTGTGCAGAACTCAGGGCAGCCTGGTCGCTCCGTCCTGTTCTGAAGAGCTCTGAGCTGGGGCTGGATCCGCCTTGTCCGGTCTCCCGAGAATTGCTCTTCCTGCCTCACCCCTCAGTGCCCCCCACCCAGAGTAGCAACTCAAAGCCAGTGGGGAAGGAGGGCAGGGTCTGTCCATGTTCTCCTCATGGGCAGCTTTCCAGGTGGATGATCCTGTTTTCCCTACCGGAAGTGTGCAATGTCCAGCTCCAGGGACGGTGCAGAGTGAGCCCAGCATTCAGCCGCCATCCAGATCAGGGTGTGGACACCATCACTAGCCCCCAGACGTCTCCCTGTGGGTCTCCATTGTCCCCTGGCCAGGTGGCCTGCCCTGACTTCTGTACCCACGCATGAGTCCTGCTTCTTCCTTGCCTCGTACAAGCACCGAGTGGTATGCTCTCATGGGTGGGGTCCCGCTTTGCCCCACGCTGCTCAGGCAGGTGGACACTGCTCTGGACAGACAGCCTGGCTTCCAGCTCCGGGCTGTGGACTTCCTCATCTGTGTCACTTCATGGACACGGGTGCCCCACAGTGCCTGGTGTGCCCTGATCAGTCGGAGTTTTAGAAGCTTCTGTGAAAAGCCAAGAGGGAGACTCACCTTCCAGATACCACAGCATGTGCTGAAGCTCAGGGGCCAAGGGGCCGAGTGGTGGGGTGTCCAGGGCATGGCCCAGGTGGTGGCAGACAGCATGCCTGTCTACTGGGAAGCATGGAGGTCCATGGTTCACACCTCCCACATAGGCAGACCCTGGATACATCCTAGAACAAAGCCCAAATGCAACCACGCACGGAAATCAAGAGAAAGGGGCTCTTGCTTTGGGATGAGGAGGGCGAGAGCCATGCAGTACAAGTGGGGGGCTTGCTGTGGAAGGACAGATGGGTTCAGATGGAGGCAGCACAGGCAGAGGAATGGGCCACCCCACCCCACTGCCACCGCACTGTGGGACAGAGGCCCTGGATCCTGGCACGGTGTGCCAGTGGCTGCTGGGGGATGCCAGCAGACCACCTGAGCATCTCCTGCCACTGCGGTAAGGGTGGGGGGAGCAGTGGCGGGTCCCATCGTGCTGGACACCCGTGCACCAGACATTGGAGGGAGTCGGCCGAGCATGCTCATCTAAGAGCGTCACCTCCTGCCCAGTGATTCTGCCTCCCGGGTGTCTGCCTGGGAGACCGGAAGATACCTGTCGGAAAGGTCCTCAGCCTGTTTGCAGAATGTGCGTGCCGGGCCCCGCTGTGTTGCTCTGCATGGGTGGAAGCTGGATGGCAAGAGTGGATAGAAGACGCACGTGCCCCGGGCAGCAGCAGGTGGGTGGGGGACGCCGCTATCCCGGGCGTGGACGAACTGCACAGCCAGGTGGCAAGAAGACAGGGTGGCGGGGTCCTGTGCATGTGATGGAGCATACATCTGTGGAGTACGTGGAGCCATGGGCGGGGCCCTTCCTTCGGGGCCTTGCGGTGAGCACAAGATGACATGCTCCCCAACCCTAGTGCTGACAAAGATGGCTTCTCTCCGCCACCAGGCCCAGGGACCCACTGCCACGCCACGTGGGCACCCCGGGCACTTGTCAGGATGTTCGGCCATCTCACAGCCTGCATGCTCCGGTCCCGGGAGGCCCCCTCAGACTCCTGCCCATGAGGCTTCCCCTCAGCCCAGGCCACCGTCTGGGGTCTTCCTTCCGTAGGGGCCCGTCTGAGGCCTGGCTGCACCCCTGTATGCGAGGCAGTTGTAAGGCAGCCCCCCAGCGAGATACACATGGGCACAGTGATTCCAGAACTGTGGCCAGGACAGAGCCGGTTGCCCCACTGTGAGCTTTCCTGGGGGCTGCTCGCACCTGGGGAGGGTCAGCAGAGATGCTCAGGAGCACGCTGGCTGCAGAGCATTTCCATGACATGGCTGGAGCAGCTCGTTCGTGTGCCAGTGGGTGCAGATGGGCAGGTCCAGTGCCCGGGGCATCCTGAGAGCATGTACAGGGGTCAGGAGACCCCACGTGTGCCCACACTATCAGCCCGAGTGCAGCCAGTAGGCACCCCCATCCCCCAGAGCCCCCGTGTGGCCTCTGGCACCACCTGAACTCTTGGTGAGAGAGGAGCCTGCCCAGGATGTGCCCGACCTGGGAAGGGGGTCCCCAGCTGTCCCTCCCCTGCCCCGTGGCACTGGGGCCTGGCCTCCTCCAGGTCAGTGTATCACCTGCCCCATCGGGTGGGGGCCCTGCTCTCCTGGCCTGGGTCCCCCACTGCCATCCTGCTTGCCATGGGGCCAAGCAAGGGGGAGGGAGGGGGAGGGAGGGAGCCCCCTCACCTGCAGAGGGCAGGCGTGTGGCATCCGACTGCCATCCGCACACCTGTCGGGGTGTGCGCGTCACCTTAGCGGCCTCCACACCCATTGGGCTGGCACAGCTTCCTGTATCGCTTGAAGCTGCAGACTTTGCCCACCTCCAGGCAGCGTCCACCCTGTGGTCGCTGAGGCCCGTGGATGAGGCTCCTCCTCAGGCCCCGGGACCTTCCTGCCCACCTCTGGCTCTGCCTCTGCCTCTGGCCACCTGGCCCTCGTGGCAGCCCCAGCAGCCACAGAGCTCTGACGTGGGTGTGTGGACACCCCGGGCTCCAGGTGGAGACGGGCGGGGTGGGGATGGCGTTAGAAAGCCGGCGCGCTTCTGCCCCGGTCGACCCCCGTCCCTCGGCACCTGCCAGCCCAGGTGCTCTTCAGGGTGACTTCCTCCTGACAGGCTTAGATGTCACCTGGTGAGGAGGAGCCCTGAGTTTACCTGGAGCAGTGGGACCTGTTGAACTGCTCCCCCCACCTCACCTTCCCACTCCGTGGCCTTGGAAGCCTTGGGAGCGGAGGGGAGCGTTTCCCAGCGGCGGAGTGCCCCAGGCAGGATGCCCCAGTCAGTGCCCCGCTGCAGTGCAGTGGTGGGACGGCAGTGGTGTGTCCAGGGCTTGCTCTGGGAGCCCCGAAAGTCACAGCGGTGTCAGGGAGGACTCACCAGGCCCCGAAGAGGGTGTTGGAGCTCGGCCTGCGTGGGGGCAGGATAGGAGAAGGGCCCTGCACCCACAGGACCTGCGAAGGAGGGTGCTGGGGGTGGTGGGAGTGAAGCAGGAAGGGGAGGGGCCAGTTGGCAGCGGGCCTGGCTCGAGTGGGGGGTGAGGGATTGGAGAGAAAGGCAGTTCCTGATGGTCTCCTCCCCAGGGGCTGGCTTTCCTCTGGTCCTTCCCTCCCAATGACCGCGTCTTCACTCTTCACTGAGGCCGCAGCCCTGGGTTCCGCGCCCACACCTCTGGCAGCAAGCTGCCCGGAGACCTCTCGGCAGCCTTCCTCTGACCACGGAGCCCTTCTTGCCACCACCTTCTGGAGGGCTTGTCTGCCACCCACCTGGGCCAGCTAGGGTGGCGGGGTGCTGCAGCTGAGTTGGGGGGCTCTGCATCTGGCCTGTGAGCAGCGGTGGCCGGCGACCTCACCCAGTGCCGGTCATGCAGCCTGGGCTGGGCGTGGGGGGGATAGCAGGCATGCTGGCCTCCTTTGACGGCCCAGAGTAGTGTGTTCCTGGTGAGGCAGCCCTCTGTCCTGGAGGGCCCAGGGGCGGTGGGATCTCAGCAGGGCTTCTCCCATTGACCTTGGCCAGCCTGGTTGCCACAGATGACACAGGCTGACCTTGCCTGGAGCATCCTTGTGTCTGGGAGAGACCAGCCCCCTCAGGGTGGGGGACCTGTGTCTTCTGTGCTGGACTCTGGTCACGTGGCAGGTGCCGGGAGCCCCGCCAGCTACACGGGACAGGTGGGATGACCAGGCCCTGTGATGCCCAGCGTGCTTCCCATCACCCTGCACTGCGTTCTGGGTGGTTCTCATTCTCTGTGCCTAATCTGCTCCAACATTCTCTGCCAAGTTTTAAGTGGTACTTACTGGGGCTGCTGTTTCTAAGGGGTCTTTCTGGTGCTGGGGTAGACCCCCCGTTTACTCTTTATCATGTCCTTTCCCTGCAGATATTCCTGAGCTCCTTTCTCCTGCACTCAGTGGCTGGTTTCTGGGACGTGTGGGGACTACTGCTGGTTCTTGCTGTGGTGCTTTGTTTTATGTGGTTCTTTCTATTGTACTGCTTTTTGTTCTTGAAATTATTTGTGAGACTTCTCGGAAGTCTGTGATGAAGAGGAAAACTTTGGTTTGCCTGGTGCCCAGGGGCACTGCCAGTGCAAACACCCATCAGACCAAGTCCCTGGACCCCCGGTGTGGCCTAGCTCTGCACATGGAGCTTCTCAGGGGCCACCCCCACTTCTGTGCGCCTTCCCTGCAGCCCTGGTGTGGCTGTGGATACAACCCCCCCACCCTAGGTCCCTGTCCTGGGGCAGCCCTGGGCTGTGTCTTCTGTCTCCCTCACCCCTGAGGCCACCAGAGCCCGGTTTGCCCCATGGGCCAGTGCCCTGGGGCAGGAACTGCTGCTGTACTCTGCTCCCTTTCCTCTCTGGGTTCCTGTGTTCTCTGAGATGTTGGCTAAATCCTGCACAACCTTGTCAGCTCTTGGTTGCTTTTAAGATTTTTCACCTTCTTTCAAGCGTTTGGAGTTACCTTTACCAGGGAGGTCGGTCCCAACAGTCTGCCTACCAGTATTGGGATCATCAGGCACTCCTGGGATGATGGCCACCAGTGGACACTACCAGGCCGCCCTGGGGGGAACCCAGCCTGTTCCCATCACCTTGGGGAGCCCTTCTGCACAGGGCCCTTCTGCGTCAGCACTGCATGTGGCCCAGCGTCCCGGGTGGGGGGGCAGCGGCTGGCAGCCCATCTCACATGGTGCACGTCCCCTAGCGCCCCAGGTTGCTGCAGATGGTGTTCGTCACCGCGGCAGCGCCTCAGCTGCACAGCCACAAAAGTTGGTCCTCTGAGGCTGTCACCACATCTGTGCCTGGAGGAACACAGGGCTGAATCCTGGGGGTCCCTCCAGGGCCCGTGGGGGCTGACAGGGAAAGTAGTGGAGTGAACCCTGCCCCTGCCACCCGCGCCAGCCAGACCAGTGAGCACGAGTGAGAGGAGGGTGGGACGCCCGAGGGCCTCGTGCACTGAGCAGCTACTGCATGGCTCTGAGCCACGGTTGTGTCTGTGGTGCTGGCCTTGGGCTCCGGCCCCTCCTCGGCTTCTCTTTGCACGGTGGCCAGAGCCACCACGCCCGCCCACCCACCACACGATGCTGGCATGGCTTTGAAGCCAGGGTCGGTGTGGTGGGATCATCCTCCTGTGAAGCCCAAGGTGGGAAGGGTTCCGTTTCAGACCCCAGAACCAGAAGCAGTTGCCAACAATCCAGGGCCAACAAGGTCACAGGCGTCAGGGGGATGTCTGGCCAGCGCCCAGGAGCGTGTTTACAGAGATGGGCGAGTGTCAGGGCAGCCGACACGCAGTCTCCTCATCCAGCGAGGGCCTGGGCGTCGTGAGCCCGTTCCATTTGGGCAAGGGAGCTTTGCAGGTTTGGGAGGCAGTTCTATCGTCTGCCATTTACTCAACTCATTTTTCCTTCTTCCGCAGACCTCGTTACCCCTTGTGAGCCAAGCCACCCCTTGGGGACCCATGTGCATCATCTTCTTTAAGTTCGATCCTCGCCCCGTTTCCAAAAATGCGTACAGGTAACCCCCTTGTGCTACCTCTGCTATCCTGCTCGGCCTTGGGAACACGCCATCCTCAGTGCCTGTTTGGGCTCCATGTGCGGGGTTGGGGGCAGAGGCCAGGCCCTGGGACACGCTGCCCGGGCCCTGCCCTGCCCTCTCCCACAGTGGCCACTCAGTGTGGGTAGGGACCCTGAGTCGATGTGCAGAGATGCTAAGACTGAGCCGCTGAAGGTGGCCACGTGGGCAGGATGGGGGAGTGACGTGGGTCCAGCACAGCCCTGCACCTCTGACTGGGGATCAGGTGGCAACAGAACATAGTGACAAGGAGCGAGACCTGGCTTGTGGGGCTGGAGCCTGTGGCCAGTGAGCAGTCTGGGTGGTGAGGGCAGAGTGTGGGGGGCGGGTCAGGGAAGCTGGGGGACCAGCTGGAGGAGGCAGGAGGCCGAGGCCAGGGAGGGGCCACACACGGTCCGGTTTCCTCTCCTCCCTATGACCCCCGGCTCTGGACGGCGCCCCTCCATTCCCCGGCACCCTGATGGGAATCCACCGACATTTATCCACACGGAGAATGAGGCTGGGATGTGACCCTCAACCACAGATGAGCCACTATTGCAACTGCCTAAGAAGTTTACATCATCTCAAGATCTGGAACATTTCAACTGGCTTCTGGGATTCCGTGCTACTGATGTGTGGCTGAAGTAACTCATTCCAGGCTGGGGAACGGGGAACAAGGGGTGCCCAGTGTCCCTTTCCTGCAGGGGAGTGGGCAGCAGGGCCATGCTGGGGGCCGGGAGCTGGCCCTGAACAGCCCCCGACAGAGCATGCCGTGTGAGTCGGGGTCCAGCCAGGGGACAGACCCCCGGAGCAGTGATTCGAGCAGGGAACGTCTAACTCGTGGAAACATAAACTGTTGTGGGATCAGGGTGCCCGAGGCAGAGCCTGTCCTCCATCCTTGGGCTGAGACCCAGACCTTGCTGGGGGCACAGCCGTGGCACACCGGGCGGCCGGGAGCTCTCTGGGCACTTGCTGGAAGTCTGCCCGCTCCGCTCACGCTGGCCGTTGTCTGGGGCGCTTGTTGCTGGGGAAGCCGCACCCAGAGCCTGGGAGAGAAGCCTCTCCCCCTGCAGCGTCCCTCCAGCGCCCTCTGCTGACAGAACTGGACCTGCAGCCACTGCAGAGCCCCCAGGAAGCGCGGGAGTGGGGCTGAGGCAACAGGTGGATGGATCACTGGCGCTGTCGCCTCCTGCTCTGAGGGTGGCACTCCTTCCTCCTGACAAGTGAGGACACGCGGCCTGATGGCCACCGAGTCCATGGCTGCCTTGGTTCTTACTCACGGATTCAGCCAAGCCCTGAGGTCACCCCTGTTCTCCTGGGAGTGAGAAGGAATGGAAGGGACAGGGAGGGGAGCCTGCGTCCTGCCAGGACCTGCCTCTGACAGCTCCCGGGCTGGGACTCGGTCTCAGCATTGATCTCAAATGTTGTCCTAGCCTGATGGCGTTGGAGGATGAGAGGGGCTTCCGGCTCTGGGGTGGGCAGCTCTCACGTGTGATGTGGGACTAGGACGGGAGGAGTGGGGGTGGGGCTGCTGTAGGAGGGACACTGCAGCAGGGCCGTGAGGAGAGCCTGGTGAGCCGACCCTGGCCCATGGGAGACCAAGGAGGGGCCCCCAGCTCCTGGAGTTGGGGGGGCAGGCTCAGAGCCAGGAGGCCTGGCTGTCCTCACCTGGGCTCCCTCTCACCTAAGCTGTCACTGCCCTGGCTGGCAATGCAGCAGCTTCTGCCCCCACCCCAGTGCCCGTCACTGTGTTCACTGCCGGCCCCCCACCCAGTGATGTCAGAAGAAGAAGTGTACTTTGTGTGTGTGTGTGTTTGTGGTTAAGTATACATGACATAAATTTACCGTTTTTAATCGCAGAGCTCAGCGGCATTAAGCATTCACACTGTCATGTAACCGTCACCAGAACTTTCTCATCTTCCCAAACTGACACTCTGTCCCCAACAAACACTGACTCCCCATCCCCCTCCCCAGCCCCTGGCACCCACCCTCCTTTTTGTCTCTATGACCTTGGCTCTTCTAAGTCCCTCATGGAAGTAGCATCATATGTTTTCTTTTTGTGTCTGGCTTTTTTTCACTCAACATAATGTCCTCAAGGTTCATCCACATTGTAACATGTGTCAGGATTTCCTTCCTTTTTAAGGCTGAATAATGTTCCTTTGTGTGGATGGACTACGTTTTGCGTCTGCGTCCATCCTGTCGGCGGACACCTGTACTGTTCCCGCTTCTCGGCTGCTGTGGACATTAGTGTACAAGTACCTGTCCCAGCCCTCCTTTCAGTCCTTTTGGGTATATACCCAGAATCAGAAAATCCTGGATCACACGGAACCGCCAAGTTGATTTCCTCGTGTGTCTTCTGATGGCTGTGCCAGAGGCTCCTTGCAGCGTTGGTCCGTGTCCTCATGTTGGGTGGTGGAGTGGGTCTTTGTGGTGCTTCGTCGTCATGCATCATTGAGACTAGGTCCTCTCCCCACAGCCAGAAAGGCCCAGACCCAGGGCCGCCGTCCACTTGGACGCCGCTGCCCACAAAGCCTGTCCAGGGCCTGGGACCCACACAGTCCCCTGCTCCGGCACCTTTGACATCGCACCTGTTTTCATCTGTGTTTGTGAGCTAAGGTCACCCCTGTGTCAGTAATGCTCCAGGGTCAGCTGATTGCAGAGGACTCTTCCATCTGGGTCTGTGGCCATCCCTGCCGTGTGTAAGCACTGATCTACACAGATCACCTCTGCCCTGAAGGACAGAGTGGGACATCCTCACTCTGATGCTGTGGGTGGTGCCGCTCCTGGCTTTGTCCTTTCCAGTCTCACGGGAACCTGTTTTCTGGCCTCCCTAGAATTAGTTCCTGAAAGATGAGGCCAGCCGTGCCAGCCCTGCCGTGCCTGCGGGGTTCTTGAAACCTCTCTCCCCTCCTTGGGCTGCAGCCGATTTAGAGCGTGTGTCCTGTGGGCTATTCAGCCAAATGCCCTCGTGGGTGTGGGAAGGGAGGGGAGACAGCCCAGTGTGGCCGGGAGTACATGTGAACTGCCTCTGCAGAGCAGCTCCAGGCCTGATGTTGGGCTGGGCTGTGACTGTCATGGACCCCTCACCTGCATCCCACCCCCACGTCACCAGCCCACTGCCCTCCATATTGGGGCACCCATCCCTCCAGATGTGGCAGCCCTCCCCCATCATATCCCACTGCCATGTCCCCCCAGGCACTGCCCAGCATGATCCCCCAGGCGCCCTTGGGTTTGACCTGCCTTCCAGGCTGCATACCTGCCCACCCACAGGTGCCGCAACCTCCTGGGGTTGCCCCTGGGGGATCCCCGCCTCTGCACCGCACCCCCCACCACGTCTGAGGTTGCCCAGCACTTGGAACCTCCATATTTTGCCAACACGATGAAAGTCCCGAATCAGGGGACCCCGAGTTCATGGGATGGGGGTGTCCTGAGTCGGCCTGACCTCATCGGGGCGGCCCGCAGAGCGACCAGCCCCTCCTCAGGGAGTAAGCTGCTGCCCTTGGAGGGGCCCGTGGCCAGAGCTTGAGGGCGGCCTCCAGGAAGCGAGTGACCTTGGCGCACGGCAGGCGAGACCAGGGGCCCCAGTCACATGGCTTCAAGGAACTGACCCCTGCAACAGCGGAGACCCTGCTGACCAGCACCTGTGTCATCCCGGGGCTGAGCACCTGGCCGAGATGATGGGTGGGCGTTGCTTTAAGCTGCCGCATTTGTGTAGATGTTTGGCTGCATAGAAGACCAGCATACTCCCGTCAGGATGGCACTGTCATGGCTGTCACGTCACCACCCTCTTTGTCAAAATGTCATTTAGACCCAAAGGCTGATGCTTTTACTGGCTCCACCTGGAGGGACTGCTGGGCCAGCTGTTGCCCTTTGGGGTGGCTTCCACGGAGGTCGCCACTACTGGACACTTCACTGGACCCTGGCCTGTGCACCCGTCACTGCTGCTAAACTCCCCCCCCCACCATGGTGTGCAGATCCCTCCCCTGACTGCCCAGACCCACCCCTCAAATGGTGACAGACCCTTTCCATGACTGTGCCCAGTTGGACTTGGAAGTGAGGAGTGAGGGGCTTCCTCTCTCTTGGAGCCTCCACGTGGTACCATCATGCCCACCAGCAGTTCGGCTAAACAGCGACTCTGATGAAAGCAACCCAGCGCTTCAGGCTCCTAGCAATTAGCAAACGTCTCGCTTCTTTTCTACAAATGGGCAGTTGGAGTAAGGGGACAGAGGCACTGCTCCTTCGCTTTGTTCTTTTCCCTAAGTTTTCCTTTCTGGAGTCTTCACAAGAATGGGAACCAGAAGCCACAGCACCGGCCTGGTTCGGGCTCAGCCTCCCGTCCCCTACGACTGCAGGGGTCAGGTGAGCGGGCAGGTGAGGGGCGCTGGGCACCTGAAGGAGGATGCTTGATCCTGGCACAGGAGCCACCGCACCCTCTGGGGGGCCCAGGCCCCACAGCCAAGTCTCCCCACCGGGGGTGTGGGGGGCATTGCGCTGTCCTTCTCCTGACTGCTGCTTAGCCAGCTTCTGCCAGGATGGGTTCTGGACTGGGTCACAGGGGGACAGGGCAGACATGGCAAGGGGCAGGGGGTGGGGTCCGGGTCAGGGCCTGGCAGCTGGAGCTGCAGAGGATCCTTCTGTGAGCAGCTGCGGCTTGTGTCAGGGATATTGAACCCCCTGCCCCCTGCGCCTGGACCTGGTGCAGCCCTAGAGCCAGCTGTGTGGAGGGAGAGCCAGGTCACAGGCTAGACGGGCATCCTGAGGGTGGTGAGGCTTCCAGGGTGGTCCCTGGCGGTGCCAGCGCCTGTGGCCGAGGTGGTGTAGGAGGCACAGGTGGGGGGTAACATATGCGCACAGGTGAGACACTTCTAGGGCTCTGGGGTGCCAGCACTGGTTTTGCCTTCAATTTTGTGTCTTTGTTAATTCACATTTTACCACAAGCCGATATTCATGAAATCAATGAGTCGATGCAAACAGTACTTCTGAAGACTTCTGAGGATCTAACCCCTGACTCAGCGAACTTGGTTTCAGACCCACTGTGGCCCTAGGTGCCGCGCCCGCCTGTGGTGCTTGGAGGGTCCTTCGGCGGCCACTCTTAGACCCCGGGGTCTACGGGACCCTGTGGGGTGACCCTGCCCACTCAGTCACCGTCTGTGTTCGTAGTTTTTTTTGTTTGTTTTTTTTTTGCGGTACACGGGCCTCTCGCTGTTGTGGCCTCTTCCGTTGCGGAGCACAGGCTCCGGACGCGCAGGCTCAGCAGCCATGGCTCACGGGCCCAGCCACTCTGCGGCATGTGGGATCTTCCCGGACCAGGGCACGAACCCATGTCCCCTGCATCAGCAGGCGGACTCTCAACCACTGCACCACCAGGGAAGCCCCTGTAGTTATTTTAAATGGCAAAGCTGACCGAAAACTTCGTTTTCTTACCTCAAAACCAGGGCCCTGAAAACATCAACGTCTTTCCTAATTGCCAAAGAAATACTTGTTTGATTCATAATACAAAACACTAGTGAAACACAGAGAAGTCCTCACTAGCTCTCTCCCAAAGACACCCCAAAGCACGGGACGGAGCAGCCCTTGGAGTCCCTGAGCGCTGGTGGGAGGCAGGAGGACATGCCCGCCCAGCGCCCTGTTCCGGGTGGCAGAGCGAGCAGGGCTGAGCCGGCAGCCACCCATCTCCTCCTCCCAGCAGGTTCCCGTCCTCTCTGGGACTTGCCCACGTTGCTGCCTACCAAGGTGCGTTGTCTTGGTAACGAGAGGAAACACGTGACTCTTCCACATTCACGCGAGACCCTCAGCCATGCTCTCTCCTCAGGCTCATCCTGGCCGCCAACAGGGACGAGTTCTACCACCGACCTTCCAGGGCTGCAGACTTCTGGGGGAACAACAACGAGGTCCTCAGCGGTGAGTGTCCCCGCCGTCCACCCAGCACCGTCCACTCAGCTTCACGTGCCCGGGTCCCCGGGGGAAGCAGCTGGAAGGTGGGGGTTGTATTTGGAGCCACCATCCGCTGCGGTTGGTCTCGTGTGAGGCATGAGTTCAGACCAGTCACCTCGGAGCATCATGGTCGTGCGTGCACGCATGTGTGTGTACATGCATGTGTATGTGCGTGTGATTCTGTTACACACATGCACCCCTTGCCCCAGGGAGAGCGGCCTGAGTTTGGGGAGCAGAGGCCTGGCTGGCAGGGCTGGGGGAGCCGATGAGGAGCCCATGGGGTGGAGTGGAGGCGACCACACCCCGCCTGCCCTGCCGGTGGCTTCCGTGGGCCCCTTGGAGGGAGCAGCTCCTATCCCTGCTATCCCTCCTATCCCTGCAGGCAGGGGCCACTCGGAGGACGTGCAGACAGGTGTCGGCCGGGCCAGGGACCCTCTGCCTGCGGAGCCTGGAAGCTCATCTGGAGCATCCCCGAAGGCCTCCAGTGTGGACTGGGGTTGGGCAGTGGTGCTGTGTGGGAGGAGGATGGGAGTGGGGAGACCAAAATGGGGGTCTGGAAGGAGGTGGGGAGAGCTGTGAGCGGGGCCCTCAGGGTAGGAGTGCAGGAGGGTGGGAGTGCAGGAGGGTGAGGCTGGGTCTCGGCCTCACCAGAAGCTGCTCGGGAGACCTTGGATACCTGCTTGCTCGGGAGTGCGGGGTGGGACTGGCGGGCAGACCCCCGCTGCCTGAGCTCTGGGCACAGCGGTCATGTGTGTGGGGTCTTCAGCCAGGCCGGCCATGGCTCCCCCAGAGGTCCAGTGGCAGGTCTGCTGGGCCACGGGAGGGGGTCCGAGGGGAGCCTGTGGGCATGGCCAGGACCATCCTGGGCTAGGACAGAACAAAGGGGTCGTGGGGAGAGGGCAGGCCGTGTGTGTCACTGCTGCAAGGCACGCATGGGAGGCTGAAGTGGGGGCTGCTCAGGACGGGTGAGGTGAAGGGCGAGGAGCTGATCCTTCGGGAGGGAGGCAGGAGGCACTGCTGGGGCACTTTGTAGATGAGGACATGAAGGCTCAGATGAAGGGTGAGCCTGCCTGGGCCCCTCAGCCGTCCTGGCCCCTGGGCTCCATGCTTCCTGCCCTGGTCAGTGCCCATCCCACTGGAGAGCCCCAGCCACTCAAGTCCTTCCCCCTTTGCAGTGGTTTGGAGGCGGCCCCTAGTGCGTTGATACAGGTCCTGCCAGGTGGGGGGGTGGCCCTGCTGCACCGCAGTGCTGGGTGGACCCGTGGCCATCACGCCCGGCTCAGACCTGGGAAACCCCAAGGTCCACCCTCTCCCTCTGTCTGGCATCGCCCAGCGTGCACAGAATTGTAACAGCAACATCAGCATTGCTGGGGACTTGTTAGGTGTTCAGGAACCTCTGGGTTCTGTTTCTTCAAGTCCTCTGTCTCCTGCTGTCTCTCCGCAGCCCCCCAGTCACACGTGTGTCAGTTTATCTGAAGTGGTCGTGCCCTTCGGTTATGCTTGGTTCACTTAAAAGCCCTCTGTTGTCCCTGCTCCTTTTTAGGTGGTTTCTATCGCCATATCCTTTACTCATGTTCACTAACCTTTTCTTCTTTAGTGTCTAATTTGCTTTTAATCCCATTCTGCATATTTTTCATCTCACACACTGTAGTTTTTATCTCCAGAAATTCCACCGTGGTATCCTCCTTGTCTGGACTCTGTTGTTTAGCCAGATGTGGAAGCTTCATTCACTTTCTAGTTGTTGGTTTGTCAGAGGCCTCTGTGCTCTGGATGTGAATCCTTTGCTGGATAATTGTGTCACTGTCTTATTTTCTTCATGATGTCCTTTGGTGAGCAGAATATTTTATTTTAATGAAGTGCTGTTTATCTTCTGTTTTGTGACTTGTTCTTTTTGTGTCTTACCCACAAAGTCTTTGCCTATCATGAGGTCGTAAAGATATTTTCCTCTTTGTGCTTCTGGAAGCCTCCTGATTTGGGTTTATGCTTAGGTCTGTGATTTGTCTCAAATTAAACTTTGTGCGCGGTGCAAAGCAGGGACTGAGCCACGCCCACCTCTCCCGCTGTCCCCGCAGCACCGACCAGTGGGCCTCCTCTGGCCTGTGCATGACTACGGCAAACTGGCTGAAAGTCAGTTGATCACATCTGTGTGGGGCCATTGTGGACTCTTGTGTCCCAGTGACATGTCTCGGGTGCTGCAGCCTCTGAGCAAGTCTGGGAACCAGCTGAGGTGAGCCCTGTGGCTTTGCTGCTTGTTGGGACTGCTGTGGACGTCCTGAACTTCAGGGCCAGCTTATGAATTTCTATAAACACCAGCCCACGGGGTCTTCACTGGGATCATGGTCACCCTCTTGGTCATTTGGGGAGAACTGTCATCCTTTTTTTGTTTTGTTTTGTTTTATTTTTTTATTGAAGTACAATTGATTTACAAGGTTGTCTTAATTTCTGCTGTTCAGCACAGTGATTCAGTTATACATACATATGTGTATATTCTTTTCCATTATGGTTCATTATAGGATATTGAATATAGTTCCCTGTGCTGTACAGTAGGACCTTGTTGTTTATCCATCCTATATGTAATAGTTTGTATCTGCTAATCCCAAACTCCCACTCCATCCCTCCCCTACCCGCCTCCCCCGTGGCATCCACAAGTCTGTTCTCTATGTCTATGAGTCTGTTTCATAGATATGTTCATTTGTGTCATATTTCAGATGACACATACAAGTGATATCATATTATATTTGTCTTTCTCTTTCTGACTTATTTTACTTAGTACAATAATTTCCATCCATGTTGCTGCGAATGACATTATTTTGTTCTTTTTTATAGCTGAGTAACATTCCACTGTATATATGTACTACATCTTCTTTATCCATTCATCTGTCAATGGACATTTAGGTTGTTTCTATGTCGTGGCCATTGTGAATAGTGCTGCTATGAACATTGGGGTGCATATATCTTTTCGAATTAGTTTTCTCTGCGTATACGCCCAGGAGTGGGATTGCAGGATCATATGGTAGCTCTATTTTTAGTTTTTTTCAGGAACCTCCATACTGTTCTCCACGGTGGCTTCACCAATTTACATTCCCACCAACGGTGTAGGAGGCTCCCTCTTCTCCATACTCTGGGAGAATTGTCCTCTTAACCATGTGAGCTTCCCGGGCGAGGAACAAGGCTCCTCCTTTAACTAGGTCTGCCTGACGTCCATCCCTCAGCACACACGTCTTTCCTGTAACGTTTTCTTAAGTGTTTTGAAAATCTTTCAGTGCTGTTGTAAATGATTAATTGAATTTTCATTTTCCAGTTCTTGCCAAGTATTCACTTACTCCAGTAGGTTTTTCTTGTAGATCCTTTTGGGTCTTCTTCACATACGATCCTATCTTGTACAAATAAGGACAGTTTTGCTTCTTTCAGATCTTTGCAGCTTTTAGTTCTTCTACTATTATAACTTATTAATGTTATAATAATAATATGTTAATGACTTAGCTTTTTTTTTTTTTTTTTGCGGTACGCGGGCCTCTCACTGTTGTGGCCTCTCCCGTTGCGGAGCACAGGCTCCGGACGCGCAGGCTCAGCGGCCATGGCTCATGGGCCCAGCCGCTCCGCGGCATGTGGGATCTTCCCGGACTGGGGCACGAACCCGTGTACCCTGCATCGGCAGGCGAACTCTCAACCACTGCGCCACCAGGGATGCCCGACTTAGCTATTTTCACTCCAGTTGTCAAGTGAAATGCCCCTCTGGCCTGGGAAGACACTCTCCTGGGGCTGTAGTGGCCTTGCTGGCCCTGTGGCAGGGCCCATGGTTATGGAGGGTTGCAGCCTGCGGGGCTCCTAGTGAAGGGCCCACCGAGGGCTGGGTCCTGCCTAGGGAGGACAGCTGGTGTCCCTACACCTGGTCAAGATGTGGGGCTGGGGCCTGGCGTGATTTCTGCGACGGAGGTGGTGCTGTGCCCCCAGCCTGATGCCCACCCAGGCACCAGGATATGTTGTGCAGGGGCCGGGGCTCCCAGGGGCTGCCTCAGCCTGCGGAATTCCAGCCCCCGTTTCACCACAAGGGCTGCTGGGCTGGTGGTGACACTGTTGTTGCCGCAGGGCTGGACATGGAGGAAGGCAAGGAAGGCGGCACGTGGCTGGGCATTAACACGCGGGGAAAGCTGGCGGCACTTACCAACTACCTGCAGCCACGGCTGGATCGGGATGCCCGGGGCCGAGGTACGGGGCAGTGGGAGGTGCTTCCTGGGCACCTGGAAGGACGGGAGGAGTGGCGAAAAGAGGGGCCCTGAAGCCCCCTGGCTGGCAACACCAGGAGCCACCCTTGGCCTGGCCATATGGCTCCCACTTGTGGCCATGGCATGGCTCCCGACTGCCGTGTTGTCACTGCCCGTCTGGTGGACATATACTGTCCGCACTGAAGACGTTTCCCCTCGTGCTGGACTTGTCGGGGCACAACAGGAAAAATTTTCAAAATCATAGTTCTTGGTGCCAGCCTCCTTGGCTGCCGGGTCGCTGAGGTGTGGCTGTCCCATGGGGGACCGTCAGTCTCCCCGGGAGAGGGGCTCAGTCCTACCGCCCCGGCCATGGGCATGTGTCCCCTGACACAGGTGAACTCGTGGCTCAGTTTCTGACCTCAGACGTGGATAGCTTGTCCTACCTGAAGAAGGTCTCCACAGAGGGCCACCTGTACAACGGCTTCAACCTCATAGCGGCCGACCTAAGGTGGGTCTATCAGCTGGGGATGCAGCCCCCAGGCGCCGCACAGGGCTGGGTTGCAGGCTCTGCAGGCAGCAGAAGCCGGGGCATCTGTGGCAGCCTCTCTGTGGACATTACACCTGGTGGGCTCAGGGAGCGTCCCGAGGGCCGAGCCCTTCCCAGACCCACTGTCCTGGGGACTCAGGGAGCCAAGCTGGGGCAGCATGAGGGCCGCCAGCTCCTGCTGTGGGAGCTGGAGTAGGGCCGGGGGTGTACGCGGGCCAGATCGGCCCCTCCGTCTCATCTCCTCCCCGCTTTTGTGGCTGAGGAGCCCGTTTTTGAGCCATACCTCACTTGCCCTGTGGTCTGGTGGCAGAGGTGCCCCGGTGGAGAAGGCAGTGCAGGCACAGCTGGGTACAGAGACCCTGGGCCCCATGGTGGTCGGGCACTGCCGAGTGCTGGGCAGAGTGGGTGGCGAGGCTCACGTTGGGTTCTGCAAGGGGCTCGGCAGACGGCTCCTGGGGCAATGACGCTGTCCATGCCACCCATGGGCCCTGTTGCCAGAGGATATGGTGGCCGGGAGCTTTCTCCACCCGGGGTGGGGCAGAATGGCTGGGAGCAGGGCAGGAGCAGGGGCAGAGGGGCCTGTCCTAGAGGCGGGAGGAGCAGGTCCCCCAGGGAGGTGCAGACCCTCGAGTCTAGGGCGCCTGCGCTGGCTGTGAGATTCAGGAGTCAGGTTGCTGGGACTCTGCAGGAGGCTGGGGCCACGTGGGGAAGTGGCAGTTGGGGTGTGGCCAGGCCCATGTTGGCACACAGAGAGATGCTGGGCGGGGTGGGGGGCAGGTAGCTCAGCAATAGCGGTGCCTGCACGGATTGTGCCACCCTAGTGCTGGGGCCCGGGCTGTGGGGCTTGCCAGGCGGTGAGGGTTGGGGACGCCCTGTGGCTCTCGTCTGACCCTGTCTCCCCTCCGGTCCGCAGCACAGAGAAGGGAGATGTCATTTGCTACTATGGAAACCGGGGGGAGCGTGAGCCTGTTGCCCTGGCGCCAGGTGAGGCTGCTCTGGCGGGTGGCACAGGGTGGGGCTGCTCCTGTGGGGACCCCAGTACTTTCAGGGACTGGGTCCCTGCTGATTTCCCTCCTGGGGCTGTTTTTCGGCCGTTCGTGTACCTTGTGCCCAGTAGTGGCCATGGCCTCACCTGGTCCACGTGAGGCTGCCCACAGGTTAGGTTGCCTTCCCCCTGTACCGAGTCCCTGGCTGTCTGGAGAGAATTGGAAGCTAAAAGGCACAAAAGGATGCAGAGACCTCCCCCCGCAATTCTGTGGCCTTTGTGGAAGCATCTGGAAACCACCCCGTGATGCCCTCAACTGTGACTAGAGATGCTTCTTTTCTGCTAAATTGCTGCTTGGAAGGAATTATTTTGAACTCCGTCCTATTTCATCCCTGAGCCTGCCGCGCCTGATCCATGTCCCTTAAAAAAAACCACAACAGCTCCATTGAGATATAACCGCATGTCATACAGTTCACTCATTAGAGTGTGCCTTCAGTCGTTCTTACTCTATCTGCAAAGTGGTGCAACCATCACCAAAATCTAACTCCAGAACATTTTCATCACCTCACCAAGAAACCACACCCACTGGCACTGCCCCTGGCCCCTAGAAACCACTAGTCTCCTTTCTGTCTCTGTGGATTTGCCCATCCTGCACATTTTACATAAACAGATGCAGGCAATACGTAGCCTTTTGTGTCTGGTTTCTTTCCCTTTATGTAATGCTTTCAAGGTTCATCCATGTTGTAGCGTGAGTGAGGGCTCCATTCCTTTTTATGGCTGAATAATATTCCATTGTGTGGATTTTCTGCCTTTTGTTTATCCATCATCCGCTGAAGGTTTTTTCCACCTTTTGGCTATTGTGGAAAATGCTGCTGTGAACGTTTGTTATATGTTTTTGTGGGGAAACGTTTTCATTTCTCTCGTGTGTGGACCTAGGAGTGGAGTTGCTGGATCATAAGGTAACCATTTAACCTTTTGAGGAATTGCCAGACTGTTTTCCAAAGCAACTGTGCCATTTTATATTCCCAGCAGCAACTTATGAGGTTCCAGTCTCTCCCCATCCTCGCCAAGACTTGTCACTGTCTGACTTTTTGATCACAGCTGTTCTGGGGTATGATGCGGTCTCACTGTGGCCTTGATTTGCATTTCCCTGATGGTTAATGACGTTGAGCAGCTTTTCATGTGCTTGTTGGTCATTTGTGTATCTTGTTTGGAGAAATGTCTATTCAAGTCCTATACTTGTTTTTAAATTGGGTTGTCTTTTTGTTATTGAATTGTAAGAATTGTTTTATATATTCTAAATACAAGTCTCTCATCAGTTACATGATTTGCAAATATTTTCTTCCATCCTGTGGGTTTTTCCCCTTTCTCGTTGGTCTCTTTTGAAGTATATCATTTTAAATTTTGATGAAGTCCGATTTTATGTTTTTTTATTGTTGTTGCTCATGCTTTTGGTATCACATCTAGGAAGTCATTTCCTAATCTAAGGTTGTGTAGATTTTCCCCTACTTGGTTTTAGCTCTCATGTTCAGGTCTTTGAGACGTTTTCAATGGACTCTTGTGTGTGGTGCACGGTGGGAGTCCTGCTCTGTTCTTTGCATGTGGCTGCCAGGTGCTTGATGGATGCAGCACGGTGATGCCGTGGCTGGCGGCGTGACTATGGGCCCCACAGTGCCAAGTGGCAGTAGTCATGTCAGACTTGGCCCAGAGTCCGGTAGCAGCAGAGGGTGGTGGCTCTCTGTCCTTGGTGCATCTTTTCAGGCCGCATGGCTCCGGGTTGGCTGCCCCTGCTGCCTCTTGAGAAGAGGCTCTGGGGGCCTTTCCACCTTGAGGCTGGGCCTCTTCTTGAGAACTTGTCCTGAGGAACTTGCTCTAAGCCCTTACAGCGCCCCCAGCCAGGGACCTGGCCTACACCTTGGGCCTGCCAAGGTAGCGGGCTCCCTGACCCCGGCTGACCCTGGTGGGCCACCTCCTGGCCTCAGGCTGTGGTGCTCCCAGCCTTGACCTTCTCAGGTGGACCCCCACGTCAGGTTCCCCCAACTTATGGACGGACCTTTCTCTGCTGTTGATTCCGATCACCCACCCCCGAGGCCTGGCGAGTTCCTGGACGCATGTAGAGAAGGGGCGGGTGCGTGGAGTTCCGGCCATAGCCCCCCCAACCTCCCATGCTGGCCGAGCCAACCCCTCCTGCAGGGACCTACGGGCTAAGCAACGCGCTGCTGGAGACGCCCTGGAGGAAGCTGTGCTTTGGAAAGCGGCTTTTCCTGGAGGCCGTGGAGCGGGCCCAGGCGCTCCCCAAGGACGCCCTGGCCGCCCAGCTTCTGGACGTGCTCAACAACGAAGAGGCGTGAGTGCCATGCCACACACACACACACACCAACCCCCGCCGCCCCCCCGGCTCTGAGAGGTGGCTACTCTCCTTCCACAGTGCCTGCACGGCTCTGACTGGACAGAGCCCATGAGCTCGTGTCCCTGGGCCCTGGGAAGCTCCTGGTGGCCCCAGCACAGGGACTGACCCCCACAATGGAGCCCTGAGTGAAAGGCTAGATGGAGGTTCAAGGCCTTGACCTGGAAAGTGCCCGGAACGACCCTTGTGGTTCCCCCAGCCCCTCTCTGAGGCTGGTGGGCTCCTCAGACCTTGACCTGGAAAGTGCCCGGAACGACCCTTGTGGTTCCCCCAGCCCCTCTCTGAGGCTGGTGGGCTCCTCAGGCACTGCAGGGCTGTGGCTGAGCGTTGGCGGGGATAGGTGGGGGGCGGCCAGTGTTGACCCCTCCTCTGTCCTTCAGGCAGCTGCCGGACCCGGCCATCGAGGACCAGGGCAGGGAGTACGTGCAGCCCATACTTAGCAAGTACGCGGCTGTGTGTGTGCGCTGCCCAGACTACGGCACCAGGTACGACGGATGGGCTGCTGGTGCGCCCTCCTCTCCCTGGAGGAGCCCACCTTCCCCAGGTCCTCCCCACCTCCACCCTGTCTAGAAGCCACTGCAGGTGTCTGGGCAGTCCCTGGTGGTGGTGCTGGGAGCCCTGGGGGTTCTGAGCAGGGAAGTGCCTGGTCAGCCCAGGGCCCACCCTGCTGAGAGTGGTGGGCAATCAGGGCGCGTGCTGCAGAGGGTGGGCAGGGCAGCCTGGGGGTGTTTCAGAGGGGAAGTGATAGGACTTGTGGGCAGGGGCCTGCAGGGCCTGCGGCTTAGGGCCCTGATGCCTCACAGGGGACCCTCTGCTTGCCGAGACTGAGGCTGCTGCTCTTTGTGACCCATCTCGAGCCAGGCCAGTGCCCAGCAAGGCCCCTTGCACCTCTGGTCTGATCCATTTGGGGCTCTGACTGGCGTGCAGGGGTCCAGGGGCAGCAGGCTGAACACAGGCTTCATGCTCTCTTTCAGAACCAACACAGTCATCCTTGTGGATGCAGATGGGCACGTGACCTTCACAGAGCGGAGCATGCTGGGCACGGACCCCTCTTGCTGGGAGACCAGCACCCACGAGTTCAGGCTGCAGAGCTAACCCCCACCCGGGTGTGGCCGGGGCTCCCAGGAGGCCCTGTCACAGGTACTGCCTGTGACTCGGCCAGCGTCCCCCAGGGCCAGAGCCCTCTGATGTGTGTGAACTGTTTGCATCCCCATGTCAAGCTCGGGGTCCAGCCTTGTGCCAGTGGAAATGACAGAGGCCCATGGCCAGGTGTGCGGCAGGCCCAGGTGTGCCGTGCCTCCCCCGGCCCATGCACAGAAGCTCACACAAGGCACACGTGACACCCATCATGCATGCGCGCACACGTTACAGGCAATAGACGTGTGCACATGTGCTCAGACACGCACACGCTCCAGGCATGCCCCCCCCCCATGCGAGCCAGACACGCAGAGCTGTGCCTCTCAACACCCACACGTGCTTCTGGCCAGTGAGTCTTGCTGTGATCCTGACAACAAGACTGGATGTCTGTTTCAAAGCGGCCCCTCCTCTCCTGGGCGTAGCCAGTTCCTGACCACCAGCCCTGCTCTTGGAGAGGACACGGGCCACATTTGAATGAGGAAAACCTGCATAGCAGAGGCACAGGCCGCTGGGTGGGTCTGGTGGTTCTGTGGGTGCCGAGGGGTCCTGTGCGTGGAGCTATCCTGTGAGGGGGCATCCATGTGCAACGGGCCGCCTCGGCAGGCTCTCAGGCCTCCACCTGTGCAGGGGGGTCATGGGTTCCGGGCAGACCCATCTCAGGGAGGGGACACAGCTGCCCCTGCCATTTCCGTTCTCCTAGGGAGTTAAACTTCATAATAAGACTCTGTACTTGAATGTGAGATGCTGATAATAAAACTCTGAGGCTGTGGTGAGCCAGTGCATTCCAGGCCCTTGACTCTGTGACAGGGTGACCAGAGCTGCTGTGCGGGAGCCCCCAGGAGCTCCTGGGGCCCAGACCCCAGTGCAGGGCTCTTCCACTTTTCCCTTTTGCTCATGGCTTCCTGAGAACTGTGACGGAAGCCAGGAGTTCATCCAGGTGCAGGTGGGAGCCCCGGGGAGCTGTGCACATGGGCTGGACCGTGGAGGCCGGGGGATGGCAGGAAGGGCTGGGCTTCAGGTAACAGAGCAGGTGGAGTCTGTCCTACCCCAGGGCCCTTGTTTGGGCAAGCACCCTGGAGCTCCTGTCCCCAGCTGGGGCCGGGCATTCGGGGGTCCTGTGTCCAACGCTGACACTCAGGCTTCCCTCCGCCTCGGCAGCTGACCCGACTTGGGCTTCTCAGTGCAGTGACAGCTCGGGTGGGCTGTAGACCTTGACTGGGCCCAACCTGCCTCTCCGTCCCTTCTCCCTTCCTGCTCACCACCCCACAGCCAGGCATGAAGGGGCTCCCAGTGTGACGCAGCCTGTGCCCCCCACCCACATGTCCAGCTGAGCCATGGCTAGCCAGGCTTCCAGCTCTGGCACTGCCAACACCCTCTGTGCTTCAGCAGGCCACCCCGCACCATGGAATGGATCAGGTCCCCACACCAGTGCCTGCCCTGGTCAGGCAGGTCTGCCATTGTGGGGCGCCGCTGGACTGGGTGCAAAGCCATCTGAAGAGCCTTTCAGATGTTTGCCGCTGCCCCAGGGACGGGCCTGCACAGGAAAAGCTTCCCCACACTTGTCATGGTCCCCTCTGCCCCTGCCTGCCCTGGGCTCCCTGGCAGCTTGGAGCCCCTGAGGAAGGGGCAGCCCAAGACTTGTTTCTATTGTTATGGGCCGAGTTGTGTGCCCTCCAAAAGATATGTTGGACCCCAGCAACCAGTACCTCAGAATGTGACCTTGTTAGGGTCTTTCCAGAGGTAATCAGAATAAAATGGGATCATCAGGGTGGCCCTAATCCAATATGAGTGGTGTCCTTATAAAAAGGGGGAAACGTGGACACAGGGACAGACAGGCACCCAGGCAGATGCCTGTGAAGACTGGAGCTGGGCTGCCTCATGCCAAGGAACCCCAGAAGCTGGGAGAGAGGCCGGGGCACGTCCTCCCCTGGAGCCCTCAGAGGGAGCAGGGCCCTGTGACACCCTGCCCTCAGACGTCCAGCCTCCAGAACTGTGAGAATAAATTTTTGTTGTTTAAGCCCCTCACTTGTTGTACTTTGTTATGGCAGCTCAAGCAAGATTAAAAAATTGTGACCTTGCTTTACACACAAGGAAACTGAGGCTTGGGGAGACACAGTAACAGTCCCTCAGTCCCCAGGTGGGTGGGGAGGCAGAGCCACGAGGCCAGGAGGGAAGAGGATGAGGGCGAGGTGGTCCTCGGGGTCCTGCCACACCCAGCTCACCCTGCTGCCTGGCACCCCTGCCTTCGCCTCACTTGCCCTGGCTCTTGCCACTGCTCCTGCTCCAGGGCCTTTGCTCTCACTGTCCCCTCTGCCTGAAGGGCTCCTTCCCCAGACACCCAAACTGCACTCCCCCTCATGTCCCGCAGGTCTTTGCTGAAGTCCCGGGCAGTCGACTTGTCTAAGGCAGTCTTCTCTCCCTTGGTCCCTGCTCTGCTTTGCTCTGAAACAGAAAGCGCTGTTTGATGTGCTGTGCGTTTTGATTGACTGTTTCTTGTATGTCTCCCTGTCAGAACAAGAGCTCCAGGAAGTCGGGACCTTTCCTCTCTTGTCTACCCCTGTATCCTGATGCCCAGGCCAGGTAGATGTTAGAGCTGAGGATGACAGTGCTGGCCCTTCCCAGGCCCCATTGGCTCAGGCCAGTGTCTGGAAGTGAGGTCGGTGCTGTAGGTGGGTTCGGGACCCTGGGAAACCGTCTCCTAGAATTGCTTTTGACATGCCCAGAAAGGCCTCTGTGCCTGTCACCAGATGCATCTGATCCCCGAGTCCCCAACATGGGTCTCTTCTGGGCAGAGGAGACTCTGCCCATTCCCAGATGAGCTGCTTCTGTTCTCCGGCTCCAGGATGGCCAAGCGGAAGTATGCAGGCACAGAGGCTGGAGGCGTGGAGCTGAGCGAGGCAGAGGCATGTCTACGAGCACACATGGCCAGCCCAGGGACACAGGGGACCTTGGGTCTAATCCCACTGGGCCTGGCTCCTGGCCTTCTGCCCACAGACTCCCCCCACCCCGGGTCCATCATTCCCATCTTTTGGTCTCATCTGCCAGCAGATGGCATCATCCAGGCTCTCCAGAGGGAAAAGTTTCCTCCCCCAGCTTGGGCCGGAGTTCCAACTTCCAGGTGTGGATCTTTGTGACTCCAAGGCTGGAGCCAGGTGGGGATGGTGGGGAGGTCCCGTGGTAAGGTCCTTGTCCATCACCCGGTTGGTGCCAGGCCGAATGGAAGTTGGCTGTAGTGTGCAGGGCTGAGGTCTCAGGTCTGACTGGGGTAGGCGGGGCCCCCACCTCACCAAGCAACAAAGCGTGGCGAGGTGGCTAGTTGGAGGGTGGTGTGCTGAGGGTTCCCATGGGCTCTGACTGCACTGGACAAGGTCAGCAGCTGGCTGAGTCCAGGAGCCAGACCCTTACAGGGCTCGGTGTCCACTGGGGTTCCTGGTGCTGTCCCCTGGCGCAGCCTGACAAGCAGAGGGGCAGGCAGGGAGGGAAGGGCCTGGGTAGGCCTCCAGCTTAGTCACCTGCAGCACCCCTGCCCCGCTTTCTTTTAGGAAGTGATTTCAACTTGCTACGAACTTGAAAAAATAGAACAAAGAATCCAATATCCTTTGCCCAATTCCTCCCGACTGTAACACTTTACCTAACCACAGTAACCTTGTATTACAACCATGAAATTAGCATTGACCTTTTCTGAATTTTACCAACTGTCCTGGTAATAACCCTTGTCTGAGTTCAGACCCCTCATCCCACTTAGTTGTCTCTCCTTCAGTCCAAGACAGCTCCTCAGTCTTTGACTTGAACAATTCTGATACTTTCTGAAAAGCACTGGCCCATTTTTTGGGTAGAAGGGCCCTCCTATGGGTTTGCTGGATCGTTCTTCACGATTACATTCAGGTTTTGCCTTTGGGGCTTTAATGTGGATACATGTCCCTCTCAGGAAGCCCTCCATACGACACTTTACTGGTGCTTTTTTTCATTTTTATCGAGGCATCATTAACACACAAAGCAACACACGTCTTTCAAGTGCATCCTCTGATGTTGGTCGTGTGCACCTTTGGTCACCTGGTGAAGGGGTCTCCCAGGTTATTTCTTGAAAAATCACTGTATTCACTTTGCAGTAGTGAGAGTCTGGGGCGGGTGGGAACTCTGCAACTCTGCCAAACTGACAACCCCCGTCTGTTTCTCATTTTTTGCCCTCTGTCTAGCACCCCTGGCTTTTGTCTGCAGCAGCCACCGTGCCGGCTGCCGACGGGAGAGCGTGTTCCCGGCATTCCTGGGAATTCCCGCCTCAGCAAGAGCGGTCCCTGCTCCACGGCTCAGCACCTTTGTCAAGGCTCCTCGCGCAGGATCAGCAAATGGAAAAGTGCCAGACACTTGCGCACACTTGTTTTTTTCCCCCTAGTGGTTACGTTTAATGCTTTTAAATGGAAAACGGGTGATGTCTCTATGTGTACGGTCTCGTCCTTACCGTCCACACCGGAGAGGCACCCTCTACTCCTGGTTCCCGGCGTCCTCCGCGCTCCCCCGTTCCCGGCGTCACCCGCGCTCCCCGTTCCCGGCGCCCATCGCGGCCGCCGTCCTCCGCGCCACGAGCCCCGCCCCAACGGCGACCGTTAGCGCGGCCGCGGCCTCAGCGCCTGGTCCCGCCCACGTGGCCGCACC
This sequence comes from Mesoplodon bidens, assembly GCF_964165515.1. Taxonomy (NCBI): domain Eukaryota; kingdom Metazoa; phylum Chordata; class Mammalia; order Artiodactyla; family Ziphiidae; genus Mesoplodon; species Mesoplodon bidens. The sequence continues at coordinate 27,876,022 of NC_138169.1, forward strand.
ATTGGGCTGCGCGCCGTGGCCGGGAGCGCCGTGCGCCGCCGATTGGCTGCCTCTGCAGCCCGCTCTGCGGTTCCCCCAATGCGGGGCGGCCGCGCGCAGGATTGGCCGCGCGCGCTAAGGTCCGCCCTCCGCTCGCCCCGCGCGGCAGGCGGGTCCCGCCGACTGGAGAGCGCCCGCGCGGCCCTTCTGGAGGGCGGTGTTGGCGGCGGCGGCGGCGGCCGGGCAGTAGGGGTCTCCGCTGCAGTTGGGCTGCGGGCAGCTCGCGCCGGCCGCGGGCGCCGGAGGTAGGTGCGGGGCGCGAGGGGCGCCCCGCAGCCGAGCGGGCGGGCGGGCGGGCGGCGCTGCGGCCTGCGTGAGGCGCGCCCTTCCCCTCCCTCCCTCCCAGGCCGAGGCCGCGGGCCGGGGTCGGCGGGCGGGGGGGCGCGGGCCTGGCCTCTCCGAGTCCCGGCCTTTGTGAAGCATCATGGCCACGGGCCTCGGAGCGTGGGCGGGGGGCCAGCCGGGGCCGGAGTCTGAGCTGGGGCCGGGGGCGGCGGCGGGCCCCGGGCCTGGGGGCGGCGCGCAGGTCGCTTTCCGCCCGGGCAGACACCGGGGTGTGAGGAGGCCCCTCGTCCCGCGGGCCCGAAGCCGTAGATGGCTTTCAGGCGGGAAAGGTACCAACAGGGGCGGTGCTCGCCCAGGACCCTGCCGGGTGTAACACAGTTTGGGAAATCTGAGAAGTCGCTCGTCTTCACCAAATGCTCACGGACTGAGTGTCACGTAGGTGATCAGGATGTGGTTTTGTCGTAACAATGACTATGATAGAAATGAGTGGAAGGTGGCAACCTGTTGACAGTGGTACCTGTCAGGTGTCGTCCGATGGACTTGGGTTCCTCAGGGTAGGAACTTGATTTGTCGTTTGCATGCTTGCATGTACCTTGTTACCCGGTGCACGACAGTCCATTCTGGGGCTGGGGACTGTGCCAGGCCAACCGCTAGGCGGGGATCCTGTTTCCTGGCGGCGGTAGAGTGGGCCAAACCCTGCCACAGGCGGTCACCCACCAGAGGGAGTGAATGGCCAGTCGGCAGTGCCGCCTGTAAGTGCGGGATGTGAGGCCGATGGAGGATGACAAAAGGACGGGATGAGGTCATACTGCTGCTGGGTTGGGCGGGAGGCTGCAGCGCCGAGAGGCTTGAGCGAAAGGCAGGAGCCACAGCGCTGGACCATCACAGACGGCACCTCCATGCCAGCCCAGCAAGCGGACTCCAGTGAAGGGCACTGTCCAAGCGTCTTGGTTTTACCCTGTGTCGGGATCCAGGGGAGCCTGCTGCAAGTCTGCTGCTGGCTTATGGTCCACTTGGCAAGCAAAGTTTGTATCCGTGTGTGCAGTCAGCTGAAGCAGTAGTGAGGCCGATGGCAGGAGAGCCACCCTTTGAGCCCTTTGTGGCCAGCCACTGTGCAGGGCACTTCCCAGGGGTTTTATAATCTAACCGTGACCTTGGGGGTAGGAAAGTGAGTCTGACTGGTTTGCCCAGTCTCGGCTTCAGGTTGGAGCTGCCCTCTACTCCTTGGTGATCTCGTCCAGTCTCCTGGCTTTAATGCCATCTCTCCTTGACATCTGCATCTCCATCTCCAGACCTTGCCTCCCTTCTGAGCTGCAGCCTAATGTCTGTGGCTGCCTCTTCCACATCCCCACGTGTTACTTTGATGCCAAGTAGCCATGTGCCAACTCCCCATGCTGCCTTCACCACCTCTGCGTGTGACACCTCTGTCCTTGAGTATGGAGTCACTCCTAGGCCTCCATGCAACCCTCAGGACAGTTTCTCACCACCTCCAGCGTGACATGCTGGTCCAAGCTCTCGGTGAGCCTCTTTATCCTTTTCTTTGCTCTCCCCCTTGCTCCTCCTACTGTCCACCCACCTGGGGTTTTTCTGGACCTACAGTGGTTCTTTTAAACTGCAAGACTGTAATCCCGAGGCAGTACAGACTGGAGCCAGCTTACCTGGGGGGTAAAGCAGCTCCACCACTCTCTAGCTGTGCGACCTCGAACAAGTTGCTTCATTTCTCTATCCTTAACTTTTTCTCACAGTGCTGTGTGAGAGCTGGTGAGTGACAGTACCTAAAGTGCTTAGAACAGGGCTTGCCTGAGGGTTGGTTGCCACTGCTCACCTTGGATCATGTGACCTCACCGCTTGGACCCTCCTGTCCAGTGGCCCATCTCTCAAGATAAGAGCCAGAGTCCAGCTCTCCCTTGCCCTCATTGACCTGGCCTCCTCTCTCCCCACCGGGCATACTGCTGTCACCTGCCACCCCATGCTCCTACCCAGAGGCCTTTGCTCTTCTCGCTGTTGCCTGGAATGTCCCCACCTCCCACCCCAGCTACCCACCCGGCCCACTCCTCTACCTTCAGGTGGACGTTGGCTGTGAGGCCTTTCCTGCCCACCCGTTGTGAAGCTGCCTCCCCTTCCCCAACTCCTTGCTTTGTTTTTTCTTGAACGGTTCTCAGTTTTTCTTAGTTGTTACTTGTCAGTCTCTGTGCTAAAATGTGAGCTCTGTGGCCAGGGGTTTTGTCTGTCTCATGTCCTCAGCATCTAAAATGGTATGTGTGTACCACCTGGAAGGTATTGATAGGTACCGACAGGCAACAGGGATGGTAAGGAGCTTGCTTAGGATGGCCTGCTGTGGAGCCCTCAGCATGAGCTGCTGCCCCTGGGGCTGGGCAGCTTCCCTGAGCTCCAAGGACCACACTCTCCACGGTCCTTGGAGACTCCACTCTGCAGCTCTTCAAGGCTTCCATTCTTCAGTTTTTATCATTCTCATCCTGGCTTTGTGCTGCTCTTAGCCTTTGAACTTGGTAGCAGGTGTCCCCGTCCTGTGCTGAGTGTGTCTTCAGTGCCACCCGTCTCCTCACATCTCTTCATGTTAGCCTTTTCAGCCCCAGAATCACGAGTTGGCTCTTGCTAGGGTCTCTGCAGACCTGCCTGGTGCCGAGGGGTTTGGTCCTGGTCACATCTGTGTTCTGTAGCACTGGGTATGCTGACCTTCTGTCCTTCTCTGAAATGATCTTTCTTGGTGCCAGGAGACTGGCCCTACTCCACTCAGTGTTCCTCGTGTGTGTCTGGCTACAGCCTCCTCAGCGATCACTGCGGTTCTGAGTCTGTCATCATTTGTGTGCTATGTTTCCTTGGTCCTGAGCACCTTTGACAGACATACCTGTGGGGGAGGTATTATGTTAAATTCCCACTGAAATCAGAAATGTGAAGACATCTTAGAATCTAGGAAATAGATTGACAGTCAGTGGTCGTTGTCCTGTAGTTCATGGTAGTGCCCCCATCAGAGTAGGTAGTCTTTGGGTAGTTGTTGGATGAATTAATCAAATCTAAACAAGTCTCTGGTTTTTATGTTATGTCCCCTTCAAAGTTCAACCACCACGCTCTGTCCCTTCACTTCTGTCCCTAAACTTCTTAAACATGTGGTGTCTGCCGTTTCCTGTTCTGTCTGCAACCAGCAAGCTGCCCCGAGTGGGTGTGGGCACGCACATGTGTCTGCATCCGCGTGCACATGGCATGTTTGTGCGTGTGTCTGCACGGTGTGGGGGTGTACATGTGAGCACATGCGTGCGTGTCTGCACGTGTTTGTGCTTCTGCTCTGGTGGGTGCCCTCCCTCCTGCAGGCCCCTGTGTTTGGACGGCCCCCTGCCCTGCCTTCTCAGCCTTGTGTCTTCCCTTCCGTTGTGCTTCTCCAGAGTTGCGTCCTCAGCCCTCTTCTTGGTCTGCATTCCCTCTCTGGGCGGCCTCTCCTGCGGTTTGGGTGACCGCCTGGCTGATGTGTCCTGGCGGCCTCAGCCCCATTGGCCGGGTCTGCCCAGAGGCTCAGGGCGCCCTCCTCTGCAGGCCCTGCTTGACTGTCCCTGCGAGGAGAGGCCTTGTTGGTCGTCAGGGCCCCCTTGTCCCAGCTCTCCACTTCTGCCCACTCAGCAGTGTGGTCAACTCTGTGTCTCTGCTGTTCTCGAGGGCGCGGGCACCGTGCCTGGCGCAGCTGTTGGCCTCCCTTCTCGAGTAGGGACTGAATTGTGGCCTAAGGGTCCCTTCACTCCCGGTGGCTTCTTGTTGCCCCCCAGGATGGAGCCAGGCTCCGGGCGGCTCCCAGGACTCCCTGTGCCTTGGCTCCAGCTGTCTCCTGCGGCTCCCCCGACCCACCCTGGCTGGGCTCCCTTCCCTGCGGCCACCACCCCTACCTCTCCCGGGAACAGAACCACGCCACCTCTGGCTCCCCCAGCCCGCTGCATCACTGTCCCCATCCACGTGCCCCAGGGTCCCGGGTGACAGAGCCCCTGGCCCTAGTGCCGCAGAGTTGAGCCGAGGGTCTCCCGCTTGCCCTCTGACTGACCCGGCCCTCGCAGGTGAGTGGATCCATGTCGCTCTGGTGCTGGAGGGAATCCGCACACCTTCTGTGTGTTCTGGAAAGGGCAGCCTTGCATTGCATGCTGGCTTGCCTTGTAAACTGAGTTAGGGGGTGCTGCGGTGAAGTTTAGTGGAGGATTTTTTTTTTTAATCCTTTTTGAGCCTAAATATATGGTTTTTGTGCTTCTCAAGTTGGAATTACAGTGGACAATTAATAAAGTTTTTAATTTGGGACTTAAGGTACAATTTAGGTTCTGAAGAAAAAAGTAAAGTTCAATTGTTTTGAAGCATAGAAGATTCTCTTTTGGGGCAGCATTCTTTTAAGTTTTCACTGCGCTGTCAATAGCACTGGGCTCTTGGTACCAGGACGCGGAGGGCTCTGTTGCGTTTTGACGATGCCTTTACGTCTCTTTGCAGGTGGAGGAAGACGGGTGCCCCTCCGGCTTGAGGACAGACTCGCTTAGTCGTCAGTCATTTAAGCTGAGTGCATTGTGATTTCCAATAATTGAGGCAGTGGTTCTAAAAGCTGTCTACATTAATGAAAAGAGCAATGTGGCCAGCTTGACTAAGCCGCCAGCGTGTGCAGCGCGGGCAGGACGGCACCCGGGTCTCGACGGACTTGTGCATGTTAGCTGTATAGATTTATGTAAGGTTTTTTAAAACTCTGGTCTTTTAAAATAGTCTTAACCACTTTTACTATGGAGACATGTGAGAGCCCCTCTCCTCTCCCGCGTGAGCCCGCAGGAGGAGCGGTGATGGAGAACCAAGCTTGCCCCCTCCGAGCGCTGCCCCGTGGACAGTCTCCACCACCTCCCCTGCAAACGTCCAGTGATGCAGAGGTAATGGACGTTGGCTCTGGTGGTGATGGACAGGCCGAACCCCCTGCTGAGGACCCGCTCAACTTCTACGGAGCTTCTCTTCTCTCCAAAGGATCCTTCTCTAAGGCCCGCCTCCTCGTAGACCCGAACTGTAGTGGCCACAGCCCGCGCACCGCCCGGCACGCACCTGCGGTCCGGAAGTTCTCCCCTGACCTTAAGTTGCTTAAGGATGTAAAGATTAGCGTGAGCTTTACCGAGAGCTGCAGGAGTAAGGACAGGAAGGTGCTGTACACGGGAGCGGAGCGCGACGCGCGGGCAGAGTGCGGTCTGGCCCTTAGCCCTGTCAGTGGAGACGTGCATGCTTGTCCCTTTGGCGGGAGTGTTGGTAACGGGGTAGGCATAGGGGGTGAGAGTGCGGATAAGAAGGATGAGGAGAATGAGCTGGATCAGGAAAAGAGAGTGGAGTACGCAGTGCTGGATGAGTTAGAAGATTTTACTGACAATTTGGAGCTAGATGAAGAAGGAGCAGGCGGGCTCACGGCTAAAGCGATCGTGCAGAGAGACAGAGTGGACGAAGAGGCCTTGAAGTTCTCCTACGAGGTATGTCGGTGTCCCCTCCTTTGGAGCACTCTTAGCAAAACCCAAAGAGAGGTATTTGGGAATTGCAGTATCTCTGTAAAGCTGATGTTGCAGAGGAAGGAACACCCACAGGAGGTGGAAACGTAAATGTGAAAAGAGAAAGCCGTCAGGAGTCCAGGTTTTCAAACTTTGCTAATGAAAAGTTTGGCTGACAGGTCTGCCTCGTACCCTTGTCCCAACTGAGTTGGAAGGAGCTGCTGGCCATGCTCCCTGGTGGCACGGGCACCTGCCTGAGCGTGTGCTTCAGCTGGCGGTTTCATTCCATTTGTTTTTCAGATGATCACGCAACATAGAGGCACACCTAGGCCCCTGAGAGCGCCTCCTTTCTGTGTCGTTGTCATTGACACTGTGACACTTGCCTGGAGGGCACCGGGGGGCTGTGGTGTCTGAACAGCATATTTTGCAGGATGATTTTGACAACGATGTTGATGCTCTGCTGGAAGAGGGCCTCTGTGCTCCCAAAAAGAGGCGGATGGAGGAGAAATATGGAGGAGACAGCGACCACCCGTCAGATGGAGAGACAAGTGTGCAGCCAATGATGACCAAGATTAAAACAGTGCTCAAAAGTAAGTCGGGCCAGGAAGTAGCGAGTGTTCACGGGGCTTTGCACGTACGGGCATGAGAGCCCTCGGTGTCAGGCAGCAGGTGTGCTTCTGAGGCCAGGAGGGCCCTGTCTGGTGACAGGAAACAGACAAGATGTGAGGACACACCCAGATGCATGATGGCCCAGCTGCAGGTGGTGCAGGTGCTGTGGAAACCAGAGCAGCTGGGCTTGTGCGGCGTGGCGGGGAGAGGCCTTCTGAGGGAGCTGGGCAGATCCCTGGGGAGGGGGCATCCAGGGGTATGGATGCTGGGCCCAGAGGCGGTTGCTTGGCACGGTGGCTGGTGATGGTTGCAGTCTGGGTTCTAGATTCTGTGCCAAGTGTCGGAGCCACTGGAAGCAAGCAAGACTCGTTCCACAGTCTGGTCTGAAAGCACGGCTCGCAGTGCACCTGTGACTCCTGCACTTTGAGTGGGTAGAGGTGGAGGGGTCGGAGACGCAGTGGGGAACAGTCGGGTCGCCAAGAGCTGGCCCGTGCAGCCCCCCTGCTGACGTGGAGAGGTCTGAGGGGGCTCCGTGTCTGTTTCTGTCTTGGCCTGGAGGCACCTCTCAGTGTCTAGGTGGAAGTGTCAGGTGGGCGATGGAAAGGGGCTGGAGGGACACAGGACTCAGGCACACAGGTTACATCTTCTGCTGAGCACCAGCGCAGGTGGCCAGCGTGATGGGAGGAAACCGAGGGTGGCCGACGTACAGTCTCCTGGCTGCGGAGCGGACATGTTGGCAGTGCTGGGCCGCGCCTCTGCTAAGTGGGCCGCAACAGGAACAGTAACAGACTATGAGATGCACGCAAGCTCTCCGGGCACCTGGGCCAACTCTGTGACAGCTCACTATCGCAGACATGCCTTGTCCCATGATGTGCTCAGCTTAAGCTGTGTGAGTGCCTCCTTCTCCTTACTTAGCCCATAGCTGGTTGCAGACAGCTCCCAGCCCAGCCCAGCCCGCGGTGGGCGTGGGGGTGCCTGAGGGGGTCTGTGCATGTCCAACCTCACATTCCCTCCCAGGGCCGTCGTGACACAGGTGTCCGCTGGTGTCGGCCACGTGTGGGTGTCAGACCTGGCACAAGGGTGTCATTCCCTTTTCTGTAAGAGTAGCTGGTGCTGTTTTCATCTCGTATGTGTCTTTTTAGATTTCACTTGGTTTTTCACTTCTGTTTCTGAATTTTTAACTTGTTCCCAATACCTGTAAGAAAAATAAGTTTTACTTAAGTCTTTGCCATGTGCTTTTTTCAGCAGCCAGGGCTGTCAGTGGCAGCTCGAACAGCACAGGCTTGTCACCTGCCCACAGGGAGCAGTGATCCACAGATGTGCAGTTACTAGCAAAGGCTACCCAGGCCCTGCGGTGCCTCTGGCCATACCTGTGGGAGGCGGGTGGGGAGTCAGTGTCCACGGTGCTTGCCAGCCGTGGAGGCAGAGCTGTGGCGAGGCCCTGTGTCTTGCAGAACCCTGCTCTGGGCTCCGTGGTGTGCCTGTGCCGTTCTAGGCTGGGGAGTATAGCAGTTAGCAGGGTGGACAGCTTCCTGCTGCACGGAGGGACTTGGAGCCTGTGAGTCACACCCAAGAGGGACAGGCACAGCAGCAGAGGGAGAGCAGAGTTTTGCAGGTGGGGCTGGGTGGGGCTTTCTCTAGTGGAGGGCGGGGTGTTCCCCCACTCCTACTTTTTAGAGGTTCTCTGTAACGTTGGGTCCACCTTGCTGTTGTTTCTGACACGGGTTGTAACTTTGGAAACGTCCTGACAGTTCTTACTCAGTTACAAGTGTCTTCAAGTGATTGCAGAGTATTCTTGTCTTCTGTGCAGGTCGTGGCCGTCCACCTACAGAACCACTGCCGGACGGGTGGATCATGACGTTCCATAACTCCGGAGTCCCCGTGTACCTGCACCGAGAGTCTCGGGTGGTCACCTGGTCCAGGCCATACTTCTTGGGAACAGGAAGCATACGGGTAGGGGACGTATCTGTCGTGAATTTAGTCTTGTAAGTTGCAGGAGGAGCATGCATGTCTGCCCACGTTGCATTGCAGCCAGATAGGCAGGTGAAAGGCATCGGACGTTCAGACTTTTGGGGCCATCCTTGTAATCTGTGTTGCAATTTCACTGTCCACAGAAACATGACCCTCCTCTGAGTAGCATCCCCTGTCTGCATTACAAGAAAATGAAAGACAATGAGGAAAGGGAGCAAAACAGCGAGCTTGCCCCCTGTGGGGAGGTGTCTCCTGCCAAGCCCCTGAGCCGATCTGCAGAGCTGGAGCTTCCCCTGGAAGAGCCCGACTCCTTGGGGGTTGACTTGGGGCCCCCAGATGAGAAGGACCCACTGGCGGCCGAGGCCGCCCCCGGGGCCCTGGGGCAAGTGAAGGCCAAGGTGGAAGTGTGCAAAGATGAATCAGTTGGTAAGTTTCCAGAGTGAACTTGGTCCCTGAGGAGGAAGGGACCTGTCCGTGCTTGCCTGTCCACTCCCGTATGGCTGGAGAGGCCGTCTCCCCAAGCTTAGGAGATTCTGCCTGCTGACCTCTTGCTCCCGACCCGCACACCGGTGCTGCCCTGCAGATGGCCTTTTTCTCTTGTCATGTTCGCGATCTTTCCTCAAGTCTTGCTTTTCATGAAAATGGGACATGCTCGCATGGAGTCCTGGTGTACCAGTGCGCATAGTGTGCGTCTCCACCACGTGGTGTGGATGCCGCCCCCTTCTCAGACCCTCAGTTGCTCTCAGGTGTGGGGCGTTCCTCCCTGTCCTTCCTGCATCTCTTCCGTGATGGAAGGCTGTCTTAGCCCCCATGCGTTTTCGGGGTCTCTCATTCTGTGCTACTGCCCAGCCTGTCTGGGAACTCCTGCATGTGAGGGGCTGGGGCTGCTGCTGAGGAAGGGGACAATGGTGTCTAGCTCCCTGTCCCAGCCAGCTCTGTCAGCGGGTGGGCTGTTCTCGGGACCCAGCTGGAAGGGAGCCCTTCCTATAAGACTCTAACTTGACGGTCTGCCTCTTCACACCGTCCTTCCGTACACGCAGGACACACCTGAGTGTGCTCCTATTTTTCTGAAAACACCTGCCTCCCACCTCTGACCTCATGGCGCTTGTTTCCAGACTCCCTTCTCTGCACTCATGTGTAAAGAACTATGTGGTTTTGGTTTGTCACTAAGTGTGCAAGCACGTTGTCCTGTAGCTCACGTGGAATCTCAGGCATTTGCCTGGGTGGGAGGAGGGGTGCAAGCAGGGCGCCAGCAAGGCTGATGGGAAGCCCTGGGGTCCTGGGGGAGAGGTGGGACGAGTGCCATGGCCCTGAGCTGCCTGTTTGCTGCAGGGCCTGGGGGCGGCCACGGTGGGCACGTGGTGCCTTGGCTGCTGCTGGCCGTCCGGCACCTGTTTCCGTATGGGGAGAAAGGTCCCAAAGGCTGGTTGTGGTTGGCTTTTTTTTTTTTTAGGTTCCTTTTTGTTTGTTTATTTTTGTATTCTTATTCTTGCTCTAAATTAACTAAAGGACATGCCAGAAATTTGTCCCTAGGGGACCTCGCAGGGTAATAAGAGCTGGCAGGATGAAAGGACGTGATTCTTTACTTCCCTCGCCCTTGGAGAGGAAAGGGGAAGGGGGTATCGTGTGCCTGGGACCTGCCCTGCTCACCGGGTGGAGGGTGTGACCTCCACCTGTGACTTGGGTCTCTGGTGAATCCCATATAGACCTCGAGGAGTTTCGGAACTACTTGGAGAAGCGCTTTGACTTCGAGCAAGTTACCGTGAAGAAGTTCAGGACATGGGCTGAGCGTCGGCAGTTCAACCGAGAAATGAAGCGAAAACAGGCTGAGTCAGAGAGGCCCATCCTGCCGGCCAATCAGAAGCTCATCACTCTGTCTGTGCAGGACGCGCCCACGAAGAAAGGTGAGCGGGACTCGCAGGTCTGATGTTCCTGGGCTGTGTGCTGCAAGGGTGCTGCATCGGCCTGTGTCTGCCCTGCGGCACAAAGGTCCTCTCCCCACGGGCTGGGGTGTGGTCGCTGTGGCCCCCGCTGTTGCTGAGATGGCCCCTCTTGTCACAGAGTTTGTCATCAACCCCAATGGGAAGTCGGAGGTCTGCATCCTGCACGAGTACATGCAGCGCGTCCTCAAGGTCCGCCCTGTGTACAACTTCTTTGAATGTGGTGAGTGTGACCTTCCCCATCTCATTCCTAAAGCATCAAGCACGTCACTGGGGTCACCGCTGGGGAGGCAGGAGCTGACTGTCAGTCCCCTCTGCTGGGTAGGAACGAGAGGGGAGGTCGAGGGGGATCAGATGGTCACCTCCCCACACCCCCTTCCCACTGCGCCTCCGAGGGTGGTGGGGCTGCAGCCCTGCAATGGCCACCAGCCGTCCTCTGGCCGCCCGCATCACTCCTTAGTGAAAACCAGAAGCTCAGCGTCCGCCATCGTCTTCCTGCTGCTCTGGCTCACAATGTCTGCATCCCACCCCTTGCACTCCTCCGTCCATCTTTCTCAGACGTTAGTCCCCGTCCCCCTCGACTTCCTGGCCATGGTCTGTGCCTGCTGACTGTCCCTCAGCCCCATCCCAATGCCTCAGGGACCCTCCCAGGCCTCTGCCTTCCAGCAGCAGCCCTACCCCCACCTTGTCTGTCTGGTCAGTGTGAGCAGATTGTGTGTGTGCACGTATGCTTTTAACGTCTTGGCAAGTGTGTTTTAAAATGGTAATTTTAATTTTAAGAGAACCCAAGTGAGCCTTTTGGTGCCTCGGTGACCATCGATGGTGTGACCTATGGATCTGGAACGGCAAGCAGCAAAAAACTTGCGAAGAATAAAGCTGGTAATGTGCCTGCTTGGTGTCAGACCCGTGTTGGCCCACCTATGGCTAGGGAAGGCTGTGGTTGGGGCAAGTATGTTTTATATATGTAATCATCTACTTGGATCTTTTAAAATTATGTACTCACTAAAAAAGACTCAAATAGAAAAAGTAAAACGTGAGAAATGAAAGTAGAAGGCCCTTTTCCACTCAGTTGGCTGGCCAGTGCCTCCCGCCCTGTCCCCAGCGCTCACAGATGCTGGTTGCTCTGTGCTGCCTGAGCCCAGGGCACCGTCTGTTTAAACCCAGCAAGGCAGGGGTGTGCTGAGAAGGAGAACAGGTGGCATCTTCCTCAGGTGGTTTTGATGTCCATGAGGACCATTTTCTAAGTCCTTCCAGCTCCAGACTTGGGACTGCCACTCCTGGAACACAGCCAAGCAGGCCCTTGGGAAAGCTGGTGGTTTTTGGTGGAAATCTGATGCTCCTCCTGCCCGTGGCCTGCTGCTGGCTATGTTCCCGGCACTTCTTGTTGGCATGCTTTTCCAGAAGCCACTTAGCCCCAGCACCAGGGTTATTTGGCCTCTTCTGGGGAGTGGACCACATCGCAGGCTCGTGATGGATGCACCCCGGGCCCTGACACCCCCATCGCCACACTGTCTTCAGAGCAGCTCTGCCCCTTACAGAGTGTGGAGCGTTTATCGCAGTCTCACCGAGTCTTGGGTTGGTGGAGTGTCTGTGCTCCGGGGCTCAGAGTGCCCCTGGGCCTTGCTCTCTTCTGGTGGCGAATGCCGAGGGTGATGGGACCCCACCTTACGGTCTGGCTGACCCCGTGTGAAGCTATGCTGGGCTCACAAGCTCTGCCTGGTCCCCAGGAGGCCTCCTGTCCATTTTAGAGAGATTCTCTCCAAAGGCTCTTCCTGCTTCACAAGTGGGGTGTTCCTGGGGTCTCGGAGCAGAAGCCTGTGAAGGTCCCATAGTGGGTGGGGCCATCCTCGTGGTGCCTCGCCTCCCACCCCCACCCCATGCTCCTCTCCACATGCTCTTCGTTTTGCACCCCTGTTCATGGGGTGCCTGCACTTGGCTTCCCGCCACCCCTGCGCTCAGGCTTGCAGGCGCCTCCCCAGAGTGTCCTTTTGGCCCAACTGCTGCTCCCCACCACACCCTCTGCCCGTGCCTCACCTGCAGGCCCTTGGGGCTCTGTCCCCGGGGCCCAGGCTCCCTCGGCCGTGGGGACCCCCCCCCCCTCACCCTCAGTGTTCCTCTTTCCATAGCCCGGGCCACGCTGGAAATCCTCATCCCGGACTTTGTTAAACAGACCTCTGAGGAGAAGCCCAAAGACAGCGAGGAGCTGGAGGTGAGGGTCGTGAGCCCACCCTGGTGTCAGGCTGTGCTCGGGTTTAATTGCCCAGGTGCCAGGTGCTCCGTCTCTTGTACTTCATCAGAGAGGAGACCTGCTTGTCTTTGCAAGCAGAGAAAACGTTCTTGTCAGAGATTTCTGTCCTTGTGTCTTGCCGAGGGTCGTGAGAAGCTGTGGGTAAATGTTTCGGAAGGAAGCCATGCTCCGCTGACAGCAGATCCAAAGTGGAGTGAGCCTTTGAGGCAGAGGCTGCAAAAGCTAGATTGTTCTTTATGTTAAGAACCATTTAAAACTATCTGTAAAGTTTTTTGGGTAAATATGGTCCTATGGTTATTTGTAGCAAGGGCTTCTCACTCTGAAGAATGCATTCTTTTTTATAACCATAAATTTTTCCCTTTTAAACTACACAGTATAGTGGATTTTTATACATTCAGAATATTTTCATCACTCCAAAAAAAAACTCTGTCCCCATTAGCAGCTACCCCCATTCTCCCCGTTCCCAGCCCCTCAACCCCCAACAGCCACTCATCTACTTTCTGTCCCTGGATTTGCCAATTCTGACGTCTTCTGTCTGTGGAATCATACGATGTATGTTCTTTTGCGACTGGCCTCTTCCACTTCACGTGTTATGTGAGCTGTGAGTATTATCAGATTGAGGACGTTTCTTCCACTCCTGGTTTGTTGATGGTTTTTGTCAGGAATGGGTGTTGGATTGTGTTTTTTCTGTTCCTGTTGAGATGATCTCGTGGTTTTTGTCTTTGACTTTACTGATGTGGGGGGGTGTTTCATTGACTTTTGAATGGTAAAAAAACCTTGCATTCCTGGGATAAATCCCACTCAGTCGTGGTGTATAATCATTTTTATGCGTTGATGGGTTTGGCTCACTGGTATTTATTAAGGATTTTTGCAGCTGTACTTATAAGGGATACTGTTCTGTATTTTCTTTTCTCATGGTGTCGGTGTTGGTATCAGGGTAATACTTGCCTCATAGAATGAGTTGGGAAGTGTTGCTTCCTCTTTCATTGTGTGGAATAGTTTGCGAAGGATTTGTATTAATTTTTTTTTTCTTCTTTGTGGTACACGGGCCTCTCACTGTTGTGGCCTCTCCCTTTGCGGAGCACAGGCTCTGGACGCGCAGGCCTAGCGGCCATGGCTCATGGGCCCAGCCGCCCCACGGCATGCGGGACCCTCCCGGACCGGGGCACGAATCTGTGTCCCCTGCATCAGCAGGCGGACTCCCAACCACTGCGCCACCAGGGAAGCCCATAATTTTTTTTTTTGAAGGTATACCACACGCTTCCTTGGTGGTACAGTGGTTAAGAATCCGCCTGCCAATGCAGGAGACATGGGTGCGAGCCCTGGTCCAGGAAGATCCCACATGCCGTGGAGCAACTAAGCCCTGCGCCACAACTACTGAGCCTGTGTGCCACAACTGCTGAAGCCTGTGAGCCTAGAGCCCAGAGCCCGTGCTCCACCATAAGAGAAGCCACTGCAATGAGAAGCCCGCACACTGCAATGAAGAGTAGCCCCCGCTTGCCACAACTAGAGAAAGCCCGCAGCAATGAAGACCCAACGCAGCCAAAAAAAAAAGATATACCATGCAAGCACAATATTCATTCATTCATTCATTCATTCATTCATTCATTGGCTGCACTGGGTCGTCGTTGCGGCACACAGGCTCCTCTAGTTGTGGCGTGCAGGCTCTGTGGTTTCAGCACACGGTCTTAGTTGCTCCGCGGCATGTGGGATCTTAGTTCCCTGACCAGGGATCAAACACATGTCCCCTGCATTGGAAGGCAGATATTTAACCACTGGATCACCCGGGAAGTCCCAGTATTAATTTTTTAAGCACTTGATAGAATTCACCAGTGAAACAGTCCGAGCCTAGACTTTGCTTGGTTTTGAAGTTATTTATTTACTGATTCAATCTTTTTACTAGTTATACATCTTCAGATTTTCTACTCCTCCTTGAGCCACTTTTGGGATTTTGTGTCTCTCTAGGAGTTTTCCCACTTGATCTAGGTTATCTAATTTATTGGCAAATACACATTCATAGTATTCCGTTATGATCCTTTTGTTTAAACTTTTTTTAAAATAAATTTATTTATTTTTATTTTTGGCTGCATTGTGTCTTCATTGCTGCGCGCAGGCTTTCTCTAGTTGCAGCCAGCGGGGGCTGCTCTTCATTGGGGTGCGCAAGTTCCTCATTGCGGTGGTTTCTCTTGTTGCGGAGCACAGGGCTCTAGGCACGTGGGCTTCAGTAGTTGTGGCACGCGGGCTCAATAGTTGTGGCTCGCGGGCTCTAGAGCACAGGCTCAGTAGTTGTGGCGCATGGGCTTAGTTGCTCTGCGGCATGTGGGATCTCCCTGGACCAGGGCTCGAACCCATGTCTCCTGCATTAGCAGGTGGATTCTTTTTTTGTTTTTTGTTTTTTTTTTGCGGTACGCGGGCCTCTCACTGTTGTGGCCACTCCAATTGCGGAGCACAGGCTCCAGACGCGCAGGCCCATCGGCCATGGCTCACGGGCCCAGCCGTTCCGCAGCATGTGGGATCATCCCGGACCGGGGCACGAACCCGTGTTCCCTGCATCAGCAGGCGGACTCTCAACCACTGCGCCACCAGGGAAGCCCAGCAGGTGGATTCTTAACCACTGCGCCACCAGGGAAGTCCCTTATTCCTGATTTTTAGCAGTTTGAGTCTTTCCTTTCTCTTGGTCGGTCTGACTAAAGGTTTGTCAATGTTGTTTGTCTTTTCAAATATCCAACTTCTGGTTTTGTTGATTTTTTCCTATTGGTTT
Source organism: Mesoplodon bidens (assembly GCF_964165515.1). NCBI lineage: Eukaryota > Metazoa > Chordata > Mammalia > Artiodactyla > Ziphiidae > Mesoplodon > Mesoplodon bidens. The sequence goes on from NC_138169.1 coordinate 27,891,367, forward strand.
TTTATTCTCTATTTACTTCTGCTCTTGCCTTTATTATTATTTTTTTCTGCCAGCCTTGGGTTTAGTTTGTTCTTCTTTTTCTAGTGTCTTAAGATTAAGGTATTGATTTGAGGTCTTCTTTTTAAATATGGAGTTTACAGCTATAAATTTTCTTCTGTGTACTACTTTGCATCCCATAATTTTGCTTTAACATATGTTGTGTTTCTTTTGTCATTTGTCTCAAGGTATTTTCCTAATTTCTCTTGTAATTTTTTTCTTTAAACCAGCGGTTATTTTAGGAGCATTTACTTTTCATATATTTGTGAATCTCACAAATTTCCTTTGGTTATTGATTTCTAACTTAATTCCATTGTGGTTCAAAACCATGGTTTTTGTGATTTCAGTCAGTCCTTTTAAGTTTATTGAGGCTTGTGTTGTGACCGCCTGAGAGGATGTGCATTGTGTGTTTCTGAGTGGAGTGAACAGGCGTCTTTGGGTTGAGCTGGTGTGGGGTTTGCTGTTCTCGTTCTTGGTGGGTCTTCTGTTCTGTCTGGACTGGTGTTGAGTCCCCAGCTGTTACTGTTGAATTGTTTATTGCTCCCTTCACTTGTCAGGTTTTGTTTCATGTATTTTGGGGCTGTTAGGTGTGTATGTGTTTGTGATATTGTGATATAAAATACAGGTTTGCTCTTTGTCCTTGGTTCCTGGTGGGACCTTCTAACGTAGTAACTAAATTAACGTTTGGTTTTTGTCTCCAGTTCCTGAAATAGTTCCAGTTGATAAAAGTGAAGGGAACGTTCTATTCTAACCCCTTCAACTACGCCTGAGTTCATGTTCAGGAGGTGAATTTTGGAAGCCCCGAGGATGGGGGTTGGTTGCCAGGGGAACCATCATGTAGTCAGAGGTTGGACTTCCAGCCTTGTCCTCTGCCTCCCCCAGTGCCCGGGGAGGGGTGGTGCTGGGGGTTGGGTTCATCCCTCGTGGCCAGGGGTCTGAGCAGCCTGGCTCACACAGCGACGCCTCCGCAGACACCCTGACTAAGGGGCTCGGGGTGCCTCTGGCTGGCGGACCCATTGAGGTTCTGGGGGGGCGGGGTTGTGTTCAGAGGGGGATGATTTCCTGCTTGCTGGAACCAGGGCCTCCTGATGCTGGGTGGGGAGGAAGCCCCCTCCCTGCCGGAGCAGCCGGTTCCAAGGCTTCTGTACGAAGAGGGCAGGGCTGGGGTTGATGCTGCCACAAGCCGAGGGACACCCAGGGCCCTAGAAGCTAGACAGTCTGGGAAGGGACCTCCCTGAGAGGCTTCAAAGGAGCATGTGGTTCTGTGTTATGGCCGACCCGGGAAGGGGGCCACACTCCTGAGTGGGAGCTGGGGGCCGTGGGGTCAGAGCCACCTCTGGGCTGGCGATGCCCCTGTCACCAGCTTCCTTTTTCTCCCTGAACCAGTTGGGCATCGCCTCTTAAGAACCTTGGTCAAGTTTCTGTTCTGCCGTGTCTGGTCACTTTCTCTCTTCTATATAACCTTACTTATGATGGTTTTCAAGCTTTTCTCCGAAGGTTGTGTGTCTTTAGACTTCTGACCGGTCGTCTGATCAGCCTCTGATTCAGGATGGGCTCCCCAGGCCAGCGGGCAGGCAGCCTGGCCCTTGCCATTCCTCGTTTGTGTCTCGGGCATCTGGGTGGGGAGGTGTGGGATGTGGGGTGCAATGTCTCCGAGAGGTAGTGGTGGGGGCAGGAGGCCCCTGGGGGAGGCGGCAGCACGGGAGCCGCTTCACGGGGCCGCGGGAGTGGCCAGCACTATGACCGGCTGCTTCATTTTGTAGTATTTTAACCACATCAGTATTGAGGACTCGCGAGTCTACGAGCTGACCAGCAAGGCTGGACTGCTATCTCCCTACCAGATCCTCCATGAGTGCCTTAAAAGGTAAGGGGGTGGGGGTGGGGTGCTTCCCTGGCCATCGGGCATGGGGGCCTCTCTTGGGTGCCCAGCACCCTTACACCCAAGGGGCCGGATGGCGTGTGGTGGGAGAGTCCCTCCTCTTGGGCGGAGCAGCGGTTTGGGGAGAAGGGTTGGTGCTGTCTTGATGGGCCCTTGGAGGGCTTTCTGGAAGCAGACATTTCCTTCCCCTCAGCTGATGTCACCTACTGTCTGTTTTCTCCTACAGAAACCATGGGATGGGGGACACCTCCATCAAGTTTGAAGTGGTTCCTGGTAAAAACCAGAAGAGTGAATATGTCATGGCGTGTGGCAAGCACACAGTGCGCGGCTGGTGTAAGACACACACCCCTCCCCCAGTACACCCACACACAGGCTTTCAGTGATCCCAGGGACCACTGCCCTGGCATCAGCCGAGCCTCAGCTGTATGCTGACTGCCCACGGTTGTGCCCGCAGCATCTCATGTCCACATCTGAGTCACAGCTGGCCCGAGTACAGCTGTGGGTGTCCCGTCCCTGGGCTGGTCATTTTGGCTGGGCTGTGTTGCTCCCCAGCGGCTGCCACCGCTGCCCCTGTCCAGCCCTCAGTCCCTGTAAAGGGAGCAGGAGCCTCCTAAGACAGCAGCAGAGCCCCCCGCAGGGCCCTCTGCTGTTGCTGGGCACCAACTGTGCTCTTCACCTAATCTGGTGTTTGGATATAACCTTACTTGAAAAGAAACTTTGTGTAACTACTGTAAACACAGACCAGCACTGGGTAAGTGAGAAGGTCATGACCAAGCAGGCCCTGGGTGTGCCCCGTGCCCTGCAGACACCATTCCTTGCTGAGACCAGCCCTGAGCAGGTAGGCAGGGCATAGGATAGATCCCCCATCTGAGCCAGAGGCCCTTGCTGCTCTCCAGGCCTGTTCTGCACCCTGGCCCCACCTTCTCTCCATCTAGAAACGTCCCCAGCACAGGATGCCCTCTGGATGCTCCCCTATCCCTGTGTCTGCCCTGCAGGTGCATCCTCTGTGTTGGCAGATGTGGGCTGGGGGCCGGGAGGCTATAAGTTATGGCCTTGGGTGTGTCATGACCTCCCCGAACTTCTGGTGGGCTGTTCTGCAGGACGGGCAGGGCTGAGGTGCTGTGCCCAGTGCAGCGGCTGCGCCTTCTGCCCCCTCCCGTCGGGAGTACCCCTGTCTGGACGAGGTGGCCCTGTGGATGGCTGGTATCTGTGACTCCCTCTCTCTACGTTTCCTCTCAGGCAAGAATAAGCGAGTCGGGAAACAGTTAGCTTCTCAGAAGATCCTTCAGCTGCTGCACCCACACGTCAAGAACTGGGGGTCCTTGCTGCGCATGTACGGCCGTGAAAGCAGCAAGATGGTCAAACAGGTAATGGGGCCCCCCGCTGGCACAGGGGGCCGGGGGCAGAGTCGGGCTCTGGCTGCATGGGGAGGGGATGGGGTGCGGGCTGGGGCTAGAGGGAGAGTGAGCAGACCACACACAGACAGCTCTCCCTGGCCACCAACTTTAAACAGCCCGTGTGTCATCTGTTTTGTTTCTGCTCTTTGGGCCAAGATCTCAAGATTTTAGCCAGTACCCTTAGGTTTTTGTGTTTGGGGTGGAGAGAAGTACAGGGAAGCGAGGTTTATGTTGATTTTTTTTTTCCCTGACGTTTACAGAAACGGTCTGGGTCACCAGCACCCCAGTGAGTGGTGGGTGTGGAAGGTGGGGACTGTGGGTGGTGACCCCCAGGCTGTCTGTGAAGAGCTCCTTGCTCTTGGCCTGACAGGGTGGGTGAGGGGAGGGGACACTGGGCCCCGAAGTGCTTGGCCCTGCATTGCTGAGCCTCTGCCTTCGGGTCTGTGCTCTACTTCTGTGAATCGTGCTGGGCTGTGAGTGAGGGGAGAAAGCCTGCTTGGGCCCATGGTGGGAGCCCCCTGGAGCTGGCGGGCGAGGGATCCTTCCAGAGGCAGGGGAGTGTGGCACCCACGGTCAGCAGGCATCCTCAGATACGGCTTCTTCACCCTGGAGGGGCCTGCAGGGAGCTCAGCGTCTGGGCCCCACAGGCTCCCAGGAGCCGCAGTGCCGGGGCAAGTCCTGTCCTGCTGTGTGCTGTCCCCTGAGGCTGTGTCCTGGTCGCTCCTGCCTGAGGGCTCTGGGCATGTCGAGTGCCTGGCCAGTGGCTATGTCAGAGGCCAAGGGGGCCGGGGGAGCACCCCGCGCAGGAGGCAGTGGCAGAAGTGGGGACAGCCGGCAGGCAGCCAGCCAGGCGGGTTAAGGGAGGGGTGGCCCCAGACGGTCCTGCGAGCGGGCTCTGCTCCCCAGGAGACGTCGGACAAGAGTGTGATCGAGCTGCAGCAGTTTGCCCGGAAGAACAAGCCCAACCTGCACATCCTGAGCAAACTGCAGGAGGAGATGCGGAGGCTGGCGGAGGAGAGGGTGAGGCCTGCCCGCATGCCCTCAGGCTGTGGCAGTGCTGGAGAGCTGGTGGCCCTGGCCTCCTGTGCGCTGATGTGGGGTCCCCGTAGGGCTTGTCGGGGCAGCTTCAAATTCCTGGTGGCTGTGACCTCCTTGACCCTCCACTCCCGGGCATGCATCTTGGTGCCCACAGAAGTGCCAGCATGTGGTGCCCTGCGATCGCGCACATTCTGCAGCCCCGCCACCAGCCTTTCACCGAGGTTGGGCTGCAGGTTCCCATGTCGCCTCCATCCCTGACCTTGGCTGTTCTTCCAGGAGGAGACGCGGAAGAAGCCCAAGATGTCCATTGTGGCATCTGCGCAGCCTGGCGGCGAGCCCCTGTGCACTGTGGACGTGTGATGGCTGGTGGTCCGGGCTCAGGGGCTGCCAGCTCCGCTGCGGGGGAGACCTGCCCTCACTCTGCAGCCCCGGGTCTCCAGTCCATGGTCCCCCGCCACTGCGTGTCTGACAGCCAGGTCCACGCAGCTCTTCCTTGGGGGCCACCCACAGGTCTGGGTGGCCATGTTAAAGCATCGACTCAGCCTGCCACACAGGTGGACCCAGAGGTGGGAGGTTGCCGGGGACCTCTGCTTGTGTGGACATGCTGCAGACTGGTGTTATGAAGGTTTTCATGAATTTTAGTATGTAACAGGCGCTGACAAGAAATGATAGTTGGATGACATGAAATGAGAAAGCCCTGCGCCTGGGGCTCCTGCGGGCACCGTAGGGACCTGGCCAGACGGTGCATGCTGGCACCCCATCCCCTTCCCTGCTTCCTGGGTTTTCCTTTTTTCTCTAAAAAAGTTATAGTTAGGAAGGAGTATTTCAGACCTCTTTGGTTTAAAATAAACACAACTTAGTATCAGAACTATTTTTCAGAGGCTGTAGGCAAACCACCAAGGTGATCATTCTTTGCCTTGAAATACATTGCCTGTGATGTGGATGAAGGCACCTGTCCCTGCCCAGCTTGCTGCCCCTGTCTGGGCTGGGGTGCAGTCCATTCTTCTGAGTAAGTCTTAATGCCCCCCAAAACATGCCTTCTTAGACACTGAGGCCCCTCACCTTCGCTGGCCTCTGGCAATTTTTTACTAAATTTTTGCACAGTCAAGTCTGTCCACCCATCAATTTTTAAAGCTTTTATGGTATTTTAGCGTTTGGAAAGAAACTTTTACAGTGAGAGTAGAAGATAGATTTGGAATCATGTAGCAGATGTGAACAGTTAACACATTTTAGCTCGTGGACTTGAGAGGAAACGAGGACCCTTGGTGCAGTGCGTTCACATGCTGGTGCTCCTGTCCAGAGCTGGTGCGAGCACGTTGGGGCGGCACTGGATTTTGAGAGCAGCCGTCTGGTGTAGCCAGGTGACTAGGTGGCCCCTATGGACAGGTGTGGGGTAGATCTTTTTCCACGGAGTCCCAGCAGTCCGAGCTGGTTGTGAACCGTTGGCTCCCCGCCCCGGACCTGTTCAGAGTACCGTGTGCTCATGGCACAGTGCTGGACACCTCCCCTATGGGTGGTGTTTTTACAGGAGACAGTATTTTCTATGCCTTGCCACCCCGTGACTGAGGTTGGTGTTTGTGCTGACCTTTGTAAAAGAGAGTCTGCAAATCAAGTTGCTGTAATTACACACTTGCTTCTGTCCTGCCCCGTCTGCAGTTGTGAATAACCATTTGACTATAACTGTTTGCCCTTAAAAGTCAGATGCACCACCTCGAACCAAAGCTTTGTGCACACTGGAGGCAGGTGAGCCTCACTGAGGCCCCCCCGAGTCCTTCCTTCCTCTGTCCCTTGTGTGGGTGCAAGTATTCTGTGAACACAGCCGTACTGCGGGGGCAGAGAGCAGGGGGAGCCTGTGCTGAGGCCACTTCTGGGTGGCCACCATCCTTTGTGTACCTCCCAGGTGGCAGCTGGGCCATGGCTATGGGGTGAGCCTTGATTGTCTGAACGCATAAAGCAAAACTGTCCAAAAGGAAATGGCTGGTCTGTTTTTCTTCTGGCCATGGGTCCTCAACTGGCCAGAGCTGCCCTGAAGGCCAGAGCAGCTAAGCAGTGTCCCAATCCCACCTCTAGCTCTTGTGGTCACTGGGAGGTATGTATGTCCCTTTGGGGATGGGACTGCAATGAGGGTGGGGAAGGGCAACAGGGCAGCATCTTGCTCTGTGCTCCCCACGCCGTGTGTACAGTTGGCCCTTGGCCACAAGGCTTGTGTCTGTCAGCAGGTTCTGCTGGGACACCAGGACTTTTGGCCACACAAAGAGCTGGGAGAACTGTTCCAACTGGGCCAGTTCTTACGAGCGCTCCTGGCCCTGCCCCTTTGCACCTGTGGTGAAGGTAGAGGAGAGTCCCTGTGTGCCAGGCTCTGAGTTCTTACCACAAACATTGGTAGTTCAGCACTTGTTTATTCCAGCCCTTGCGGCCCATTTTGGGGGTGAGGGGGGAGCAGGCCACAGGAGTCCATGGGGACAGGGGTCTTGTACCCTCTGTGGCTATTGCCTGAGTATGCCAGGCAGGGCAAGGCAAGGACTTGGGGAGCCCCTGGATTCTGCCCGTGATGCAGTCTGGGTGTTCTGGAAGGGCTGGTTTCTGCTGCCCCAGAGAACTAAGAAGCAGGGGAGGCCCTGGTTTCTGGTGGGGTGTCACCTGGGGGCCCTGGCGGGGGCTGGACTGGAAGATTCGGGGGCTCCAGGGCCCCCACGCCATCGGGGTGCTCTACTCTCTCAAACAGGATGAGCATCTCACAGTGGGAGGTCTGCGGGAACAGGTCCACGGCCACAGCCTTGACTGGCCGGAAGGGACTGCCCTTCACCCGGTTCGACGGGGCCCTGCAGAGGCTGTATGGGAGGGAGCGCCATGGTCAACTGCATGGGTACAGCAGGGTCTCCTGGGGTGAGGGCCTGTCCACCCAGGCCCCACACTCACTCCACAAAGTTGCCCATGGCTGCCCGGGGGTTGCAGGAGACATACAGGAGTCGCTTGAGGTTCTCAGCTCTGCGGACAGCCAGGATCACTTTGGAATCTGGGGAGGCACAGACCCCTCAAGGGAGAGTCCCCAATGGCTCCCTCAAGGAGCGGACAGGGGCCCGAGACCAGGCAGCTTAGTGGGCCACCCTCTGCCTCCCCGCACCACCCCTCAGGTGGAGACCACTCACGTAGACCGGCACGGGGTGGGTCCAGGACGGCCATGAGCTGCTGGGACGCCAGTCTGCTCACCAGTGCAGGTACCAGGTCCTCGGCCCTCCCGCAATGGAACTCGACGTTGCTCAACTCTGGAGGTGGCAGAGCAGCAGCCCTGCCGTGAGGCCCGGGACACCCCCCAAAGGCCTGCCCGGCCGAGTCCAGAAGCCCCCAGAAGACACCTCAGGAAAACCCTTCCCTGCGGGGCAGCCTCAGGCATCGTGGGCACACAATAGGTCCACACAGTAGGGGCCCTTTCTGTCCCCACCCCATGAGCCCTAGCAGCCACTGTGTGGGTCCCAGGTGCCGTGTGGAGGGACGCACAGGGCCTGCCGCCCACTGCGAGGCCCACTGGCTCTCACCGTTGTCCAGGGCATTCACCCGGGCGTCCTCCACAGCCTCCTGGCACAGCTCGATCCCCACGACTCTCTTTACCTTCTGGAGCAGAAATAGGGCAGACCGATGGCGCCCCTCCCCACCCGTGGACCTTCTGGGGGGCAGCAAAAGAGGACCTGAACAGTCTGAGGTTCTCTTGGGGGGTCATGACAGACAGGATGGGTGACACAAGGGTGGGGTGGGGGAGAGCATGCTCTTGACCAGGGTAGGAGGGCTCACCCGGGCCAGAGCCAGGCCGATGGTGCCGGTGCCGCAGCACACGTCCAGAACCGTGCTCCCTGCGTCCAGCTGGGCCCAGTCCTGGATGAGCGTGTAGAGCACCTCAGCCGCGGGGGTGTTCACCTGGGCGTGGGTTACGCATCAGAGCAGCCTATCCGCTGCCCTCCAGCCCCCCAGTGCCTGCATCCCCAGGCGCTTGTGCTCTTGGCCGCCCCACCACCACTCCCTTCCCCACCTCTCACTGCCTGAGGGCCCCAGGGCCCCTCCGTCCACACCCAGTCTCCCGGCCCAAGAAAGCAACTCAATGCTGCCCCCCTCCCACCTCCTCGAGAGCTGGACCCATGGGACCCCTGCAGCAGCATTACCAGACCCCACCAGCACCAGAGCCCGGTGTCGTGCCCACAAGCCACCCTCCCACAGGGTGGTCACCAGGGTCTAGCGAGTGGCCACGGTTAGCAGCCCTTCCTCCAGGTGGCCAACCTCGCAGCCCTGGCGGCTCCCTGCCTGGATGCTCTCCCCTCTCTGCTGCACCAGCCTGGAGCCCAGGGATCTGGTCACCTGGAAGAAGGCGTGAGGGGAAATCCGGAAGGTCAGCCCCAGCAGGTCCTCGCGGATGCACTCGTCCCCAGCCACATGCTCCAGAGGCAGGCCCTCTTGGCTGGGGGTCTTTCTGTAGGCGGGAAGGTGGGTTTATCAGTGTCACCAGTCCTCGGAGAAACCCACCCAGCCCCACCTGGGCTACTAACCGCTGTCCCTCCTCCACGAAGTAGAGGCAAGTCACCCCACTGGTCTTGCCTGGCCCCTCCATGAAGTGCTGTGCCAAAGAAGCCTTCAGCCCCTCCAGCTCCTCAGGGCTCAAATTCTGGAGCAGGCAGTAGAAAAGGCCCATAAGACTGTGTTGAAGTCTGCTCTGGCCCAGACACCCCTCCCCCAGCAAGCCACCCGCTTGAGACCTGCGGGTGGAAGTAGGCAATGGCCATGGCTTGGCCACGGCGGCTGATGCGCACGGTCAGCTGCTTCCAGTGACCCGAGTATGTCTCCGGGTCATACGCCGAGTAGGGAGTGGACCTGTGGGAGCCACAGATGGCCCTAAGTCTCTGACATCTGCCGACCAAGATAGGATGAGCAGCGTCCCTGCTCTCTCTTCCAGCCACACCCACCAGACCCCCCAGATAGGACCCAGGTCTTCTGCTCCCAGACTGCCTCGGGATGTCCTGGAGCCACCAGCCCAGCCACGTGTCCTCACCGGATGAACTCCTGGAAAGCCTTCACCACCTGCTTGGTGGCCCCAGGGATATGCACGGTGTCGAAGGGGGCTGCCACAGCACACGTCCCGCCCTTGTACTTGCCAAGCCGGCAGCCGACCGTGTTGTCTTCCCCATCCACCCCAACACCAACCAGAAACTCACATTTGTTCCGATACTCAGTCTGCAGGAAGAGGAGAAGGAAACAGAGAGACGCCCACCCTTACCCCGGCGGTCCAGCACTCGTGCATGGAGGGTGCACAGCAAAAGACAGCGGTGAGCGAGGCCCTGGTTCCCCTGCAGGCCCTGGCAGCCCAGGGCAGAAGGCTGACAACTAACAAGCACTTGATGAGAATCATAAGCAGATGCGCAGCAGGAAGAGAGATGGGAGAGCGGGGCAGGAAGAGAGATGGGAGAGTGGGGCAGGAGGAGCTTCTGTAAGAGCAGAGGCCCTGACCTGCTGAGGTGATGGCCGGACCCCCTCCAGTGGGCAGCAGGCCTTATTGTGTTTGTGCCTCTGTAAGAGCAGCCAAGGGAGCAGGGCGCGGTTGGTGCTCCCGATTTCCCTGCGGGGCAAAGGAGGGGCAGAGGTCAGGCTCCAATTGCCCAAGCACCTGGGGCCCTTTTTGGGACCTCACTGTCCCGACCGGTAACACAGGGTTTTTACTGGCTGGCTCCCCAAAGGGGTATCTGAACAGGCTGAGCGCACAGGGAGCCGCCGATGGGCGCTCTGCCCAGGAGTGCCCGCACCCACACTCACTTGGCGAGCTTCTGCAGCACCTGCTCACACTCCAGCCGCTTCCGTTCAAGCTGCTCCGCGTAGGGCATGGTCCAAAGAGGGGTCACCACATCAGCGATGCACGTGGCGGGGGTGGCAGGTGGCTCCCCCTGGTCCTCCCGTTGCCTCTTCCGGGCCAAGGGGTCAGCCTTGGGCCTGGCCAGGCGCACGCTGAGCGGCCGGCCCTTCCACAGGGCGCCGTGCAGCACACACAGGGCTTTGTCGCGCTCGGCGGCGCTGCGAAAGGTCACGAAGGCGCAGGGAGGCTGCCCGAAGAGCTTCGTCTTATGGGGCTGCAGCCCGAAGCGGCCCAGGAAGCGCCGGACGTCGCTAAAGCTCGCGTGGCGCGGCACGTTCTGAAGCTCCAACTTGAAGATCTCCGAGGTGAACAGGCCAGCCCGGATGTAGCTGTAGGGCCCCGGCTGAGCACCCGGTCCCGCGGCCCCGGTCCCCGTGGCCTGCTCCTCCCCCTGCTGGGGGCCCGGGGCCGTGGGGCTGCCCGGCGCGCTGGGGCCGTCCTGGCCGGGGCCCCCCACGCGCGCCCGGCCCTGCGTGGAGACAGCAGACAGGCGGGCTGGCTGGGGCCCGCGCGCCCCGAGCCTCTCCCTCCCCGTCCCATCTCACCACCCGCCCCCGGCTCCGCCAGGATCTCCCTTCACCGTACTTCACCGTCGAGCTCGTCACCCATCGTCCACTCGGTCGGCTGCCTCGCCCGGGGCCTGGCACACTGGGGGCGCGCGGAGAGCGGCTGCGACTCGTTGAGGCCGGCCCTGCTCCGGCCCGGGCGGGGGCGGAACTCGTACGCTCTGCGCTCAGGTCCGGGTCTCGGGCACGGGCTGCACAGCCCGCCAGGCAGGGGCACGCACCCGCCGGTCGCTCTCTAGTCCGCCGGCGCGCGCAGCTCAGGCGGCGCGTCTCTATCGTCCCCGCTTCCGGTGACGTCATCGCCACGCGCCGCTCGGACCCCCAGCACTGTCCGCGAGCTCTAGGGGAGCGCGCGGCCGCGGACGGAAGTGCGCGCGAGGGCCGCCGGGAGTGCGCGCTCCCCGGCCTCCGGGCGGGCCGGGCATGCGCCGCAGGCGTTTTGGCGGGAAGAGCGGGGCGGGCTGGACAATGAGAATGTCCGCCGCCTGAGCCAATAAAGCTGCGCTGGTTTTGAATCGCGGCGCGTTTCCCGCCGCCGGGGTCAGGGGTCGGGGTTCGGGTCGCGGGGCGGAGGGAAGAGAGGGCGGGCGGGAGTTGCCGGCGCCAGACGCGGAGGAAGGAGCTGCGACTAGCCGCCGAGAGGCCGCGGAGCCCGCGACGACCGAGCCAGCCGAGCCGCCGCCGCCGCCGCGCCCATGGCGGCCGCCAAGGTGGGCCGGGCTGGGCGGGCTGGGGCGGGGGCCGGGCGGGCCGGGGCCGCTACCGGCGGCCACGTGGGAGGCCCGCGCCGCCGCCAACCCCCGCCGGCCAGCGGGCTCGGGCGCGGGGCCGCGTGACCTTGGGGCGGCCGGGCCTCGCTCTCGCTCCTGGCCGCCGGGCCGCGGGCGGGCGCAGGCCCCCCGCTCGATCCCCGCGGGCCCCGCACCGAGACGGCCCCCGCCCTCCCGCGGCCCGCGCAAAGCCCCATTCATCCGTTTCTGGTCCCCAAGCCGCCACCGGCCTCCGCTTCTGCGCGACCCGGCGGGCGGCCTGTGGCAGCGGGGGCCCGGGGGTGGCCGTGCGGCCCGGTGCGATCCGGCCGAGGAGCCGGCGAAGGCCTGCGTTTCTGGGCAGAGCCCGGGAGCTAAGTCTGGGTGTCTTATCTTCATGGGCTATGGATTGCCAAGCCACGTGCTCCGTGAGACAACCTACAACATGATCCTTTGTGCTCTACAGTTAGTTCTTTGCACTGGATTAGAATTCTGTGGCTCTTGTGTGAATTCTTTTGAATTATAAACGTAATTTTCCCAACCTAGGTATAACTGCCGGCAGAACTGTGAATTCTGTATGAACGCTAGCAGATCCATCACAACTTTTTTTCCTCTTAAGGAACAGCACAGATTTTTCTCAACCAGTAAAAACTCAAAGGGTTGCTTTGTTCTAAGGGTAGTGTTTCTTTCTAGGCCCTCTTTTCTCCATCATCGTGATCTTAGTCTGTGCGTGGCAGTATCAGCATCTGCATATTACAGATGAGGAGCCTGGGGCAGTTTCTCCCCGGCACTGGGCGTTTCAGGGTTTAAGGAGACCAATCAGTCTGTGCAGGTGTGGTTGTTGCATCTGGGGGAGGGTGTCGGAGTCCGGTGTCTCACTGCAGATTCCGGAGAAAAGCTTTGGGTTGAAAGGCTTTTTTAATCCCTTGCTTTGTGGTGAGGCCCTTCACTAGTGGGGATGATGGCTGTGGCCACTGGTGAGCTCTGGCGTGGCCAGTAGGGTCATATCTCCACCCTGCTCCACAGGACACCCACGAGGACCACGACACCTCCACCGAGAATGCCGACGAGTCCAACCATGACCCCCAGTTTGAACCAATAGTTTCTCTTCCGGAGCAAGAAATTAAAACGCTGGAAGAAGATGAAGAGGAGCTTTTTAAAATGTAAGTAAGTTGGTGTCTTTTCAGAAGTAAGCATTTTTAGTATAAGATAGTAACTGGTTTTTATGGGTGTCAAGGTCTTGGCTTGACCTTTAACCACATGGAGGGTTTTGTGATGGCTACTCCCACGTGGAAATCAAGGCTGTTGTTAGAATCCACTCATTCCTAGGTCCTGGGTGTCCCTGCTGCCCTGAGGCCAGTCTTGAGGAGGGATGGGCACTCCCAGGTGTCATGTTACCACTGCTCTGTCCACAAGGGACATCTCCCCAAGTCCCCTGTCCTTGCCACCCTTGCCTCTAAGACTCTTTCAGCCCCCTGCCGCTGGTTGAGCATTGGGTCTTTATTATTATCTTTTTTCCTTAAATGTGGGGGTACTTTGAAGTTTATGAATTTTCGATTCAATACTTTTAGTATACAAAACAATGCCTGGAATTACAAATGAGAGTGGGCGGTGCTATAGTCATTAAAGTTACTCTTTAAAAATCATACGTGATTCTTGGTGCTCTCAACAAGAAGCTACGGTGGCCGTGTCACTTTGAAGCAGTGGTCACAGAAGCCACGCATCCAAATGTGTGCAACAAAGTGACGGCACCACGCAGACACGCAGGATCGCAGGAGACGCTAATGTAGCTACAAGTTAGTGGAAATCAGGGGGGAAGCAAACTCTCCACCCTTCGAATTCTGTCCAAGATGCCAGGTTATGGTTTGAGTGCTTTGCTGTGGGTCAGGGGAGGGAAGCAGAGAGGATCACCAGCACTGCAACTGCTCCCTCTAAGGCAGAGAGGCTGGAGAGACCAGCCCCTCCCCACCACTCCCAAGGGCCTGGGGAAGGAGAGCTGTCTGCACCCCTTGGGTCTCAGAGGGTGCTGGGTGGCTCCATAAAGACACTGGTTTTCTGGGTCTCTGATCTGCGTAGAAATGCTGCTGCACCTTCTGGCGTCCTGAGGGAAGTGAGGCCAGTGGGTGGGGCCTTCACCATGGGCCTGGGGCTTCTTTCTGAGGATGCATCTCCCTTGACAGAGTTGAGTTCGGAGAGCAGAGTCTTCCATAGGAAAGGGACCGGCTGAGCTGGGGTCCTGTGGGGAAGCAAAGGGCAGGGCTGCTCTGGGCAGGAAGGCGGGCTGTTGGGCCAGAGCCTGGTGGCCTAAGCAGAGGCCTGCAGCCCCGTCTTCCCAGGAGAGGGAAGGCTTCTCGGCCCCTGCCTACTTCCGTGCTGCCCTTGGGGCACCGTGGACGCCAGGGAGCCCCCCGCCCCGTGATTGCAGCCTTGCCCAGGACGCAGTGGGCTCTCTTGAGAGGTCAGGTCTTAACTGTTGGAATACGCTGCAACTGTAGGAATTTTTTTCCTTTTTTTATTGTGAAGCAAAAATCTGGAGTTTGTTGAGCCGTCTCAGTCTTTTGTTGACGTCTTGACTTGTGGTTCTGGGAGTAAAAAGAAAGGCAAGGGTGTTTCGTGACGCCGCGGGCACAGGCTTGTTCATCCCCTTCTGTGCTTGCCTGACCCCTCGCTCAATGGCTTTCCTCAAAGGCGGGCCAAACTGTTCCGGTTTGCTTCAGAGAACGACCTCCCGGAGTGGAAGGAGCGGGGCACTGGGGACGTCAAGCTGCTGAAGCACAAGGAGAAGGGGACCATCCGCCTCCTCATGCGCAGGGACAAGACCCTCAAGATCTGCGCCAACCACTACAGTAGGTGGCCCCAGGCACAGTGTGGGGCGTCCAGGAAAAGCCACCCGCAGCTTGGCTGGCGAAGGGGTGACAGTAAGATTCCCCCCATGTCAGTCCCTTGGTTACTGGGCTGCTCTGGAGCCGCAAGTGTGTGTCTGGAAGCAAACGTGTCCGACGGGGCAGGGCCCCTCCTCTGGGCACACAGGTGACCCTGGCAGGAACCAGAGGGAGCAGCCCTGGAGGTTGATATGGCCAGACGAGCAGGGAGGGGCCTCCTGGCACCACAGTCCCCCTGGCCTTCACGGGCCAGACTCCATGTCCCTGCCCCATGGTCCTCCCACCCTGCCCAGGCCATTGGCTCTGGCCTGGTCCTCGTCTCCCAACTCAATTTGAGATGTTTTTCCGGGGTTTTTCCCTGACCTCCTGCTTTTCCCAGAGCCAGGCCGGTCACTGGGTTGTTTGCTGTGAGCTGCAGGTGGGTCCCAGGCCTGGTGCCCCGTAGGAATGCGGGCTCACTGGGTGTCTGTGGGCTGGGATGACTGCTCTCGGTTCAGAATGTGACGTATTCCTGGGGCTGGGCGTGTCCTGTATCTCAGGAGGCTTCTGCCAGGGCCGTGGGGTGAGCGTGGCTCTGGGGTGCTCCTGTTTCTTGGGGAGCTCGTCCCCCTTGAGTCTGTGCAAGGTCTGAGGAGATGGACAGCTGTGCTTATTCCCGGCCGTGGCTCAACCTTCTGTGACGTACGAGCAGGTCACGAGGCCCTCGGTGTCCACTTCTGGTGGCCTCGTTCCCTGTGGCGTCCCTGGACAGTGCAAGGCTGAGATTGGTCCCCTGGTCTGACCATGAGCCTTCCTGGGTGATCACTCCATTTCCTGGCTTCTGCTCCTCTGCCGCTCCCCACTTTCTGTGGGCCAGGTCCCGGATGGAGTGGCCAAGCATGGACACAGCCACGTGGTGGGTGCCCTTCACTGGAAGGTCTGGGCCCACAAGGCCTTGTGGCCCATGTCTGCCCTGGGTCTGGGGGCTGGTCAGACGGGCAGGGCCAATGGGGCTGGGCGTGAGCAGCTGTGGTGGCATTGGAGGCCTTGGCTGAGTTGGGATTGGAAACCCTCGCTGAGGTGTCCTCGTGGTCAGGGAATGGGCCACCGTGTTCCCAGATTCAGGGCGGTCCTGGTTTTAAGTGAACACAGGGTGTTTTCAGAGGTTTGGGTAAAATCCAGATCCCACAGGACTTTGTCTAAGCCTGGTTGGCAAACCCCAAACCAGGCCTGTCTTGCCCCAATTCGGGCCTTCAGGGGTCAGGGTGGGTGGGCCAGCTTGACAGCTGCACCGTCCTCATGGGGCTTCTCTCTCCAGTCACGCCGATGATGGAGCTGAAGCCGAACGCAGGCAGTGACCGTGCCTGGGTCTGGAATACCCACGCAGACTTCGCCGACGAGTGCCCCAAGCAGGAGCTGCTGGCCATCCGCTTCCTTAACGCCGAGAGTAAGCAGGCCCGGGCCAGCCTGCCGCTGCTGCTTAACGGTGTAGCGGTTTGGTTGCAACGCCAGTGCTGTTGCTTTCCCGGGAGAGTTGACAGCAGCTGGGAAGCGTGTGGTGGGGACTGTTCCTGCCCTGCTGTCCGATGGGCCCTCGGGGAAGGCATCTCAGTGCCCTCGAGGTCTTGCCCAGACTCTTGAGTCCATGATAGTGTGGTTCCTTTGCTGAGTTTACAGGGGGCTGTGCTGGCAGTCTGCCCGGGGCCGACCTGTTCTCTCACCATGGCCTGGGTGCCAGCAAGGGCAGTGCCCAGGCAGACCTCTCCCCTGCTGGGACATCTTTCTAGCTCGGGTTGTCAAAAGCAGCACCCAGTGGGCCCTGGGGGGTTGGTTGGGTGCTGGGGCTCAGCACCCCAGTAGCTGAACATCCAATGCTGAGTGGACCTCGCTTCTGCCCTGGGAATGGGGACTGCAGGAGCAGAGAGCAGAGCACCTGGCAGGAGCAAGGCTACCCTGCCCTGCCCAGATGGGTGTCAAGTCAGGCAGGGAGGTGGAGGGTTGGGGCAGCCTGGGACAGGCCTTGTGAACCTTGGAGTTTCAGACTCCAGGACACGTACTCCTCGCTGCTCAGGGACCTTAAGGGGGTATCTTTTCTTATCTCTGCAGATGCACAGAAATTCAAAACGAAGTTTGAAGAATGCAGGAAAGAGATTGAAGAGAGAGAAAAGAAAGGTGCCAGATGCCCATGGGGTGGCGGGCACCGGGGGGGGGGCTCTGCAGACTCACTCTGCACCTGGCTGCAGCCCCAGGCGGGTGCTTTTTCCGTCTGCCACAGCAGCATTCGGGGGGCTGTGACCACTTTGACCTGTCAAGGGCAACGCAGCCACCCCGGTACACGGGTGCTTTCTGAGGGGCAAGCCAGCCACTGGGGCCCCATGCACATGCTCTCTGGCCTGGCCTAGTAGCCAAGTCACGACGTCTCCTGGAGTCTCCCAGGGGCTGCAGGGGCTTGGAGAGGTCCTCGTGGTCATCTGCTTACTCAGGGCCCCATGCTGTCGCCAAGCATCCTGAGCGGGGTCCCAGGCGTGAGCACGTGTTTACCTGGAGGCACACAGGGAAGTGGCCTGTCCGCTGCCACGGGGTTGGGCAAGAGCGGTGATTCTTTCTTACCGCGTTCCTGTGTCTTGGCAGGATCTGGCAAAAATGATAGTGCCGAGAAAGTAGCTGAGAAGCTAGAAGCTCTTTCGGTGAAGGAGGGCAAGGAGCCCGAGAACGAGACCAAGGAGGTGGCTGAGGAGGAGCAATGAGTCGGCTCCCGTTGTGTCCTTTCTCCCTGTCTTTTCCCTTTTTCTTTTTTAAAATTTTGCCCTGCACCCTTCTTTTTGGTTTGTTTTTATTCTGTTTTGTTTTTACAAGGGACTTTATATAAAGAACTGACTTCCAACATTCAGGTTGTTTTTTTCTTAAGTTTTTGCCCTAATGAAGACGACTTCAGAAAATCCATTACCCAGTCGTGAGAATGTACTGTGCTAACTTTCTTTTCCATAGTGGAAACACTTATTTATAGTCATCAAAATAGCAAATAAACAACACGTTTGAAACTTGCATGGAGGCAGGACCATGTGTGCGTCGGCCCCATCCTGGGACAGTGGGTTCCTGCCCCTTTGGCCGTCACACACACTCTGCTGTGTGGCCTTTGGGCCGCGGTGTGTCTGAGCTGGTGCTGGTGGGGCAGGTGGCCTGGGGAAGCCAGGGCTATCCTGGAGACCTAAACAGCCCTGATTTGCCCCATGGCCAGGAACAGGGAGGTTTTCTCCTGGCCTTTGGGGGAGAGAGGAAGCCCACCAGGTCTCCTTGGCTGTGGCACAGAGAGACCCAGTGGGTCCCCTGCCTTCGGCCCGGCATCTTTTGTTGGCCCTCAGTCCTGGCGGAGCCACCCGTCCACAGCTCACACATCTGGCCTGGTGCCGGGCGCAGGCAGGGCTCAGCCCCACAGCCATCCTCGGAGAAGACCTGTCTGCGTGCTCCTGGCCCTCCATCTGGGTGGAGGCCGGGGACATCTGTGGGAGCTTTCAGTAAGGACTTCAGGGATGCAAGCGGGTTAGTGCCATTTGGAGTTTGTCCTGTAAGGCAGGTAGGCCTAAGCAGCAGAGGTTCTCCAAGCATACGGTCACGCCTGTAATGGTCTGTGTCCCGGGAGACCACCTGGGCTGGAGGAGCTCCCGCAGGGGAGGGGGAGGAGCCCGGCAGGAGCCGACCCTGGAGCATCTTATCAGAGGCTTCCATCATGGCCCAGCCCTGGCCTGTCTTCCCTGTGTCCTGTGCCTCTGGTGGAGGCACCTCCAAAGGAAGCCAAACTGAAGACCTCATTGGCCTTGGTCACGTGCTGGCATCCCAAGGCCTTGCTTGCTCGCCAGGCACCTGTGGTGGTCCTTCCCGACCAGGGAGGCCCAGGGAGGGACGTGGAAACTTTTGCACCTCCCCATTTTAGTCGTGATGCTGGTGGAGGTCACGATGCATTGACCAGAAAGGCTGGTGCTGGGCCGTGGTCCTTCTCCAGGGACTGGTGGTCACACACCCCTGCCAGCACAGAAGGGACGTGGAACGTCTCTGCTTTGGGCTGTAGTACATGGTGAATACCATTTGCTGTAAAATGCCAGGCTGACCTCCCTCCTCTTGGGTGAGGAGATGTGTCTCCAAGGGGGGAACCCTGAGCAGGGCGGCCCCTCAGGGTGGCTTGGGCACAGCTGTGCTGTGACCAGGCTGCACTGCAAGGTGTGACAGCCAGGAGGATCAGGGACAATGGGGGGGCTCCTCTGAGCCCCCAGCCAGTGTATGTCCAGGTGGACTCCCTGAGGCCAGGGTGTGTGAGGGGGTGTGTGATGGGGTGGGGGTGGGGCGCGAAATGGCCACTGTGTTCCAGGTCAGTCCCCTGGCCTGCAGCTCAGGCACTCTGCTGTGCTCAGGAGAGGACACCTGGGCCATGGCCTCACTGGGTCCGCCCCACCCGGGACCCCTCTGCCCAGGCAGTCAGCAGGGACCTCTTCAAGGGGGACATGTGCCCTCCCTGCCCACGCCCAGCGACAGGTGCTCACTGCACAGCTCTCACCCCGCACAGACCTGGAGGCCCTCCGGGGGCCTCCGTGTGCTGGGCCACAGAAGGGCAGGAGCCAGGGCCAGGCCCGGGGAAGCTACAGTGTGTCCTCAGGTCCCGAGGCCACCAGAGGCTGAAGCAGCCCGGGCAGAGCAAGGAGGTGTCTGCTCTTCGCTCACCTCTGGGCCCTGGGCCTCCTGGGGTGGGTGGGCTCCCCGATGGGCAGAGGCTGTAACTGGGGGTGGTGGGAGGAAGCCCATTACCACCTCTGCTGTCCAGCTGCATTAATGCCTCTGTTCTGGCCCCCAAGCCCAGGTTCCTTTCTAACAGCTCACGGCCCTGCCTGCTGGGCTAGGACCTTAAGGCGAGGTGGGGTCTTCCAGTCTGAGGAGTCCCAGGGCCTGTGCAGCGTGGCCCGAGGAGGTGGCTGCTGGGCTGCGTGGGGTTCTGGCTGTAGAGAAGCAGATGCCCAGGGCCAGGGAGGGCGAGGGCCCCACATGGATTCCAACCTGGGGAGGGGGCAGATGGGTCTTGGTTTCAGAACAGAGGACCCAGGGACGTATTGGAGGGGACAGACTTGCCAGTCCTCACTGTGGAGGCTGTGGTCTGCCCACGCGCAGCCCAGCACTGCGAGGCTGCTGGTCCACCTTAAGCGACAGCAGTGGCGGTGCTGGTGGGGTGGGATTTCCTGCAGGAGGTGGGCCTGCCCGCGGGCCTATCCCAGGCATGGGCAGGGTGCCCGGCCCTTCCCCGAGGGGCACTCCACTCTGTCCTGGGAGGCCTGCAGCCTGGGCTGGGATGCAGAGGGACCAGCAGACCCGCCCTCCTTACCCTGCCCGCTGCCTGTGGCTCAAGGGCTGTGAGGTGGGCAGGGGATAAACAACCAAGGTGCCCCTGCAGTGTCACGATCCCCCACCCTCATAAATGCTGCGGGTGGGGTGGGGTGTTGCTCCAGATGGGAGGGGCCTGGCCCTACCCAGGAAGAGCTCCGAGGTGTTTAGGGAAAGGTCTGTGCAAACAGGGACCCGGAAGGGACCCACATGCTCCAGCCCCGCGGCCTGTGGACTGGGGACAGGAGGCCTGGCTGTCGCCATGTGTACCCCTGTGGGCAAGACCTCAGGTGTGCGGCGGCCGCATGGCCTCAGAGGGTCATGGGCTCCCAGCCTGGAGCTGGAGGAGAGGCCCCGCTGCGGGAGGGTCCGCCGCCGGCTCTGCCCCGAGCGCAGAGGGAGGAGGAGGACGAGGAGGGAGGTGGCAGGCCGGGCAGGTGGGAGGGGCCGGCTGTCGGGGCCCCGCCCGGCCCCACGGCCCCTCACCGCCGGTCCACCTTAAGGGGCGCGCTGACATCAGCACGCTGTCTCCTCCGCCGCCCGGGAGGTGGGATTTCCTCTGCTGCCACCGCTGCTGCCTGGGTCCTGCCCGTCCAGCCGGCCCCGCCCGCCCGGCCCCGGGGAGGGATGCGGCGGCGCGGCGCCCAGGATGCCCCGCAGCCCCGGGACGCGCCTCAAACCCGCCAAGTACATCCCGGTGGCCACGGCGGCCGCACTGCTGGTCGGCTCCAGCACCCTGTTCTTCGTGTTCACGTGAGTCGGCCGCGGCGCTGGGGCCAGAAGGGGCAGGGCTGCGCACAGCGGTGGACGCGGCCTGGCAGGACCGGGGCCGGGGTTGGGCTGGCGGGCTGGGCTGGGTGGGGGCACCAGGGCCGTAGGCAATGTGAGACCCCACTTTGGGCCAAGGCTGATGCCACGAGCGTGCCCTTCCTGGGGTGTCAGGGACAGGTGAGACCTGGGTGTGAGGACACTGGTGTCCGACGGCCACCCCGTGAGCATACCAGGCAGGCCCTGGGTGCAAGGCGCCAGCCCGGGCAGGGGAGTGCGTGCGGGGGCTGCCCAGGGTGTGGCTGCAGCCCTGCCCTCCCCACGAGGGGAGGGGGGCCGCCCAGAGCCACCAGCCCTCTTGCGAGGAGCCAAGGATGACTCTCGAGTGCCCTCCCAGCCTTCCGGCCCCAGGCCAGAGCCAAGTTGTTCCCGCGTAGGTGTGGCCTGGCCCGGCTGCCACGTGCCTGCCCCATGGCCACCGCCGACGCTGGCCTGGCAGTGCCCTCTGCCTTCTCTTGACTTCCTTCTCAGGAAGGCCCAGTGGTCACAGCTGGAGGGCCCAGGCCAGGCCACACCCAGGGACACTGGCCTCGGTGGGCGCTGGGACCCTTGAGGCAGAGGGCAGGCAGGTCCCGGGCCCGTGCAGACCAGGGCAGGGGCTGACCACAGTTCCCTCTGCATTGTCGTGCCACCCCCTTCCCCAGGCCTCCTCTGGCACAGGGAAGGGTTGGGGACCCCAGGCTTCAGCCATGCAGGTCTGTGACCACCTCCTGCCACAAGTCCCAGGCTGGGACACAGCCAGGTCACCAGAGTAACAACCACTCTAGCCTTCTTGGGGACCTGAGGCTTGGGGTGGCTGCAGCCAGTGGGGCATCTGTTCCAAGGCGGGGGTGGGCAGAAGCCAGCCGGGTACCCTTTCACCTTAGCCGGGGCGAGGGCAGCAGCACAAGGACGGAAGGC
Source organism: Mesoplodon bidens (assembly GCF_964165515.1). Classification (NCBI taxonomy): domain Eukaryota; kingdom Metazoa; phylum Chordata; class Mammalia; order Artiodactyla; family Ziphiidae; genus Mesoplodon; species Mesoplodon bidens. Next base: position 27,912,875 of record NC_138169.1, read on the forward strand.
TGCATTGGGCACCTCGGAGGTAGGCGAGCCCCGACCTGGAGGCTGGGCTGGGTGGGCACCACAGGCTGCCAACAGCGTGTTTAAAAAAGGCCTGTGTGGACAGGCTTATTTCTGGCTTTGGCGAGCAGACTTGTTCTTGTCACTCAGATGCTGCTGGCTATGAGGCTGTGGGCAGCGGGCGCGGGCCGAGGTGGGATGCGTCCCACTGAGGCTTCTGGAGGGTGGGGCATGGGCAGGGGTCTTGCGGGAGTCTGGGCCCTGCTTCCCTGCAGTCTGGCCTCCATGTGCTGGTTCTGGTTTCTCACTCCCCAAATGCAATTCAGCATTTGTCCTGACTTTAAAAGGAATATGCGTTCTCTGATGAGAACTTATGAAACGCTGGGAAAAAGTTCAACAAGCAGCCGAGATCAACCCCACCCCAGGGAACTCACCCACCTCCTCTCCCCTTAGGTGCACACAGGCCCCCTGAAGGGTGCTTGTCCTGAGGCTTCCCTTGATTTCAGAGAGTCCTTACTGTCCTGTGAACTCGACCCGCCCCAGGGGCTGGGCATGGAGGCTGCCTACCCTCCCTCTGCTCTCACTGCTGGGGTTCTGGGTTCAGTGACCCAGCTCTGAGAGGTTCGGGGTTGCCTTGGGGCAGCACAGGTGTGCCCTGCATCCTGCCCTGAGTGACTCACTCTGCCTGAGAGACCATGCGGAAGATGGAGGTGCAGGGGGTGCTGGCCGGCGTCCAGGTGCAGCAATCATCTTGCCAAGGGACCCTCACTTGCCCCCCGGAACAGGGATCCCTGCACCCCATGGCCACATTCCTTGGCTGAATGGCCATCGAGGACCCTGGCCGGTGCCCAGCCCAGTTCTGCTGGCGTTGTAGTTCCTGAGGGGGTCTGCTGGGTGGCCCAGGCCCAATGACACCACCCACAGTGGGCTGATTCCGGGTAAGCAGGGGGCCAAGCAGTCCCCTTCTTGGGACAGGCCTCTCGTCACCCTGGTACCCACACCTCTGCCCTGTTTCTGATCCCAGGCCCACTGCAGACTCAGACACCCGCTCCTGGGCCCTTCCTACCCTGCCAGCGGGGCCCCACAGGATTCTGTCTGCTCTGCTCCTTGGACTTCACTGGAAGCTGAGTGGTCCCTGGCCCCCGCTCTACACTCAGTAAATATGAGTTGCCCCTTTGAGACAGGTCCACATAGGCAGCAGCTCCGGGTGTCACGCAGGGTGGGGAGCCCAGGCCTAGAGGACCAAAGACCCCTCCCTTGGGCCAGCTCTCTGAGGGGCTCGGCCCGCAGCACATTCAGACATGTCACCAGGAAAGGCTGGGGTGTGGGGAGGATGCCCAGAGCTGGGGGTGTCCCCCCACGAGGATGGGTAGCATGTCTCAGGGTAGGTTCCTGGTGGCCCTCCTCCTCCAGGAAGCCTTCCTGGGTTCTTGGTACAGTTCTGTCCCCAGGACCCAAGAAGGCTCAGCGTCAGGCCGGGTCAGGTGCTGGGAGGCGTCCGAGAGCGCCGAGGCCAGGTCTCTGCCCCTTCCCCTTCCTCCTCCTGGAGCCACCTTACAGAACGACAGGGACCCTGTGAACATCAGAGGGCCAGGGCTGCTTAGCTGGATACCCATGCCTGGGGCCCACACTGGGCTGTCTTGTCTCTGTCTGGGGCCAGTGGGCTGACTTCTGGGATGTCATGGCAGGTCCCCAGGATGGGCCTGAGCCCTCCCTATGCCTAGAGGCCCACTCAGCCACAAGGCCCAGCCTAGGACAGTGAGAGTTCCAGTCGAAGACCAAGCCAGCCTGCGGCGGGCCTAGGTGGATGGAGCCGCTGGCTGGGACCATATGGGGAGGGGGACACTTGGTGTTAGCCCCCTGCCAGGACTTGCTGTGTGTACCCCTGGTCCCCTGAGCTTCAGTTTCCCCATCCGCTTGGGTGTCTGTAGGGTGGGTGCATGTGGCCAGAGGCCCTGCCTGGCTGGATCAGGGCAGAGTAGCTGCAGACCCTCTGGTTCCGGGTGTCCCGTGTGTGAGCTTCATTAGTCAGTGTTAATGAAGAACCTGATTTAAGTGAAAACGTCTGAGTTAAAAATTTCCATTCTGCATTTAGCCGAGGCCGCATGCTACACTTCAGAACCCCATCCTGCTGGGCGGTGTCTCCCGCTGGCCCAGGTGGGGCCATGGTGGAGGCTCAGGAGGGGGGCCGGCCCGGGGGAGGGGCCTGCAGTGTGTCTGCCACCACTGGGTAGTGCCCAACCCCTGCGCGGCAGGGTGAGCCTGGAGCACACCATTCCCTGGGAGGGGAGTGGGGTGTCATCCCTGAGGGCAGAGAGGTGCTCCTGGAGCCTGGCACGGACTCAGGCAGCCGGAGCAGTGCTGCCTGCCGGGCCTCGCCCACGGAGCTCGTGTGTCCTCACACATCCTCACACTTGCCCAGCCCACAGGGAGCTGAGAGATGTCCAGAGAGGGCTGGGGTGTGTGGGTCAGTGGAGGAGGAGCAAGCCTGCATCTGTGTTTGTGCGTGAATGAGGGTACAAATGTGCCATTGTGTGCACGAGTGTGCATATCTGTACACACGTCGGCACACATGTGCCTTTTGTGTTGATCACATGTGCGCGTGTGTATGCATGCTTGTGCAGTATCCACACATGTACGCCTGGAGCATTGTGTGTGTCTGCGTGTGTGCTACACACGTGTGCATGTATGGGTCCCTGCATGTTCATGTGGATGTGTGTGTGTTCTTTCGTCTTCTCCCCTACTTAGCCGTTCCTGGGCCCTGGCAGCATTGGCTAGTGAGCCAGTCCTTGTTGGGCATGACCCAGGCCTCAGCCCCTCTTATGGCACAGCCTGGGGGTAGAGGCCCCCGGGGCGAGGATGGGGGGACGGGATGCGTGGCAGTGCCTGATCCTGGGTCTGAGTGAAGCCTGGGGGGCTGGAGGTGGTGAGTGGAGGGTGCAGTGGCTCAAGTCCCAGTCAGAGAACCCATGCCCTCCCAGACTTGCCCAGCACCGGCTAAAGCCCCACCCTGCCCTCCCCGGTATGTGCTGCCCACGCATGCAGTGGGTGGGTGGTGTCCACCCTGGGTAGAGGTCGTCTAGCACCTCATTGCAAGCGTTACTCCATCACCTTGCAGCTGCTGCTCTCCCCAGCCCTAACCGTGTCACTCAGGGTCATCGAGGCCCAGGGAGGACAAAGCAGTGTGGGCCTCCGGGGCGGGGGTTCAGTCCCTGCCTTGGGTGACAAGCCCTCGGATACCCTTGATTGTAAAATGGGGATGACAGAAGCGCCGCCCCCCAGCCTGAAGGGTGGGATGCATGGTCCACTGAGCAGGCCGGTGGGCAGTGGGCTCTCAACATCTGCCGGTAAAACTCGGAGGGCGATGATGAAGGGCCGCGCTCAGCCCCCGTCCCACATCCTCCCGCCTTCAGCGCCGGCCTGCCTGCTGCACTTCGTGTCTGCATGTCTGTCTGTTCTCGGCCGGTTCCTTCCTCTCGAGAGCGGGCTGGCTCCCCAATGTGCGACAGTGCAGGTGGCTGAGAGCCACGTTTTCCTTTTGCACAGACTACGTGGTCAGCCCTCCCAGAAGGCGCGTGGGGAGCTGGCTCGCAGTGCCAGGGTGGGTCCGCGGTGCCCACCTCTCCCAGGTTCTGGCTGTGCCTGGCTCTCTCACCTGTCTTCACTGGCATCTGGGCTCCCAGCCCCCTCCCACCCTGTTGGGCAGACCATGCCTCAGGGGCCCACCGTCATCCTGCCAAATGACATTGGGTCGGAGGTCACAAACATACATTGAGCGCTGTCTGCACGCCAGGCTCCAGCGTGCAGGGATGGGGAGCGTGGAAGGTATCTGCTCTGGGCCACTTGGGCAGGGGTGGTGGAGGAAGGCCTCCTGGCAGAGGACCCCGTGTCCTCAGACTGTGCATCACTTCCACGGCGGGTTCTGGAGAAGAGGAAGGGGCAGCTCACGGCTCCCAGCCCGCCGAGTGTGCTGCCTGCCGTGGGAGCGGAATCTTTAAATAGCCTCTTGCTTTCCACTAAAAATAGAGAAGTTCCGCTACCATGGAGGTGGTTGCTGGGGTGGCAGGGCTGGCTCCCGGCCAAGGCAGGCGTGGGCACCAGTGTGGCCGGCGTATGCCGTGGGGGCGGGCAGGGCCACGGGCACGACTCACTCTGCAGGTGGCCACAATGCCCTGTCCACCTGGTCAAGTCTGGTGTAGGGGATCCCCACCTGCCCCCCAGCTCCACAGAGGGCCTGAGTGCAGGGAGGGAAGCAGACCCACTGAGTGCCCCCTGCTTATCACAGCAGCCATGGGAGAGATGGTGAGCCTGAAGCCAGAGGGGCTTCATAGTAGCCTAGTGGGCAGAAACCCACCACAGGGTTGGAGCAGGGGGTCACAGGCCATGTGCCCGAGGACTGGCAGTCTCCAGTGAGGGGGCGCTCTGGTCAGGTCCTGCGAGGCCTGAGGAAGATGCTCTCTGTGCCAGAGTGTCCACCAGGATGGCATGTGAGACCTTTGCAGGGAGCCAGCAGTCTGAGAAGGCTTCATGGAAGAGGGGGCAGCCTTGGAGCCAAGTGGCGAGGGGTGATGAGAGACGGCGGAGGGGTGGGGGGCGCCATGCTTTTAGAGTCTCCAAGTATTCTGCACTGCCCTATGGAGAGTAAGGTGACAAACTAAAAAGAAGAGGTAGCCTGGGCAGGGATACACCTGGGGCCCAGGCCCTGAGATTGCACCCCTCAGGGAAGAGCAGGCATGAACTCCCCATGCATTTACAGACCGAGGATTGGGGCTCCCCACACCACACCCCAGAATCTCCCTGGCAACAGGGTCCTGCCAAGCTGGGGACAGGTCTGGGTGAGGCCCAGGTCTGGCCTGAGCTTCCCGGCAGGTCACTGGCCTCTACCCATGAGAGCACATGGGCAGAGCCAGCTCCTTTCCCATCCTGGGCTCCCACCTCCTGTCTGTGTCTCCCCATCCAGGGCAGGGGACCTGGAAAGATTCCCAGCTGGGACAGGAGGACGTGGCTTGGCTCTGGCCTATGGGCTTCTCTGAGCCTCAGTCTGCTCAACTGGGAGTTGAGCTCCTAACAGGCGCTCAGGGGTGTCTGGGTCAGGACTGTCACACACGGAGCCTGTGCACAGCCCCTGAGGGTTGAGTAGAGATGCAGTGGGCCCGTGGCAACAGTGGTCTCCCTGACTGCCATGCTGAGCACTGCACGCGTGTGGCCAAGCCTAATTCCTCTGCCCTGCGTCCCCTTCCCACACACCTGCCACACCCCCAGACCCAGCTCTGCACTGCTGTCCAACACAGGTGCCCATGGTTGACACGAGCTGTGTCCCCAGCCGTTCCTGTCTACAATGGCATCCTCTTCCTCTTTGTGCTGGCCAACTTCAGCATGGCCACCTTCATGGACCCTGGCGTCTTCCCCCGAGGTAGGGCCCTGTGCTGGGGCAGCTCATCTGGCTGACTTTCGCTAGAGTGTGAGTGGCTGACAAAAGAGAGCCTGGCTGGGGGCGGTGTGGGGGGTGGGTGGGTAGGGCTGGCTGGAGAAGGGCTCTCCTGCCAGGGAAGTCACTTTCGTGCTGCCCCCGGCCCACAGCGGATGAGGACGAGGATAAGGAGGATGACTTCCGGGCCCCGCTGTACAAGAACGTGGATGTGCGGGGCATCCAGGTCCGTATGAAATGGTGCGCCACCTGCCACTTCTACCGCCCGCCACGCTGCTCCCACTGCAGCGTCTGCGACAACTGCGTGGAGGTGACCGCCTGCCCCGCCCCCAGCCCACGCCCTCCTCCCCTGCCCACCGTGTGCCCTGACGCGCTGTTCCTGCCCAGGACTTCGACCACCACTGCCCCTGGGTCAACAACTGCATTGGGCGCCGCAACTACCGCTACTTCTTCCTGTTCCTGCTGTCGCTCAGTGCGCACATGGTGGGCGTCGTAGCCTTCGGCCTGGTCTACGTGCTGAACCACGCCGAGGGGCTGGGCGCCGCGCACACCACCATCACGTATCCTTGGCCTGACCACAAAGGCGGTGTGGACCAGGGATGCTTCTCACAGGGGAAGTCGAGGCTTGGAGGGGTGGGTTGGCAGCCCAGAAGTCCCCAGGGAGTGGGTCTCCTTCCGTGAGTGGGCGGTGGGGAGGGGGTGGGTAGTCTGTCCACAGGTGCCTGCTCCATCCTCACCCACGGCCGTTGGCCTTAACGGGCCAGCATGGCCGTCATGTGTGTGGCCGGCCTCTTCTTCATCCCTGTCATCGGCCTCACTGGCTTCCACGTGGTGCTGGTCACTCGGGGCCGCACCACCAATGAGCAGGTGCAGACCCTGGGTGGGGCCATGCAGTGATGGGGATGGGCATGGGAGGGTCCCCGACGGGCTGAGTGAGGAGCCAGGGCTGCACAGGGACTGGGGTGGGGCGGGGCAGGGCAGGGCCGTGGGGGCCCTCGGCGGATGTGCAGCTGTGGTAGGGGAAGCTCTGGCCCTGGAGACCCCAGGTGGGGTTTGGCATGTGGGGTCTCACCTGCCCTGTCCCCCTCCTCTCCCCCATCTGTGGGCACTGCAGCCACCAGTGAATCAGAGCCCAGAAATTCCACATCAGGGGCAGACCCTGGTGACCCGGGTGGGGGGCACCCCTGGGCTGACCCTGCCCAACTCACCTGTGCGGAACCCCTGCTGTCCCTGCCTGTCCCCCTTCCCTCCTTGGCCAGACCCTGGCTGGCCAGGCTGGCTGAGGGGTCCCATGTCCACAGGTGACGGGGAAGTTCCGTGGTGGTGTGAACCCCTTCACCCGCGGCTGCTATGGGAACGTGGAGCACGTGCTGTGCAGCCCCCTGGCGCCCCGGTGAGGCCCGGCGGGTGTCCAGTGGGCCTCCTCGGGGTTTGGGGTGGGCAGCCATGGGCCCTCAGCCTGATCCACTTCTGCTTTTGGCAGGTGGGGTCCTGCCCTTGGCATGCATTCAGGCCAGGTTGCCCTGGCCACTGACCCCTCTGCCCCTGGTGCAGGTATGTGGTGGAGCCGCCCCGGCTGCCCCTCGCTGCTCGCCTGAAGCCACCCTTTCTTCGGCCGGAGCTCCTGGAGCGAGCGGCACCACTCAAGGTCAAGCTTAGTGACAACGGGCTGAAGGCTGGACTGGGCCACAGCAAGGTGGGGGCCCAGGGGTGGGGTAAGGGATGGGGTGAGGTGGGAAGCGGTCAGGTTGGAGGGGCCTAAGAGTAGAATGGGGAAGGACTGGGTGGAATGGGGGAGGGGTCTAGGTCCCAGGCCCCAGGATGGAGTCCCCAGTTAAGCCCTGCCCGTGGCCTGTACCCTACACACCACTGACCGCGCCCCCTCCCAGTCCAAGGGCAGCCTGGACCGGCTGGATGAGAAGCCGCTGGACCTGGGGCCGCCGCTGCCCCCCAAGGCGGAGGCCGGCACATTTGGCAGCGACCTGCAGACCCCACGCCCCGGCAGTGCTGGTGAGGCGGGGGCAGCCGAACGGAGGGAGGGGCACAGACTGATCCCAGTCTGACAGTGGTCCATCTTCCCCAGAGAGCGCCCTGTCGGCGCAGAGGACCAGCCCCCCGACACCCGCCATGTACAAGTTCCGGCCCGCCTTTCCCACGGGTACCAAGGCGCCCTTCTGTGGGCCGGGCGAGCAGGTGAGGAGGCCTGGCCCTGCCCGGAGGACCCGAGGCCCCGCCCCGGAGGCTCCACCCAAGAGGCCCCACAGGCTCCACCCAAGAGGCCCCGCCCGGGAAGCTCCGGAGCCCCGCCCCCAGACTTCGCCACATCCTGGAGGCCATGTGCCCAGGAATCCTACCTGAGCCCCCGCACCAGGCCTCACCCCTGAAAGACCCGCCTGGGTCACACAGGGTGTGGGCATCCCAGCTGGGGCTGGTAGAGGGGAGCAGGGCCAGGTGTCTTGGGAGGGGCTGGTGCAGGCAGTCCTAGCCACCCGGCCCTTGGCCAGTGTTGCCTGCTGGCTCTAGGCGCTGCCCCCGGGGGCACTGTGTGCCAGGATGCCTGGAATTCCACCATTAGTCAGTCACTCTGTAAGGTCCTCAGGGCCCTCGGGAAGGCTTCAGAGGAATTTGAGATTGTTTGAGGAAGCACATTTATTCTCTGCGTTCACGTGGAGGACGGCCTGAGCAGACACCCAGACCCCTGAGGTTCCCAGGCTGCCTGCCTCCTTCATGCCACCAGAGGGCAGGCCCGTGGCTGAGCCAGCACACTTGGACCAGCCCCTCTCTCCCAGGGAACTCCCTCCAGGACTGATATCCTGCCTGACCCTGTCTCTGGGGCCTGCTGGTCAGGGCAGTGAGTCTGGGCCTCCCTGGCCAGCGTCCGGTGGCCCTTCTTGGAATGAGGGGGCTTAGGTGGGTTGCCTCCTTCCTGGGATTGTCCTGGATCCCATGGAGGGTCCCGCTGGTTGGCCAAGTGCCCTAAAGCCACATTTGTCCCCACCCATGCGCCTTCTGGGTTTTGAGTTTCTACAGGCTCTTGTCCCAGTCCAAGTCTGTGTGCCTGGAATCACGGAGAATCAAAAAGGCCCCCCCTCTGTCACTGTGGCTACTCCCTGGGCTGCTGGGCTCCGAGGGCACTGCCCTGCTGTCTGCTTTGCACTGCCCGCCCAGACCCTCAGCCGTGGGGTGCCTGGGAGAGGCCCTGGGTCACTGTGTGGTTATTAAGTCTCTTTGAGGTCCTGATCCCAAGGCTGCCCCAAGGCCCCTTGCTCTCCCTGGGGAGTTGGGCTGGAGCAGCTGCACAGCCTTCCCTGGAGAGATACTGGGGCCCCCTGCTCTGCTCCACCCTGTCCCCACTTCCCTCCGTGGGGCGCAGGGGATAGAGAGCTTCTGGGAACAGCTCGTTGGTTGCACCTGCCGCCATCCCTGATGCCACCAGGATTGCAACTTCCTAGTGGGCACAGAGCACCTGGTGAGCGGGCAGGGCACGGTGGGTGGGCCAAAATGGATGTGCGCCATCTCCCCCTGCAGGTCACGGGCACTGACTCCCTGACGCTGGGGGAGGACAGCATCCACAGCCTGGACTTTGCATCCGAGCCCAGCCTGGACGTCCCTGACTACCCGCCCAGCAGCCTGCATGCAGCCTACCCGCCATCCCCACCACTCAGTGCTGCTGACACCTTCTCAGGCGCCTTGCGCTCCCTGAGCCTCAAGGCTGCCAGCCGGCGGGGCGGGGACCACGTGGCCCTGCAGCCCCTGCGCTCTGAGGGTGGGCCCCCCACGCCCCACCGTGGCCTCTTTGCCCCCCACGCGCTGCCCAACCGCAACGGCAGCCTGTCCTACGACAGCCTGCTGAACCCTGGCTCTCCTGGGGGCCACACGTGCCCAGCCCACCCCTCAGCTGGCACAGCCAGCTACCGCTCGCCCTACCTGCACGCGGGGGCAGCGGGCGACCCACCACGGCCCCCGCCCCGCAGCTTCAGCCCCGTGCTGGGCCTGCGGCCTCGGGAGCCCTCGCCTGTGCGCTACGACAACCTGTCCAGGACCATCATGGCCTCCATCCAGGAGCGCAAGGACAGGGAGGAGCGTGAGCGGCTGCTGCGCTCTCAGGCTGACTCGCTCTTTGGCGACTCGGGTGTCTACGACGCACCCAGCTCCTATAGCCTGCAGCAGGCCAGCGTGCTGTCCGAGGGCCCCCGTGGCCCCGCGCTGCGCTGTAGCTCCAGGGACGACCTGGTGGCCGGGCCCGGCTTCGGGGGCGCCCGCAACCCCGCGCTGCAGGCGTCGCTGTCCTCGCTGTCCAGCGCCGTGAGCCGGGCGCCGCGGACCTCCTCTTCCTCCCTGCAGGCAGACCTGGCCAACAGTGGCGCCCCGGGGGCCAGGCCCACCAGCGGCTCCCACAGGTCGCCCGTGCGCCAGGTCCCTCCGTCCCCACCTAGCACTCCCCGCTCGCCCTCCTACGTGGGCCCCAAAGCCGTCGCCTTCATCCAAGCGGAGCTCCCAGAACCGCCGCCCTCGCTGTCTGTGCAGAGGTGGGTGCTCAGGGTGCGGTCAGCTGCCAGGCACAGGGCAGGTGTCTGGCTGCCTGCAGGGCCTCTTGGCCAAGCACGTGGGGGCTGCCCAGGAGGCCTGAGGCTACCTAGGGGGGTGGGCCTCACCCACCTTGGAGGATTCTGGCGGCCAGTGTGAGGGTAGCCCAGCTCCAAGGGTGCCCTGGCATGTCCTGGGACCAGGGGCAGGAGAATTTGCATCTTGAGCCCAACACCCACACTCTCCCCTGGCTGGCACAGACCCAGCATGTGGGGGACCCTAGGGTTCTTCCTCTAGAGATGGTGCCACTGTCCATGTCCAGAAGGCCAAGTCTGGGTGACCATCCTCCCACAGCAAAACATGCCACTCTGGGCACCACGGTCCTGGCCTTCGGGGGGCACAAAGCCCCAGGAAGCAAGGGCTTCCCTGCTCAGGGATGGGCAAACCGAGTCTCAGAAGGGCAGGCTGGTCCCAGGCCCAAGTACAAGAGCCGAGCACCTGCTGGGCACGTTTGCTCACCAGGGCTTCACCTGGCTGCCATGAGCACAGGCTCAGTTGATGAGGAGGTTGCTGTTGTGGGTGTAACAGGCCCAGAGGGGGCTGCTGTGAGGCAGCCCAGGGAGGGAGGGGCTCCTGCCCGCATGAGTGCTGGGCAGCGAGGTCCATGCTACTGGTCAGTTCTGGGGAGGCTGGAGGGCAGAAGGGCAGCCCCTCGTTTCCCTTGGAAGGAGCAGGGAAGAGGCCACATCGTCACTGCTGGGCTTCCCAGCTCAGGGCACCAGGACAGGGCAGGGTCCAGGGACTCACCTGGCCAGCATCCACCTGGCCTCCCTGTGTTCTGTGGTCTGTGCTGAGAGGCCTGGGAGGGGATGGCGGCCATTCTGACGTCTGTCTGTCCTGTGACAGCACGGCCCTCCCCTGGCAGGTTCTGCTCCCCCACCCATTTCCGTGTGGGACCGTCCAGGGTCAGAGGCAGGGGCTGCCCAGTGCTCCGTCTGTGTCTGTGTCCTCTGTCCTCTTGCCTCCGCTGGCCCCTGTCCTGCCATGGTCCCGTGTTCACCGTGTGTGTGCGTGTGTGTGCTTGTTTTGATGCAGGGACCACCCTCAGCTGAAGACCCCCCCAAGTAAGCTTAATGGGCAGTCCCCGGGCCTGGCCCGCTTGGGGCCTGCCACCGGCCCCCCAGGGCCCTCCGCCAGCCCCGCCCGGCACACGCTCGTTAAGAAGGTGTCCGGCGTGGGTGGGACCACATACGAGATCTCGGTGTGAGGACTGACTGCCACCCGTCGCCGTAGCGCCATGGGAGCCAGGACCCCCCCCCCACAGCGGCTGCCCCCCCTCCCAACTTCTCTGCCCCGGGAGAGGAGGCCCAGGCTTGGTGTGGACGCATCAGCGGGAGGAGAACCACGCCTCCACGGGCCTATCCCTCGTCCTCAGCCCGTGCATCCACTCATCTGCTCACCAGGGCACAGCTGGGCCAAGGGCCATGAGGCTGCAGGATCTGCGTGTTGGTGGCCCTGCTCCCGCGAGCTGGGGCAGCAAGGGGGCGTGGACTGCACAGGTTGTCACCAGGCCAGTCCCTACCCACTTCCCTTACACATGGGTCACTGTGGCCCAGAGATGGACAGAGAGGCCTGGGCCCCTGGCCGTCCTCCCAGACCGAGGGCCCCACCGCCCAGCTGCTCCTAACCATTGCCTTTCAGGGACCCGCTGGAAGCTTGTAGCTTGGCAAGGCCCACTCTTCTGCAGGGAGTCCAGGCCCGGCCCACAGGCACCCAGCTCCGGGACTGCTCTGGGTTCTGACGGACAGGTGCACAAATGGACAGACGGACGGACAGCCAGCTGTGGGTGGGGTCCTGGCTCCGTGTGTCTCGTCTCGCCCAGCTGGTGGGCGCGTCCCCGTGTCTGTGCGCTGAGCTGCCATGCCACGTCCCATGTGTTCACGCTCGGGCCCCCGCTGCCCCCACTGCCCGGAAACTCGCTTTAATTGAAGCCTTAATCTTTGCTTTATGCTCTTGTGAGAGGTGACGGGGGCAGGGGGAGCGGGCACAGGAGGCCGGATGCCACCACAGGGGGCCCACGCGACCCCGAGTCCCCTCCCTGCAAACTGGAGACCCCCACCCGAGGCATGCAAAGTCCAGGCCCTGCTGGAGCCTGGGCACCCACGTGGAAAGCACATCGGGGAGGGGTCGGAGTTTTGTCTGGCGCCAGGGACCCGAGAGTAAGCACACGGCAGCGTCCGCTTGCATTGTGTCTGTTTTATGTTTTTATATCTACATCTATATATCTATAATTTTATTAAAAAAAGAAAAAGAGTCATTTCGATCCTTTCCTCAAGCAAGGCCAGGGGCTCTGGGCGGGGGCAGAGGGGGTCAGGCTCCGGGAGAGGTGGTGGCGGACAGTCCGGGCGTGGACGTTCTGCGTGGGCGTTTCCGTGGACTTAAGCCAAGGGTGGGGGCTGGCCGGCGGTTCTCTGGCTGACCAGCGTGAGGTTTCCCTGAGTCTGCGTCATCCCTGGCAGTAACAGGGCATTTGGAGAGAAGCTGGGGCTGCAGCTGCCCCAGGGGCCCCGGGATCCCAGGAGCAGGGAGTGCCCGCCCGTCCTGCAGCTGCGCGGACTGGAACTCATCTCCCGTCCCCCCTGCAAGTGTCTGGGGTGGGGGCGTCAGGAATCCACAGCTTTTCAGGGGCTGGGGGACCGGGGCAGGGGCTGGCCCCACGTGGGAGGCCGGCGGGTCCTCAGACCCTGAACCGGGCAGCTCTGCTCCTTGCTGACCTCCGCCTTTCTGCTTCTCTCTCACGGGACGCTGCAACCCACAGGGGGCGGATCGGCACCTTCAGCCGTGGATGGGGGCGGCGTGGCCAGCCCAGGGTGCCCCCCGGCCTGCACCTGTGCCACCTCGGCCTCCCGGTGGACCGCCCGTCACTGCGGGTCCCCTGGAGCCCGGCCACTGGGGCGCCCCCCCGGGGGGCCGTGTGCCGTCTACACTTGGCCGCCTCCAGCCTCTTCCCCAGCCTCTCAGGGCCCGAGCGGGACACCAAGTAGGAGACTCTGGGGCCCAAGAGGCCAGGCTGCTGCGGACCCTAGGGTGTGGGCTGGGCGTCCCCTCTCCACCAGCTGCACCTTGACTGACCCCGAGCCCACCAGGGCCCGTGACCCTGTGCCGTCCCAGCTCAGGAAGTCCCCACCTGCTGCAGAGGGTCCGAAACCCCAGGTGGGGGCCCTGGAGCTGCTGGGACCAGCACAGCCTTCCCGGGTGTCACCATCACCTGATCCCCCTGCCTGACCAAGCACTTTACACGCCACTTCTTCCCAGGGAGCCCCGGCCTCTGTGGGTTGGGCTGGGTGGGGCTCTCAGGTCGCCCCTGCAGGTCGCTACACTCCCCCCTCCCTGCACCCAGCACATGAACAGATGCCTTAAGCTCCTGGAGCCGCCAGCTGGAGGAGACCCCAGCCCACCGGCCCTGCCCAGGTGGTCTTCACTCCTTCACTCTGAGATGTTGCACCTGGCGAGCTCAGAGGGCCCTGCCACCCCCAGCCTTGCAGCCCCCAGCTGGCTGGGCCTGGACGCTCCCAGGGACAGGGCTGGGCCCTGGCCATCCCCTCTGCCTGGGCAGTGGCTCTGTTTCTCCCATTTGGGGATGAGCAGCCACAAAGCTATTCTCTATTGTTCTAAGAGGTATTGCCCTGCCCCAGTTTAATGCACTAAATAAAATTTTTGGTGTTTACCTCCATGGCTCTGTCCACCAGCGTGGTCCCCCTGTCCTCCAAGCCTCGGGGAAGCGCCAGGAGGCTGGACTGGACAGGGACCCTGAGGTGGGGAGGGAACAGGAGCGGGGGGCCGGGTGGTGGCTGGGCCGGTTTGGGAAGGGGGGTGGTCGGCCAGACAGGGACGTGGCTTATGTGAAGGGTCAGCAGAGCCTGGACTGAGAACCTGATCCCCGAGGTCTGCCAGTCCCAGGGATGAGGCCTGAGGACCTCACTTTCAGTGGAGCCCCTTCTACATACCCTCTGCTCAGAGCCCTTCTGGTGGCCAGGGCGGTCTGGGGGTGTCCTGTGGAGAGGCTGCCCTGGCAGCGGATGGGGCTTGGGGGACGAAGCAGGGGCGCCACCCCTAGGGACCCTCACTGCAAGATCCGCCTCAGAAGGTGGCAAAGCCTCCTATGCCCCGCTCCCATTTCCATGGAAACAAGTGCACAGGCCTTGTGTCACTACTGTATGTCCAGCCGCAGGCCCAGCCCTCAGGACAGACCCCGCCTCCACCCTCCTCCAAGGCTCTGGGCTGGGATGGTGCGTGGGGGCTGGCACGGCCGCTGGGCACCCTGGGCCACACCAGCCGCCTTGCTTCCTCCTCGCTGGGGCTGCTGGGCCTCCGGCCTAGAAGGGCAGGAAGTCATCCACCTCAAGGCGCAGGAACGGGCCCAGCAGGGTCCGGAACTTCCAGATGGTGGCACGGCTCAGCAGGGGCGGCACCAGCCCCTCGAAGGGCACAGGGTCCACCATGTACACGTAGGCGGCGGTGCAGGCTAGCAGGGCACCCAGCAGCAACCTCAGGGCCAGCAGCCTGTGGACGGCGGTGGTCAGGGGGCGGGGGTGCCCAGGGGACAGTCCCTGGGGACTGGGCTCTGCCCCTGAGCTCAGACGGCCACCTACCAGAGCTGGCCTTTGCGGCCCTCGGAACATCCCAGCTGCGGCCGTGCCTTCCGCGGGAGAGGGGCTGAGTCAGAGCAAGTTCCTGGTCTCTCCCAGGACAGGAGTGATTCTGGTCACAGGGATCCTCTCCCGCTACCTGAGAGGGGCCTCCAGGGAGAGGGTGGGGTGGGGGACTTACCCCTATGCACACCATCTGCTGCTCCTTCCTGACCTGGGTGCGGCACTGGGCCCGTTCCCTGGCGGGGGTGGGGGGTGCGGTGCACAGTCAGCGCCACGTGTACCCCCCACCTCAGCCTGGCACCACCTGGTCTGGTGCAGGGGAATTGGGGAGGGGTCAGGGATTGGTCCACCCCATCCTGACCTGGACACCTGCCCCCATCCCGGCTCAGCCAGGCCCCGCTGGCTCCCAGCCCTGCACATCACCCCAGAATCTCCAGCTGGATGTCCTCCATCTGGTTCAGCACACCCCGGATGTCCTTCTTGAGGTTCTGGGGGACAGAGAGGGTAAAGCTGGTCCCCCAACCCCACTGCCCCCACCCAGCCCCCTCATCCTCTGGGTGTCGCCTTTAGGGACCTACCAGGAGCCCGGTGGCCTGGTTGTTCAGGGCCATGTGTACTTCGGCCACGCCGTCCCACACCTGGTGGGAGGGTGGAGGCTGGGTCACGCCCCAAGGAGCAGGACCCACGCAGGATGCATGTCACAGGTGGGTGCCCCAGCGCTCCCTCCCACCCTTGCAGGTGGGCACCTCGGTGATGGCCATCTTCTTCCTCTCAAAGGACAGTCGGATCTGCTGCAGCTCGTTCTGGGGGCAGGCACAGTGTGGGCAGAGGGAGGACCGGCAGGTGGTCAGCTCCTTCCTCCCCGCACGCCCCCGGCCTCCGGGGCCCACCTGGGACTGTTGCACGAAGGACTCTTTCCCCCGGCACGGCTTCTGCCGCAGCAGCTGCAGAGGGGCCCTGTCCTTCAGGGGCCGGGCGCTGGCCTGCTCAAGGGGCTGCAGAGGAGCCACCGGCTCAGCCCCAAGGCCATCAGCAGCATCCGTGGTCAAGGACTGCTTAGGAATGGGGTGGGGGTAGCGCATGGAGCCACAGGGAGCTCCCCAGAGCCTCCCATTGTCCTTCTGGGGCTGCACCCCGCCACACACTCACCCAGGTCAGGGCTGTGCAGCTCGAGTGCTCCGGGCACAAGGGCAGGAACTGCTGCCCCGGCCCCAGGAGGGCCCCCAGCTGCTCCCGCGTGTCCTGGTTCTGCCTTTTCTGGGGGTGGGGGCAGAAAGATGGGAACAGCCACTTCGCAGGCAGAAGGCGGAAGGGGGCAGTGGTGGAGGGCTTAGGGCCTGGGAGGGCTGGGAGCACACTCACCAGATTCTGGTTCCCCTGCTCCAGCTGGAGAAAGGACTGCTCTGCAGGCCCCAGGAGCATGCTCTGGAGCTGAGAGGGGGCTGCCCTGGGCGAGGCTGGGGTCCCTGCCCTCGGGGTCAGGGGCGGGCAAGGGCAGGGTCTGGGCCCTGAGCTGGGCCACGCCCCCTGCGTGGGTGTCCCCTGCTCTCGGCCTGAGTGCAGGGTCCAGCCCCACCCCAGCCCCATCTCTACTTGTCCTTGTCTCACCCCCGCCGGGTGGTCTCGCGGCCTCTGTCGCTGCACCTCTCCCTCTTCACCTGTGATAAAGTTCCCAGGTACCTCGTCACCGACCCTGGGCCCCCCACCCCCTGTCCCCTGGGCTGGGAAAGGCCTGGCAGTCTCCACTGAGTGGGTGGAGCTGAGAGGCACCATGCAGGGCCACCTTACAAACCACTGGCAGGGTGGGTCCAGGCATCCTCCATGGCTGCTCGAAGCTGGGGGTTGGGGGCACTGGGGGTGGGAGTGGCCACGGGGTCCCAGGGTTTTCAGCCCCTCCATAGCTCCCTGTGACTCCTTCCTGACCCCAGGTCCATGCTTTGGCCTGGCCTGAGCTGCCACCCTCTTACTGAGGGCCCTCTGGGTGTCATGGCTCACAGGTGCCTCAGGGGCACCTGTCACAAAGACCTAGGCATGGCCAGGGAGGTCATAATGGGCTGGGGCGTGGTCAGAGCAGGGCTGGCAGGGTCCCTCCCACCATGTCCCTGTTCCTCAGGTAACCTCAGGGGGTCACCCCCTCTGCATCATCCCCACCACACCCACCTCAGCTATTTTCTTAAAATGTACAGCAGATCATGCAGACACATGGTTAGAACAAAGTCAAACAACAGGAAGTGTTCAGTGTGACCCTGCCCCCAGCCTTGATCCCAGTGGCTGAGACCTTTCTGGAGGTGGCCGCACGTCTCATGGTCTCTCTTCACACAGAAGAGATCATCCTACAGCCTGGTCTTTTCACCTAACGTATCTCCAAGTTTTTTAAAAAAATCATTTATTGAACATTCGATGGTCCTGCAAGGACTATTATTATCCTCTCCCTGCAGGCGGGGGACCGAGGCATGAAGACACTTGCCCGAGGCCATGGCCTATTCAGTGATGGGACCAGAGTCCAGCCTGCTCTTCACCACTTTGGGGGTCTTTTCAGTGACAGCAGAGCGTGTCTCCCATGTGGAGCCAGATCCAGCCCCTGCCCCACAATGGTTTCTCCTCCCTTCCTACAACATCGTGTTGTGCTATCTGTCCCACTGCACCCCCGCTGCTCCTGGAGCCCCTGCCTCACATCCTCCTCTTTCTCAGCTCCCTCCCTTGTTCTGTGGAAGCACATCCTCAAGCAGCGTCCTCAGAAAGGTGGGTCGGTGGAAACCCGAGTGCCTGTGTGGTGGAAACAGCTGCAAATCCCTCCTGTCCCCGGGTCCTTGGCCCTCTGCAATGTGACCCTGGGCTCTGGGCTAGCCTGGAGGTTCGCTACGGCCAGTGGAGTCTTACCAGCAGAGACCTGAACAGTGCTTGTGTGTTGGGCTGTGACTGTCTTGCTGCTCTGGGGACCCTCTGTGGTGGGAGGGGGGCATGGCCTTGCTCTCAGATACCAGGTCGTGGGGAGGGAGGCTCTGGTTATCCCAGCGGGTCCCCAGCTGCCAGGAGCTGGGTTAAAGAGCCCAGTGAGACCACAGAGACCCACCCCGTGGGGCTGGCCAAGTTGCCAAGGCCCGACTGACTTGCGCTTGTTTTAGCCTCTGAGATTGGGAGCCATCTGCCCCTTGGGACTAGATCATGAGACACCTCACAAGTCTGAAAGCATCCTACTCTGACCTCATGCTTGTTGGCTGTGAGTTTGGGCAGAGTCAGCTCAGAGGGCATTTCCCCACAGGAATTCAGGGGCCCCACAGTCCCTGGAGCTGCTGTCTGCAGGCCGCGCTGCAATTGTGCTTTAAAATTTCAAGACATCTCCATTGTTCTTTGCGTGCCCTTATTCTTTTTTCAGAGCTTCCTGCTCTGTTTTAGGGGTAATGTGGATTTTGCAGGGAGGGGAACTTTTGCTTCCTGCTTTTTCTCTTTGTGGTTCTTTTTTTCTGTTTGGTAGGACTTCCTATTAGGCCCTGTCCTCAGATGTCTGGCTTTTCTACTCCTGTGCATAGGGAGGCAGGATGGAGCTGAGGGGTTTCTCTCCCCGTTAGCAGCCGGGGTGTCCCAAAGTCAGTCCCCTGGGAGGAAGGCCTCCTGCCTCTGGGCAGACGTCTGGAGAGGGAGACAGCTTGGGGAGTTTGCCTGGCAGTCCCTGTGTCACCTGCCGTCCCTCACACGTGCTGGAGGCCACCCCAAGCCGTCCCCTAGCCAGCCCAGTTTTGCTGCCCTGCCTCGTCCACACCCAGGTGATGTCAGCCCCTGTCCTGCTATGTCAGCCCCTGCTTCCCGCTTCCTGTCTGAAGAAGTCTGTCAAAATCCCTTATCTGCCGGTGGTCTCACTCCTGTCCTCTTTGTAGGACAGATACACTACAGGGGCTGCAGGACAGGGGCCGCCGGACAGGGGCCACCCACAGAGGAGGGGGCATGCACAGCTCACAGGCTGTGTCTACCTGGACACAGGTGGCCCAGCCCCAGGAGGTCACTCTGTTTCTAGGGTTGCATCTGTGAAGCATTAGCAACAGGCTCTGGCTGGAGATGGGCTGGGAAGGATGGGCCTGGAGCCCCACTCAGTCATCAGCGGCCCCCTGAAATCTCCCCTGAGCAGACTCTGCTTAGCCACCAGGGGAGGAGGGGGCCTCCGGGGTGGGGCGGGGAGCCGTGCCCTGTCAGGTGCCAGCAGGTGCCTGGGAACGTTAAATGGGGAGAGGGGATCTCCTCATGGAGACTGGGGACCCCCTGTAATAACAGCAAGGACAGTGGCTGCAACCCGGGAACTGTTAGCAGAGGCCTCAAGTCTCAGGAGCCAGGCAGGACACCCAGGCGGGGCTGCAGGAGGGGGTGCCTGGGACACCTGATGACACGGGAGCCTCAGCCCCACCCACCGTGTCCCGGCCTGGAACCCCATGCTCCTGGATGCAACCTTTACCCTGGCTGCGCCCCATCTGGGAAGTTTGCTGGTGGCTCACAGCCCAGCCCTGAAGAACCCAACACCCTGAAACCTTCCTCACACCCTCCCTGTGGTCCTTGTGAAGTGGCCCTGAGCCTGAGAATGGCCCAGAGGGTGGGGGGCTCTCAAAGGGAACCTCAGTTTTGGTGGCATTTCCACAAATGGGGACAGGTAAGGTAATGTATGCGGGGCACCCTGAAAATCCATGTTGATTGGAGTGGGGGTCTGAATTGAGTCAGGGCTCCAGGATGGGGCAGGGGAGAGTTTGCATCGTCAGATTTCCTTGCCATGGCGGGAAGCGAGGCTCAAGTGTGTCGTGGAAAGAGCCAGGCCAAGGCCCTCCTTGTCATGCAGCGTGCACCTCCCTGGACACCAGTTGCCATGGCAGCCGCTTCCTGCCCAAGTTGCCATGACGCCCAATAGCCTCAGGGAGCCTGAGCCTGTGAGCAGGGGTTGGGCTGCGGAGGCAGAGGAGGTGTGGAGGCCCTCGCCCTTCCTGCTCCTGCCAGGACTCACTGTGGCCTCCACATTCAAGGCCCCGCGCTTATTTCCAAAGCTGGGAAACAGACCTGGAACTTGGGGTGCCTGAACCAGCCACAACCCCTCAGGAGGAGCCCCATCTCTGTATGCCCTAACCAGGGCCCTGGCCCAGAACCACTCCCTCCAGCCCTCAGACCCTCAGGCCCTGCAGGCTTCCTGGAGCAGCCCCAGGCTGGGGATCACCCACTTCTCTGGGGCTTCAGGTCACTCTTGGGATCTCACCTCCTCCCAGGGCCTGGCGGTTCTCCCAGGGCCTCCCAGTTCTCCTGTGCTCTGAGTTTGTAGCAGACACAGATGGCCTGAGGCTGGGACCCATGTGGCTCTGAGGGTGGTCTTGTGCCCTCTTGGGGCACAAAGGGGTGGTTAGGCCCATAACCAGGAGGACAGGTCCACTGGGTGTGACTGCGTGAGGGGGGTGGTGGCCTGGGGAGTGACCGCCCCAGCCCAGGGCCAGAGGGCAGGCACACTGCAGGCGAGTGGTCACAGGCAGCTGAGCGCTGGGCAGCTCCCTCCCCTCCCCAGCCTGTGGGAAAGCCCTTCGGGATGGAAAACAGGCTGGGGGTGGGCCCTGGGAATGGGTACAGGTGAAGGTGAGAGGAGGTGCTGGGGGTGGGCCCATGGGGTCCTCCTACAGTGGTTCTATTTCAGAGGTTGTGACTGAGCAGCTCCCAGGGCATGGGCTTGGCAGACCATTTGTCTCCCCTCCCTCAGTGACTCTTTGGACAGCTGCTGCTCACATTTTCTATTTAAGAATCAGAGGAGACTGTACATTTGAGATTCACCACGAGATAGGGTCAAAATGTATTTTATCATAAGTCTACAAATAATTTTCTGACAAATCTATGATACCGTATATGTGTAACGTAAAATCACAACCATGGAAACTGTTACTTTGGAAAACTATGCCTAAATCTAAGTATGATTGGAGCTTTAAAATTTTTTCCAGCAATAATACTTGTTACTTGTTACTTTTTCACTTATTTTGTCAAGCAGAAAATCAATAATTGATACTACAGATTTAAGCAAAATTTATGAGAAAATTATTTCAAACTAAGGCAATGCTCTCCATGAGCCTAACTTTTATCTGCAAATTAGGAAAGACTGTTTTGATTCAATCAGTGATCAGACCCATGGATCATGGGTGCAGGAAAAAAAAAAATCAGATGAGATAATGTCAAGGAAAATACTCTCTATAAATTACCATCAGCCAGGGTGCTGAGGGCTGAAGCCTGGGGAGGTGGCTGTGCTGTGGCTACAGGGCCCCCTGCACCCCAGGGTGAGTGAACTGGGTGTGCCTACCCTGCCTGAGTCCAGAGATGCCCCCCAAGAGGGTCTCACCCAGCTAGGCTCACCCCCTTTTCGATACCCCCATGCCCATCTGACCCTGCTAGCCCGACAGTGGTGCCCGGGAAGCCAGCATGGCCAGAGCGCCTGATGGTCAATGCTGGGCTCACCTCACCAAGTCCATACCGCGGCCAGAATCCAGGACATCTGCCCACCCCGCTCTCCACCCTCTGCCCCTAGCCAGCTCTTGCTGGGCCGTGAGCTCCTGGGGTCCATCACTGAATCCAGGCAATGGGCCCAAAGGGGTTGAGTGAGACTGGGGGTAAGGTGAGGGACGGAGACCTCGGTGCCAGGAGCTCCCTCCCTCTGAAGGACGCTCCATCCTCTCGCGGCTGGCCCTGTGTGGGTCCCAGGATCTACCACCAGATGGCGCCAGAACCCTGCAGACGGGCTGCAGGCTTTGGGGAACCCCAAACCCAGGGCAGGGGGCAGCCCTGGGCTGAGGAGGAGCCAGGGGTGGTTCCACCGAGGCCTAAACTGCTGGCAGTGCTGGGGGAGAAACCCCCTCCCCACTTGGATCTGCAGTTCTGTGGGGGTCTGAATGCTTCCTGCTGGTTCCGTCCCACTGTTCACACTGAAATAAATGACCCTGGGACTCACCCCCCACTCCTTCCGGCCCCTCGCCTGCTCCCTGCCCAGGGTCTGGGCTCCCAGAGTTGGGGGGGCCTTCCCCAGTGTGGGAACACCGCCCCCACCCCCTGCCAGCAGCCCTGGGCTGGCCACATGATGCCTGGTTGTCAGTTGGCAGCCAGAGTTGGTGAGGGGGGGTCCCAGGTTCAAGACTGTGAGGCCTTGGCTAGAACGTGGCTCAGGTGCTGGGAGGTGAGAGCCCATCTGCAGGGGGCAGGCTGGGGTGTCTGGCACCCTTAGGGGGCCAGTGCGGCAGGGGCAGGTTGTGGTCACCTGCATGGTCTCCAGGGTGTCTGGGAAGCTGTGCAGGGGGACAAGGAAGGAGGCAGAGGGGTTGGGGAGAAAGAACCCCCACCTCCAATTGTTGCCTCAGCCCCCAAGGCAGCAGTGGCTGTGGTGTGGGGATGGGGGATGCTGATGCTCTGTGCCCAGAGATGCCGCCCCAAGCCTTGCCCTGGGGTAATGGGCTGGCCGGGCAGCAGGGCACAGCCACTGTTTTGGGGTGACCACGTGGTGCTGGCACAGAGAACAGGCCTGGAACCATCTCTGCCTCCCACAAGATCATCAAGGTGGACACACTGGATGTTTGCTTGCGTTCTGGGGACAGGGCCTTGGACGGGTTCTCAGTGCAGGCTCTCCGGACTTGGGACTGGACCCCCAAGGCTTCCTTCCGTGCCTCAGCCCTGGGGGGCCCAGCCCTTCCTAAGGCTATCAGGCCCCTGGGCAGCCACCCTACTCTTGGAGCCAGGCCAGGTGTCTGGGCTCTGTCCCAGTGAGATGGGGTTTTGGGGTGCAGAACCGATTGCTGGGGTGGTGAAGTTGGCTGTCTGGGCTCTGGGGGTGGGCCTCAGAAGTCGGAGGGAAGTGAGTCAGGACTGGGGCATGGGTTAGGGGTTCCCGGGTTGGGGGCTGCAGGCTAGAGGGGACACAGGCTCTCTCAACCCTGGGCTTTTGGGGCCTGAGCCTGGCTTCCTTCCCAGGCAAGCTGTCCCTTTAACTACAATTCCTGCATGAATGGGGAGATGTGATGAGGGAGTGTCAGAGCCTCCCTTGGCCTGGCCCAGGACACACAGCTGGGAAGTGGACCGAGGTCACACTGTGCACCTGACCTTGGGGCTTCAACACCGACCATACCACCAGAGCCTTCAGTTGAGCCTGGGCTGCAGGGCCACAGTGGTGGGGGTGAGGGGAGCCGGTGGGGGATGGAAAGGAGGCAGGTGAATAGTTATGGGGTGCAGTCATCCCGTCCACCCACCCCCACGGAGCTTCCATCATCCTCCCTGGCTGCCCATCTGGTCCCCTCCAGGGCTCCTCCAGAGGGCTCAGCTTCAGGGGAAGGTCAGACCTCCAGAGCCAGTATTCCTGGCCCCTGGCAACCCCAGCTTGTAGCCCTTGGCCAGAGTCCGCCCAGACATCCACAGTGGAAACCAATTTGGGGCCTTCCCCCTCCCCTCCCTACGGAGCAGAGACCAGCAACCACCCCCCAGCTTTCTCTTTTGAATAGTCTCACTGTTGGGTCCTTTGTCTGAAGGTGGGTCAGCTGAGCACAGTGGCCAACACTTGTAGCAAACTCAGTCTCTTGTCTGGGCATCTCAGCTTCCCCACCACCCGAAAGGCCACCCATCCCCCCAACCAGCAAGAGGCACGTTTCTGCACCCACCAGCCAACTGTGACCACCAAACCCACCAGCTAACCAGCTCACAAACTTACTGACCATTCAAACACTTGTCACCTACTCCGCCCTCCCTTCTGGCACTGACCCTGAGATGCCCCAGGACCCTTGGGTGTCCAGCGCAGCCCAATGGGCGGTTAGCTGCTGGGGTCAGCTTTGGTCAACAGGAAGGGGCAGGTGGGTAACCCCCCTCCCTTCTTGCCAGGACTGCTCTCTGCTGCCCCTCCCTCACCCCTCTCCGACTCCGGTCCCCTACCAACCACCCACAGCTTCCAAGCAGAGGAACCCACCGCCCACACACCTCCCGAGCTGACTGCGGCCCCCTCTGGACTGTGCGGTGGAGCCCAGGCGCCTCCCGGGAGGCAGCGTGAGGCATTCTTCCTAAGAAGGCCCCACGTCAGTGATAAAGGGCAGGATCACCCCTTGCTGATGTGCCATGAGCCGCCCGCCATACAGGGAGACGTTCATTTATCTCAGGAACTGGGCGCAAGTTATGAAAATGGTAATTTCTTGGAGATTCAATTACGTGGTTTCACTGTTACCCTCAGTAATCAAGGAAACGATTTTTAAAGGAAGTCTGTGGGATGATAGGAATCTGGAGGGGAGGATCGGGCCGGGCGGTCGTTGGTTTGAGGACCGGGAGAAGGATGGTGTCTGCTGCGGGCAGGTGGGCAGAGTGGGGCTGGGCTGCTGGCCTCAGTCTTCCACCCAAGATGGGCCCATCTGGGACTCTGCCAGCCGGCAGCAAGATGAAGTGATCCTAGGGCTGCCGAGGACGCACACTCCCCGCCCAGCGCCTGGGCAGCCCTCGTCTGTCTCCCACGGCCTCTGTAGGAACAGAAGTGGCTCCTTGTGGGGTTTGGACTTGATTTTCCCCGAGTGATGTCTTGGCTTTAAATAACAGCCCCAGGATTAATGGTGCTGGCAGTCAACAGCTCCAGGTGATTGGAAAAGGGTTTTATGGCCCCTCGGGTGAAATTGAACTTGCTTCCTACATGTGTTTCCGAGATGAGATTGTCCTCCCTGGCAAAGGCAGCACGTTTCACGCTAATTACAGCGGCTCTTGTTGCTGCTCCTCACCCACGCTTCCTGGGGTCGGGGCTGGGGTCACTGCTAGGTCCCCTAATCTCAGCAGATCCTGGTGCCAGTTCTGGGGAGGTGACCTCACCCAACCAGCGGCCAGGGAGGGGAGGCAAGGCTGGCCCAGACAGTCACACCAGGGAGGGGGCTGGAAGGAGGCCCCAGCCTGTGGGGTGGGTGGTCTGGGCTCCCTCCCACCAGGCCCACAAAGTGGCCCTACCTACCAGTGGTGACCCTGACAGCAGGGGGTGGTGCCCAGAATCCCAAAAGTCTGGACTTTACTCTGGACTTTTCCCAGAGTAATCACCTTTGATTCACTTGCAGTAAATACTAGGCTATGTTTTTCCTTTCCAATAATTGAACTTATTTATTTTTAACGATTAAATGTTGTCTGTCAGCTCAAGATATACCACTATGCTGTCAGGCCTGGTCTAGGCTCTCTTACCTGCTGCCTCTAGGGACAGCCCACAGGCAGGGACGGGGCCAGTGGCTGGGGTGGGGACAGTGGCCAAGACATTGTTTGTCTGGGAAACTGGGTCCTGGAGAATCAGTTTTCATTACCACTGCTGTCACCATGAACATGACCATCATTATCATCACCTCTACCTCCATAGCTGCCACCATCACCTCCTCCACCATCACCTCCACCCTCACCTCCACCACCACCACTACCAACAATACCACAACCACCACCACTACAACAACCATCACCTCCACCACCACCACCACCACCACAACCACTACAACCACAACCACCATCACCTCCACCACCACCACCACCAACACAACCAACACCACCACCAACACCACCAATACCAACACCACCAACACCACCTCCACCACCACCAACACCACCTCCACCACCACCACCTCCACTAACACCGTCACTTCCACCATGACTGCAATCACTGTGCCTGTGCCATCAGCACCACTGTCACAGCACTGTGTTGACAAGCCGACCGTGGGTTCAAGCCTCCATCAGTTGGCACTAATCACTCCAGCACAGGCACCTTTATGTGGTTCTGATCACATTTGAGGGGAGGTTGGATGTGGCTGTCTGTGGGGGACATGTGGAGCGGGAGGGAGGCAGGCTTGGCAGATCTTGAAGGACTCGGGCTTTGGGGGGCCCCAGCCCAAGGACACTCCCAGTGTCCCAACACTGTCTCTCCTGTCTCAACACTGACCCACATTCTGTCTTTGGCCACATGGGGGCAGAGGAACTGCTAGTCCTTCTGTCCATCCACACCCACGTCACACAGGCTGGCCTCCCCAGGACAAAGGAGGCCTGGACCAGATGCCCAGCTGTCCTCCCCTTCAGACCTCAGCCAGTGCTTGGGGAGCCAAGGGGCCAGGTGCTGGGCAGAGGTGGCCCTGGGCAAGAGAGCCAGAGCTGGGCCAGTCTCCTGCCTCTGAGCTCGGTTTGCTCATGTGAGATGCGGTGACACAGTGCCCTCTATGCAGCAGGCCATGAGGTCAGGGTGGGAAGATGCCCACGAAGGGCAGCAGGAGGGGCCGTGGACCAGCATTAGCCAGCGGCCTCACTGTGTCAACTTGCTGAGAACAGCGGGAAGTAAGTGGGGAGCTCGCACTCACTGTGGTTCTAGGTCACTGGTGTCATGTAATGTTACCCCACAGTGCCAGCTCTGTCCCCGCTGGGATCCCCAGCACCAGTCAGCTGCCAGCACCACTGTCCTGCACTCAGAGCTGACACACAGCGAGAGAGGGGCTGCTGGTGGCTCCTCCCTGGTCTGCTGGTCACAGGGCTACAGCCAGAGTTTCTGGGGACACTGGATGGTGATGGGGCTGAGTGGTCAGTGAGGCCTGTGGGGGCACACAGGCCTGGAGCTGACCTGGGACAGCAAGGCCCTCAGTGGCACCTGACCTGTGATGGGCACCCTCCTGGTTGGCCTTGGTGCCAGGGCCTCAGAGGCTGGCGGGTGTGGGGTGGTCATGGACACCAGGAGTGGGCCACTCTCCTGTCCAGGTGTTCGGGGGCCCTAAGGGGAGCTTGGGAGGGCTGGGTCATGCCTGGGGCCCAGGACACACGTGTCGGGGAGCAACCCTGCCAGGGCAGCCTTGGGGGGCCCCTCCCTGCCTCATCCAGGCAGGGGGGAATATATCGAGGTGCATTAAACCCCCCTCGTGTTTGGCAAATATTATTAACAATCAAAGATCTTAAATCTTTGCGACACTCCCGATGACCAGAAAATTAATATAAGAGCAGATAATAATTACTTAATGATTAATAATTACACTTAATAGTTTTCAAAGTAATTGTGATAAAGAAAAAGTTAAATGAAAACCCATCAAAATTGCGGATGCTCTATGCACTGCAGGAATCTTGGTGCTGGGGCGTGGGGGGAGGGGTGGACAAGTCACCTGGGCCACGTATGGTTTCTCTGGACCCCTGAGCAGCCCACTTCCCGGGCCTGCACCCCAGGGGTGGATGTTACCCACACACAGACGGTGAGGACCCCACACTCACCTGCAGAGAGGGATGTCTTGCCCAATCACTGGGGCTGGTGGGTGGAGCCTGTCTCCTTCCCTTGGGGGCTAGTGGAGTGGTTACAGGGTTGCCTCAGTGAGCCCATGAGTCTCTGCCCTGTGCCTATAGGTGTCCTGGGTCTCAGGGCTGGCAGGCAGGGACAGCCTCTGCCCTCATAAGCCGATCCCTGGTCCTCCCATGGCCTGTAGACCCTCTGGGCCCTGGGAGTACCCCTCTGCTATCAGATTTACCCTGCCATCTCCTGGATCAGCTCACCAATTCTCACTAAAGTGTGAGTGGTTGCTCAATGCTGCTCTAATCTTCTAGGCCTGCAGTCTCATGAAGGCTTAACTTGAGGGAGAGGAACAGGTCAATTCCAGGCAAAAGAGGCTTGGTACTGGCTGCCCTGAGTTTCTGGACTCTCCCAGCCCTGGACAGCATGTCAGGAAGACCAGAGCCCTGGTAGGGGCAGGACCTGGGGACCTGCTGACCCTCATGTCAGTCACTTTTTCTGATCTTGGTTTCTGGCCCCACCTGGTGAGACTACCAGCTGACAGCACTCTGCAGCCCCCTCACCTTGGCCTCAAAGCAGGACCACCTTAATTATGCCCCTCCTCCAAGTCATCACAGCTCCCAGAGCCCTCAAAGCCATGTTGTGCCCTAGCCAGGGCCAGTACTGTCTCTGCACAGGCTGCCACAAGGCGATGGTGGGACAGAGAGGTCCCCCAGCTCCTGCTCTGGGCAGGCAGATGGCCACTTAAACTGCTCTTGCAGCTTTTGTGAGGGTTTAAAGTCTTTCAAAGCACAAGTTAGGAAAAGGTGGCAGCTGGAGGAACGAAGAGAAGATGGCAGCCCCACAGGGAGGGCTGGGTGGGGACCCCTGTCACTCAGCACAGACAGACAGTCGCCACGCGCGACAAGCAGGCAGGTGCAGTCCTGGCGTTGGTTTCCGCGTCCCCCGCTGTGGAGCACTCCCCTCCCTCATCAGCCCTGTTCCAAGGGCACCCCTGGATGTGTAAACTGAGGCCCCAAGAGGTTCAGGGCTGCCCAAGGTCCCAAAGGCCCTGTGCCCAGCCCAGGCCCTCATATTCAGACCCTCTTGACCTCTGGCCTGGGGTCACTGCTCTGAGTGTCCCTCAGTGTCCCCTCATTAGGCCCGTCATGGTTCCCTTCTGAGTTCAGCGGCTCTGAGGCCATTAGCAGGATTGCAGCTCCTCCAAACTCAATTGCTCATTAAGGCTCCTCCACGGGCCCACCCTCCTTCTGCTCCTGGCGAATGGCCTTCCCAGGGCAGGCGTTGGCTGTCCACCCACACGAGCACCCAGTGGCCTTGGCCCTGACCCATGGGCGACACAGTGGGGTGGGCGAGTCTGCCCACCACCCGCCCTTCCCGCCTCTGCCTGTCACCACCCGACCCCCGACTCCTTGCATCAGCCGGGAAGGGACTGATGACTTCAGGTCGGGCTGTCCCAGGATGCACCCCAACCAATCCCAGGATCCAGGAGGGGGCTGGGAGGGGCCTAGTCCCAGTCTCTGCTCTGTAGTTGGGGCTGCCTACCCTGGGTCTCAGCTTCCTTGTCTGTGAAGTGGGTTTGGGTAGCCGTGAGGCACTGACCTTGATGCTGAAGTTCCTGTTTCCCAGGGTCCTTGGGGCCCAAGCCGTCCTGAGGGCAGCCTCCACGCAGCCCTGGGGCAGGGGTGCAGGGTGCGCTCAGATTCTGTCCCCAGCTTCCCTCTCACTGTGAGGAGACTGAGTCTCACTGTGGGCCCAGGTCGGAGCAGAGGCCTCTGCCCCCAGGGGAGGGGTGGACAGTAGGGGTCAGGGCAGACCCCGAGGGCAGAGGACCAAGGCTGTACTCGGACACATTTGTTGTGGGCAGTGCCTGTGCTGTGGACCCCACCTTGGCTCCCCTGCTGGGGTCAGAGGCTGGGGGTGGGGTGCTGCCCACGGCTGCCCCTGGCCCAGCAGCAGAGGCTCAGCTGGTAAAACGTGTGGGCTCAGCCAGAGGCGGATGGAGCTGGGGGTCCCCAGGGCAATGGCGTGGGTAGTACTTGGGCCCCTGCCCCGAGACCTGGACACCACTGGGGTCCTCGGTGCTCAGGGTCCCACCCCCCTGCAGCCTGGTGGACCCCCCTGAGGGCTCAATGACTCCCTGTTAGTCTTCAGGGATTCGGAGTGAGACTGGTGATTCAGTGGTCTGCCTAATTAGGCCTCCTCATTAATAATCCATTCCTGCTAATGACCTCCTCTCCTCCATGACATTAAAACTCTCAGTGGGCTGGTGGGTAGAGGGAGGCAGCCAGGAGGCCTGGGGTCCCCAGGGGTGGGGCGCTGGGGGAGGCTGGGTGGGGCTGTGTGCTGGGTCCCTGCTCCTGGCATTGTCATGAGACGTTCTGGAGGGTGGGTGGGGCTGGGCAGGGAACCCAGGTGAGGCCTCTGCGTCCTGTGGTCAGCAGGCGTGGGGTGTGGTCTGTGGCTGGGGTGACCCAGGCCCTAGGGGGAGAAGCCTGGGGATGGTAGAAACGACAGCATGAGGTTTGGAGGGAAGGAGGCTTGGAGCACATGTTTGGGGCAATCCCATGAAGTGATGGATAGAAGTAATAGCAGCCCTTCCTGTGGAGCAGGGCCTGGGCCACGAGGCAGGGAGCAGATGAGGAAATGGGTCGGGTGGGGAGGCACCCAGCACCGGCCACTTCCCACCCGCCCAGGCTCTTTCCCCAGGATCCAATCCCCACCAGGCCAATTCTGCCCACGGGCTGAGAATCATAGCAGATTGAGGACAGAGGACACGGCGGCCCTGGGGGGTGACGAGGGAGTCAGGCCAAGGCCCAAGGATATCCAGGTACCAGCCCTGCCCACCTCTGGGGCAGGCCGGCTGCAGTCCTGCTCCCACCGTCCCCTCGGCAGCACAGAAAGGAGTCCTCTGTCAGGTACAGTCACAAAAACTTCTAAGACTTAATTAAAATCAATCTCCAATTACTCAGATGCCATTGACTCGGGTCTCGACCGGTGGGGAAAATACGATCATCATTATGGGAAACGTCGATATTAGGCCATCGACCATTCTTCTCCACACAGAGCTGGCCGGGGCCCTACTGCGCTCTGGCCCAGGCCACTCAGCCCTGGCTCAGAACCCCCGTCCGGGCCCTTCTGGTAGGGATGGCCCTGTCACTCCCCGGCTGGCATCCACGTCCATGACCCGCTGGCTGAGCTCCAGGCACTCACAGAAACGGGAACTGTTGGCAGGCTTGACAGTCTCTGAAAAGTGTGCATCTTGGGGTGGCTCCATGGAGGTGGCTGCGGTCTTCTTGCTGTTGCAGTGGGGACCCCTGGCTGAGTCTCACTGGGGTCCACGGCTCCTGCCCAATCAGCCCCACAGCCTTGACAGAAACCCCTCTCCCTCAAGTGGGTTTTGAGGCCTGGAGCCCATCGGGCAGCAGCTGTCCAGCGACCTGCATCAGACACCTGGGCCTCTGTGACCCTTAGTTCAAACCCCTAGGTTCAGCCTCCGCAGGGGAGTGAAGATGGAGAGCAGGACACATCAACAGAGGTAGATATCCAGGAGGAAGGAGGTGACACTGTGTGGGGCTGGGAGAAGTGGCTTAGACCAGGGACCCTTGGGCCTGTCCTGGGGCTGAGGGGCAGCATACCTGTGAGGCCTCAAGGGCAGCCCAGGCAGAGGGAAACCCCGGGAGACAGTCAGGGTTGTGGGAGAGTAAGCCACCTAATCTAGTTTTCTGGTTTTCCTTAGAGGAAGAAAAATAAACCCTCAACTCTCCTGCCCTTAAAATAAAAAGTCGGATAAAGCGCTTCTCATAAATGCAGCAAGTACTCAAGCCTCGTGTGATTCTTGATCAGGGTGCTGGGGGTGAAGGCCAGGCAGGGGTGAGAGGGCGGGAGGTGAAGGGACTCAGGCAGAGGGAGATGGAGGGGCCTTGGCCTGTGCTGGCTGCAGCGTCCGTGTTTTGTCTCTGTGTCCCCCGCCCCCTCCCCGGGCTGCACGTGGCCCGTGGCCGTGCAAAGTCAGGACGCGAGGCTCCAAATGGCCTTTAACGTGTGGGCCAGGGCGGAGAGAGTTAGAGGGCGCTGGGCTAAGGGGGTCGACTTGCGGGACGAGCGTGAGGCCATCCCTGCTGGCCATGCTTGGCCTCCCCTGACCACCTGGACACAGCCTTTCCAGCTTGGCCCTGCCTGTGTTGTGCTGAGTCTTTGTTACTTTAATTAATGCCCAGCTTCCTGACGCCTAATTAAACTGGAATCGCTCCATGTCCATGCGTCCCATTAGATACAAGTTAATGCAAGCATCGCTGTGGCAGTGCAATGAGGCTGGTGTGTCCCCGGGGAGGGGCCCAGAACACAACGGGATAATGGATGGATGGATGGCGGCACACAGGGAGGGCACCAAGCCTGGGCCCGGGAGGGTGCCCTTCACTGGGCCGCACGTGTGGGGGCCCAGCCCGAGGGAGCCTGACCCCTTTGGGGCCCTGGACCTCCAGCTTCCGCCGCCCGAGGGGAACCTGGTTTCTTCCTGCTGACACTCTCTGTTCTGATTACCTGAGAAACTCGTGCCCGTGTCAGAAAATTGGAAGTGCAGAAAAATGAGAAAAGGGAAACCGCAAAAACAGGCGCCCATTTTCCTGCCTTGGGCTCCTCTGCAGCTGGGGCTGGGGGCTGGGGCAGGGGTCCCAGGAGTGGGCCGTGGGCACAGAGGCTGGTAGGGAGGAGCCCTGTACCCCAGGAGCTGGCCATACCAGAAGGACCCCTGGGCAGGAAAGCAGCAGGGCCGAGAGCAAGCTGGGGGTCTGGGCTCCTACCCTGATGGCCTCGCTGACCAGGGAAGCCCTTGTGAGGGTTCTGTCAGGGGCCAAGGGGCGTCCTGCCTGGTTGGCCTGTCACCCCTGAGTCTTGGTTCTGTTCCAGGAGGAATTGGGTGGGGTGAGGAGTGGACTAGAGGAAAGGCCACTCTGGGCAGCTCCATGGAGGTCATTATGTGTGTGCCAACTGTCCTCGTGTCTGGGCTCCCACATAGGGCCTGGGGGACCCCTGAAGTAGGGGCGGCCCTGGCCGGAGGGCAGAGCTCAGGGTTGGGGTAGCTGCACCAGTGGTGGGGTGGGCACAGGTCTGGGGGCCCGGGCTGGCATCAGGCTGGTGGTGCCACAGGGCTGGGCACTCCCTCTATAGCTCATATGCTGTCTGGTCCCCTCCTGAGGCCAGGGCCATGTCCACACTGCCCCTACGGTCCTTCAGTGTCCAGCTCGGTGCACATGAGGGCTGGGTGGGCGTGTGTCTTAGGAGATGTCCCATGCCCCCAACCCAGGGACACCCCATGGCTTGGTGTTCCTGCCATGTTCCTGCCCGAAGGACTCGGCCCCTAGAGCCCCACTGTGCGTTTGGCTCTCCAAGCCCCTCTTTGGTGCTGTGGTGTTGCTGCTGTTTGCACAGAGCTAATCCAGGGCATGTTTGTTTAACGAGATTGCCTCTGCCGCCAGACACGAAACAGGGAACGTGTGGGTGGTGGCCCGAGGGTAGCTCTGCCCACTGCCCGCACTCTGCAGCCAGCCCGGAGTGCCGGAGGCACGGTCCTGAGGCGGCCACCACCGTGGGTCACTGGACCCACACAAGCAGGTCCCTGCCCGGTGGTCCGTCACATCCAGCCCTTCGTCCAGCCTCGAGGGCTCTGAGCTGCCCAGGGAGGGGCCTGGCCCTGGGCCCGAGGTCAGAGGAGCAGCCCCCTTCCCTGGGGGAGGGTGACCCAGAGCAGCCCGCCCACCGGCAGGTACGGGAAGAGTAGGAGGTAGCAGATGTGGACTCTGGGGACCTGGCTGCGGGGAGGGGCAGTGCCAGCCTGTGGCCAAAATGTGGCCCTAGAGCCAGGGACAGGGCTCACCTCCTCGCTTTGCCATTTATTTACAGGCCGGGGGACCTTGGGCAGGTGTGTCTCCTTTCTGAGCCAGTGGGTGAGGACCAGCCTCTGGGATGATGGGCCACATACTGGCTAAACTTGGCTGCCCGGGCATCCTCTGCAAAACAGCAGCCGGGCAGCAGGTGTTGAAGGCAGCCGGCCCTGCCTCTGAGCCCAAATCCCACTTCAGCACCAAAACCCCATCTTGGCAAGGGTTCACCTGCTGAGGTCCTGGATTTACCACACACCTGATCCACTCAGGACTAGGAGGCCCTGGGCTGCTTCTTACCCACAGTCTTGGGGACGTTTCTGTTCATTTTTTTCCGGAAAGGAGCCCACGAGGGGATCTGTCCAGAACCTCGGGAGCTTCAGTTGGATGAATTTTCCAGGGGTCTGGGGTCCAGGTGGGCCTCTGCCCCTTTGCCTGCCCCGGCACTCTTGTCTGAGGTGGGCCTGTGGGGACCCAAGGAGGTCCCTGATCCTCCATGACCTCGGTCTTTGTTCCTCCCTGGACCCAGGTGGCCTGGGATAGCTCTGACCACAGATGGAGGGCAGACGTGATGCTGAGCTGGGCCCTGGGCCTTCAGAGCCTGGAGCTTCTGCCTCCTGCTCTGGGCCTTGAGCTGTCACTTAAGGAGTCTCACCACTGGCATGGCCACATGGAGAGGGGCGACCTGCTGAGCCCGGCCAGGCAGCCAGCCCCCCAAGGCCAGGAATGTGCTGAGTGGCACCCAGGGACCCAGTGGACGTCACACAAAGGGGAAACTCAGCCCCCACAGCCCAGCCTGGATTCTGACCCCCAGACTGAGCACAGGGGAGCCATTGGGCCTGTCTGTCACCTGTGGAAGGTAACCAGGCACAGGTTCTCCCCTTTCCTTGACTTCCCCTCAAAGCCTGTGGGGAAGTGACTGGTCCAAGGGCTGAAAGCTGGTGCCCAGGAACCTGGCCTCTTGGAAAATGTCCCCAGTCAGGCCGGCCTGGGGGTCCAAGGAGGGTTGGGGTCAGGGTCTGACTCAGAGCTCCCTTTCTAACTCTAGTCTGGATCCCATCCAGCACCGGTGGCACAGAGGATGGTGACAGATGCTTCTCACACTGGCGAGCTCCTACTTATGCCTCAAAGCCCAACTCCACAAGGCCCCTGAGATCCCCCATTGGGGCATCACGGCACCCATGCCTTCCTCTGCTACAGCACCAACCACTCTGTGGTTTTACGTGTTTAAGGAAAGTCCTGTGCAAGGTTTAGTTGACCTGGTCTGTCTGCCTGGGAGGCCTTGAGCTGCTCAGGGCATTTGGGTCCCCTATCTTGCCAGGCACACAAGGGACACATGGACGAGAATACAGAGCGTGCTGGTGAAGGTCCTGGTCGGGGCGGGGTGGACACACGAACCCCCTGGGAGGGGCAGGGGCTGGCGGTGCTGGCTGGGCTGGCTCCCACCCTTCACCTCCCGTTGTTTTAATAGCAGCTGAGGAGAAAACAAGGACTTTCCAGCTGGCACAGATATTTCCTCCTGTGCATTTTACAGTCCATGGCTGCTGTGGACTCTGGGCTCCTGTCGGAGCCAGAAGATTCATAGAATATGCCTGAGCTTTTATGTTCAATGATCCCAGTCCCCATGGGGGGCCCATGAGTTGCCCCATGTACCACTCAGGCCCCTGATTCTGTCTCAGCCCCATCCCCACCCTGGCCCCCACCGGCCTTCCCAGGGGCTCTGGTGAGCTCTGAATGCTATACCCGTCCCATTAGCCCCCCACTTCTCTCCCCTGCCGTGGGGCTGGGTGACCTCCGTTGTTACAGCCAGGGCTGGGGGATCTGGGCCCAGGGGTGGGGGGTGGGAGTGGGGGCTGTGCGCCCGCCTGGACCCGTTCCTCAGGCTCAGCCTCCCTGGGCCTCAGCTTCCTCTCCTGGAAAGAGGGTATATGAGTAATGTGGTTGTTGAGAAAATTCTTGTCCAGAGCTTGGCACTTGGAACCGTGACGGGGCTGGGCTGGCGCTTCGGCGGTGCCCCCCAGCATGCGGAGGGCACGGGTGCAGCTCATCAGTTGCGGCCTCACGTCCCTTCGTTACGGTGCCAGCAGAAGATGTTCTCTGATTAGTCCGCTGAATTATGAATTAGGTTCCGGGTCCCTGTGCAGCTGTTCCCGGCTTGTCATCCCCACCACTTTATTTCCCCATCTGCTTATAAAGCCAGGAGCGCCGTCCTGCAATAAACACTTCAAATGCTTTTTTTAGGGGCTAATTAATCGTGTTGCATTTCTCCGACACAGCAGCAGGCTGGACCTGCCCCGAATTCCCAATGCGGGCGCAGTTCACCAAGAGCCTGGGGAGAGGCTGGGGTGTCTCGGGGCCCAGAGCCTGGGGCTGCAGGTGGCCTTCCCAAGTGCACGTCCCTGCAGGCAGCACCCACCCCTGTTCTGGCAGGGTTCTCCCCGCTCCCTGTCCCCTGGACCACAGGACGCCCCTCCCCTCCAACTCACCGTGACACATCCAAGGTCAAGTTCATGCTCCTCCCCTCCCCCTGCCACTGGCAGTGCAGACTCTGCGGCCCCCAATCCCCCCCACCCCCAGCGTCCAAGCCCCCTTGGCTCCCATGCTCACGCCTCCTGCCTTCGTGCAGCCCATCTCCCTGCCCCAAGCCCCTGGCCTTCATCAGCCGGAGTTTCTCCCGCCCCTGAGATACTGTTCCCACATCCCCCTCTTTAGTGGAGTCTCCCTCTGCTCTGCACTTGGAGGCCCAGTGCAGAATGTGGTGGAGGAAGTTTAAAACAATGACATTAATAAGAAAACAAAATCACAATTATTGAATTACAAAACAGGGAGCTCTGAGGCAATTAAGTTATAGCAACCATTTGACTGTTCCTGATGGCGGGGCAAGGGGCTTTTTATTGAGATGATTCTCACGGTGGGCTCTGCATTGCTCCAGTAAGAGGTTTGGGTGTTAAGCCCACGGCCAGGTGCCGGGGTCCCCATCCAGCCCCTGTGGGACCCGGGAGGCGTCTTTCCCCAGGCCAGGAGGGCTCCCGCGGGTGGTGTGGTCATGCCCTTCGGAGCTGGTTCCTCATCTTCAGAAGATGGGAAGGCAGGGCCTCGGTGGTGTTCCCCAGGAGAGGGTCCTGTGGTTCAGAGCACAGGGCCTGGCAGGGACTGAGCCTCGGCCCCGCTCGCCTGTTGGGCCTTCAGGCCCAGGGGTCACGGGTGCCCGCCCTCACCTCGGTCCACACCACAGGGACCCGGGAGGGCTTTGCTCCTTTGACCGGCGAAGGAGGCCGAGGTAGGGGGAGACCGGGGAAAGGCCGGGCTCCCTCCCCATGAGCCCCAGACCCCTCAGGCCAAGGGTGCAGGGTGATGGAGCTCTGCCTGGGAGAGGTGGGCCCCCGGAGACTTGAGGGAGCCTGGCCACAGGGGAACACCAGGACACGTGAGCCCTCGCACACGCAGGGAGAATGCTAGCCGCTGTCTTGCTGTGGATCCCCCAGAGCGACCCTGACCCCAGGCTGGTGGCGGGGGCTGGTTTGGGGGCAAAGTGGGGTGGGGCAGGGCGGGGCTGGGGGACAGAGAGGCCCGCTGGAACTGTGAGACCTGGCGAGGACCCTTGGAGGGGATGTAGACTAGAGTCCCGCTGGGCCGGGTTCCGCTCAGGACACTTTGATGGGCTGTTAATCTTTACGCCTCCATTTAATTCTGCGTGTCATTCCCTGTCAGCCAAGCCCGGTGGCTGGGATTTACGCCCCGAGTTACAGGGCTCAGGCTGGTTGGAGGTGAAACAATCACCCATCAATCAGCACCGACTGGCTCCCTCGGGGCTGGTGGGTGCGGAGGGGAGGGCAGGTGTGTGGGACCCCAATCACCATCTCCAGCTCCATTTCCGAGAGGCTTTGGGGTCGGCGGCCTGGCCTGGGGGAGCCTGGGGTCTGCACTTGGACCTGTGGACGTGGACACTGTGACACAGGAGGCCCGCGTGTCCCGTGTGATGCTAACCCTAACCTAACCACCCAGGAAGTGAGGTGTCCAAACGACAGAGGGGGCCTCGACTCACCTTCTGAGGACCAGCATGAAGGACGGGAGCCGCTAGGCAGGGATGGGAGCCCCAGATCAGCTCCTGAGCCCCTTGGAGATATTCTGTGCCTTGGTTTCCCTCCTGTGAGCTCCGGGCAGTGGAGGGTGGAGGAGCCTGGGGGCCCTGTGGAAGGTGGGCTATGCAGATACCCAGGCCAAACCTTGCAGGGATCTTCCTGGGGAATGAGAGGGGCAGTGACCTGGGAGCTCAGAGGGAAGAAGGGCTGCAAGGTGTTGGGGTGAAGTGAGGGGTGAGGTGAGGGGTGAGGTGAGGGGTGAGGTGAGTGATGGACATTCCCACACCTCCCAGTCTGGTGCTTCGGCCTCCAGGGTGAAGGTGCCTTGGTTTGGGGTCCCTGGAGGGGCTGCTCTCGGCACAGGAGTTGGGGGGCAGGGCTGACACTTGCCGTGGGGGAGGGGCCTTAGGGACCCCTGCAGCTCTGGCCCAAGAAGGCAGCGGCTCCGTCGCACTTGCACTGGCAGACCAGCTGGGAACCCCTCTCCCAGGTGCCCTGTGTCATGGTGCCTGCTGTCCCCTGGCCCTCCACCCCGCCCCTGCCACGCCCAGCCTGCTGCACTGACATTTGGAGCCCTGGGAGCCTGTCTGGAAATGTCAGGTTGGGGGCAGGAGGCTTCGCCAGAGACCACGGGGGTGCTGCTGGAGCTCTGGGGCCGCTGGAGGGGCTGAGGGACCAAGCCCGTCCCCGTGGCTTTACCGCCCTGTTAGGCCTCTGGTCAAAGAGTGAGGGTGCCCTGGGGCTGAGGCGTCTGAGGGGGGCTTATTGGTGTCACCGATTCACCGGGACCCTTGCTGTCAGGCACACGGGGGTTGTGACGAGGGGCACTGGGGACTGTGGGCTGCCAGGAGGCAGGTGGGAGGGTCTGTGCTGGGAGAGGGCAGGGGCGGTTATGGGATAGGGGCACCGGGGGACACAGTGACAGGGAACCAAGTGCCCCGGGGAGGCTCCTGCAGGACAGAACCACTGTCCCCGTGCTCTGCTGCCCAGTCTGGCCGACCAACACGCCTGCACCGCCCCGTGGCCGCCACCTTCCTGGCCCCAGCGCCCTCCCTGGAGGGCCCCTTGCTCCTGAGCCCAGGGAGGGCCACCCACCCCCGGGCCATGGCCCTGGCTGGGGAGAGGCCAGTCCCTGGCGGGTGGCTCTGAGGAGGCTTCCCCATGGGGCCGGCTCAGGGATGAGGGGCAGGACCTCAGCCCACTGTCACCATCATGGTCCACGGGACCTCCGTGTGGCCTTGCTCCCTGGAGAGGCTGGGGCTCAGTCAGCCTGTGGCCGCGGGCCCCTCCTCCATGCAGTGGGTTGTGTGGGCCGCACTGTACCCCTCCCACTCCTACTCTCCACCTCTCACTCCTCTGGGTGACAAAGTCCCCTTTTCCTGGACTCGTGTGTCCACCCTAGAGAGGAGCCTGCGTCTGCCCAGCCTTTGGGCTGCGTGGGATCTTCCAAGTGCGTGGACACTGTACCAACGCTGACCTGGGCCCGGTCCCAGCCAGCATGCTTCCTGTGCACCTGGCCCTTTCCGTACCCTCGTCTGCCTGCCTGCCCCATGGCT
This sequence comes from Mesoplodon bidens, assembly GCF_964165515.1. Classification (NCBI taxonomy): domain Eukaryota; kingdom Metazoa; phylum Chordata; class Mammalia; order Artiodactyla; family Ziphiidae; genus Mesoplodon; species Mesoplodon bidens. The sequence goes on from NC_138169.1 coordinate 27,951,225, forward strand.
GGGGACAGCTGCCTTGCCCGTATCGCTCAGGCAGGCCGGCCATGTCCAGTGGGGCTTCCCTTCAAGTCCAGCCACTCCAAAACGTGCTGGGCTCGGCCCCGTGTCTGCCCCGCGTGGCCCCTGGCAAGTGCCCCTTATCCCCCATCCCGAGCTGGCCCAGGCTCTGCCCCAGGTCAGACTCGAGGATCCCCCAGTACAGTGACTGGCTCCGAGCCAAGCTGAGCATGGCCCAGGGTCCACAGCCAAGGCCCAACCCTCTGTGCAGGGCCTCTGGGAGGCCCCTGGCCCCTCGAGGGCTCAGGGTTAGGCAGGGGGGACAGGTGGCTGTTTTGAAGTCCCTGGCACAGGATCCCACCAGGGGCGCCAGGTGCACAGTAGGACAGATGGCTCTTGGCAGGACAGGAGCCCCCACCCTTCAGGGCCGGCTGCCCCCAGCTGGCATGGAGCACAGCTTCCAGCAAACGCAGAGGGGTCAGATCCAGTGGTGGCCAGGATACCGCGGATTCTTGGGGCCGGCATCTGGGGCTTGAGGTGCACGTAGGGTTGGGACCCAGGAGTGCAGGGCTGCAGAGGAAGTCCAGGAATGCACAAGTGTGTCTTTTTCCTCTATGGGGTCAATTCCTGCCAGATCACTGGTCCCCAGTGGACCTGGCCATGCTCACAGCCCTGCCGACACCGCGCCTGGGAAGCAAAAGTTTTGCTGGCTCCGTACCATCTCCCACCACATGGGGTCATCACAGACGCAGCCTCCCGGTGCCCTTGCCAGCCCAGCAGTGCCTTTGGGGCCTTCACCTGGAGCATCCCTTGTGGGGCCCATCCCAAGCGGAAAGACACTGCAGGGAGTCCCAAGGTCTGGGACTGGACCCAAGGGGGCATGAGTCCCCATGGGGTGCTTGGGGACACCCCAGAGGCCCAGCTGGCCCCTGGCCTGGCAGCTCCATTACGCTCTGGGTCCAAAACCCGATGTCCCCAATCCCAGGAGCACCTTGGAAACCACATAAAACAGTGACAGGCTGCCAATTGTTTGAGCAGCACACAGCGGCCGGGGCCAATTAGCTGAGATTCTCAGGGGCTCCCATGGGCTCAGGGCTGGGGTGGGGAATGTTGGCCCTGGTGCCACTCCACCAACTGGGCCCCGTTGACTCCAGAGATAGAGCCTGCCACCCAGGAAGCGACTCCTTGCAGGAGTGGGATGTTTTTTGTCTCCTTTTTTGGTTCAGATAGAGGGACGTCAGTCGAGGTGCTGATAAGGCCTGCAGGGAGCACACGGCCAAAGGCTGGAGCTGGGTGGGGCCACCTCTGGACACAGACACAAGGCACAGAGAAGTCCTGCAGTGGACCCCTTAACCTTGTTTAACCCAGAGTTCCCCAGGGGACTTTCTTCCTGGCTTTGCCCTCGTCTGTGTGTGGATGCTGCTAGGCTGGGGCTGCCCTCTTCCTGCTCTGCCCTGGGCCTTGTGCAAGGGCTTGGGGTGAGGCTGGGACTGTCCAGGACGGTGGGAGGTGGGGATCCCAATCCCCAGACACCTCCTCTGGACTGGGACCAAGATTCAGTCATTTCATGTCCTCACTAGACAGTGCTCACAGGAGGCACCCACTTGGGTAAAGGAAGAGCTTTCTGACCCTCCGGTGAGGCCCCCACCATGTGTTGGGACCAGTGCCCCTCCAAGCTCTGCATGGAGCTGAGCTGCCAGATCAGGGCTGCAGACCTGCGGGCCCGGGCCTCGCAGCGTTTCATAACATGTTTTGTTTTCATTCTGTTTGTATGGATACCTTCTGTTTGTCGCCTGCAATGCTTGTTTTCCATTTCCAGTGGTGCTGTAAGATTTCCTTTCAAAATATAATCATTTAAGTAAAAAAAATCCATTTGAAGAAAATCCTCCAGTAAATAATAGTGAAGCAGGTGGGCAGATGCAGGATGGAGCAGAGTGTGGTGGGCCTTGGTGGTGGGCAGGGTGAGGGTTGCAGACAGGGAGGGGTTGGGGAGAGGGTGGGGAGGGGTTGGGGTCCCCGCTGTTGCTGCCTGGTCAGCTGGGCCCCATTGGCTGCTGTCCTGAGGTCACGGAGCCATTGGCCGTTTGTGTGTTGAAGTGGCCGTGGCCATGCTTGTCCAGCCCTGGACTCCCCTGGATCTCACACCCACTTGTGCCCTTAACTTGTGTCTAACTGTGCTTTTTATTTGCCTGTTAACCTTCCAGCATATGTATTCATCAGGAAGGTGCCCAGAAAAGGTTGGGGGAGTCTGGGGTACCCTGAGCCGGCAAGGGGCTGCTCCCAGAGTCCACCTCAGTCGGGGCCTTCTGTGCATAGACTCACACACGTAGTGGAAGGTCCTGCCTCCCCACACACTCCCTCTTCGCAGGGGTAAACTGAGGCCCAGGGTGCTGCCCCTGCCCGAGGTGTGTGTCTTGGAGGACAGGCCCTGACCTCTGCCCATCCCCCCACCCCCCGAGGGCTGGTGAGGCTGTGCACAGGGCAGGCCATCCAGGAACTGTATGTTGGGACTTTGTGGCCGTCGCCCTGTTCTCCCCACACTTTCCTGGCCTGTGGAGCAGAGGTGGGGTCGGGGATGAGGTGGGGGATGGGCCGGAACTGTCACCAGAGGTCACATCGTCCAGCTGGTGAACTCACACTAGCGGGGTCCAGAATGGACACTGTCGGGGCCTGGACACCCCTTATGGGGGCAGGAAGGAGGGCACGGGGCCTGGCACAGTTGGGGCGTCTGTGGGGCATCTGTGGGCCTGGGTCCAAGTCCTGACCTGGCTGCCCCTTGGCGAGGACAGGCAGGGCTTGGCCTCAGTGTGCCCAGCTGTCCCCTCCACCACGGTCTGTGGGCGTGGTGGGCCGGGGCTGCAGAGCCCAGGGGACGTTCACAGGAAGTGGGCTGGGGAGCCCTGGTAGCACTCTGCCCCGTGGCCTCTCTCCATACAGACAGGATGGGGGTTGTGGGGGGCTCTGCAGCCGACTGTCTGGGCCTCACTCTCTCACTCCAGTTGTCCCCCCTAACCCGCAAGGAGACCTGGCCCAACATCCCCTTCCCACCAACTGAGGGGTGACTCCCACTGGGACTCGTGGGTGAGACCCACTGTGCACCCCCCATCCAGGCCACGCCCTCCTGGGACACCCTCCCCCAGCCCCATCATCCGCTGCTCTGTCCTGTGCCAGACCAATCCTGGGGGCTACACGTAGGTCATTCCGGGATTTCATTACAAGATGCTCAAGCAGGTGTTGCCAACCAGTCGACCCCAGGCCACCCCGTGGGGCATCCCCCACAAGCAGGGGCCTTTCCAGAAGGTCATGGACTCCCAACCCAGCTGGGAGCACTGCTGGACAAGCTATAATCCCTGGGCGGGGTCAGGGGGTCAGGGCACCAGGGGCGGGGGCACCCAGGGGCTCCCTGCGAGCCAGCCTGGTTCCCAGGCTGGCGTGAGGATTAACAGAGGGTATGTTGTAATAAAGAGCAGGAAGTCCCTGGCAGCCCTGCCTCACCCACGCCCCTCAGGACCCCCAGCCTGCCTGACCCCTCCCCATAGGTCAGACCCACACGTGGCCTCTGGGGCAGGCACTCTGCCTGAGGCTGTGCTGGGCTCTGGGGGTCTCACAGCACAGAGCTCCTGAAGACCCAGCCCAGCACCCTAGGACCACCACCCCCATCTCAGAGCCTGAAAACGGTGTCAGTTGTGTGAAGCCAGGCAGCCCGTGAGCATCTACCGTGTGCCAGGCTCTTGCAAGTGCATGGCCTCCCTGTGAATCAGGCTTGTTCATCCTAGGTGGGGTGGTCCCAGAGGTTCTGGGTGTTCATGGTGGCCCGTTGGGGGTCCAGGGCCCCTGTGCCAGACCGAGGGTCACCCCGGGACCTGGCTGTGTGTCCTGGCATGTGAGCTCTGAGCACTGGTTGGGCCTTGGGAAGGTGGGGCTTCCCAGGGGCAGGGGCCGGCTCTCAGCCGGACGCGGCCCTGTTTCAAGCCTAGATCAGTCTTGACCTTCAAACAGGTGTTTCTGCACTGCCCACTGCCTGCCTCCCCTGCCAGAGGCCTGCGACCACCTACTGTGCACCTACCTTTCACTTAAACCTTAGCATAGGGCCTGTTGTCAGCCCTGGGCCACCCCCCCACCCCGTCCTCCCCCTCCCGGCCAGGATACTTGTGGTCCGACCTCCAGCTGTCACTCAGGGTCTGCAACCCAAGGGCCCCACCAAGACACAGAGCTTACTGTCACCACCTTGGCTCCCTAAGCCCTGGTCAGTCCAGGGGGGTCCAAGAGGGACCTTAGTGAGTGGAGCCCAGCCCAGCTGTTTATTTCCCTGTCCAAACCTGTCCCTGCAAATGCTCAGCACCAGCCGCTAGGGCAGTGGGCAGGGGCAGCAGGCGGTGGAGTCTGTGGGCCGCCCAGTGGCTTCCTGGAGCCTCACACCCCGACACACAGGAGCCCTGCTGCTTCACCCAGCCTCCCGAGAGTCCCTAGGTCTGCCCTCCTCCACAGGCCCCTGACCGTGCCCACTGGCCTCTCCCGGGTCATCACCACCTCCTCCATGCTGGCCTCTGAGGCTGATCATATGAGAATTAGGGGCAGAAATAAAGAACAGGCTTCTCTGGGGACGAGGGTTCAGGACGCTGGTCCTGGTCACCGCTTTGGCTGGTGGCCTTGGGATGGTCAGCGCACCTCCCCGTAAGTGGGGTCATGAGGACTCTCCTGTCTCAGAGACCATGTGAGCCCCAGAGGAATGAGGCAGGGGGCACCCCCAGCTCCGCCCTGCACGTTTGCGTCCTCTATCAGTGGCAGCTGCCTCCCCTGGCACTCTCCCTGGCTCCAGTCAGGGCTGGCCAGACACCCTGATGGGCTCTGTTCCTGCTTTGAGCCCATGTCCGTGGTGGTCCCTGCTCAGTGCAAGGGGGAGGGAGTAAGGGTCCTTTCTGGGGGCGGGGGGATGCTGCTATCAGGCGAGAGAGTGAGATGCTAGTCGGGGCCCTGGGGACACACCACATGACCGGCTCTGCGGGAACCACTGGGCAGGTCACCAGCCTCCAGGGTCTTCATGCTTCTCTGCCAGGCGGTCAGACACCGGGCCTGTTGTCCAGGCTCACGCATGGGAGCAGGCCTCTCTGAGGGACCGGGAATGATGCCCTACAGACAATATTGACGCTGTTTCCTCCCTAAACAACCAAATGCCAGATATTAGTTCCAGCTCTGCTGGAAACAAGGAAATCGATGCCCAAAGACCAAGGAGCACAGACCTGAGATGCCCTTCGTGGTGGCCTCCCGGCGGGAGGCAATGTCAGCAGGAGGGTCAACAGAGCTCTTGACAGGTGGACCCATCCTGTCACCGCCCCTCCCCCAGCGCAGACATTCCTGATCAGGCTCTGGGAGGTGGGGGGCCCGGCTCCCCCAGCACCGTGAGGTTGACTCAGCTTCCCAAGAGGCAGCACTGGGACCCCATCCCAGCACCTTCTCACTCCAGCACGGGGCATTCCTGGGGCATGGGGCATGCACCTTCCCGCTGGCCTCCTCCTGGGAATCTCCTGCAGGAGGTTCCCAGTGCTCCTGGGCCCATGGCTTGCCTGCAGCTTCCAGGAAAGGCTCCTGGCCTCCTCGGTCCCCTGCAGCCCCCACACTCCATCTAGGACCCCACCTCTGTGTCCCCCCACCCTGCCCCCCTGCTCGGGAGCTGGTGCCTCTGTCAGAAGTGGGAGTGGGTGTGGGGTAGACTCTGGCTGGCTGATCAGTCAGCCTCCTGGTGCCTGGCGCCCAATGTGGAACCAGGGAGGTGCCAGCGGCCTGGAGAATGAGGGCAGTGGAGCCTCTCGGGCACCCTCCGCACCCTGGGGGTGGGAAAGCCAGGCTATGAAAGGTGGGGGCCTGCATGGAGTCCCCCAGCTTGTGAGTCTGTGAGCTGACTGCCTGCTGGGTGGTGCAGAAGGAATGTCTCTGTCCCCCTAATGCAAGTGTTGGAATCCTAACCCCCAGGGCATGGTATCAGGAGGCGGGACCTTCAGGAGGTGAGTAGGTCATGAGTGTGGAATCCTCATGAATGGGAGCAGTGCCCTTAATCAAAGAGCCCCAGAACTCCCTCACCCCTTCTGCCATGTGAGGACCCCACAGGGACCTCTCACTAGACACCCAATCCGCCTATACCTTGATCTCAGACTCCCAGCCTCCAGAACTGGGCGAGATTCAACCCCATGGTTGATAAACTGCCCAGTTCCTGGCATTTTGTTATAGCAGCTGGAATGGACGGAGACAGCATCCACTGTAAAACGGGGATGGGGTCGGGGGCACCTCCTGTAGACACACAGCAAAGCTGGGGGTGCACGGTGGCCCACCTGCCCAGTCCCCCTACTGCCCCCTCCAGCTGGACTGCTGCCATCTCCCAGGGCTTTCTAAGGCCCCCATCTTGCCCAGGCCCCTGCCCATCCATCCTGAGACCTCCTGGCCCCACTTGGGCGCCCAGCCCTCCTTGTGGGGCTGCCTCTTGCGACCCTGAAGACGGATGCTGCTCCACCTGCACGGCCCGTCCTCTGCCCCTTCCTCTGCCCACAGCGGCCCCTCGGTCCCAGCATCGCTGGAGTGGGGTCCCACCTCCCAGGCCATCCTGGCTGTGCTCCCAGCCCCTGCCAAGGAGGTGTCAGAATTCCTGGCTTTTTGGAAGGAGTCCCTGAGCACAGCTCTATTTAATCTGGAAGGCTGAGATGCTTGGAGCACAAGCAACAGGGTGTTAATAATAATGGGCCAGCAGGTAGTGGAGCTGGAGATTTGCCCCCAAGGACTGCACAGGAAGAGGGATTTGGCACACACTGGAAGGAGGTGGGAGGGAAGGGCAGGGCCTCTGCTGTGACTGAGACTGAACCCAGCTACAGAGCAGACGGTCTGCCGGGCTCTGGCCTCCTCCCTGACTTTCATCCTACTTTAAAGAATGGCCCGGGATCAGAGGAGTGCAGGAGTGGCCAGGGACTGGCCTCCTCCTCCAGGAAGCCTCCCAGAGATGCCTCCTGACCTGGGCCTCCAAGCTGCAAAAAAGAAGAGTTTATTCTGGAGACACAGATTGGGGTAAAACAGAAAGAGCTTTCTGGGAAAGAGAGAGGGGCTTATAAAGGCCAAAGCCTTATATGCTCTGACATAAGAACCCCTTTGTCTTTAAGGGGTAGCTGTCATGAGTTGTTTTAGGGTAAGTGTCCAGTAAGTATCTTGAGTTTCTGGCAGATGTTCTGGGTGCTGCATTGGGACAGTAAGCGTTAAGAGACGTCAGATTCTACCCGCCTGAGATGGGCGCTGCTCGCACCTCCTCGATGGCTCTTGTGGCAACACCGACCGTGCCTTGACTTTCCTTCCACACACCAGCCTTGGGAGGGCAGGGAGCACACCGTTCCCAAGAGATTGCCCAGTGCACGCCACCTCCTGAGCAGCCCCAGGGATCAGGACTCCAGGATGTCTGAGGCTGCGAGAGGCCTTGGTTCCTCAGAAGCTCATGGGAACAAGCCAACAGCCCCAGGGATCGGGACACCAGGATGTCTGAGACACAGTGACCGTGCTGCATCCCTGGGTGTGGGCAGGGCAGGTGCTGAGGTAGGCAAGACCTGCCGGGCGGGGTGGCCACTGGCTGGCTGCTTGGCCTCCATTCATCAGCCTGCAGCTCTCCTACCCCAGCCTTTGAAGCTGCAATAAATATTGATTTGGGCAAATTGATGTGTTTCTGAGGACCCAGCTCAATAGCAAAGTTACAAGGATCAGGGCAAAGTCACAAGGATCAGGGCAAAGTCATCCACTCACTGAGTGTCCTCGCTGAGCCTAGGGCTGGGGGAGGGGATGGGCAAAAAATTGCTGTCCGCCCAACCAGGGGCCAGTGCCAATGGCTGGGTCCACCTGAGGGGAGGGGAGGAGCTTGGCAGGTACCGGCCCCTGGCCCTCACCTGGCCAAGGCCGAGGGGCCTGCTTCATGCCACCCCTGTCTGGGTGTCTCCTGTTGGTACTTGAGCAGGTCTGTGCTTGGTGGCTGAGGGTCTAGGCCACAACAGAGGACCCTTCCTCGGGGCTCTCTCTGCAGCCTCTGCTCTCCTTCCCTTGGTGGCACGACCCCCCATGAGAGGGAGCTCACTACCTCACAAGCTGCCTCTTCCATCACTGCCCTCAGCAGCGCCTCATGATGGACCAGGGCCCCAGACGTGGCAGCCCTTCGCTTCCCAAATGCACACTCTGGGGCGGGGGGCGGCCTCTGCCTGCTCTGGCCCCTCCAGCTCTGATCACTTCCTCCCTGAATCAGTCCGAATCCCCTGCTGGCCCTTGGGGCTCCCGGGGTCCCGGCCACCCCTCGATGCCTTTGCATGTGCTGCTCCCTTGGCCTGGAGCTCTCATCCCCCCATCTCTCCCTGCCATTCAACACCTCCCCCTCCTTCCTCTGAGCTCCGACCTGCCTAGAACTGGGGCCCAGACCCTCAGAGGATCCCCTCAGAGTCTCTCCAGCGGGGAGGCGGGCAGGACTAACTCCAGGCCACCTGGGTGGGTGGGTGCCTGGCCCTGCCTGTCTGTCTCAGGGACATTCCTTCCCTCTCCTCCCCTACCCCCCGCCCAGGCATTTCTGTGTCTCCAGCCCTCTCTGCTTCCTCCCTTCTCCTGGAACTCTGAGGCTAGGTCAGGTGTGCTCTGGCGGGCGGCTTTATTTATGAGAATTGGAGAAATGCAGATGTGATGTTTCCAGCTAATAGAACCAAATCACTCGCGCTGTCCCATTAGCGAGGAACCTGGCCCGTGTACATGATGCCCTGCACTGCCAAAGTGGGAGCCAAGACAGCGGTTTTATGACCCCATAAAACTTTGGGAGTTTATTGCTATTGAACAAACATGTAATCCAATGCTTCAGGTTCAATATATGTAGCCAACGGCATCCCGAGCTGGTGTGGCTGCGGCTCCCACGACCAGGCCAGGCTGCCATGCAGGCCGAGCACTGAGACATCCAGGGGCTTTGGAGCTGGTCAGTGATTGATTGGCTGCAGGATGGGAACAAGATTTATGGTGGCCAGGCCAAGGCCTGTCCTGCTGCACACTGAACAGCCCAGCGGTGGGGCAGAGGGGAGGAGCAGCACCTGGGACCTGGGCTCTAGGCAGAGGGTTAGCCTACAGCCCCCCAGGCAAGGGGCTGGTCTGAGGGTGCTGAGGCAGAGGCCACAGCAAAGGGAGTGTGTGCGTCCCAGAAAGAGGTGGGCCCTCCCCTAGGAGGGGGGGGGCAACAGGACAGGCTTGGGGAGGGGTCAGTGGCTACGTCTTACATGCCAGAGGCCCCCACCCACTCCCCCATCCATTCACCTAGCCATCCCTCCGCACACGTCTGTACATCCACCCCTCCATCCCTCCAACCCTCCACCCGTTCATGCATCAACCTGGCCATCCCTTCACACAGGAAGGGCCACTCCAGGTGAAGGCTCAGCCTCTCACCACTCAGGACGCCGACGTCCCACCCACTGAGCCCGTCCCTGTGGATGGTAGATGGGGCCCTTCTGTGCTTCTCGGAGGGCGGGCTGGTGGGCCAGGGCTGGGGCGTTGGAGGGGCTCCCCTCTGGGGAGGTGGGTGTTCCCCTGCCTCCAGGACCCTCCCTCCTCTGAGTTTGCTCGCATCCTTGGTGCTCCGGCTTCGCTTAGGCTCGTGCTGTGTCAATGGTATTAACTTTCTGTCACATTAGCATCAGAACTTTGCCGGATTCATCTCTTGCCTTTTCAGTGTACGGCTCCGTCTGAGCCCCTGAAAGTTTAGCTCCCGGTGTCCCTGCCTTTGCTCTTAGGAAGTTCTTCCCACTGGGGCACTCGGTCAATATTTGTCTGTTGGCTTCAGCTCCTTTCAGTAGCTCCAGAGCCCTGTCAGCGGGCACCCCCCATTGCCACCCGAGACCCAGGGTTCCCCCCTCCCAGTGGAAACTTTCCTCCACAGCCTGAGTTGCAGCTACTAAGGGGACGGACGCACAGAGCAGAAGGCAGGTGTGGAGTCAGGGCTGAGGATGGGGCGGTCGGAGCTAGGCGGCTGGAGGAGAGGGTGGTGGGGTGAGCCGGGGATACCCACAAACCCTTGGAGCCACGACTGCCACGGGGTGGGCAGGACTCGGCCAGGTGGCAGGGAGTGGATGGTGCTCTGTGCAGGCCCATTTTGTCCCTGTGTCAGGTGTTTGGGACACTTGGAGTGGGGGGAGGTGGCGGAGCTGGGGGGCTGGACAGGGAGCCATTGGAGGTGGATGGAGTGAGAGAGGGAGGGCCTGAGGCAGGGGGCCGGTTGATGCTCCTGGGTGGCGTGGCTACCTCGGCCTTTGCCCCCCTCGGCCTCTGCCCCCTTTTGTGAAGACCTGAGGGTTTCTGGGGACAAGACCCTGACTTTGTTTGCAGCCAATGGAGGCACAGCTGGGTGACCATCCTGGTTGGAATCCCAGCTCTGCCTCTCACGTGTGGTGCCAGCCGAGCCTCACTTTCTGCACCTACAGAATGGAATGAGCAGGCATCGAGGAAACTCAAGATTTGCCCAGCCTGGTGCCTGGTGCACAGAGGCACTCCCAGAATGTTCTGGGAATACTTCCTCCCACCAAGGACTCCTGAGGCCCCTCTGTCGTAGGCTCCACGCCGTCCAGGCCGGGGACGGTCCCCAGAGCCTCCACCCTCTCCTTCCGGTGCTCCCTGCAGTGTGGCTGGTGGCAGACACCCAGGCCTTATCAGCTCACGTCCTCCTCCCCCCTCATAACTCAGCCCCACACAGCTCAGGCTCCCAGCCGACCTCGGCAGGGTCGTGGGGCTGGGGGGGGGCAGGTCCCGTGGAGGCAGAGCAGGAGGGAAGCCTCGTTCCTGCCCCTTGGGGGGCCACGTGGGGGGGGCCTGGGACACAAGCCTGGACCCGGTGGGCTCAGCCTCAGCTGATGACAGCGAGAGGGATGGCACTGCCACTGTGGCCCCTGCGAGGAGTGAGCTCAGGACATGGACCAGCCCCCAAGAGGGAGCTCCATCCCACGGCCAGAAGGAGTCTTCCTGGGGACGCTGCAGAGATGCCTGGGGACGCTGCACAGGTGTTACCAAGCCAACCAGGGTGCAGGGGGCACAAGGCGTGGCCTGCGCACGGCCTGGACAAGATGGGGCTGACCATGGTGGACTGGCTCGTCTTTGCCCACAAAACCCAATGACTCAGGGTCAGGTGGAGAGGCAGGCTTGGCCGGTCACAGAGAAGGAGACGCAGAATCAGGCTACAAAGTCCCACGAGTTCCCAGTGTGGTTGGACACTGGCTCAGATACCAGCACTGTCCACAGTAACAGAGGTCGGGGCCTAGAGGGAGGGAGGGGACAGGTCTGCTGGGTGGGGAGGGGCCTGAAGCTGCGGCAGAAGCAGGTATGAAGTGGTCTATACCTAAAGCTGGACATGGGCCTGGTGGCTGCCTGGGCCAAAGGGCGGGGGAAGAGGAGAGCTGCCCCTGTGCGGTGGCCCGTGGCAGGGAGGCAGCCCTGGGGGTGGGGGTGGGGGGAGTAGGAGGCTGTCGTGTCCGATTGGCTGTGACATGGGACTGCGACAGCCTGCCGGGGTACCCCACCCCAGGGGTGTGAGATGGCCGATTCGGGAGCCAGTGAGCAGGGCAGGGTGGCCATCTGGGGCTGGGGGCTGGTTCTGGGGGCCCCTAGCCTCCAGCCTCTCCTCATTCAATGGCCTTGTGGTTACAGCTGAGATGCAGCCCCGTTAGCTCCGGGGCAGGGCCAGAGCCACCTCCAGAGGATTAATGGTCAGAGAGGAGGGGCTGGGCCTCTTCCCAGCCTCCCCGAGTTCATTTTCAGCCTCCATTAACTCTCGACCTGTGGCCAGCAAGGGCTCCGGTCACTCATTACCGCTAGTTGTGGGGACTGGGTGGCCCCTCTGGCTTCTGTCACCTGGGCCTCAGCCCCTGTCCTGTGGGGGTGGGGAGGGGAATGCGGTGCCTTCAGCAGCCCAGTCGCCACCTCCGGGCGGCCAGGCTGCTCTGCTCGGCAGACGTTTAGGTCACCGGCCTGGAATCACCAGGACCCGGAGCCTCTGCCTTGCCTTGAGCCCAAGGGGTTTAAGAGTCGCCCCCTGAGTAGAGGGTCCATCGGGAGGGGCTCTGAGAATGGACCCCACCCCTCCCCGGCCCCCCTTGTCCTGCCTTACGACTGCCCCCCACCCCGGCCCATGTTCCACTTCCCGCTGGGCCACCCCAAGGCCAGTGTGAGTCGGGGGGCTGTTCTGGCTGTGCAGGGGGTGGATGCAGCTGAACCCCCGCTGACATCATCATCCTTCTGTTTTCACTGGGACACATGCCCGGCTGGAGGTTTGGGGCTGTGAATGGCCCCCCTCCCTGCTGCCCAGCCAGCTAACTATGGTGGCATGGCGGATGGCTCTGCTTTTGAAAGGCACGGCCTCCTCCCTGGTGACCCTGCCCAGGGTGTGGCAGAGGGTGTGCAGGGGCTGCCCAGGCGTCGCTGCCCAGGCCTCCCTGCCCCTCGCTTGCCTCCTAGGCTGCCCCTCCCCGAAGAACCCTCAAGGTCCTCCCCTGTGAGCCGGGCTCCGTGACTCATCCGGAACGTTCCACTGGCTTGGATTTAAACACAGCTCCTGAAACTTGGGGATCCCGAGAAGTCACCCTTGCAGCCAAGCGCAGTCATCGTGGCGGGCGGACTCTCCTTGCCGTGGCCCAGGATGCGTCTCCTTGCGATGAATGATGGGTTTAATAGCAGAGGGCCAGCAGGCAGCCCGGGTTCTCCACGCTGGCCCGGTGGCTGGGGCTCGGGCTGCCCTCACCTGGTGCCCGCCTGCTCCCTGTCAGCCGGGGGAAGCAAGCCGAGAGGAGATTTATCTTCCCCGACTTTATGAGGTACTAGCAGAGAGAGGCTGAGAGGCAGGAGCTAAATAATTGATGACCTGGCTCTGAGGGCTCAGAGAGGCAGCCGGGCCGGACGTGAGGGAGGGTGGTTGGGTGCTGACTGCGGAGAGCTGGGAAACAAGCCAGAGGGCTGGGGGACCCCAACTGGGGGTCCAGGGGTCACAGACGCCTTGGGGCGCGTGCCCCCAGGAACAGAGCTCAGAGGATCCCAGGGCGACCTCCCCTCCCCACTCGCGCCCGCCCACCCACCCTGCAACCTCGCAGCTCCGTCAGCCCAGTGACCACCCTGACAGTGGCCTGGATGTGATCCCTGCCAGGCCCCTGGGCACTGCTCTCAGCCATGTGAGCCATGGGAGACGACTAGAGGGGGCTGAGAGGGTGGGCTGCGGTATCCCTTAGCACCCCTTTTCGGGCAGCCTTGGCCTCCCTCTAAGGAGACCACCCTCCACCACTGTGCACATCTGTCCTCATCTGCATGCACTCTCTCTCCTCTGTCTCTGCCTGCCCCCCCATCTCCTGCAGCCTGGGGACCATTCCCCTGCCCAAGGGCAGTGCGCCCCCAAGGAGCCAGTGGGTGGGGATGGGGGGCTGCGCTTGGCTGCCAGGACCTGGGGGCAGGAGCCACGCCACCAGGACCAACAGGCCGCCAGGTCAGAGCCCAGGCCATACTGAGCCACTTTCTTTCCTGGTAACAGGGCTGTCAGTGACCACATGTTTGGCGCCCAAGGTGGAATCCTCCAGGCAGGCGGGCTTGCAAACCCACCTGCCCTCCCGTCTCTAGTTCACTTTGCTCTCCCAAAGCCAGCCGGGCTGTTTACAATGGAGGGATTTTATTCGCATTTTTATTAAATAAAAGTTTGTCAACCTCCCTCCTGGCCGGCCTGGGGTCAGGAGGGTTGCACGGGTGGGTCATTTCCTGTGGCCCAGGGCAGGGGGCTGGGGAGGGTGAGGCCAAGAAGCCCCCCTGGGCGCTGCTGCCAGGATCAGCCAGGAGGCTCCATGGCCCCCCAGGCTGCACCCAGTGCTGCCTAAGTGTCCCCTCCAGGCCCAGGCCTCTGTTCAATGCCCCGAGATGGGGTCTGGCCTGCGGGGCCTCGGCCTCCCCAGATGCTGGAATGGATGTGATAATAGAACACAAATCACATTCCCTTGCGCCGGGTCCTGGGCCCTCCAGAGGGTCACAGGCACAGGAGGGGACCTCAGCTGCCCCATGTCGACCACCCCCCTTCTTCTGGGGGCAATCCTGGCCCCAGGTGTGGCCTTGAGGGCCGGCAGCTCTGACTGACAGTGCCTGCTCCCTGTGGTCCCCAGAGCTGAACCAAGAGGAGGCAGACCATGCCCTTGACTTTATTTTCAATTAACACCTGTTTTAGTGCCGTTTCCCTGTCAGATCCCCCTTCACGCAGCATGGCGCCCTCTTGGCCCAGCATAATCTGCACTTGCTCAAATATAAGCAGCTTTGCCGCTTTCCAAACACAACTAATCCAGTTTGGGTTTTGGGGATTGGAGGTGGGCAGCGCTGGCTAGCAGACCACCTGGGAGGGAGCGGGACCTGGGTTGGCATGAGTCCCCTCCCCATGACCTGGCAGCGGCAGAGGACCCCTGTGAGGACGCCCTCGAGGCAGAGCAGGCCTTCCACACCGTGCCACTGCCCCCCTCATGTTACCGTCCCTCTGTGTGCCTTCCCTGAATGACAGCCAGCATGGTGCACGGTGTGGCCCTGCAGCCTGACTGCTGGGAGACCAATGCACCCCTTTCCTGAAGGAACAGAGGGACCCAGGATTGGGGGTAGGGCCTGTGCGGTGGGACTTCAGCACCACGGGGGCCAGGGCAGACCCTCCCTCAGCCTGAGACCCCAGCTGACCCACCCACTTCTGCCAGGCTTGGCCTCTGCCCCTGGCCCACCCAGCCTAGCTGGCCATGCCTGGAGGACACTGGGTCAGGCTCCAGCTGGGGCCTTCGAGGGCTCTCTTGCTGGGTTACGTGCCCGTGGCAGAAACGACAAAACTAACCAGAACACACACAGCCCCCAGGAGACGGATTCAATTCAATTCCACAAATATTGACCGCCCTCTAATCCACTGCCCCTGGTGCCAGCTTGTTCTTCTGAGGCGCCAAGCGCGGCAGCCGAATCAACCCATTTAATCCAGGCCCTGACGATGTGACAATATTGCCGGGTCACGGTGAGGGAGCTGAGGCCTGGCCAGGCTCCTGGCAGGTGGGGCTGGAGCTGGGGTCTGACCTCTGCACCAGGTCAGTCCCCCACAGCCATGGCACGTGCCTAGGGAGGGAGGGGGGCTCCGGCCACACAGGGTGGGTCGGGGACCATGCTGGGGAGGGGCCGGGGGCTCCTCCTGGACCCTGGGGGAGGCTGGGTGAGCCCCTGCCCAGAGTCCAGGCCCGCGTGGGGCACCTCAGGACGAAGCCAGGCCTGGTGAGGGTCCCTTCCCTGCTGCAGACGGGCCCCTATGCCCTGGGTTCACGGCTGTGCTCTAGGCCCCTCCCGCCCCTGCTCCTGGCAGCTCCTCTGCTCTGGGCCACTCACCTCTGCCCCTCGAATGTTCTGTCCAGGACTTGCATGCTCTGTGTGGCTTCCAGGCTTGGCGTGGAGGGGAGGGGGTCAGGGAGGGGCTGAGAAGGGGAGGGTCCCAGGGCCCAACACCTCTGCTGGGCCACGTGTGAACCCCATGTGCCTGTGGGGGCTCAGGGCCGGGACCATGGCAAGGTGGAGTCTGACCCAGGTCTGCAGGGGGCCTGGGGTCGGTTCCCGGTCAGATGCAGGAGGGGCAGCCTCAGCGCCCCCGACCCCGCACTCTGGGGCCAGCCTGAGCGGCGTCCCTGAATCACCTGAGCAGAAGGAGGGGCATCCACATGCTTCTCAGGCCCTGCCACCCTCCTAGCTGAGGCTGAGGCGAGTGGCTGGAGTGGCCCCTGGCGGGCGGTGAGCCCTGGACCGCCAGCACAACCCCAGTCACCTCGCAATCCTAACCTGGCAGCCACTCTCCGCTGGGCACCAGGAAATGCATCAGAAAAGGAACTGACAGATTAAAGTGGACCCAGGAGAATTGATTTTTTTCCCTGGGCACTTAAACGCTGCTCTCAATCAGGCCATCGACTCCTAGGCAGGGGCAGCCCTGGGGACCGAGGTGGGGCCGGGCTCCAGCCCAGCCACTGTGTGAAGTCCCTTCTCCTTTGGCTGAGCGGGGACCCCAGGCCAGTCCCACCCCCTCTGAGCCTCGGTGGCCTTGGTGTAACTGGGTGTGTGCGTGTAGGGGGGGACTCACCATTCGCTCACTCACTGACTCACACACGTGCCAGGCCCTGTGGCAGAGGGTGCTGATGATTTTCCACGGGACCCACGGCAGCAGCGTTGACAGCCCAGCCGGGTGTGTGGGGCCTCAGCGTGGAAGGACCCCAACACACCCCCTCCGCCTGCTGCTCTGCGGCCCCTGCCCCGGCCCGCCCACCCTTCTGCTGGTGTGGGGCCCTGTGTGGATCGACTTAGGCAGGGCAGCCACGCTCTGTTTCCTGCTGCCTGAGCCTGAAAATGTGTCTGGGACCCCGTGGGCACTTCAGCTGGCCCTGGGGGTGTGGTCCCCAGGCTGGGGCTCTGGACGGCTCCTGAGCAGCCAGAGTATTTTCTCCACTGTGCCCTACCTCGGGTCCTGGCTGAGAAAGAGGGTGAGCCAGCACTGGGCCTGGTCTCCGTGCCATGGCCCACTCTGGCCTGACCCCAGGAGGCTGTGAGGGGCTCGGGAGACAGCAGGCGAGTCCTCAGGAGGCTTGGAAGGGGCCGCCTGAGAGGAAAGCGCTCCCGTGCCCTGTGGCTTGGGGGCTGCTGGGTGGTGTCAGCACGACTGACCTTGGTGACTCTGAGGGTTAAATTCATCACTGGACACTCCCCAACACCCTCTGCCCCTCAAATAAAACCCTGGTGCCAGTTACCCAGCCATTAGGTACAGACCAGGCCATCTCTAAGGGTCTGGCTGGGGATCCCAGGGCATGTCGGTTGTGCCCAGGCCTCGGTTTCCCCCTGCATTCAGCAACCCGACCAGCAGGGTGAGCATAGGGGTGTGATGAAGCAGCAAAGCTCTCCGAGACCCTGATTAAACACCCAGGCTGCTGACCCCGGCCCAGGGTGAGACAGGGCGCCCTGGGCACCGCCTACCCAGTGGTCTCTGGCAGCCCCTCCCAGCTGTCATCAGCGGTGGCTCAAAAGGACTGTGGCCCCTGACCTTTCCCAGTGGCCTCGTGGATAACAGGAGAAGTGCTGACCTGGGAGGGCAGAGGGCATGCTGAGGCTGGGCTCCCTGGGATGGGGTACCAGTGTGGAGCTGCCCACTGCCCACCTGAGCCGGTGCCCAGGATGGACGGGAGGGCCTGAAGTTGTAGGTGGGCAGCTGTGGGGGTCCCCAGACCCTGATCAAACCCAGTGCAAATATGGTAAACAAACCTGTTTGCTCGGCACTAAGGGCTCGGGGCCGCTGAGGTGTGGACAGGGGCCAGCAGGTGAGAGGTGGTCAGGGGCTCAGGTCTGAGCAGGGGCTGCCCTCAAGGTGACCAGCCATCTGTCTCTGACTAGTGTAGGGTACAGAGCTGGCCCCGCCCGGGGTCAGACAGCTCTGGACGCTCCCACGAGACCAGGTGCATCTCTGCCGCCTTCCCTCCTGTGCACGTTCCCCGAGTGTCCCCTCCGGTCATGGCTGCTCTGGGGGACCCTGCCTGAGACAGCCAACCATCAGCATGGTCCCAGCCTCCCTGACCAACCCACCCCTTCCCCACCTGCCCTGCAGGCTCGGCTGCCATGGGGCTCCTGCCCGGTGCATGGAGGGGCTGGGCTGCCGCCGGCTGAGGAGGAGACCTCCTGGTTGGGCCTCGGCCGTGGTCAGGGCTGTGGCCTGGGTCTCGGGGGAGCTGGCCTGCCAGGCCTGTTCCTCCATGACAGCATTTGGCCCGGAGGGCCTCCCAGCTGCCGTCTCCCTCAAAGTTGTGTCAGACCTGCACGCAAAGGCACAGAGGGCCTCAGAGTCCCCAGATTCCCGACCCCAACCAGCCTCTCCCCAAACTCAGACCTCGAGCCTTTGGGCAGGGCCCTCCTGGTCCCCTAGACCTGCTGATGAGGGGGATCTTCTGCCTCTCCCCGTGGCTGTGCACCCCCAGGCAGGGGGTCTGTGTACAACTCCCCCCTGCACTCTGTCCACCTGATGGTGTCCCTCTGTCTGACTCCCTGTGCCTGGGCCCCACGGTGGGTCGTGACCCATGCCCTGTCTTGACCCAGGACCTCCCCACCCAGCATCTCCTCCCGCCCTCTGGGGCCACTCATCACACTGTCACCTCTGGACAGTGTTCAGGTGCCTTCCAGGCCTTTGGGAACCTCAGAGGTGAGTTTCATGGGGGGAGGGGTTTTGCTCCCATCTTGCTGCCTGTCTCTGCCCTCTGAGCCCCACGGGGCAGAGCCCAGGTCCTTGCCTGCCCCATCTCCCCGACACACCTGCCCGGGCCCCAGTCCAAGGAGGTCTCCAGAGTGCCCAGGCTCATGGCCTCCAGCTGAGCAGGCACGCCAGCTGGCTGCCAGCCCCACCCAGGGCCGTCAACCAGGGCTGTCACCCAGGGCCGTCACCCAGGGCCTCTCAGGGAGGTGAGGGGAGACCTGGGGTCCCTGGGCTGCAGGGGAGGGTCTGGAGGCGAGGGGGTGCCGTGGCTGCTCACCTGACACTTGGGAGGGGGCACTTGCCAGCAGCTGCTGGGGGAACACCTGCCTCTGAGTGCCAGGGAGGGTCTGTGCAGAGTCTGAGAGAGAACCAAAGACAAACTGTGCTTGTGCGTGTGTGTGAATCGTGAGAGAGCATGTCCGTGTGCACGTGTGCTCGTGCACCTGAGACAGTGAGCAAGACAGTGTGATGAGCGTGTAAGTCAGCCTGTGTTGTGTGCAGATGTGAGGGCCATCCAGGTCTTACATCTGCATGGCCTTGGTCTCTTGGGAATGGACTCTGAAAGCTGAGTGAGCCCATGGGATGGCCGAGCCCCTGGGCTGTCTTAAGGCCAGAATATCCGGCTCCTGGCCCTGTATGATATCCAGGAGGACAGGGGCCTCCAGGTCATTACCCGCTTGGAGCAGGGCACGGGCCTCGGGGCTGGAGGCCACACCCCTGCCCTCCACTGGGCCTCTTGATAACCAGTGACTCGCAGGGAAAGTGCCAACAGGGTGGGCCCTGTCCACACCCCACAGAGGTGGCTGCCATCTTCCCTGTCTCCAGAGGGCAGACGGGGGCTCCCCTCCACACCCGGCCCCCCAGGGGAAACACAGCCCGGGGCCTGTCCACCATCTGCAGAGCAAACAGGCACTGAGCTGAGCTCACTGTGAATCTGGGTGGGGGGGGCGAGAGCAGCCGCTGGGTGGGGGTGTTTCACACACACAACATGGCTCCGTGAGCCAGTGGGTGTTGGCAGGCGCTGGCTCAGCCGGCGGGAAGATCTCAGTCCCGAGGTGCAGAGCCTGCAGCTGAGCAGTGCCTGGGGGCCAGGAAGGAGGACCCTGTGCTGCCAGGTGGGATCATCAGGGCGCCTCACACCGGCCTGACAGTGTCTGGGGGGCACGGGCCAAGGTCCTGTGTGCACTTGGCTTGTGTGTTTGCTTCCGATGATCCAGCCGGGACAGCCTGGAGCAGCTTGTGGCCTGCCTCGTAGCCTAGACACCGTTGCTGACCCCCCTCCCCACCAGGCAGCAGAACTGGACTCCCAGCCAGCTGTGTCTCTGGGTGCCGGGGGTGGGGGTGGGGAGAGAGCGTTCTCCCTCCAGTTTGGATGCCCCCCCACCCCCCGCCTGTGCTCGCACGCCCACCTCCATCACAGCTATTCCAGCAGATCCTGGCAGGTGCCGAAAGCCGGGAGCGGCTGGCTCCGTGGGTGTTTTTGGAAAACGGCCGCTCGAGGCGGGGCTGTCTGGCTGGGGGTCTGCGCCTCGCCTCTGCACCCCCAGGTTCTTGGCTCCCCCTGCAGCCTTCCTGCCTGGTCGCCGCCCGCCCTTCTCGGTGCAAGATTTTGCGGTGGTGTCTCCTCACCAGCTTGTGTCTCACGTAGGGGATGTTTCCATTTTTACAGCAGAAAGCAGCAGATCCAAGTGCCTCAGCTGAAGCCGGAGTGCAGCGGCCCCCCTGGGAGCTGATGCCACGTCAGGTGCTTTGGGGGGAGCGGGCTGCTCTGCCAGCCGCAGCTCTAATTGCTGTCACTCGGGGAGCCAGCTCTAGTCTGGAGGGGGGGCACAGAGTGACAGGGATGAGGGTGGCAGGGGCCCGTGGGTGGGGTCCTGGGGCAATCTCGGCCCCTGGGGGACTTGGGCCCCGTGGTGGTCTTGGGGCAGGGGCTTTGCCTGTGGGAGGCATGTCAGGTGGGCTGCCTGATGGCCCAGGCCAGGAGGTTAGCCCAGGTGGGTTGGAATCCTGGCACCGTTCCTGCCAGCCATGTGGCCCTGGCTCGGATCCCCCCCATATCCTGTCCTCAGGCTGCTGTGAGGAGAGACCAGGATGGCTGGCTGCGGCTCGTGGTAACCATGCAGCCATGGCTGTTACCAGACTCTGTTCTGTTGCCATATGTTGCCTGCAGCCCCTGGCAGTGTCCCCAGGGGTGGGGGGGGACACAGTGTCCTCCGTCACCTCCTAAACTTGCTTGGGGCTGGTCTCCCAGGACACGAGGCTATCGGAGCACGAGGATTGTTAGGAAGACCCAGGGCACGGCAGGTCCACGAGCTTGATGTCTGAGGGTCTCGCAGGCCGGTGTGAGCTCCACTCTACTCCTGAGACGTAGAAGGAAAAGGATGGGAAGGGCAAACGGGACACTTGGCGATTCACCAGCCAAGTGATGAGAAGTCTTAGGAAACGGAGGAGTATTCAGCTTCACCCTCATCAAAGTCATGTGCCTGGGCACAGCTGGGTGCTGTTTGGCTCATCAGACTGGTGGCTGGGGGGGCACTGCTGACCCTGCAGCCCCTGGGGCATTGCCAGCGCTGCAGTCCCACAGGGGATGGGAAGGGAGCCAAGGGCAAGACTGGCCACGGATGCTGGGCCCTGGGAACACAGGGTTGGATGATGGGCTGTGCCTTCACCCTGCCCTGTGGCTGACCACCTGGATGCGTCCACAGGCTCCAGACAAGGAGGAGAGGGTAGCCTGAGGCTTGGGGCCCAGGTGGGTCAACATGGGGAGGCGTGTCCAGCCTGGCCCTGCAGTGCCTGCCTTTCTGCAAGCCTAGTAGGGACTCAGGACCACCCAGCTTTAGTTGTGTGGCCAGGGACCTGACGGGACCGTGCTCAGTCAGCCAGAATCACAGCTATGTGCACTTTTGATTTGGATGGCAAGAGGACAGTCTCGGGGCTCACAGCAGTGCCTGTGAGTTCTCACGCGTGGCAGGCTGGATGCAGAGCTGTCCACACACACATGACTGGGACCGGGTCCCCCAGGGGTCCACAATGGTTTGAAACCGAGCCTGTGGGTAACTGGGCATGAATCCCACCGCTCCCACGGAGAGCCGTGCTATCCGGGGCCTCACTGACTGCCCAGCCTCAGTGTCCTCCTGGCACCTGCTCCCCCTGCCAGGGTGACGTGTGTGTAGTTTCTGGATGTTCTGAGGCCTCCCTACAGCCACCCTTGTCTCCGCAGGGAAGGGAGCCTGCCATGGGTCATGAGCCTTCCCAGCCCTCCCTGGGGGCTCTGAGAGCGGGGGTCCCATTTGAGGTTCCACGGCAGCTCCTGGCTGCTCGGTCAAGACCCACATCGTCGAGCCTCAGTTTCCCCTCATTAAACGGGGCATCATCTCTGTGTGCCCTCCAGCCTCTCCAGGCTTCTAGCCTCTGCCTGTCTTGTGTTGTCACCCCCAGCAGGCAAGGCGCCCATCTGGGGGTCCAGGACCTGCTTCACTGGTGGGTAGGGCTACTGTCTTCTGAGGTGGGGTCCTCCTTCAGACACAGGATGTACCTGTCTTTCCCCAAGTGACAGAATCCGTAGCTCGAGTGCTTCCCAGGGCCTGGCTACCTCTGCCTGTGCTGTGGCCTCAAGCTTGGACTTGGGGTGTTGGATGAGGGGGCCCTGCCTGGCCTCTGTCCTCCTGCACCCAGGCTAGGCAGGGCGCCTTGCCAGTGTGGGGCTGCCTTGGCCTCTGCCCACTTAGGAATCCGTTCCCACGATGCTCCAAGTATATGATGATGCCAGGACCTGGGGACAGAGCATCTCCTGGGGCTGGTCCTCAGGACAGCCACCACGGTTCAAACATCTGCACACCCACACGTTCATTCACATGCCTGTTCACACACATGTGCACACATGTGCATGTACACACACACACAGGCACACACACTCACACACACGAGGGGCTGGTGGCAGGAAGGTCAGATGGGAAGACTGGCCAGCAGTGCCCAGGGAAGTCAGGCCTGGTGGCGGGCTGGGGCTGGCCTGGGTTGGGCTGGGCTGGGCCCAGTCCTCCCTCTGCCCTCCCTCTGCCTGAGGCGGTCTCTGCGGAGGCAGGGAGCCCATGGGGTCAGGATTTGGAGTCCGAATCAGGGATTCGAATCCCATCTTTGGCCTGGGGATGTCAGGGGTCCTTCTGCCTGCCCAGCCAGGTACCCACCTCCCAGATGCAGAAGGCACAGAGGAGGTGCCTCAGGCCTGATGGAGGATCCCTGAGCTCAGGAGGGGCAGTGTCTGGGGATGGACCTGGCCTGTGCCCAGAGAAGCCAGGGCTCTGAGGTCTGAGTGCCACTGAACACAGAGAGCCCTGGGCCACAGACTCAAGGGCCACCCCAGGAGTCGGGCCCCACTGCTTGTCCACCCAGCCACCCTGTAAGTAACGAGGCCAGTCAGTGGGGTCTCACCTGTGCCCTCCAAGCCCAAGGACATGCCCAGCTCCTGGAGGTCCACCCAACAGCCTGCCCTCCTGGCCAGCCTCCCTGCACTGTGTCGGCTGTGCTGCAGGTGCCCCTTCCCCTGCCCAAGACCCCTCATGGGGACTGACCACCAAGACCATGGCTCTGAGAGGCCGCCAAGGGCCAGGTAAGGTGCACCTGCGAGAGCAGCTTGTCCCCTGACCTCTCCTGCCCACTCACTGCCCGGCCTCCCTTCTGTCCCAGCTCTGGCCCAGCCCCACGCTGTCCTTGACCCCGGGCCCTGGGCATCTCCCACCTCCTCGTCTCAGCCCACTGGGGCTTCGGGCAGAGTCCCCTGCTGTCAAACATGCTCCCACCCAGCAGCCTGAGGTGAGGGGGGAGCACATCCACACTTGCTCCTGCCCACCTCCCTCCCCAGCCCTCGGCCCCTCAGGACCCGTGCCCCCCAAGTGCCCAGGGCTCTGCCCCCGAGGCTCCATTGACCCTGGTTCTCTGATGACTGACTTTCCCACCGATTCCTGTCGGCTCTGCCTTGGCTGCTCCACCCGCCTGACACTGTGGTGGAGACAGATTCTCCCGCCTGTCAAGCCCAGGATGGGGAGGCCCCCAGGGAAGTTGAGGCTATAAAGCCCCAATGGTAATCACTCTGCTCAGCCCACCACGTCCTTGGCCTCAGAGACGCTGCCTGTGCCCGGCAGACACGGAAGGACCAGACCAACAAGGCAGCTGATTGGTGTCTGTCCCTGGAAGGTGGGGCGCCCAGGGCACATCACGGCCTCCACCTCCTCCCACACACAGACACCCTGCCTGGCAGAAGTGTGGGTTCCTCCAGCAGCCCCACGCCCACTGGTATCTGTGCCACCCTGGGGAGCTGGTGGTCCCTGGGAGACCCCACCTGAGGGAGGAGCTGCCCCAGAGGGATGGGGCCCCCCATGCCCCTGCCCACCCCTGCACCTGGCTGACCCAAGAGTCGTCATGGGCTGCCTGTTTTAAATGTAGGTCTTGTTATTAATATTATTCGGGTATGGCAAGACCAACACATCAGGAGACGGCCATCATTGAGAAGAGAGTTTTTACTCACAGATCCCAAGAGGAGGGGGCACACCAGCTCCGGCGGCCACATGGGGAAGCTGCAGGGTCGGTGAGGCAGAGGGACGAGAGAGCTGTGGGCAGGACCCTGTCTTGCCGCTTCTGAGTGAAGGAACTGTGAAGTAGGTGAGCAGGCTCAGGGTCAGCTCTGGGGCACCGGCCCTGGGTGACTAGGGCAGGTGGGAATTGGCCTGGAGTGTGGAGCCCTGGGGCAGGGGAGGGCTGGGGGCGGGCTCTGGATTGGCTGGTTTGTGTATGAAATGTGCAGACGGGGGCATGTTTGCTCTTTCCCAGGGCTGGGAGCTGGCTAGCCCGGGGCAGGGGCAGTCCCTCTAGGGTCAGCAAGGACCAAGATGGCAAAGCATCAGAATACAGAAAATAAGGACTTCCCTGATGGTCCAGTGGCTAAGACTCTGAGCTCCAAATGCAGGGGGCCCGGGTTCGATCCCTGCTCAGGGAACTAGATCTTGCATGCCAAAACTAAGGCCCGGTACAGCCAAATAAATAAATATTAAAAAAAAAAAAAAAGAATACAGAAAATAAAAGGCATGGAAAGCCAAGGGCAGGGAGTTGGGGTGGCCAGCAGTTGCTGACACCCAGGCCCCCTTCTGCCAGGACCCCAGGGCCCACCCTGGCTGCCTACCTCACTGAGCCACCTGGGCCTGTCACCTGCTAGAATCTCTGAGGGCCAGCGACCTGTTTGTGGGGGGGGAGCAGAGCCTCAAGAGGACTGGCCCCTTTTTTCAGGCCTGGTCCCTCCTGGCAGCCGGCTGACCTACCTTCACGTGCTTTCTGGTTATTGTGGCTTTTCATTACAACTTTTGTTTGAGGAAATTTAAAAAGTATGAGAGAGCTTCCCTGGTGGCGCAGTGGTTGAGAGTCCGCCTGCCGATGCAGGGGACACGGGTTCGTGCCCCGGTCTGGGAAGATCCCACGTGCAGCGGAGCAGCTGGGCCTGTGAGCCACGGCCGCTGAGCCTGCGCGTCCGGAGCCTGTGCTCCACAATGGGAGAGGCCACGGCAGTGAGAGGCCCGCGTACCACAAAAAAAAAAAAAAAAAAGTATGAGAAGGAGGAGCTGTCCCTTCGGAGGGCAACTCTCTGACGTGGGGCATTCCTGCTTCTTGGCCCCATCTGTGTCCCCCTGAGAATGTCTTATCTGCCCCATTAGCCGCTGTGTCCTGGAGCCCAGCACGAGTGTGGCTGCAGAGGCCTCTCAGGATGAAGCCCCGCGTGTCCCCCCACCAACCCCGACTCCACCGCATGGGACCCTTCCCCACAGCAGCGCAGGCTATGGGGATGGCGTTCCGAGGCCTTGTCCCTTCCGAGGGTGTCCTCCTTCCAGGAAGCCGCCATGGACTGTGGTGCCAGGTCTGCTTAGGTCTCCAGTCCTGAGGGCCCCGTTTCATGCTCTCCCCCTTCAACTGAGATGACCCACGTGCTGAAAGATTGTGTAACCAGGACATTTTCTCTGCAGGTGATCCTGCGCAGTCAACCTCGAATGAAGCATAGAACTATTTTTACGTACTTTAAACAAGTTAATGTTTAAAATACATACATACAGACTTACAATATTGGGGGTTTTTTGGAGGGAAGACATTCCTTTTTTCTTTAATGTGGTAAAATACACATAACACAAAGTTTACCATTCTAACCATTTTTAAGTGCACATGCACAGCTCAGCAGCATTGACATTCACACTGTCCTGCAGCCGTCACCTCCATCACATCCAGAACTTTTCATCTTCCCAAACTGAAACCCTGCCCCCGTTAAACACTGAGTCCCCCTCCCCTCCCCCAGCCCTGGCAACCTCCATCCTACTTTCTGTCTCTGTGACTGTGATGACTCCTGGGACCTCATAGGAGTGAAGTCATGCAGCATTGGTCCTTTGGTGTCTGGCCTATTTCACCTCTCTGTTTCATGCCTTTTTGCTGCCTGGCACCTGGGTTTTCTGGGTCCTGCAGCTACGGGTGGTGAGGCAGAGGGATGTCCTGCTGTTAATTTTGAGGACTCAAGTCTCGGTTTTCAAACATACACCTGCCTCTCTGGTTTTTCAATTATCAGGCATGTGTAATGAAGCGATTCTTGCGACTTCCCACCGTGCAGCCTCTGGAATGACATCCCAGACAACATCCGGATTGAGGCGGAGTCCCTGGGCCCGGCACCTCTTCAGCCCAGCTCCCGAATTAACAGAACCTCTGCGCTGACTCTCATGGGCCAAGAGCTCAGGCTCTGCTGTGAACCCCCCAGGCCCAGGGACGTGTTTCAGGATGGTGTGGGCTCCAGTTGGTCTCAGGACACAGAGTGCCCGAAAGGTGCCCCAGCCCCTGTTGCCACTTCCCTCCACGGTCAACCTTCCCAACTGGTGGGTCCCCAAGCTGGACCTCTGGGCCCCAGCAATGCCAGGCTTGTACCTCCAGACCAGGTGGAGAAAGGGGCTCCACCTCCTGCTTCAGTGTAAAAAATTCCAAGGAAGCATCTGACTTGGGGCATTTACTGCTTCTTGGCCCCGTCTGTGTTCCCAACCAGCCTGGCTTGGGTCACATGACTCTCCCTCCACCCAGTCACTGTGAAGTGTCCAGCAGAGCAATGGTTGTGGCTGGGCTGCCCCCTGCTGTCATCCCCTCGCTGGCCTGTGCCCAGCCGCATGCTGGCTCTCCCAGGTTCCCACCAGTCTTTCCTCCTCGAGCCTCAGGGCCACACAAGCCAGGCCAGCCTGCTTCCTCAGCTGCCACCCTCTCACATGTGGGGCAGGCCTGCAGGGATGGACCGGCCTCCTGTTTGCCCATCGGGACCAGGCTGGGCGCCTGGAGCCGCGTGGAGCCCTTGGTCTGCAGTGCGCGGCCCGGGCTGCTCCTCCTGCCACCAACGGGCCCAGGTCGCCTCATTACAACCAAGTCGGCACCTGTTTTGTAAATTATGAACATTTGTGAGTGTATGGGGAGCCCTGGTGTGACTTTGGTGCGTGTCATTGATGATTCGATGGGTGGGGGGGGCATGTGGAAACGACAAGCCTTATAAATGGGAATCCGCTGGAACGCCCTGTTATGGAGATTTACATCGATCCTTAAATATTGGAGATTAATTTTTTGAAAACATCTATAAAATAAGAGATTTATACCTAAAACAATACCATACACTATGACAGGAAGGGATTAGAGTCAATTTATTCACGTATTAGTCAAAAATTCAATTTCATATATTGTGAAGAAAAATTAAACCCTTTCTGCATTTTATTACAAATTATGTATTCTCCATATATGGGGATAAATAATTGATAGAGTTACAAATACTTAATCTAGAAAATATTTATTAGGAACAGACAACTCTTTTTTTTTTTAATTTTTGGCTGCGTTGGGTCTTCGTTGCTGCGCGCAGGCTTTCTCTAGTTGAGACGAGCAGGGGCTACTCTTCGTTGTGGTGCGCGGGCTTCTCATTGCAGTGGCTTCTCTTGTTGTGGAGCATGGGCTCTAGGCACATGGGCTTTAGTAGTTGCAGCATGTGGGCTCAGTAGTTGTGGCTCGTGGACTCTAGAGCACAGGCTCAGTAGTTGTGGCTCACGGGCTTAGTTGCTCGTGGCATGTGGGATCTTCCCGGAACAGGGCTCGAACTCCTGTCCCCTGCATTGGCAGGTAGATTCTTAACCACTGCACCACCAGGGAAGCCCCAGACAACTCATTTTTCATGTGTTTTCTTGAGGACAATATTGCACACTTTAAAAAATTAATGATGACTTTTTGCAAGAAAAAAATATCTACATCCTAATTCTTTTGCTCAGCATCATGTTCTAGCTAAGGATAGGGAGCTGGGCAGCAGGATGAGGGTGTAGGCTGTGATATCCACCCCTTGACTCCAGCTGTGGGCAGGCCGAGGGGCTCCAGCGTGCTAGCACTCATCCAGCAGAGCCTCGGACCAGGGAAGGTGCATTTGGAGACTATTCTGCTGCCCAAATGCTCCGTGGTTTGTAGTTCAAGAAATCAGTGTTTCTGACTGAATCCCCGAGAAAGCATCAAGTAATGGCATTTGAAGACTGACTTGCAGAGCCGAGAAATCAACGTCCGCGGACTCTTGGCCCAGGACCTCACGAAACTGAATCAACCAGGCCGCCAGCTCCAGTCCCAGGCTTGGTGCGTGTAGGAAGGCAGGCCTCACGCGTGGTGTGAAGCAGGGCTCGCCGGGGGGGGGGCGGTGGCTTCACATCCCCAAGGCCTGCTTGGCCCACCCTCCCCACACATGCTGTCCTGCCAGGGGATGCCCAGCCCCCACCTGGAACTCTGCTGGGGCCACCTGGTCCTGGGCTCCCTCCACACACCTATCACCCGATCCCAGGCCTGCAGTGGGGGACATGAGAGGAACCAGGGGGGCTCTGGGAAGTGTGCACTTTGCCCATGACCTCTGCCCTCTGCCCTCTGCCCCACTCTGTGCTCAGGAGGCTGGGCCGGTGGGGTGCGGGCTGACATTGCCCCTGTGTCAGGCCACCCCAGAGAGCCTAGGGATTGAATAAATAACTGCCGTGTTTATTAAAGAATAAATTTGGTGCCTAACGGAAGTGTTGTTTCTATACATAGAAAAAAAGATTTAAAATAAAAACCAAAAGAGTTTCAAAGGCGTTGTGACATTAATTATTCATCTCTTGCTAATGAAAACATACCTTTGCAGGCAGCATGCCCCTCATGGGGTCTCAGGGCTCCCAGATAAGCCTGGCCAAGGGCAGGGGCCCTGGAGCGATGGCCGCGGTGTGGCAGACCTTTTGGGGCAGGGGCAGGTGGCCTGAGATTCAGTGTCCCCTTGTGTAAAAAGCAACAGAGGATGGTTTCCTTCTCACATGAAACCCATGGTTGACGGGGGACCCAGGTCTACATCACCTGTTGGCCCAGGCTGACGGGCAGCCACCACTCGGGACGTCACTGGATCCTGGCCGAGGGAGAGAGGTAACCTGCAGGCCTTGCACGCAGCCCAGATGTGCCCACCTGCTCCTGCTCACAGATTGGCCAGAACTGCACACAGGGCCACCTCGTCAGAAGGGCCAGCCTCCTGGGCGGGAAGGTGCTGATGGGAAATGCTTGGGGAGCATGACTCTGCCCTCCACAGGCCACACAGCATATCCAGCCCACCTGGTACAGCGGGTGGACCCAGGAGGCCCCGGCTGTCCTGCAGTGGCCAGCAGGTACTGATAGGAACCCCAAACAAAGCTGGGTCCAGGGCCCTCCACGGAGCCCCCACCTGTGGGGCCCTGGAGCTCTTGGATCCTGCCATCACCTGGGGCAGGAGGATCCCCGGGGATTTGTTCTTTTTTCCCATTCATTCATTCATTCATTCACAAACACCCCTGAGCCCCCAGCACCACGCAGCCTAAGCTCATACTGGGTAGGTGGGTCCCCTGGGGGACAGAGGGTGCTAATCCCATTGGCCACCCCTCCGGGCCAAAGGGCCTGGGGGCCAGAATAGGAGCATCTTCAAGCTGCACTGACAGCGCAGACGGTGCAGGTGGTGTCCATGGTGACGGCTCCCCGTGGAGATGAGATGTGGCCTTGGGCGGCAATGGAGGGGGACCCTGGAAGGGGCCTTTGAAGCTCTGCCAGCCCTGGAGTGGGGGGGTGGGGGGGCCTGCCAGGGCCCTGTCCTGGTGCCCCTGTGCTGGAGCAGGCAGTGGCATGGTAGCTATGACCTGCTGCCTGCTGGCGAGGACCTGACCCCAGGGTTCACATGCCGGGTGCCCCCCAAGGGCAGGTGTAGCCTTGCAGGTTCTGGCCCTAGGACGGCCCAGCTTGGCCTACAGAAGGCACGTCGGGCGCTGGCACAGACGCTTTCAGCCTATGAGTGGGTGAGAGTAGGCAGCCTGGCCCACTCTCCCTTCCGCCTCCCCCGCCCCAACCAACAGGTCTGACCTCGCTAGAAGCATTGCTCAGCCCAGTATGGATTTCCTGTCTTCGCCGAGGCAATGTGCTGTGAGCAGGCGCTGAGCTGATGGCCGGCCCGGGGATGTTTTTCTATTGTTGGGGGTGGGTGGGCCGGGTGGGGTGAGCTGGCCCGAACTCAGGCTCCTCTTTCTGCCCATGACTCGGGGAAGCCTCACCCAACATGGGCACTGAGCCCCACCCTGCAGTGCAGGCAGCTGTCCAGACCAGACCCCTTCCCGGCTAGGACACTCTGCCCATCCCCAGGGCACCACCCCAGAGCCCTTTCCAGAGCTGGGGTGACCAGAACACAATCTCTGAGCTTGGCGCACATGTGGCCTCATGTGGGGGACAGTACAGTGGCAGCTCGCCCAGAGAGGGGTCATCAGCTGCCCAGCATCTTACGACCAGGCCCCTGGGGGAAGTGCCCCCCTGCACTTGAAGGCTGGGGTGCTGCATGGGGACACGGGATGAGAAAGGGGAAATTCTGGGCAGAGACCACAGCTGGGTGTCTGCCCAGGAGGACAGGTGTGCCCACTCACGTAGCGAGTTCACGGATACACACACAAAACTTTCTGTGAAGACTGAAGTGAGGACAGCAGAAGCCTTGGGCAGGTATCGGAGCTGCTGCAGCGATAATTGGTCCCTGGTAGCTGGGCCTGGCTCACCCTCTCCAAAACCAAAGGGCAACCACAGCCCGCAGCTCGGTGAGGGGGCTCTGAGAGCCCATCCCCACCCCATAGTGTTCCTGGGAGCTGTGGGGAACTCCCGCAGCAGGACTCTGGGACGTGGGACTGTGTGGTGTGGTCCCCGAGGTGGGGCATGCCCAGACCCCCCAACTCCCATGTCCCCAGATCCCCTAGCACAGCAGTGGTGGGGTAGGGGTGTAGATGGAGGGGAAGAGAGGGAGCTGCAGGCCAGGACCGTGTGCCCGTGGCAGGTAGACAATAGGGCTTCAGGCCTGGCTCGGGCCCTGTGAGGGTCTCGGAGATGCAGCCTAGGCCTGGGAAGGATCCATCACTTGCTGGACAGGCTGACCCAAGGCCCTGAGGCTGGCTGGGCTGCCCCACTGTCAGGGGCAGGGCCAGGGCAAGGGCCAGCTAGCAGGGCATGGAACTCCCAAGGCCCTCAGCCCCAAGTTGCACAGAGAAGAATAACGGCTCTGCTGTTAAAACAATTTATTTTGTTCTCCAAGAGACTAACAGCTGTTTACAGTCAGCGTATCTGAGCTGCTCCCTGGCTCTACCAGAGCCAGCCTCTCCTCGGCTTCCCCGCTTCCCGTGTGAGGAAGGGCCCTGATGGGCCTGAGGCTCAGGAGGGGAGGAGGATGCCACAGGGGGCCAGGCCATGTCCTTTCGGGCCACTTCCATGACCCTGAGTCATCTCAGACCCCCCAGGTCCACTTCCCCTCAGCCGAGGCCTCTGGGAAGCGTCCTGGTGCGGACAGAACTCTGTGGCTTGGACTGCCTTGGGGAGAGTGTGGGGTGAAGCTGGGGAGTCGGGGAGGCCCTTCAAGACAGTGGGCTGTGAGCACTGACCCAGAGGAGGAGGGAGCTTGTGCCCAGAGGGAGTGCAGTGGGGATGCAAAGGCCCGGGGTCCACGCTGGCCACGGCCAAGGCTCGTTTAGCTCCACAGCCTATACCTGCCACGAGGGCCACACAGCACCGCCCTCAACTGTGCGCATACAAGGTAGGTGCTCAAAAAATGCTTGCTGAATTTGGAAAGTGACAGTTGTGGAACATGGGACTGGGAAGCACGGGGCCATGCACGCGCGGGGTCTCCTGCTGCCTGGAGCCCTGGGCTGCTCTCCAGGTGAGCCCTGTGCGCAATGGCCCCAGGCCACTCCCACCGCACCTGCTCCTGGGCTCACCTCCGGAGAGGCCCTAAGCTCTCAGGAGGCTCTGGGTGTGGACACTGGCGGCTGGGCACCCGCCCGAAACCCGGCCAGCCCCTCCCACCACGCTCCCTGCTCACTGAAGCGACTGCCCTTTGGGGCAGGGATTTGTCTGAGGTTCAGCAGCAGCTTGTAACCTTAATGCCAAGTGAACTGTGAACAACCCGCCACAAGGCAATGAGGGGCAAGTGAGCTAGGAGCAGAAGCCCTGGCCCCTCCAGGCCACCCTCGCTCCCTTAGCTGGGTGCAGGTACCCCACAGCTGGGTGGGTGGTGCCAGGGAGAAGGAGGGCGACACTGCAGACCCACCCAAGCCTGAGGACAGCTGCTTGGGGTCAGGTTATGAGGTGGCCTCCCGCCCAGCACCGTGTCCCAGGGCTGAGCACCAGTGAGCGTCTGGAGCTGACAGTGCCCAGTGTGGGCTTGAGGGCTGTTCCCAGGTCGGCGTGGTCAGGCCTGGGCAGCTCAGGGTTTGGGGGGTCCCTGGGCTGATGATATGTCTGCTGTCAGTAGCTGCTGTGGGCTGTGGGGCGATGGTAGGAGGCCTTAGGCTGGACGAGGAGAGACGCGGATACGTGATCCTCGGAAGAGGGTGGAGAGCTGGAGGGCCGGGTGACGTGTGGGCGCTGTGCTCTGTGCGCTGTGCACACGTGTGCACACATGAGAGTCCATGTGCTCACGTGAGAGTCCGTGTGCACGTTCGGCGGGTCCCTCCCGGGCACAGCCCACGCACGCGGTGAGTTCCTTGGAGAGTGTGCACTGCTGGGCTGAGGAGGGTGGGCCCGGGGCCCTTTGGTGATTCACTGAGGGGGTCTCCCTATCACCCCATTTCGCAGAAGAGAAAACAAGGCCTGGGTTGGTGAAATGGCCCCCAGGGTCCCCCAGCAGCGGGAGGCCAGGCTGTTGGCCCCGCCCAGCCTCCTTGCTGCCCCCTGTGCTCCTTTCGGAGTCTTTGTCTGTGCTTTCCCCAGGAGGCAGGATGGCAGTTGATCCTGGGGCCTCTTGTGTCCTGCTGCTCAGGCCAGGTGCCCAGAGACCATAACCGTGCACGTTGGCTTGGTGCAGTGGCCTGAGCAGGGGAGGTTCAGGCAACGTCTGTGGCCCCAGGCTGTCCCCACCACACCTGGGATCCATGCCCCTCCTGCTCCGTGGCTCCCAGGGACCAGGAGCTACTGCGGCTGCGCTGGCCTCTCAGCTCTGCCAGTCTTCGGTGAGCAAAGATTGTGCCAATATTGACCGAATGGGCACCAAGGCGCGCGCGTGGGCCCTGACAAGACCCAATTAGAGGGGAAGTGTTGGGGCGGGGCAGGCCCTGCCAAGAGTGGGTGAGCCCTCAGGCCCAGCCAGCCCGGGGTGGCCACATGCGGCCACCAGCTACCAGTGCTAGCAGGTGCACATCACACCCTGCGGTGACAATGCTGGGCACTGGAGAGGGAGCCTTTCTCCCCAGAAGCCCACTTGGTACCACGCCTGCCAGACTCTCAAGCCAGTGTGTCCGAGTGCATTCTGGGTGTGGGACCTGGGTGCACAGACTCCAGCCAGGTGCAGAGGGGAGGAGGAGGGTGGGCACGGCGCCCCTGGGCGGACACAGGAGGACCAGGACCTTCTGTGGGCAGCCGCACTGGGGGCCAGGGATCCCCTCCTACCCACTCAGCATTGCTGGGAAAGCACTCATGGGCTCAGAGCTCTCCCGGGTGCCGAGTGCCTCCTCATCTTGCTCCCTGGTGCCCCCGCTCAGCTCCCCTCTGGGCAACATGCACGCAGCCAGCTCGCCAGCCAGCCTCAGTGACAGAGCCGTAATTGGGGAATTTCCTTATAAATGAACAGTGGGCCACAGTGACCAGCCTGGACTGTGCCCTCATGCGCACATGGAGCCATGTTGCTGGCGTTGAGAAGTGAACGCTCTGGGAAGGTAGAGGCCTTGGCAGGGTCCCCGGCTGACCCCCTCCTCCCTCCATCTCCCTCCCACTGGCACCTCCCACAGACCTTGCATGCTGGAGGGGTCCACGAAGCAGCTCCTTGTGGCCTGTGGCCCCGACTCGGGCAAGGCCTGCCCTGCCCTGCACAGGGCCCAGGGAGGGGTCTTCACCCTGCCCCCAGCCTCGTGGCTGCAGCCTGTTCTGTGGAGACATCTAACCCTGATGCCCTCCACGCCACCCTCGGGTCACTCCGTCTGTGTGCCCAGCTCAGCCCCTGATGAGGTTGTCAGCTCTCTGTCCCCTCAGGCCCACCCTGCCAGCTGAGTCCCTGTGGGGGACCCAGAAGGAGGGGGGTGAACTGCTATTTTCAGGACTGAGGACCACCCACACTCAGAGCCACAGCAGTGGGGCTCCTGACTGGGGCAGGAGGCCCCTCTGTTGTGAGGCTCCCAGAGCCAAGATGGAGTGTGGGAGGGGTCAGGCAAGGCCCCCCCACCCCAGACCCCTCCCACAAGGGCACAGGGAAGGGCTGGGCCTACTTAAGGCTCTGGGACTGGCCGGTGGGGCACTGTCCCTACAATTTGGGTTGCCTACCTACTCATAATACACTGTCCTTGGCCCTGAGCAGGCAGGAGCTGAGGTGACAGGCCCAGGGTCCCCTGAGCCCCACTTTCTCCACCCTCACGAGCACCCGGGCCAGACCTGGGTGTTCTGCCCTGATGCCTGGATTTCAGGTCCCTGCCCCCACCCCTATGTGAGCTTGTCCTCTTATTAGCACTGTTTTGCCGATTTTGCAAGTCAAATCCTTCATTATTGAGTCCCTAGCTTGATATGCAGCCAGCTGAGCTGGAGGCCAGCTGGGAACAGGAACGGCTTGGCATCACGTGACAGCAGCCGCCCATCATGGGGGCCTGGGGACCCCAGAGACAGGTGCAGCAAACCCTCCAGACTCATCCACGGGCCCTCAGCCCTCAGCCTCACCCTGCCCGGCCTAGCACCCCTCACTGGGTTCCCTGGGGAGACCCTGCCCCCACCCCTCACGGGCTACAGGTAAGCCTGACAGGTGAGCCCAGGCCCTGCCCAGGCTGCCCAAGCTCAGGGTAGGCGGTCAGCTCTTGCTTTCCTGAACAGTCTGTTCCTTCTGCCAGGACCTGCTCAGCCATGGTGGGAGGGGGTGAGCGCCCCTTCCACGGCGCCCTCAGGGACTGAGAGCTGAGACACAGCAGGAGAGGGTTCCACCTCCACAGCCTGGCTCTCCACCGGGCTGAGTGCATTTTCAGTTTCTCCAGGGCCAGAATCTCCTTGACTGAAGGCTCAGCTGCTCCTTGGCCCCCCTGGCTTTCGGCAGCATTGTGGGTGGCGTGAGCTTTCTCCCGTCCAAGAGGCATTGACCCCCCACTGCCCTCCCCAGTCTTTCCTCCTCTGTAAGTCCTAGTCCCCTCTTGTACCCTACTGGTGACGGTGACGGTGACGGTGGGGCCCAGCCCAGGGGCTGCAGGAGAGATATCCTCCCTGGCCCAGGCAAACAGCAGGTATGGTGGTAGACAGCTCCGGGCTGGTGGAGGCCAACGCCCCCTCAGCTGTGCTGTCCGTCGTCGGTGCTCCACTCTGCCTCAGACTGCCCTGTGATCCCAGGAAGGGACCAAGTGCTGTTCCAGGCATCACAGTTGTTCCCACATTCCCTCTCCAGACCAAGGAAGCCTTTCTGGGGAGTGGGGGTCAGCCCACGCCTGATGCTCACTTGTCACAGGCAGGAGACCAGGTCACCCCAGACCAAGTTTGGAGGGGTTGAGTCAAGACCTAACAAAGTTAGGGCTCTGTCAGGAGGCGGGTGAGGGCTCAGACTCCAGGGCTAGGTGGATGCAGTCCGGGCCGGCTTCCAGGAGGAGGTGGTCCCAGATCCAGGTGTTAGATCATCCATAGGACTCATCACGGTGGAGAATGCTGAGTGCCAGACACCGTGCTTGCTGCCTGGATGCCCACAACAGCCGGCGAGGACACAGAGGCTCCCTGAGACGCCGCTGTGGGGACAGCGGATGCCAGGCGCCCCCTCACTTCACCGCATGGCAGTTCTCACCCCAGCGCACGTCCTATTTCTGGAGTACAGAGCTGGGTGCTTCTGTGTGGTGGTGTTAATTAGGGTTGGTTTCCACAGAACACGCCTAATGTGTGGGAAACCTGCAAACGACGCTGTGCTCAGTTCACCTGCACGGAAGGAGTGGGTTTGGGGGCCACCTCACCCCTTGGGCACATCAGTCCCCAACAAACAAAGTGCACTTCCCCAGCCTGGGCCCCTGAACAGTCCAGACCCAGCAGTCAGCATGGGGGGTGGTGCACAGTCTTCCCTGGGCACGGCAGGCATGGGGGCGACAGCACAAGTGTCCCGTCCTGGGTGGTCACTCTGAGTCAGGCTTGGCCCGGGACAGGGCCTCGGGGCCAGTGTGTCCCTCTGCAGGTCTGGAGAGGTCCAGGGCTGGAGCAGGGTGTGTGTCCTGGGTGACATTGACCCGGGGACAGGAAAGCCTTCGTTCCCCCCCACCCCCACCCCACCAGGGCCTGTTGAGGGAAGAGCAGAGGAGTGTGGCTGGACAGAGTGGGACAGACAGAGAACAGGTGGACGGGTGTGTGGACGGGGCCCTCAGCAGTCAGGGAGAGTCAGATGCTTACAGGCAGGTCCAGTAGAGGGGAGAGAGCAGAGGGGTCCTGAGGTGGAGGGGCAGGACGGGAATGAGGGATGGGTGGTGGTTGAGAGCCTGGAGGTGGGCAGGTGTGGCTGCAGCCGCTCCTGGGGGGCAAAGGGGCCCCAGGAAGCGCTCAGCCATGAAGTTCCCCTTGGTTCTCAGGAGCCCCAGTGGTCCCAAGGCCGAGCCCCTTGAGCTCCTGAGGCCCTGAGACCCTCCTCGCCTTCGCGGCACAGCGACTGCATCCCAGAAGCCCCTGGTATCCCGGAGCCTGCAGCACCCCCATGCCCCCACCTCTGCTCTTTCTCTGTTCCATCATTTTTCAAAAATAATTGTGTGGTATCAGGCTGCCCCTGACCTGGTGTCGTTGGCTCTCGTCCCCAGGCCCACCCAGGCTGGCCTCACACGATGTGTGTGTCAAGGTGTTTCCCCTGCAAGGCCTTCATCGTTCCCTGATTGTTCACATTAATTTTTCTCCCTCCTCAGTGATCCTCCCCTGTGCTGTGCTGGTTGGAAGGGGGCTGCCTCCCCCCATCCTGCCCGGCTGCTGCTCCGCTGCCCTCCCCTAGATGGATGTTCCTTTATTGTCCATAAATCTCTGCACAGCCCTTTGTGAAGACAGATCGGAGGCCTCCTGCTCCCCAGTGTTTGTCAGCGGCGGGTTTAATTAGCACTCCCCGCAGAGGAAGGGAAGGGGCTCTCCGCCGCCCCCAGGCTTCTTCTAGGGGACAGAGGCTGGGGCTCATCTGTGTCGATTCAACACGCCAGACCACATAACTGGCCTCCCCACGTTCCATCCCAGGCAGCCCCATCTCCCTAGTGGCCCAGGGGGTGGAAGCCCAAAGCCCAGCAGCACCCCTACCAGCCCCTAGCACACAGTAGGTGCCTAATAAACACACAATGAGTTGGTAGATGCCAGGATGAAAGGCCCCACCTTTCATCCCACAGTGGCTGCTGGCTGTGAATCTGTCTGCTTCCCGTTGCCCGGCCGGGGTGTGCAATAGGCTGCAGGAAGGAAGGGAAACTGGTGGGGTGCTCCCAGCTGCCAGCTCTAGCAGCCCTGCAGGGGTGAGGTGCACTCAGGTGGCCCAGCCTGGCCCCACAGAGTGCCGCTTGGCCTGGGAATCCAAGTGCGTGCTCTGTGCCGAGGTCTGAGGGCCAAGAAGACAGGCCTGTCGGGGGTAGGCTGGTGGGGGGTGTGGCTGGAGGGACGACCTCAGGATGGTGTGGCAGGAACGACCCATCCGCGTCTCCACCAGGGGCCGCAGCCGTCTCAGCGGCTTGGGAGTCCCTCTGGTGCTGGCCCAAGCTGAGAGCCTTTCTCACAGAGGTTCCATGAGCCACGGGGACCCCTGCCATGAGGGTTTACTCATTCCTCATGACAGGAAGGAAAACCGAGGGCTAGTGAGGTATGGTGATCTGCCCCGACCCAGGACCCAATCCTGGACCTCCCCAAGCCCTGGCCGTGTAGGTCTGGGCACTGTGGATCCATTCCGTGACTGCCTGGCTGGGTGGGAATCAGCCTGGGGGGATCACAGAGGGCTTCCTGGAGGAGAGGGTTGTGTCAGAGTTGAGTGTTGAAGTAAATAGAGGGGGCTGGGTGGAGCATCCTGCGGCACTTTGTGGCTGGGAGCTGGGGTGGGCATTAGTTGGGGGGTTGGGGCAGGGACCCTGTATTCCCGCAGGATTCCAGCCTGGCCACGTGGGGTGGGCTGTGTCCAGAATGCTGCTGTCCCCCCAGGGCCGCCCAGGCTTCACGTGCAGAGCCCGGCCAAGCCCCTGGGCTGTTATGTGCACCGGCCAGGCCAGCTATCTAGGGCTCTAGGGCAGCCTCAGCCCAGCGCAGGGTGGGAAAAGAGGGGGGCAAGGCAGGACCAAAGGCAAGGTTGCCAAAGGGGCCGGGCACAGTGCGACACGTCATGCCAGTGGGGTCAGGGTGCGTCCATGTGCCATGTCAAGTGATGCTCTGGGCAGAGGGACACCCCAGGCTGACTGGCACAGGGAGAAGAGATTTACGCCTGTGCAGGCCCAGCACCGGGTGAGGACGCTGAGGCTCAGGAGGGAGCCGCATGGCGCTCTGGGGCAGAGCTACGCTGGCCGTGGGCGGCTCTGAGCAAGCACGGCCTCAGGCAGGTCCAACGCTCCAGACATGTCATTTCACACCTCTGGGCCTCAGTGTCCTTGTGTGCACACAGGGGACGTCAGCAGCCTCTTCCTGCGAGGGCGTCGTGGTGGGTGAGGGTGGGCTGGGTCACCCTGGCTGTGAGGAAGGGCCTCTGTCCTGCAGCCCCTGGGCCCCAGCTCATCCAACAAATAAATACTTCCTTCCCATAGACACACTCCCGACACGTTCTCAGTCTCACTGGACATCGGTCTACAATCAGCTGCTGAATATTCTGCTGCTTCTATTATTTCAGCACTAATTTAAGGATTAAAAAATAATTCTACCAATTACTGTGCAAAGCCCTGGGCACCAGATAGACAGGGGCAGGTGCTCCTGTCCGAGGACCTGGGCCAACCCTGCAGGTAGATGGCAGGACAGGGTGGCCCCAGCGGCCCCTTGGCCCCCAGTGGGCATGCAGTCATGCCCCACTGCCCTCCCAGGGCCCCAGGGTCAGGGCTGGCAGAGAAGTGACCCCTGGGAGGAACCCAGCCTGAGCCCAGCACCCTGCTCACCTCCCATCCACCCCTGCAAGCACAGGCCCCAGGTGCCACCCTCCACTGACTGCTCTCGGTAGCACCAGCCTGGCCGGGCTGTGACACAGATGGACCTGTGAGCTGGGAAGGATCCTGTGCACAGTCTGCCCTGTGGCTGGCCTGGCACCCTTGCATGAGGGCCAGGAGCATCCTGGTAAACCAGCAGCTGGCCTGGGGAGGTGGACACTCCCAATGCGCTTCTTGTGGCCTGAATTAGCTTCCTGCCCAGCCAGGTCCAAGGGTCTGGGAGACTGAGGCTGGACATCGGTAACCTCCTGTCTGGGTCCAGTGGGCCTGACCCCAGGGGACCAGCACGCCCGGTGAAAGGTAGGGGTCAGGGTTGGGTGGGGCAGGCAGGAGCTGAGCCTGCCGCCCCAGACCCAGTGCCAGCTGGTGATGTCATCGCTTCCTGGGCTGTAAATATCACCCAAACTCACAACTCCCAAATTGTCCTCCAGCCCGGGCCCCTCTCCTGAGCTCAGCCTGCACAGCCCACGCGACACCCCCACCCAGATGTCTCCTGGGCCTTGACAACGGGGGCTGCTCCTCTGGGGGCCCCCACCTCGGGGACAGACTGCTCAGCACAGACGCTGGGAGCCCTGCCCACCTCTGCCTTCTGCTGGGTCCAACTCAAACACAGCCGCAGCCCTCCTGGTCCCCCACCCGACCCTCCTTGCGCCTGGCCAGACCTGTGTGCCCACTCACAAGTCTCCACTGTGTTCGCAGAGGCCAGATGGATCTATTCAGGAAATCAGAACCCATCTCTGCCCCTCAGAACAAAGTCCCCAAGATCCGCACCCCACCACTCCCCAGGTCCACCTGCTTCACCCTCACAAGGCCTGTACGGCCCCTTGTCCCTATTCCCCACTGTGGCCTGGGTTTCTCTCTCCTGGGGGAGGGGAGGATGCGGGGCCCCAAAGGACGGGCTGGGGCTCTGGCAGTGCCAGGAGGAGCATGTGGCCATGGAGGCATGGCATCTGGGGGTTAGCCAACTCCCAGCTCAGCATGGGGCCCTGCAGCCTCCTGAGTTGCTGGGGGCTCCCAGGCCCCACCTGAGGGCCAGCTGATGGTGACAGGCACAGTCAGCCTGAAAAGTGCCCTGAGGGCAGATGGGTGTCTCTCAGTATGAAGCAGGCTCAATAGAGGTAGTGAGCACCCTATCCCAGGAGGTGTGCAAGCTGAGGAGCTCAGGTGTGCCTCAAAGATCTTTGCAAATGCGTGTCTGCAGTTTCCTGGCTGCCAGGAAGGTGGTGGGAGCCCAGGGGCCACCATGCTGAGCAAGAACCCTGCACCCTCCCCAGATTTAGCAGCTTGGCTGTGTCTTCTTGGGCATGGCAGGGGCTTCTCAGGAGAAAACTGGATAAAGAAACTCCTGCCTACGCTCCCTCTGCCCACCAACGCCCAGGCGCAGGCTGGCAGACTCCCGGCCTGGCTGTGCAGTCACAGGGACGGTGTCCGGGGGTGCTGATGGTTGCCAAGGCTGCCCTATACCTCCACACCAGACTGCACGGAACTGTGTGTGTGGAGGCTGCCTAAGGTGGTGATGGGGTCTCCTGGGCTCAAAGGGGCCTGCCCATGCTGTCCACCTGGAGCCTAGGGGCAGGCGGCCTGGTCTTGAAACTCAGATGTACCCACGTCCACTGTGCAGAGGGGCAAACTGCCAGGGCTCACACAGGGGGTGCCAGGGGGCCCAGGCCCAAGGGTCCCTTAGAAGAAGAGATGGGGCATATGGGAGGACCCAGCTGAGGAGGGGGAGGGGCCAGACAGGAGAGGCAGGGACCCTCCCCCAACAGTGCCCTGACTCTGCCCTGGGCTGGGGCAGGGAGGGTCTGAGCTCCCACCAGGGGCACAGAGGGGCCGGGTGGGGGAGCGGGGCCTGGTTGCTGAGCACACCCCCTCCCCTCCCCCCTCCCCTGGGCTTCTGGAGCCCCGGCCGCCCCCACGGCCATCTGGCTCCACCAGCAACATTCCCCCACTCCCTCTCCCAACTCACGGTGTGTTCCTCCCTCTTCCTGCTCCCCCAGGCCCCTGCCTCGAGGGGGATGGTGGGATGGCCACGTGGCCTCTTTTGTTACTGAGTCCTCATGCCCAGTAAGGACTGAGAAAATGTGCATGCGCATATTTTTGCCTGTGCTGCGTGTGAGCACGCATGCACGTGCATTATGTGTGCACACGTGGTCCCTGCCCCGCCTGTGCGTGTACATGTGTGCGGTATGGTGTAGGTATGTGGCACCCTGGGCACACGCCGGAGCAGGCATGGCCACAGCACTGGCATGAGACCACAGGCAGTGGTATGAGGGTGGCACACGGCCCCTGCTAGGCCTTGGAAGGGGGGATCAGCCTCACCTCCCAGAACTCCATCAGGACCACCCTAACCCACCCGCACAGGGTCCTCCTGGACCTCAGGCTCCTCCTGGGACCACCTCAACCCACATGGGAGCGAGGGGCAGCCAAAGCTGTGCTGGAAGGCTGGGACCTCTAGGGACTCTGTGTGATCGCAGAGCAGATGTCCCCACAGAGGCAGCCTTGTCTGGCTGGGCATGGTCTGTGCTGGACACACACCTCTCTCAGACACCGCTGTCAGCCCAGCCGGGAGGGAGGGAGCCAAGGCACACTGAGGTCAGTCTTCATGGCCACCACAAGTGCTGGGCTGAAAAGGGTTGAGCTGCCTGCAACTCAGGCCATACCACCAGGCAGCTGCCTTCCCTTCCTGAGACTCCGTGTGCCATGACGGGGGCAGGGCTGCACCTCCAGGGCCCACCTGCCTCTCACGTCTCACAGCAACCCCCAGCCTGAGAGGCCACAGCTTAGGAAAAGAGCTCTTTATTCCACATCGTCCAATATTTTTACACAAGTAAAATAAAACGCATATCTCTATATACCGCGATCCGGGCGGGGGGCGGCGTTCTGGAACAAACGCCCCGACCACGCCCTGTAAACATGACGGGGTGGAGATGGGACCGGCGGGCGGGCAGGCGGGAGGCGCCGTCAGGGAGGGCCTGCCACCCGGGGCTGGCTGGCAGCGGGAAGGGACCCCGTATGTACACACACCTGGCTGCTGAGAGAGGCTTTGCGCTCGGTGGCTGGTCAACAGGGCCCGAGCACCGTCCACAGCACCAGCGCGAGGCCCAGGGGGACGAGGCCCAGGGGAGCGAGGCTGCAGGCGAGGCCAGGCAGGACACCCGAGCCCTCCACCCCGCCAGCCCCACCAGCCCCGGCACCCCCGCCACCCGCCTGGCCCAGACGGCACTGGCTGCGTGTGCGGTTCTTGCGGGAACAACCTGGCCGCCGGCGAGGGCCCGTGGTGGGGGGCTCCGGTGGCTGGGAGCCCTCAGGCTGCACCGCGGTCAGCGGGGGTTCGGCCGAGCCAGGCAGGGTCCCGAATGGGGAGTCGTTGATGTGTCGTGGTCCAGAGCCGTTGCCTGGCGGGCTGTCGCCAGACGGCACACGCCCCTTGAGTGCGTTGCCAGCCGAGGCCGGACTCCCGGCCTCTAGCACCGAGGCCTTGTCCTCAGCGTCCGGCTGGCAGCACTTGGGCAGCCCCAGCAGCTCCTCATCAGCAGGCCCGCCGGTCCAGAAGGGACGGGACGGTCTGGCAGCCACAGCGCAGCCCTCCAGGTCGGCGGTGGCCAAGCGCTTGAGGTCGCGGCCAGCCAGGCGCGGGGGCAGGCTGCAGGGCAGCTCGGATGAGGAGCCGCGGAATTGCTGCAGCCAGGCCCAGAGCGGGCGCGCCCGGCAGTCGCACACCCAGGGGTTGTCATTGAGCCGCAGGTACTGCAGGGCCCGAAGTGGTGCCAGGGCCTCCGCGGGCAGTGCAGAGAGGTTGTTGGCAAACAGGTAGAGTGTCATGAGACGGCCGAGGTCCCGGAAGGCGTGCGGATGCACGCGGGCCACACGGTTCTGGTGCAGCAGGAGGCGGTCAAGGCTGTGCAGGCCGCGGAAGGCGCGCTCGGGCACACTGGTAATGCGGTTGCCGTGCAGGAAGAGGTGAGTGAGGTTGCCCAGGTCGCGGAAGGCGTCGTCAGGCAGCGCCTGTAGCCCGTTGTCCTGCAGGTAGAGGTACTGCAGGGCAGCCAGGCCGCGGAACAGGCCGGGACCCAGCTCCTGCAGGCCGCAGCGGTCCAGGTGCAGTGTGTGCAGGCGGCTCAGGCCCTGGAACGTGGCGGGGTCCACGGCATGCAGCTGCGCGTTGTCGCTGAGGTCCAGCTGCTCCAGGAGCGCCAGGCCAGCGAAGGCGGCGTCGTCGATGTGGGCCAGCGCGTTTGAGTGCAGCCACAGGATGGTGAGGTTGCGGCAGGCATGGAAGCCGGCGGCTGGCACGTATGTGATGCGATTGCCGTGCAGGAAGACGCGCTGGCTGGCAGCTGGGATGTCGGCAGGCACGGCCTGGAGACCCTGCTGCGGGCAGCTTGTGGTTACCTTGGGCTCGTTGTAGCACACACAGGCACCTGGGCACGGCGCCGCCACACTCCATGCCTGCAGCCACAGCACCCAGGCCAGCAGCTGGCTCCCTGTGGGCAGAGCAGAGGGCAGTTAGTGGGCAGGGGCTCCTGCAAGGCTGGGGTTGTGCAGGAGGGGCTGGGGCTGGGCCCAGGATATGCTGCTGCCCCTGGGAACTCAGGTGCTGTGATCCTTGCCCCACCCGCCAGGTGGAAGCTGCTGCACAACAGCCCTCCAAGGGGTCGAACGCTCCACACCGAGAAACGTCACCTGCAGACACCCACGTCACCCTGCCTGGCACTCAAAACACACGAGCTAACATGCCCGCACCCCCTGCCACTCGGGGTTAGCAGGTCACCCCCAAGGCCCAAGTGAAGGCCTCCTGGGATAGACATGCACACCTGCAGATACCTTCTCAGACTCCAGTGAATACAGAGCCCCCGTGGGCCTGCCCGCTCTCCCTGTCTGTCCCAGCACTGACCCAGCCTGTCCCTGTCCCATCAGCCCACAGGCCAGGCAGGGAGAGAGGCCCCGGCAAACACTGGAGCACCAGGCCAGCCCCGCTCATGCAGGGGAGCCCTGGGCCAAGGATCATGGCCAGGCCTGCCTCCTGGAAGCTTCCGCAGCAGCCCTCCCAGAGCGTCCTCTCGGGCTGCAGGAAGGGTGGGGCTGTGACTCAGACCTGGTGCCCTGCCCAGGCCCCCAGAGCCCCTGGGGCCAAGGCCTGCCTGGATTCTGAGGGAGCCTCCCCACCTCGGGGAGCTGTGCTTTAACCAAGAAATTGCAGGGGCCTTGGTGAAGCCGGGAGCCACAGCTCCAGTGGCCCTCCTGCAGGGGTCTGGGTTCTACCAACAGGACACAGGAAACTGCCACAGCAGCCCCACGCTCCAGAGCAACTCTGCCATCACAGGATCAGGAGCCTAGG
Source organism: Mesoplodon bidens (assembly GCF_964165515.1). Lineage (NCBI taxonomy): Eukaryota > Metazoa > Chordata > Mammalia > Artiodactyla > Ziphiidae > Mesoplodon > Mesoplodon bidens. The sequence continues at coordinate 27,995,479 of NC_138169.1, forward strand.
CCCTGAGGGCAGGCATAGCAGGGAAGGCAGGTCCAGGGCTTGGGGGGCACTGCAGCCCTGCCCTGTGAGCCCCTCAGGCAGGCTGCTCCCTCCTGCACATGCCCTCCTCACTGCCGCCTAGTGCTTCCTGGCCTGGCTCAGAACGCCTCCTGCAGCCTCCTCCCCTCGGCCTCATTCTCTGCTTGGTCTCCTCCCTGGGCGAGGAGCTTACTCCAATCTCTGCACAGTCCAGCTGCCCCCAACCCTCCTGCCAAGACACGCTCCCAGCAGGTTCCACCCCAGCCCAGGGGGCTGCAGCTCCCCCATCTCAGGGCCTCACCAAAGACCTAGACCGGGTAGGAGACCCCTCCTGGGGTGCTGTATCCAGGCTGGGCTCACCAGCAGGGCCACATGCCCAATACTAAGCTCCCTGCCTATCATCCCACCATTAGAGCCACCGCTTTGAATGCTGAAGGTTCTTTCTGCCACAGGAGTAAGTATATTAAAATGTGAATCCCCCTGGGAGGGTTATGGCTTATCAGCTAACACTTGAGTTATCAGCTAACACCTTCGTTGACAGCTAACACCTGCATTGACAGCTAACACCTTCCTTGGCAGTCAGCTGAGAGCAGGATTCTGCAGACCTGAATAAGGCGGGCTAAGTGCTGGGGCTGGAACCAGGAGGGAGAAAGGAGGGGACCACAGGCCAGCTTCCCCGACCCAGAACCATGACCTTGGGCCCCAAACCCCCACTAGGTCCTCTCTGCCAGGGCCAGTGCAGACGCTTGCCCCAAGCCCAGAGGCCCAGCAAGCCAGGCATGTCCAGCAGTCACAAGGAATACGCCCTCCCAGGCTCTGGTCCCCAGGTACTGGGAGCACCGTCCCCACAGCCTAGGGGCCTCCTCTGTCCCCTATGCTCTGGTGGCCACTGAGGCTGGGCCATTTGTTGGCTGCTGGGGACATGGCAGCCCCAGGACCACCCCCTGCCCAAGCCCCAGGTGCCCCTCCCTGGGCTGGCTGCACACAGGAGGCCATGAGGGGGCATCTCAGCTGTTCTATTTAAACTGCTGGCATCCTCTCCTGGCTCTCTCCTTATGGGCCTCCTTTGGAAAGTCGGGCCTGATTAAGCCAGCTCCCACGGCATCTCACTGTTGCCACGGGATGTGACTGTGCTATGAAAACAGTACTTCCTGCTCCCGAGACCTTGTGGCAGAGGACAATCTGGGGCAGGGTGAGGTGGGGCCCCAGGTACTCATCAGGCCAGACTCTGGACCTCACCACCACGGGCTGGGCCATACCACCAACTTGGCTGCCAGCAGCCATCCATCATGACCATACCCACCACATCACCGACTGCACTGTTACCACTGCACCCTGACCATTGGCTCCCAGGCCTGCAGCCATGGTCTGTGAGCTTGGCTGGGTTGGGGTCAGCTGACCACTGGAACCGGCCGGCTCCTCCAGCCTCCAGCCGTTGCTAAGCAGGGCCCACAGAAGGCTATAAGCCATGGGCTTGGGGCCGTGCCCACTCTATGAATGCCCTGAGATAGGCACCAGTGTTCAGCCACGCATGGGGGAAAGTGGCAGAGCAGCCACGTGGCTCGGCCCTGCCAGGAAGTGGGCAACAGGCGCGAAGACACGGCTTCCCTCTCGCTGAGGCAACTGCTTTTAGGAAACCATCTTCTGATGGTCGGTCCCTCAGCACGGGCCCTGCTGTCAGCATAGCGGCCGGCGGTGGGCTCGCTCCTCGCCTCAGCCACAGTAATTGGCTCCAGCCTGGACCCCTTGGGGCCTGCCCGCTGGTCTCCATGGCAACCCCTCTGCTGAGCAAGCAGAGGGGGTATCTTTCTAAGAGATAATCAAACCCAACTTTGTGTCATGTTTTCATTCTCACAGCAGGGGCCTGGAGACCCCACCAGGTAGTAGGAGGGTGTACCCTGGCTCCACCCCCTGGACCCTATCACTCACCTAATCCCTCCTAACCCTAAAAGTCCTCCCCATCCGTCGCCCCGCCCCGTCCCCAGCCTGTCCTCCCAGCCCATCCTCTCATCCCACATCGCCCACCCACCAACCCATCCTCCCTGGCTTTTGCAGTCCCCTGAGCCTGAGGCCTCTCTGGCCTGCAGATCTGCACTCGCTGGTCCTGCCCACTCATCAGAGGCCCCCAGGTTGCACCCTGCCTCACTTTTCTCTCCTTTCTCTCCCCCCAACCTTCCCACTGGCCCCAGACAGCCGCCCATTCCCCTGGCCCCACCTCCCAGTCACGCCCAGCCTCACGGGGTCCAGTGGGAGCTTGCCTCCTGCACACAGGGTGAGAAAACAGCCCTGCCCCGCCCAGCTCTCATACACAGAAATCATCGCAAGGCACACCACGCCACACCAGGGTCCTGGTCGCACACCGGGCCACCACGCTCCCTCAGCTAGCTTCCCGCAAACCCAAGCCGGCCCCTCCCCCGCCATCCCTCCTCTTTCCTCGGGCCTCAGCACAGAATGGACGGGTCAGGGGTTTTCTCTAGTGCCCTCCCCACGGACGGGACCCCTGGGTCACGGCTAGGAGCCCCCACCTTAGCCCAGGTCTGCTCTGGAGCTGGGGCAGGGGCACGAGGGCTATGGTTGGTGGAGGACCAGCCACTCCGGTCTTGGGGGTGGGGGCACAGCGACCAGACTCTGCTCAGGGTCTCTTCTCCAGGCCAGTTGACGAGGCCCAGGAGGCTGGGGGGCATCAGGCCTGCGTGTGGCCTCGAAGGCCATCTGCACTGCTCACCCTGATCCAGCTCCTGGGCACTGCAGGGGGCAGGGAGGAAGGTGGAGGGAGGAGAGGGGAGCAGAAGGGAGGGGAGCCAGGAGGGGCGGAGGCTTCTGGGGAGTCACCAGCAGCCGCAGGAGCCAGTGGGCAGCGGGCAGGCGGCTGCTGAGGTCAGCAGCTCAGAAACAGGGCGTGCTGGAGGCTGCAGGCACGGGGAGGTCTTCAGTGTGTTCCCTGGCCCCTGCCGCTCCCGGGGTCCCCCAGCCTGGGCTGAGGTTGCAGGAGTGCAGCTCCCCCGAGGTCTCATGGGGATTGCTCTGCCCCCACAAGCGAGGCCTAAGAGATGGCACAGGGCTGGCAGCCTTGGAAGCCCAGAGCACAGGCTCAGTGCCCTCAGGCCTCTATGCCTCCCTGTGGCTATGGGGTGGCGGTAACACCCACTTTGGGGGCGTTACAAGGGTCCACCAGCTGATATAAAGAGGCGTGAGTTGGAGCTGCATAAGAATCAATTTTCTTTTTGGTGTCGTGAGCCCATTTTACAGATTAGGAAACTGAGACAGTGAGCAGTTAAACCATGGCCTGCTCCCACTCAGAGCCGGCCCAGGAGGAATGGTGGGCAAGAGAAGGAGCCACAGAGCTGCCAGAAGGGGCAGGAGGGACATCCAGCCCAGGCCTGAAGAGTGGCCACTATATGGTCACGGCAAGAGAGCGTGGGCAGCTCCCTCCTGTGCCCTTGGTGGCTGGGAGGGGACATTTCCCGGGAGGTTCTCAGCTGCTGCCCACTCCCCTGGAGGCTGGGGTCAGCCATCTGTGGAGGGGCCAGACCGCCGTAGCATAGCTAGGACATCAGTCTGCTCAGGACCCTCTCAAACACCAAGAACATCCCATGAAGGGTCATGTCACAGATCGCAGTTACAAGGCAGAACAGGAGGCCACAGTCAGCACAGCCAGGCCAGAAATAGCTCCGAGCGGGGGTGGGAGCCACTGGCGTCCACACACCGCATAGGGTCAAGGCACCCGTCACGGCTGCACCCATACCCCTCCCATCCCTGCCAGCCCCCCACTCACGATGGGCTCACCACCGCCCCCGTCGTCCATCTGTCCCCCCTTGGTCATCGTTGTTTCTCATACTCACCACCCACCTTCCATCCGTCCTCCAGGCATAGACAAGCGCGGCGGCAGCACACGTGGCCAGGGCGTTTCCTGGGCCCCTTCCCTGGGTCAGGTGCCAGGGAGGAGGGTGGCAGCCGCTCCCGTGAGGCAGCCCACCCTCAATAGAGCCCTGTGTCTCCAGGGGTGTGGCTACCAGCTCCCTGCCTGGCTGTGCCCCTCAAGGCCCCCTCCTTATTGATCTTTTCAGGGTGCAGCTGAGGGGCAGGGCAGGGCGGGCTGGCCAGGTGGATAATGGGCAAGGTGACCTACCATAGCAGGAGGGTACTGGACACAGGGCTGAGCAGTTCCAAACACCAGGCCAAGCTGCGTGCAGTGGAGGAAACTGAGGCCCACTGTGGGCAGAGCCGGCCTCCTGACCGTGCTGTGCACGGGTGGACCCAGGGTGAGAAGGCCAGGTCCCTCTGTCTGGTGAGCTCTCCCAGGGGCTAGTGTATTTAGCCATTTTACAGGTGAGGAAATGAGGCTTGGTGGGGGATGGGGGGGTCTCTTGCTCACAGCCCAGGAGCCGGTAGGATTCCCAGCCCTGTGGTGTCCAGTTGCTGAAAAGCCTTACTGGGTAGTAAAAAGTTAAAGCTCCCCCACCCCTACCTCACCCATCAGCCCCATCTGGAACCCAAAATTTCCAGCCGACACGGCACCTGGGAGGCAGCTCTGGGCCCCTACAAGGCAAGGAAACAGAGAGTGGCAGGGGAGGGTCTGGCCTGCCTGGGAGCAGGAGGCCCTGGATGCAGAGCCCACCCACAAGCGTGTTCCCCAGGGGGCGCCCTGTGGTCGGGATGTGGTCCTGGCTGTGACACCTGTGGTCCAGGATCGGGCTGACCACAGGTGTCACGTGGGGGACTGAAGGGGCCAAAGAGCCCTGAGCTGGCCCCAGACAGCAGGCAGACGTCAAGCGAGAAGCCCTGGAGCTCACTGCCAGGGTGCGGGTCCAAGAACACCCTCTGATGGGCAGGACACTGGGCCCAGCCAACAGGCCTCAGGAATCCATCCTTGGCCAAGGCCAGGCTGCCAGCCTGGAGGCTCTGGAGCCTCGCCCTGTCCAGTCCACATGCTCTTCACCCAGAGCCCACCTCCCTCGGCTCCCACCCAGGAGCCCCACATGGAGGGCTCATGACACCAGCATCTGAAGCCTCGTCCAGCCCCAGGACCCTGCCCATGCAGGCCACACCCACACTTGCAGCAGTGACTCAGCCAGCATTTCCTCCCCCCAGAGGCTGGACGCCCCCGTCCCACCCACCCCCAGCAAACCCCCCACTCCATCAGGCCACCAACAAACGCCCGCTGCCTAATTACCTGGAGAATTCTGTCTCCACGACCAGCTCATCAGGGTCCTGAGGCTAATTCAATCCGGCGGCCAGTGTAGGCTCGAGTCCCCAGAGGATGCTAATGAGAAACTGGCCAGTGGCTGACATGCCCCTGCCCCAGGGAGGCTCAGAGAAGGGGCACTCCCCATGCCAGGGCCTGGGACCTACTGCCACACACCTACCACCATGCCCACCCGCCTGCCCAGATCCCCGTCCACTGCCAGCTCCTGTCCAGGACTGGATGCCTAGCCTGGCAGGGCCAACATGGGTCCTGCCCTCCCTGCAATCCATCCCACACTCCTCCCGGGACCCTACATCTACCGCCAACACGAAGCTAACCATTCCTGCGAGGCCCTGACAGCAGCCTCCAACAGGGTAGATGCAGTGCAGGAGCCCACGCTTGGGGTGCGCACTCGGGGTGGGGGGTGCACGCCATGGGCACACACAATAGGAACACACTCTTGGAACTTGTGCTGCTGGGGCCTGCGTGATCAGGGCACAGAGGCGAGCCAGCCAAACAGCAGAGGGGCTGCTGTGCAGAGGCTGGCAGACATGGGAGCCCCACCCAGGAGCCAGGAGCCAGGAGCCAGGCCGAGGGGTTCTGCTGTCCTCTGTGGCGGGAGTTGACGGGTGGGCACATTCCCAGGTGTTCTCGAGCCCTTGGCACTTGTCAACATCACCGACAAGGCAGGAGGTGGCCTCTGCCCGAGCAGGATCTATTTGGCTATGGAAAGACAAATGCAGGTCTCCGGAGGCCCTCGACTGCTCACCCTTGGGGATCAGCCCATCCGGCCTCTGGGCTGTTGAGGATTAGCCCCGTCTGGAGAGAGCAGCTGGACTGAAGCCCACCTTCACTGTCCCAGGAGAGCCGAGTTCTCACAAATGCTCCCGACCAGGGTGGCTTGGGCCTCGAGAAGGGGTTAACATGGGCAGGGTGCTTGGGGGCTTTGAAACTGAGCTGGGAGAGTGAGGGTGGGGGGCAGCACTCGCCAAGAGAGACCGTGGGGAGGACCAGCATGGTCTGCTGAGCACCCCTGGCCAGAGGCAAGTGCGGGGCCCAGGACCCTCAGCCTGAGATGCTCCCATTTGAGTCACCACCGGCTGAGGTCACTGCATCCAGGGGCTGTGGGTCCACAGGATGGTCTGGGGAAGCCTGTTGGCAAGGCGGCCTGCACGCCAGTGCCTCTCTCCTTTCCTGGACCGAGTTGTCCCACCTTTGTTATTTGTTCCTAAATGGGAAGAGTTGTCAGCCAAGGCCTGAATCCTAATATCTTGGGAAGTGCATCAAAACTGACTTTCTGTGTCCCCTCCTCCCAGCCAAGTGGACAGTGTGATGCTAGTGGGCCAGCGAGCCGACCCCTGTGTGGCCTGGCCACAGAGCCCAAGAGGAGGGTGTGGGGTCCTGAGGAGAGGCCCCCACCAGCCCGGAGGTGAGTGAGTGGGTGGCCAGCGCTGGGCAGACATGAGACAGCCCTGAGCATTCCAGCAGCAGTGTCTTGAGGCCATGCAGGGCCTTCTTGGTCGAGCTTGTCTCCCAGGGAGGCCCTGTCCATCCACCTTGACATCCCAGCCTCACACAGCACCAAGCACCAGTGGAGGGGAGAGTGGGGGCAGATGGGGCCCTCACCTCCCTGGAACGCCCAAGTCACAGATGTCCCTCACTCCTGGAGGTTTTGCTACATCCCACAGCACAATGAGGAGATGACCATCAACCCCACTCCTCAGACAAAGGCACTGAGCCTTATCAAGGTGCGGTGACCACAGGGAACCAGCAAGACCAGGGAACGGGGTCCAAGGCCCCCCTCCTGCCACATCAAGTGACCAGGGCAGGCCCTGAGCCCCAAGTGACCCAGATAACAAAAAGGGGAAGCAGCCCCCCTGCAGCAGGTGAGCTGCTGAGCCCCTCCCCTCAACACATGCTCTGGGCTTTCTGACCCCCAGCGAGGTTTATCCTTGGCCCAAGCTTTCTGCTCCATGGGCTGCCCAAGGTGGACCCCAGGGTCCAGGAGCCCTGGGCTCAGATGCCAGCTCTGTACACCCTCACCAAGGGGCTGGGGCAGCTGTCTCTACAGCAGTGACATGAGGATGACAACAGGCCAGGATCCACCTCCCCGGGGCCCCAAGATGCTTCCAGCCTGGAACCCCACTGAGCACCTCCACCCAGGCTCTGGCTTTGTGGCCAACACCCTGCCTCCCCAGGGGCTGCTGTGGAGCCGCTGTGCTGTGCCGCTCTGACCTTGGGCAGCCCTGTCTGAGGTGAGGAGCCCAGGCAGGAGAGGCCCACAGCTCACATGGCATCCACAGCCATGCTGATCGCTCTGCTTGTCTTGAGGCCCCTCCTGCCTGGCATGGTAGCCCTGCTTTGTCCATGAGAGGCTGCGTCTGGGTGGGAGGAGGGCACGGCAGCCAGGCCATGCTGCGAACACACCTAGGGCAACCTCCCTGCCTCCACTGAGCTCAGCCTCAGTGGAGGGAGGAGGCTCAGAGACAAGCGTGGAGCCCAGCACAGATGGAATGGCCTCACAAGTTGCTGCTGCTCCTCCTGCAGCACTGGCACACTCGGCGGCCCCCTCTATGCCCACCCTCCACCCATGTCAGAGACCTGTGCTCATCCCACCCCAGACCCAGGACAGTGATGCAGTACTTGCTGAGGGGTTAGGGAGTAGGGCGATGAGGCTGCTCCCCCGGAGAAACGTCCAGAGGAAGGATCTCCACCATGGCCTCTGGGGTGTCCAGAGCAGCTACTGCCTGATCACCCACACCTGCCAGTCGACAAGCCCCACTTTCAGCAGAGCATCCCGCCACCTTCCATGCTTCCCTAGTAAATGCTACCAGAAAACCAGGTGTCTGGAAAAGGTGCCAATGCGGACAATCGCGGCAATGCCTCCAGAGGAAGCAGAGACAGTGCAGCGAATAGATAAAAATTAGGGAAAATCTAATCAGTGTCCTCGTAGGGATAGAAGAGGATTTAAAACAAGAACTGGGTGCTACGAACGAGGAGCCATCAGAAAACAAGCAGAGTCCCTGGAAGTTAAAGATAGAATTGCTAAAATTATCCCCAAAATCAATAGAGAGGTTGGAAAACAAGGTTAAGGAAGTCTTCCAGAAAGAAAAACAAAAAGAGAAACAGGGAAAAAATGATGAGATTCAGAAGACAAATACAGATCCAACACCTGTCTTAGGTAATTCCAGAAAGAAAACAGAAAATAGAGGGAAAAAGTTATCAAAGAAATAATACCCAAAAATCTCCCAGAGCTGAAGACTCTCCTGGGTGAGTGCCTGGCACAACACGTGACATTCACAGTGCAATTTCAGGTCTCTGGGGGTTAAGAGAGGAACAGCAACAGGGCAGCAGACTTCTCCACAGCACACTGGATGCCAGAAGACCACAAAACTGCAACGGCTTCAAAACTCTGGGGGGAAACTATTTTCAACCTGGAATTCTGGACTGGGCCAATCCAGCTTGAATAGATTTGCTAACATTCAAGGGCTCATAGAATGATTCTTCACCGTGCCTTCCTTAGATGGTTAGCTGGGAATGCACTTCACCAAAAACAGGACATAAACACGAACCCCAAGAAACACTGGGTGATGAAAGGCAGTCAGGGGCAGCTGTGAGGGGGCCACAGCATGCCCAGCCCAGGAGGGGACGGCAGGGCAAAGGCCTAGAGGGAGACTTCCCCTGGGGAAAACGAGACACCCAGTAGAATGCCTGACACAGAGAAGAGTAAGCACATGAGGGTGGCATATGGGACAAGAGAAAAAAGACAAAGTCAACTGTAAACTCCAGGAAAAACAAAAGGCCAGACGAGAGCGAGAGGGTCACCCCCTGTGGTCAGGCAGTGACAAGCATTTATGTGACCTGGATTAGGAAACACTGGTTATGAATTTAACTGTCGGTAGTGAGACAGCCACACTGGGGAGTGTGCTGGAGAAGAGGGGGCTGGGGTAGGAGACATGGAAATGTGAAGGTAACCACCTGGAAAAACAGGGAAGCTGGCAACAGCAGGTGAGTTGGAGGAGGGCTACAAACCAATGCCCCAGACCAGCCTCTGAGGGCTGGGTGCAGGCTTTCACTTTGAGCAAGATATGGCCGACCACAGTGTTATCTTTTTCAAAAGACTGCATACTTGGCAATGAAATCTCAGAAACAGAGATAAATAAAAAGAAGAAAATAAAGCATATCTGCCAGAAGGTGGAGACGAACGTGGGTTAGCAGCAGGCGTCTCCAAGGTGCAGGAAGAGAAAGTGGGACTGAGAGCTCTCGAAGCCTCCTGGTGCTCAGCCCAGCGTCTGGCTGCTCTTCAGCGGCTGCTCAGCCAAGGGTGGCCAAGGACGCCCCCAGCCTTCAGGGACGCTCCAAGCTCCTGGCTCCAGGGGCCTCTGAAATCCAGACTCTTGAAGGGACAGCGTCCAACCTGAAGATCCATGTGTGCCCTGGGCCTTTCACAGTCCCACCACCTCCAGGGAGCCCCTCCCACTGTCCCTCCTCAGCCCTGCCTGCTCCGGGGTCACAGATCCGACCCCCTGACCCCAGACTGGGGACCCTCAGGAACAGGGGATCCAGCGGATAAACCCGGGGCCTCAGGTAGAGGTCTGCAGCCCCTGGGGAGGGCTCCCCTGACCTTGGGGCCTCTATGAGAGCCCCAATCGTGTTTCTGCATCCAAATGCATGACATGCAGGCAGGGGTGACGTGGATAAGTAATTGCTCTTTTATTAACGAGTGATAAATTATTCCTATATGATTGTGTGTGATAACTCTTCCTTATTTGAAATCAATTTGGGATGGAAATTGTTGGCGGCTTCTCACCAGTGAGGGTGGGAGGACCAGGCGTGCCGCTGCCTCCTGGAAAAGCAGGTCAGTGTATTTCGGCTACTTCCTGAGGCTGATGCACCAGGCGCTCCTGGCAGCAGAAAGGGGTCGGCTGCCCTGGGGGCGGGGCTGGGAGGGTGGCCTCATTTCCTCAGCACCAGCCCCCGGGACAGGTGCCCAGCATGGCCTCTCCCACCCCACCCCCCACCTCACTGGACCCAGGGCACCAATGCCCCCTGGCAGAGGAAGGGGCAGGCTGGGGAGGAGTCCCTGAAGGCCCAAGGCATTGCTGGGGACTGCCGTGGCCAGGCATCAGGAGGCAGGGGGCCATCTGCAGGCCACACTCCACTCATCCCCCCTGTGTAAACCTGAGGACCCAGGCAGCCCAGCCTTTCATCCCCCAGAGGACATACGCAGTGCCCAGCTGGCCTCCCCTGCCTCCCCACCCAGGCCAGCATGGCTCGACTTCACCAAGCCCAACAAAGGCATTTGCCTTTTCCCTAAAAATTTTCCTAACAAATTCACATCCTCATTCCCTTCTCACCCAGCCCAACATACAAGTGTCCCCAGCGCGAGCCCAGGCCTGGGTCAGAAAGACTTGCTCCCCACCCAGTGCCCTTGGAAGGCCCTCGGCCTGCTCACCTGCAGACGACCTGTGAGGGGCTGAACACAGCAGGTGCTCAATAACCACTGAGCCAAGGAAAGAAGGGTTGCACCCCGAAGGCCTCCCTCACATTGACCCCTCACCGCGTGGCCCCATGGGGCCAGCAGAGCCCGGTGTGGAGGAGGAAGCAGACACGCAGGGAATGGGGTGCCCTTGGCTGGTGCCCACAGCTCCCACAGGCCCCGCCTGCTCAGAGCAGCACCCCGTGGCCCAGGCCTCTGCACCTCTTCTGTTGATGCATCAGAAAAATCCAGCAACCCACTGGGCAGGCAGCCAGCTGCCTCTCACCCACCCTCCAACTGTTCCCTGGTCACAGGCTCGCCCCCGCCATGAGCCAGGTCACCCCAGCCCAGACACGTCACCCTGCTCAGCTCAGGCACGGCGAGCAACCTCCGCCTCTCAGAGCCAGGTCTGTCATCTGTAAAAGGGGGAGGCTATGTCTGAGAACTTGACAAATCACTCCCAGGGTCTGTGAAACCCCCCGCTCTGTCCACTGCCAGGTGCCCCCTTTGCCCCACACCTCAGTGGTCAACTTGGCAGGTTTGCCTTGCTTGTTTCTGCACCCCCAGGCCGTGGGCTCCTTGGGGCAGGACTAGGGCTGCTGATGGCACAGATGCTCCATAAACGTCCATCACGTGAATGTAAGAAGTGTGAGGCTGTGGAGATGGCTGTCCCAAAGGTGTCCAGGCCCAGGAGAGTCCATGGGGCACTGACGTCCCCACAGGGCGAGGCAGCAGTGCCTGATGCCAAGGGCAGCTTCACTTCTGTTCCAGGCTGAATGTCTGTGCCCCACCCCCCAAATTCATATGCTGAAGACTTAACCCCCAATGTGATGGTATTTGGAGGTGGGGCCTTGGGAGGTAATTAGGTTTAGATGAGGTCGTGAGGGTGGGGCCCCATGATGGGATTAGTGCCCTGTAAGAAGAGATACCTGAGAGCCTGTTTTCCTGTGAGTAACGTGAGGAAGGTGGCCATCTACAAACCAGGAAGAGAGCCCTCACCAGAACCGACCCTGCCAGCACCCTGATCTCAGACTTCCAGCCTCCAGAACTGTGCGAAATACATTTCTGTGGTTTGAGCGCCCGTCTGTAGCATTTTGCTATGACAGTTTCAGCTGATTAGTACAATAAATTTCTTAAAACTGTGGTATATTTTTCCAGATTTTTCTACAATGCACACGAACTGGTAAAATCAGAAGAGTTTTTAGTTTGTTCCGTTTGGTCTCATGTGCCGACACTGGATGGGGCAGCTGGCCCAGGGTAGGGTGGGTGAGGCCAACCCCAGGCAGTGGGAGTCCCTTTCAAGAGCCCCGTGCTGTGGGGTCCCCACCCGGTCTCCCAACCTCTACAAACCTGTTCCCTTGGCTGAAGCGTGCAGACGACAGGCCCCACCTCACAGGGTGTTGAGGCCACACAGCTCACGCAGGCCTGGTGCGCACAGTGGATGCACAGGAAATGCCCGGCCTGTCCGCCCCACGGGAGCACCTCATGTTGCCCCTGGCAGGGGCCACATCCCCCCTGACGGAGGGGAAGTTAAGCCACAGCTAGCAAGGGCATGATGGCACCTGACCTGACCTGACCTGAGCTCAGGCAGCATCCCCTCCTTGTTCCCAGACACCCCCCTCGGAAGGCTCTTCTTCCCAGAGCCCCACCACGCCCATCCCACTCCCCTACCCAACCACAGCCTCGCCCCGAAACCTGGACTTAGCCCCTATGGTGCCACTGAGGGAGCAGGCGAACAAGCAGAGCGCATGGAGCTTGCCCGGGGTCTCGGTCCCTGGGCTCCCACCAAGGGTTCTCGGCAGGGAAGGGGCCTCAGCTAGGCCTGAGGGGCCCTGTGCGCATGACATGCCAGGCAGGGCCTGACCCCACCTGGGCCTCAGGGCAACGTAGGGACAGTGAACCCACCGGCGTCCACATTGGCCACCCAGAAGGAAATGAGCTGCGGGGGTCAAAGCGTGAAGGCCTGCAGCCCTACCTCCCTATTTCCCACCACCCACCCCAGGGACATACTGTCCCACCAGAGCCCCATGTACTGAACAAGGATGGTCCTCTGTATCAGGCTTCCTGTGATCTGGGGGTCAGGGGAGGCAGCCACAGTGTCGGGAGGGCTCTGTAGAGGCACTGACACCCCCTCCATGCCACCACCCGCCTCAGGCCAGCCTGGGGGCTTGGCCACAACTCCAGCAGCAGGTGAAGAATAGAGTCCATTAGGGCCACCATCTGTCTCAGCTGTGATGGGCCCTCTCGGTGACATCCAGGAGGTGTGTAGATAGAATATCTTTATGGGGAGAGTTTTTCTTTTGCCAATTTTTGAACAGGAAGCCAGACACTTGTCACACCTGTCCCCGTGTCAGCCTCTGCCTGACAGAAATTGGGGCTGAGGCAGGGAGATGAAAGACAGCCTGGACATGGCCGGAATGCAGGGGCCACGTGTCACACGGCTGGAGCACAGAGCAGCGGGCCGGCCTCCTGCTGGGGCACGCCGCCATCCACCTCTGCGGCCCCCACCCAATCCTTCCAGCCCGAGCTCTCCAAACCCCTCCCTCTGCACCCCTCTTGGTCCCACAATCTCCTCATCTGAACCCCATCTCCCTCCACCCTGCTGCCCAGGGCCTCCTGAGCCCACCCCAGGGGCCCCGGCGCACGCACTGGGCTGTCCCGGAGTCTCTGGGCTTCTGCTTGCACCAGGAGCCCCCTCCCCCTCAGCCAGCAGCTCCAGGGCCTCTTTAAGACGTAGGCCCAGGGTGGCCTTGGTGAGGACCCAGTGGGGGACCCAGGCCTCAGGCTCCTCACCAGCCTGCCAGCACCCACACTCTCACTTCTCTCCCGTGGGTACCTAGTGGGCTTTGGGGTGTCTCCCAGGGACCTGGAGGGCTGAATATGTCACAAGAATCTCGAGGTCCCTGCTGCCCGGCATGGGGCTGGCCTGAAATGCTAGAAAGCACTTGCAGGGGAACAGAGGTGGAAGCCAGTGGCCCTCGGGGACCTGTCCAGGGATCCCCATACCCCCACCTGGATTGTGCATTGTGGTGCATGGCTAACCCCACCAGGGGTGAGGAGGGTCCTCCCCAAGGGAGGGGGATCACCTGCTAGGCCATACTCAGGAACCCCAGCCCCAGGCCCCCCCTTCGCCCTCCATTAGTCCCCGCACAGTGGAATGGGGGTTGCTCACTGCCAGGGCTACATGACAGTCCTGCTGCTTCCTCAGATGGCCCTGGGAGTCACGGCCTCAGCCCCCAAGGAGATCTAAGAGCATGGTTCCCACCAGGTTCATCAGCCACTGCCTTACATGGCCTCATCCTCCGGGAGGCCCTGGGGAGCCTGGAAATTGGGGCTGGACGGGTGTGACTAGCCATCTCTGTGTTCTCTGAGGACAAGTGGGGGCTGGATGTGTCCTGAGAGAGCAGGGAGACCTCAGCCAGTGCAGAGGGAGGGAAGAGGCAGTGGAAAGCATGGGAGGGATCACAGCAGGGCTCTGGGAAGGGTGAGGGTGGCCCAGGACACCAGAGCCCACTCGCAGGTTCCTGGCTGGGGTGTGCTGTGGAGGCAGGTGAGAGAGCTGGGTGCAGGGTGTCCTGTGTGACCTTGGGACCCACAGCCCTCCTGAGACCTCTCTGATGCCCAGTGCGTCCTGGTGGCCAGCCAGGACTGGTCTTTCTCTGGAATTCTGCTTCCAACCACATCTTTGGGAACAGGAGATGTTTCTGGGCCAGAGGCCACACAGGGGGCAGGTGGCCCACCCTCCCTCTGCCCGGTTCCCGTCTTGCCCAAGGACTGGGCAGGAACGCTGGCCTTCTTCTCACCACACCAGAAGGCTGGTGCAAAGTGAGCTGTGGGCCAAGGCTTCACACCCATGTGGTGAAGCAGGGAGACCCTGAACCTCCTTCCAAGTCAGCACCGCAGCCGGCTCAGCACCCACCTGCCCCATGCCCCCACTGGGCCTCCGCCTCTCACTGAGAAAGGCAGACACCCCATGAGGACCCCAACTTCCCCTCCCCCAGTCGCTGGCCCTGCCTGGGGCCTGCACCTCCCACCCCCATCCCACCGTGTCCCCCCAGCCCCATTTCTCACTTGGGTCCCCATGGCATTAACTAATAGGTTACAGACCCCCCCCCTTGGGATGGGTGGCAAGGACCTCATGCAGAAGGGCTGGTGGGTGGAGGGAGGCCCCACAGGGGCTCCTCCTCTGCGCTCAGCAGAGGCTCCTGCTCCAGAGAGGACAGTGGGGCCCACACCCATCACACACCTGCCTGAGTGCCACCATGATGTTCCCAGGGCAGGGAGGGACTTGGCAATCTGAGGAGGCCCCCGGGACATGGGGGCCCCACGAAGCCCCATCACAGCCTCTATTTCCACGGCAAGTTCCAGCTCAGGGCAGGAGGTCCCACCTGAATGGGAAGGGGCCCCAGGAGCTGGGACAGTCAAGCCCTCACCAGGGGCTGTCCCGTGGGCATCATTCACCACTGACTCCCCCTTCGCAATCTCCTGTGGGACATGGAGGCTCAGAGGGTGAGTGGCCTGCCAGGTACACAGCTGGCTCTGGGCTGAAGTCCTGGGCTCCCAGTGCAAGCCCCATCGGCCCTCGGCTAGAGCAACTCCCCCACAGGTTGGCACCTCTGCTCTCTCTCCAGACCTGTGCCCTGGAGGGGACCGCCCTCTTGAGCCACCTTGGGCAACTGGCCTGCACCCGATGGCCAGTGGCCAACCCTGAGGGCTAGGACCACCAGCTCTTGTGAACCTGGGAGCTGACTCAGGGCACTGCCTGAGGCCACTCTACCATTCATGGCTCCCTGCACACCGGTGCCAGGCCCGAGCTAGACTCAGGGACATGGACGTGGGGAGGCAGACACGGGTGTGTGTGCCAGGCACTGGAACCAGGGAGCCAGAGTGGAAGAGACGTTCCCAAACCAGACCCCCTGGGCCAGGCCTCATCGGGGGGTAGACACAGGAGAATTCAGTCAGGAGGGGTCTGGCCGGCAACATGTTTTAGGAAAGCATCTCAAAGCCTGAAAGGAGGATGAGATGGCGGGCAAGGAGACGTGGGCGTCTGAGGCCACGGGCCCAGGAGGGGGGCTAGTCCACAGCAGACCTTTGATGAGGGATAAAAGGGGACGGGCAGGGAGGGGTCAGACTTGATACTGGACTTTGGGGAAGGGTAGAGGGAGGTGGCCAGGACTATAGACCTTTGGCCCAGATGTAGGGGGTGGAGGGGCAGGTGGTATAAGGGCGATCACCACCAGACAGGCTGAATCTGGGGGACCCAGGACACCCAGTGCAGCAGAGCAGCACGTGTAGGGAAAGTGGTGTGGAGCTGCTGGGTGGGGGCAACCTAGGAGCCTGAGACACCCACTCAGCTGCACAGGCCTGGCACACAGCCCGGAGGCAGCGAACGTTTGCTAACCAACCACTGGGACGCAGGGGCCAGACAGAACTCCATGACAGGCCAGGCTAAGGCCTCAGAGCTGCCCTGCCAGGCAGGCCAGGAGGCCAGTAAGTCTGGGGGCTGTGGATTCCCTGCTGGCCTCGAGCCCTCCCCTGCCTACCATGTCCACTCTTTGCCCCTCCCTATATACTGAGCACCTACTATGTGCCTGGAGCTGCCACAGGATGCCATGAGCCAGCCACCCACCCCCACCACCCCCAGAGCCCAGCACCCCACACACCTCAGACTCAGAGGGTTTTCCCACCTATGAAGGCATTGAGTGGGAATCCCACCTCTGGTCGACAGCCGTGGATTACGGACAACGTCTCTGGTGACCAGGAAAGGGCAGTGCTGCCCAAGGTCACACGGCAAGCCGGTACTGCAGAGGTTGATCCAACGGCTGCCCAGACTTCAGGGCAGGGAGAATTCTGGCAGGTCCCTGAGCCCACCCCATCTGGGCTCCGGCAGGAGGTAAATAAAGGCAACATCTCAACAAGGTCACAAGGGCTGGGACAGACCGGGTACACGGTGCTGAGCCCAAGCAGTTGAGGGGCAATCTGAGAGGGCTTCCGGGAGGAGGTGAGGGACTTAGAGCCTCACCTTGGCCTGAGCCCCTCAGCACTCCACCCCCTTCCTCGATGGGCCCCTCACCCATCAGCTTCAGCCTTAGCCTGACATTTCCCGTGACATTTGCTGCAAAGAAATAGAGCCATAAACCCAAAGGTTAAATTTGCACATTGCCTTGCTGCCAGGAGAGCATGGTCCCTCCACCCACCAGGTGCTTGGCTGCAGGATTTGTGTGGGATGGCCCACCCACCCTGGAGCCCTTGATGGACCCAGGCCCTCCAAAGGACCTCAGCCACTGTTTCCCAAAATAGGTTACTGGATACACTAAACCCTGAGTGTGTTACACAGGGGTGGTAAAGGAGCTCTGTCAGCACCTCTTACCCAGTCATTCCCAAATTCGCTTGACCATGAAACACTTGTCCAAGCCCCACCAACATTCTGTGGAACCTCAGTTCCATGGAGCATGATCTGTGACGGCGTTAGGCCAAAGAGCATCCCTCTGGGGCACCAGGAGGCTGCCTGAACAAAGCTGAGTCAGCTCCTGACACCCCGGTTCCTCCACTGGGCTCCCCGTGTCACCATCAGCCCAGCTCCACGTGCCAGGGCCTGGCTGGGGCTCACCACCTGCCAGGCCCACCTGGGCCAGCCTTAGACAAGCACAGCTCCTCCCCAGGGCCCCTCCCACTCTGGGAGGGCTTCCAACAGCCCTGCCCTGCCCTTCAGCTCCACCTCCTGCCCTGGGTTGGCGGGGGTGGGGTGGGGTGGGGTGGGCGCTAGCAAGGCTGTAGGACAGGGCCGCCATGGCCCATTCTCTATCCCCAGGCAGGTAGAGGCAGCGGGCCCACTAGGAGACAGGACTGTCAGGACACTGCGGGGTTGGGGTGGAGGCTAAGTGAAGGGGGCAGAAGAGAGACAGCCCCAAAGCGCCGCCGGCTGCACTAGGGCTGGACCAGCAGCAGAGCCAGAATCCTGATGAAGGCCAGGAAACAGATTCCACTTGTGAGTAGCAGAAATGCAACCCCAGGGGTGGGAGAGGCCCGAGGGCTCTGCCCCCTCCACTTGAAAGGTTGCGAAGGGTTGGGATCAGGCCCTGCCTCCTACTGGGGGAGGGGCATCTGACCACGCCCCCGGGGGACCTAGCAGGGCTGCACCAGGGACACTTCTCTGGTTGTCCAGCTGCACAAGCACAGGCAGTGTGAGAGGCCGAGGCACGTTTGGATAAATAAATGATGGCGCATCCTCGGGAAGGGATTCCACACACACCCGCAAACCCATGATACACAAGAACAGTTCCCGACGTGCAAAATGTTTAAAATACAGCGACCAAAGAAGAAACTGCAGCACAAGACACCCGGCTGGGCCCACACGATCCAGCAACGGCACCAGGAGATGCAGGGGTGTGGATGCTGCTCTGGCTGGGCTGCCATTTTCAGCTCCGTGGCCACCTGTCCTTTAAAGCATTTAGTCCTATAAACTCAGGTGGGCAAGGACCACATCCCTTCACCTGCCTGGCTCAGAGGGAGTCTGACAGGCCAGGAATAAGTGAGTGAGTGAATGAATGAACAGGTGCCTGAAACCAAACGTGGCATCTGGGAATGGACCACTGGAAGGGGCAGGAGCAGGCAGGCCACAGAAGGTCAGGCAGCCTGGCCTAGGGGTCAGGGGTCAGAGGTCAGAGCCCTGGGCACAGGGCAGCCTGAACCTCATTGACTGTGCAGGGCCAAGAGCTGTCAGGAACCCCAGGATGGGGCCCGGGGGCCAGAGTACCACTCACACCTACTCCCCATGCTCACTGAGACCCCCATTCTCCCATTCCTTTGGCTCAGTTCACTGGTTCTTCATGCTCCTGACCCCTCTCTGGATGCACAGACTGAGTCTCCACGGAGACTTTCTGGCTACAGGCCCAGGAGAGCAGGAAACACAGCCCTGGGTGGGGGTGAGTTCCTCCTGCCTCCACCAGCTGGGCCCCTCCTGGTGCTGCCCCAGCTGCCACAGGCCTCCGTGCCACAAAGCCATGAATTCAAGGCCGGGGCAGGGAGCACTGAGGGGCCGGCCCAGCGTGCCGGCTGTCCTGGGGCAGTGGAGGGAGGGTGAGGTCAGAGTCTAGAGAGTGGGGGTGGGGACAGCTGCACACATCGGGCCCCTCACCGCCTGTCACTCACAATGAATAAGAGCAAACAAACCCTGGGTCCCACCACGGAACTGGGGCAGCCCTCGGCCTCCCCTGTCTTCCAGAGCCCGAGCACATCTCCTACAGACCCCCTACAAGCCCTCTTGCTTGTTGAGACCCCCTGGGCCAGGCTCTCCTCCATGACCACAGGGAGAAAGCCAGCTCTGACCTAAGGGCTCCCGGCTGATCGTTAGTCCTCACATAGGGAAACCAAGGGTCAGGGGTTCTGCAGGCTCCCAGCTGGTAAGGGGCAGAGTAAAGATGCTGCCCCAGTGTGGGGGACACATCGGTGGCCACTTCACACCTCCCGCAGGGCCCTCTCTCCCTCCCTGCCTCCCCCCTTCTCCAACTCCCCAGTGACCTCGATGGGCCTTTATTTCCCATCTGCAAATGGTTAGGAGGGAGGGTCCAGCTGGCAGTGCAAGGGTTCCAGGGGGACTTCCCTGTGTGGGAACCATTGAGTGGGGCAGGGTGGTGGTGTTTTCAGTATTTTGAAGGCAGAAGCACTGGGGTCAGAACCCTGTGGGGGCCTCACCCTTTAAGTGTCCCCAACAACCCTTGAGGGAGGCCCACTTACTGACCATGTCACAGGTAAGGAGACTGAGGCATGGGTGAACTGCACACCCAAGGTCATACCATTGTCGGTGGCTGAGCCAGGACCCACATCCAGGCCCTTGTTCTCCTGCCACCCCACACCCAGGAATCAGGGTCTGTGAGCAGCCTTCTGCCTTGCAGGGACCTGGTTCCTTCCTCACCTCAACTGGAGTAGAAGTGGGAGCTGTGATGGTACCCACTTTAGAGATAGAAAGACTGAGGCTTAGAAAAGGGGAGTGGCCAGCCCCACTGCCCACCCCATCGTGGGACCCACTCCTCTGTTTCACCCCCACACAGCCTATAAGGATGACCTACTTGTCGTCATTCTACAGACAAGGACACTGATGGGTGCGGGGGAGAGCAGGTGGTGTGGCCCTGCCTCTCTGAGCCCTGGCCTGGGGTCCTCCTCACCACAGTGAGAGCGAGTCACCAATACCCTTACCTCAGACCTGCACACAGCACCTGAGGCAGCTGACACACCACAGAACCTCTCATCAAGAAGGCTCTCGCCGTGGAGACCCCCAGGCACCGGGGGCAGAGCTTTCCTGAGGTCACCCTGGGTCAGCCGTGGGGTGAGCATATACCTACCCTGAGCTGGACTTAGTGGCAGACTGCAGAGCATGCCGGGGGTCTGGCCTGTGTGTCACGGTGCTGACCTGGAGGTGTGAAATGGGCCTTCCCTGCCTAGGTGGGTCCCAGCCCCCATCAGCCACCACTGCCCCAGCCTGGGGGGAGGGGGAGGAATCAGACACTCCTTTGGCCTCACACCCTGGGCTGGGGCACTGGGCCCCCAACACACATTGCCTGGGCCTCTGCTACAGATTTGGGTGGAACCTGGCCACGGGCTGCCTGGGCACACAGGGGCACCCACGTCCGGAGGCAAAGAGACACATGCCGATATGCTCACAGGCACACACGGTCATGCGAACAGAGACACACGTGCAGACGCATACCGAGTTCACACACACACAGCCCCAGGGGGCTGGGAGGGGAGAATCCCGGACACAGGGGTCGGATCCTGTAGCCAGTTTCTCACCCTTCTGAGCTCTGGCTACCCAGGGCCTCCCCCTTAACACACGTGCATGTAGGCACAAGAATGGGTCCCTCGGAGGGGACCCAGCGTGCGCCAAGCGTGGAGACCACAGCAGGCACGCTATGTGCATGCATGGCCGTGGGCGAGCAGGCGGGGGCGAGGACATGGATGTGCACCCACAGCATGTGTGTGTGTGTACGCGTGCACACAGGGCAGCCTGGCATGCGTGTGCACATGCGGTGTGCAACTGTGCAGCCCTTGTAGACATGTGCACGTGCAAAGAAACGTGTGCAGCCTGCGGCACCTTGGAAATAAGCAGGGCACCCTGGGGCAAGGGGGGGCGGGGGGGGAACGAGGGGAGCACCCTCCAGGCAAGGGATGTCCAACTCCCCCTACAGGAGGTCACCCCCAGCACCTCACACCAGGTAGGGGGGAAGGGTCCCATGAGAGCTGCCAGGGAGGGGGTGCTTGGGGCCCCACCACCTCTGGTGCCCCTCAGCGGAGCCCGCAGGGGCCCTCAGGCACCCTCAGGCTGCGGATAGGGGGTGCTTGGCTGCGCCTCTCCTCGCCCGCCCCCTGTGGGGGCCAGCTCTGGGCCAGCCCCGCCCCCCACGCCCTCTACTGTCGCCAACGCCCCCATTCATCCTGCTGCGGTCTAACCCCAGAAAAACCAGATGTCCTGAGCTGAGTCCGCGGGTCGAGGATGGAGGCGGCTGGACACCCCTCACCTCTGCTCGGTACCCGGGTTTCTTCAGACCTGCTCATTAACCCCTTCGCGGCCGGGCGATCAGAGGCAGGACCCCACCCTTCCAGCCAGCAGCCCCCACACTAGCCCCGCCGCCGCCGCCGCCGCCGCCAACTTTCCAGGGAAGCGGCAACTTTTCCGGCTGCCGTGGGCTCCGCCCTCCCGGGGCCGGGCAGCACTGCGGTGGCCTCGCGGCCGCGCGGTAACCCTCCGCAGCCTCGGCAGCCCGGGTGCGCCCCGCGGCTCAGGGAGGGGCGCCCGGGTCCCCGCCCGCCGGCCGGCCCGGGCGCGGCACTCACCTCCGGCGGACGCCCTCTTCATCTTAGGGGTCGGGCGGGGCGCGTCGGGGACCGAAAGTCGCTCCGGGGCCGGCGCCCGTCTCCCCGCGGCCGGGTCCGCATCCAGGCGCCGCAGCTCCGGCCCGGCCCCGGCCCGGCCGCGGGACGAGGCTGCACGCTCCGCCCGGTCGGCTGGGCTGGCGGGCGGCGGCGCGGAGGCGAGGGCAGCCGGCCGGGAGCGGATGAATGTTTTATGGGATCATGTGGTTTGACGCGCGAGCGCTCCGCCGGGTCCCCGCCGGCCGGGCCAGGCGGGGCGGGGGCGGGGCGGGGCGGGGCCTGACGGCGGGCGGGGCGCCCACCTGAGCTCGCCGAGCCGGGCCGGGCCGGGCCGGGACGGCGGTAGGGGCGCGGGCCGGGGGCGCGGGCCGGGCCGTGGGAGGCGCTCAGCCCGCCCGGTGCAGCAGCGCTGCGCGACCAGGACAAAGGCGGCGCGTTTCTAAAGAGGCGGCGGCCCCTTCAGGCGGCAACGGGAATGGCGGCCCGGCCCGAGTCGGCTTGGAGCGCGGGCTGAGGGCGTGGCGGCCCGGTCTGGAGGCTTTTGGGGGTCCCCGAGCGGCCAGCTGCCGGGCAGGGCTTGGTCCGCAGGCCTGGGAATGCGGGGTGCGCCTCTGCCTGGCCCACGCCCTTCCTCGCCTCAGTAAACCCTGGAGGCCAACCCCCCCTGCCCAGCAGCCCTTTGCTGGGGTAGCATTGCTCCATCTTTCAGTTAGAAAACAGGCTTAAAGCTTAGGAGACTTCCCAGGTCCCCACCTGTCTTTGTGGACTTCTCTGCACCACCCAGGGAGGGGACTCAGGCACGGGCCTGCCCCTACGTCCACAGGTGCCCCCAACCTGTTCCCTCCTGTGGGATGGGGTCTCCAGCCCAGGAGTTCCTCTCTGAGCCCA
This sequence comes from Mesoplodon bidens, assembly GCF_964165515.1. NCBI lineage: Eukaryota > Metazoa > Chordata > Mammalia > Artiodactyla > Ziphiidae > Mesoplodon > Mesoplodon bidens. The sequence goes on from NC_138169.1 coordinate 28,017,918, forward strand.
CTTGTTTAGTACCCCACCCTCCTCAAAGCCAGGCCAGGCTCTAGGGCCAGAGAACCCAGTGACACACACTCACACCCCAGGCACATCTGCACAGGCGTCCCACCTCCCTCTGCTGCTTGGGGATCTACCTGGCCTCACAGATAAGTTCTTGAGTTTTCAGCCAGCTGCCAGGCCAGCGTCCCTGCAGGCTGCCCTGCACATGGAGGAGGGCTGGGAGCTGATCAGCCAGGTCTGGGCCTCTCCGAGCCTGCCCGGCAGGTAAGAGGGCCATGTGGATGGGGACTGGCTGGCAGAGTTGGTTCCAGTCTGTAGGACCCTGTGCTCAGGGCAGGCCCTGGACTGGCAGGCTCCCTGTGACTGGAGCATCCTGGCTGAGAGTTTGGTGGTCTCCCTGGGAGCCCAGCCAGTGTTCCAGTGATGTGAAGCTGAGGGACCTGGTGACTAGGAGGCCTGGCACATTCTGCCTCCCCATCAGGCCTCCTGACCTCAGATGTGGCTGGGAGACGTCAGCAGAGCAAGGGGATCAAGGCCTGCTGGCCTCACCAAAGGCAAGTAGGACCTCTCTGAGCCCGCTCGCATCTGAGCACAAAATCACAGGCAGCCTCGTGGGCTGGAGACCAATGATGGTGCCCGTGCCAGGCCAGCTCTCTGGCCTGGGGTACAGGCCACACTGCCCAGACCCCTCTGGCTCTTGCACTGTGGCCCTGACCACACCTTTGCCTGTTGTGTCCCTGTCACCCTTGTCCCAGGATTGGCTTACCAGGTCATTGTGGAGTACATTCAATTCCCAGACACATGGGAGCTGAGGGGGAACCAAGACCCCCAGCTCCTGTGTACTTGCGCCTGCACCCGGCCATGCACCCAGAGCCACCTCCCCAGTGGGTACTGGTTGCTGGGTGCCATGAGTGAATCCTCCCCACAGCCACATGGAGGTATGTCCCCTGTTGTGTAAATGGGGAACATGAGGTCAAGCTCACAGAGCCAGCAGGAGGCTGAGGCTTGTCCCCATGTCAGCTCTTCCCTCAGGGTCCCTGCATGCAGGAGCTCCCAGATCAGGAAGAGTTCTCTCCACAGGGCCACCTCAGACCAGATGACAAGCCATGTGGCATTGGCCGTCATTCTCGGCTCAGGGCCAGTGTGGACCACGATCCCATGCTCCTGGGTGGCTATAATGATCTAGGACCCTGGGCTGGCCCACCACTGCTAAAGATTGTGCCCCGCCTGCTTGTAGGTTCAAAGCCCCATCCTGCAGCAGCTGGGGGCAGCCGTTTTGGGGCACAGGCCCACGTGTTTCATCCACCAAGCCCGGATGTTCTGGCTGTCCTGGCCTGGGGCTGGGCCTACCACCCACTTACAGTTCTGTGTGGTGGGAGTGGGGCTGAGACCTGCAAGCCAGCCACTGCGGGCTGTGGGAAAGATTTCATCTGCCCTCCCCCCAAGTCAGCACCTTGGCCAGCGCCCTCCTCGCTGGAAGCCCAGCCTGTAGGATGACTCCTGCATGTCTGCTGTGGGTGTTGGCTGTGGGGAGGGAGAGGTAGGTGTGGGCCAGCACTGAGGGGGCCCATGGCAGGCAGAGGAGGGGCTGAGCAGGGCTGGGTGGCAGGTCAGTTGGCCTCCAGCAGGATACAGCTGGCTCCTGAGGCTGGAGACAGTGGCGGGGGTGGGGCAGGTCCAGGAAAGCATGAGGGATGGGGCTGCAGCCTCTGGTCCAGGAGCACAGCCAGCCCTAGGGGTCAGTGCTCGGGGCTGGAGCCAGAGACACCGTGGGAAGAGCCTGGTTGCACACTGCTGACCAGTCCCTGGATCACCCAGCAAGGGTGGAGAGATGACAGGCCATTCGGGCCACACTGATCTGAGTTCTCCAGGCTTTCTGGACACATGGCTCTGGGGATCAGGAGTGGGTTTGGCCTGGAGACTGCAGACAGCTCTGCTCTTGGGGCTGAACAATCCTGTCACCCCTGCCTGGCCTGGGCTTCTGCCTGAATTGTCCCCCTCAGACCCACCCCAATGGCCTTCTGTCAGCTCACCCACTATACCCATCCATAAAGCCACATACAGAGCTGCCTCACCCCGCTCCTCCGCCCTGGGGACCAGCCTCCAAGTTCAGCCTGTCAGGCATGAGTGGGCCCTCCCAGCTGTATGACCTCAGTCCAGCCCCTTGCCCTCTCTGAGCTCGGGGCATCATGTGGATGAGGCCAACACTAACACCTCCTGGGATGGATCAACTGGCCACCGTCCCTCCTTTGCCCAACCTATCCTATTCCCTGATAGGCCTATACAGGGCCCTCAGGGGGCATGTGGATTCTCACTCAAACCTCCAGGTCCACTGGAGGTAGAATCCAGCTTGGACAAGGGGACCCTTCCACTGTGGCTGGTGCTGGGTGACAGGGACAGGAGTCAACCTGCTCAGACGCTCCCAGAGGCTCGTTTCCATCTTGGACAGAAAGGCCTGTGGTGGCTTTGCTTGGGCAGCTGATGTGGTACCCATGGGCATGTGGTCCCTTGACACCCTCCCAGGGAGGGATGGGGAATAAGAGGCATGGCCTCTGCTGCACACATTTTGGGCCACCCCAGGGCAGTGCAAGAAAGGACCTGTTAGCTCCAAGGGCATGCAGCAAACCTGCTTCCACCCAGGTGCTGCTCCAATGTGACCTTTCCCAGCACTCTGAGTGGGTGGCTGGGAATGTGGTCGCAGTTCCAGGGAGCTGGGGGGGCGCCGGCCTGCCATCTGCTCTCTCTGCACAGGGCAGCTGTCTGCCCAAGGCCCAAAAGAACTCTGTGCTAGGCCTGCTAAGTGCATCGTCCCATTCTGTCCTATGGTGTAGACAGTACCACCACTACCCATTTTACAGGCAAGAAAATGGAGGTCAGGGGAACTTAGGTAGACCCGCATCCTGGCAGCCTCTCCCAGGATGACCTTTGCCCACAGCTACTACTTCACCCAGAAACCCCCATCACCCCAACCTCAGGGCTGCAGAGGGTGTCTTGGTCTTCTGTCATCAGCCCGTGCCCCTGAGGACACCCACTACACCCATCCAATAAAGCCACATACACTACTAAGCCTGAATTGGCCCAGCAGGAGTCTCTCACTGTGACTTCGGAATGGGTCTGCAATGCCCACCCTGCCCTCCACTCCAATCTACTCCAGCTGGCAGCCATGGCCACGCCTAGGCCTGCCTGAGGAGTGCCTCTGAGGAGTCCCTCTGCCCAACTTTGGTGCATATTAGGCCATAATTAATCTGCTTCTTAATCTCTTATTCATCAAAGCCACACACAGCAGCAATGGGGGCTAGTGCAGGGAAGGAGCAGACAGCCCAATCCCTGGCAGCATCCCCAAGAATCCCACTGGGCCTGCCCATCTCCAAATGCCTCCGATCTCCACACCAACTAGAGGCTTCCTCCCACAGGATGGCATCCTGGATTCTGCCATGCTGGATGCTCTTTTTGCCAGCACCTCCCACCTCTGGGAGGCTGCCGGGCATGGTCGAGGAAGTGTGTGCATTACACAGTGGTGGCCCTCACTGCACATCCCATCCCCGCTTCTAGTGGCCAGTCTCCAGGATGGGAACCTAAGCCTGGAGAGGGTAGGGGACTCAGGCTGAGTGGGACCCACAGCACTGGCATGTAGCACCCAAGGCTGGATCTGCCCCTTCTGCTGACTCCCAGAAGATGCGGTGAGTCCCCAGGGCTCCCTAGTGGTCACTGGGGGGTGGGCTCAGGGTCCTGTTTCAGTGAGTGTAGGTGGGTGGCCTCTGTCTGGGCACCGGCTGAGACCGGGGCTAGGGCTGAGTAGGACGTTCCTGGTCCCTGAGGGCCAAAAGTCTGGAAGGCAGGGTCCCCAGGCTGTGCCCAAGGCATCAGCACTTGATTCATGCCCCTCCCCCACCCCTGCAGGGAATGCGGATCCTTCCAGAGCCACCCACCCACCAGTGACAGCTAAATTGGGAGCCACTGTTCATAGCAGGAGCCCAGCGAGCGGTCAAAACCGGGTCGGGAGAGGGGGGTACCTGGTTAGAGGACCCACAAGCGCCCAGTGGGGTGGGGAAGGCAGGCCTAGGTGTGGCCATGGCTGCCAGCTGGAGTAGATTGGAGTGGAGGGCAGGGTGGGCATTACAGACCCATTCCGAAGTCACAGTGAGACTCCTGCTGGGCCAACTCAGGCTTAGTGCCCAGTCTTGCTTTTCCCAGGGCTCCCTGGGCCCCTGAGACCCTCTCTGCGCTGCCATGATCCACGGGGCATGAAGATTTGCTCCATTTTTCAGATGGAGAGGCTGAGGGCAGAGAAGGGCCAGTCCAACTTGGAGCTCAGAACTCCTACCCAAAGTGTACTGTGGAGAACCCCCTGGCCATCCTCCCCTCAATGCCTTCATCTGCTCTCTTGCTCAGTCACTTAGTCATTCAACAAACACATTGGAAGACTGCTTCCAGATACGTTTATATCTCTCTGGACTCGACTCCTCTCACCCTCACAAGGTACAAATGGGGAAATTTAGCCCCAGGGAAGACAGCCTTGTCCTGGGGTCACTCAGCTAATGAACCCAAAACAAAGGGTGTGCCCATGCCAAGTGGTCCCCCAGAAGCCCACAGGGACTGATACAGTGGGGCAGGCAATTGGGACAGAGATGGCTTGGCACTCACCTGGTGCCCCACATTCTTCTGGGGTTGCTCAGTCCAAGGTCTTGAGGCTCTGCCCTCCCCCCAGCAAGTGGCTCTGCACCCCAAGAGCCATGGGACAGAGAGCCATGCTCCATGCCCCAGCTTATCCTGCACTGAGCCTCACCCTGACCCCTGTCCAGGGTCCCAAGCAGGGAGCAGGACAGGTGCCAAACCTGCCCTTCAAGTGAGACAGAGGTCTCTGTGGCCAGTCCTGGAGACTAGTGTTCTGGGCTGGGACTCACCAGGTGCAGGTTCTGAGTTTTCTCATCTGTTCAAAGGGCCCTATCACCAGCCTCTTTCACAGGGGTTGAAGGGCACGTTTGCAATGCCTGGCGTGAGGAGGGGGCTCTGAGGCAGCTGCAGCAGCAGGCAGGCCTCTGAGACTGGGGTATTTTTAGCCAGGATTCCTGCTGACAGGCCAGGCTGGCCGAGGTTTGCTGCCAGCCACAGAGGCAATTCTCCCAGCCTGCGTCGGGACATTCAGGGTCTGCCACCCAAGTCCAGCCCTGGCTCAGGGCCCCCGCCCCACCAGCCCATCCAGCTGCAGCCCTTCCCAGTCAGGTGGCTAGTTCTTCCCGGCGGAGGCTCTCCCAGGTCAGGCATTCTGGGAACGGAGCCTGGGCCCTGAGGGTGCAGCTGAGAACTGGTGAAGGGAGACCTGGGAGCAGAGCCATCGGCTGCCTATGTGCTGGATCTTGGGCTCCCGGCCACCACTCTTGACCGGCCTGAGAGCTGGGTTTCTGGGAGTCTCCAATCAATGCCCAGGCTCTGAGCTCCAGGGTCTGGGCTAAACATGTGTAAGTTCGGCCTGAGGGCCCACTGGCTGCTGCTTCCCACCTGCCTGCAGGCCTCCTCTGGAATGACTGGTCAGCAGAGTGGCCATAGCCACCTGCCCCGGGCCTAGCTCCTCTCCCGGACATCCCTGCCCAGTGCTGTCCACCTGCTCTGGCCACTGGGTCTCTCCAGCCTGTCCTACAGGGTGGGCTGCCTCTGCATATGAGCAGAAGGGCCCACACCTGGGCCTGCAGAGCATCCCGGCTTGGCCAGGACCACTTCCTTTCCCATAGACAAGTGAGGACACCCAGAAAGAATGTCCTCTGCTTCGGCCACTCCCTTGGCACACTCCCTTTCCAAGGCCAGGGGGCAGAACCACTGTTCAGCACGCTGGACAGCGCCGCGCCTGCGCACTCTGCCGCGAGGGCGGGGCCGGGATGGGGCGGGGCCGCGGGCGCAGGTCAGAGGAGGTGGTCCGGGCGCTGGGCCCTGGGGCGCGTCCCGGGCCTCGCTGGAGTTCTGAGTGGTGGTTCTCTGACTAAATCAAGAGGCCTTGCCAAAGTAATTCTGAGCAAGCAAAGAAACCCAGGCAAAATTTTAAAATAAGCATGCCGAGGGAGACGGGCCATGTGGGATCCTAAAATATATTCTAGAACCACAATAATTAACACAGCCCATGGACAGTCAGATGATGGGAAGGAAAACCCAAAAAGAGACTCCAATGCGAATATGAGAAGGGAGCAGGTGAAATCCAGGAGGAAAAATGGATTATTCAACAAATAATTCAAAATATATAAAAAATACATCATCTTAGGACAGCTAAACAGACGTTTGGGGGAAATTTTTGGATTCCCTACCTCACTCTTGATACTAAAATAAGTTCCAAATGGACTAAAGCTTTAAAAAGTAAAAAACCATAAAACTAGTAGAAGAAGAAAAAAAAAACTGTAAACTTGAATCATTCTAAGAATTATACAAAAACCAGAAGCCATAAAGTACAAGATGGATATATTCAACCTCATAAAAATAAAAGGCAGATGCATGGCAGTGAGAGGGGGGCACAAAATAAAAAGATAAACAACATACTGTGGGAGGATCAGAGACATTTCACAAAAGGCCACTTCTTGTTACATATAACAAATTCTTACGAATCAGTGAGAAAAAGACCAACAAACCAAGAGAAAAGTGACCAAGATATGAAATGAACCCATCAAAACAGGCTCAACTTCCCTCAAAATAAGAAAGATGCAAATTTAAATTGCTGTAAGATGCAATACCCCCATCCTCTGACAGGGCAACAGATTTCATTAAGGTTGGGGGACTCACTCTGTGAGAGAGGGGACACCTGCAGGTAGTGATGGGGGCTGGGGGGGCCCACAGGTAGGGATGGGGGTAGGGGGACACCTGAAGGTAGGGATGGGGGGGTGGGGGAACACCTGTAGGAAGGGATGGGGAGTGAGGGAGGGCACCTGCAGGTAGGGTTGTATTGTCAGATGGCTGGAGATGGGGTGAGAGTGAGACACACTCTTGTGCCCCTTTTATCTACATTACAGGTTGGGAATCCACTCAAAACAGGAAATAAAGCATTATTTAAAAAGAAAACAAATGACCCCATCCCCTCCTGGCTGTCGCCACTGACAAGGTGGCAGGCAGGGGCTCTCCTGGTGCCCACCTGTGCGGAGCTGCCACCAGGCACCCGGAAGGACCTCCCCCACCCTCGTTTTCACTGACCCTGTGCTAGCAAGACCTGCTTTAATTAGTCTGTCGTCCAGCTGTCCTGCTTCTCGGCAGCAGTGCCAGATTAACAGGGGTGCACAGGGGCCCTGCTCCCCGGCTCCCACTGCAGCCCATCACCAGAGGCTCCACTGCCCCTCCTCATGGGTCCAGTCAGCTTCACCCACACTGCTTTATCACACCCCAGCTATCCCCACTTGTCACAGGTTGCTAGCAGATCCTTGGCCCCTCGCAGACTGGCCACATGTCCCTGGGCAGTCCCTTCCCCTCCCAGCCTCAGTTTCCCTGTTGGTGAAATGGGGTAAGACCTACTTCTTAAGAGGTAGAATTAACAAGAATAGGGAAGGCAGGAGTGGTGGGATGTGGGAGGAGCATTCCTCCCAGGGTCCCAAAGTGGGTTGGGGGTCCCTGAGTTTGCAGGTCTTGCCTAGGCATGTCCATCCGGGAGATGCAAAGACAACAGTCACTTGGAGAAGAGGTGGGTAATCCAGGAGGGTTCCCTGGAAGAGGCAGATAGCTGGTCCCTGAGTGCTGGGCCAGGGCAACCAAGGCTGACTGTCCACTCCTTAGGGACCCACTTGCCTAGTTTTTCCTCCCCCCTCCCCCGCTGGACCAAGGAGGGGATGCTTGACCAGCCTGGGCTCTGGGCAGCCCCCAGGGCTGAGCTTCAAGGACCAGAGTGAGGCGGAAGCTGCTTTCACTGAAGCAGAGTATGGGTCTCCCCTGCCCCATAACTCACCAGCTTGTCTTGTCCTGGCAGAGCTTTCTGGGGAAAAGGTCATCTTTTCAGCTGAGGCTGACTGGAGGTGGGAGGATGGCAGCAGGGCCGGGTGCGGAGGAGTGAGACTTGGGGGGTGAGAACTGGGGGGAGGCACCTCCAGCAGCCACTCTGCCTGCCAGGTCAGCAACGCCTCCTGTGTGCCCCTCAGGGAGCAGGCTATGCCGCCCCTGTCCCACCCAGGTCTTAGGTCAGGGAGACCCCGTCTGGGAGACCCAGGCTCCTGAGAGGGGGGAGTCCAGCCCTGAGAGCATCTGGCCACAGTTGGGGGGAAAAAAGGCTCTTCCACGTGCTTGTCGGGTGTGGAGCATGGTGTGGACGTGGCAGCAGCTTGGGCCCATGTCACAGATGAGGAGACTGAAGTCCAGGAGGGTCTCTGTGGTGCACAGGAAGTAAGGAGTGGGGAAGGGCCACAGCCAGATATGTGGTGGGTCACTGTCTCCACCTTGTCCAGGCCTGACTCCTGGGAAGGCCCCCGGATGCCTGGTGGGCTGGGTCCCAGGTGACAAACCACACCTCTGTGTCCCTTTGTTCTTGGGAAGTTTCAATGACTAAAAAGCAGATCCTACAACAGAAAAAGGACATCAGGTAAAAACCAAGGAAAGAGGAGTAAAGTATGTGCTTTAGTTGATAGTAAAAATGTATCAATATTGGTTCATCAATTACACATACTAAGTAAAATGTTAACAATAGGGGAAACTGGGATGGGAGCTCCCTATGTTATCCCCTCAATTTTTCTGTAAATATAGAACTGTTCTAAAATTTTAAAGTTTATTAAAAAAAAAAAAAAGGAGAAGAAGAGATGGATTTGTCAGCAGAAGTCTGGGATATACAGAATGGAGCAGGAAGACACCCTCCCTCCAGTGACAACCCAGGCCGTGTGTGCCCATTTCACCCCGTCAGGCCCAGTCCTGTGCTGGCTCTCCCCTCACCGATGCCTGCTGCCACCTGGGACACCCTCTGAACCCCTCTTCCTGGCCATGCGAGGCCTGGTGGGTGTAATCCATGAACCCCACATGGTTGGACGTGACAGTGGGTTCTGAGTTAGGCAGGCTCTTACTCTGCAGAGAGTATCCCTGCCCTTAGGACCTGGCCCGGCCACCTTTCCAGGTGGGACGAGGGGGTGGCCCCATCTGAGCTCCCAGGGTGTTGGGGCCATGGGCTGGGGCCCAGCTGGCCCTTCCCCATGAGGCTGTGGACCCCTTCAGTTTCTTCTGCAGAAAAGAGTGTGATGGGTGATTCCCAGGCCTGAGGGTCAGACGGGCGGGGTTCAACCCCACCCCCCCAGCCCTATCCCTCCCTAGCTGAGTGACCTCATTGCCAGGCTGGGGCTCCTGTGATAGAACAGGGACCAGTTAGCTCTTGCTAAGCTCCGGGGAGGTGGCACGTGGGCAGCGGTCCTCAGCTAACTGTGCCCACCTAACGAGGGGCCAAGCAGGGCTCTGCCTGTGGCAGGAGTTTCCTCTACTGGGCTGGGGAGCCCAGATTAGTCCAAATTAGGTGATGTCCATGTGCTCATCTCCAGGAGCGACGAGAGGTTGGGGATGGGGTGGAGGGCCCAGCTCTGTTACTGACCTCTGTGTGCCAGGCCCTGCACCCACCACGCCACAGGCTCCATCAGTCCCAGCCTCTGCCCCTCCTTCTCCTTACACAGCCCAAGGACTCACCCGGGGCTCATCTGGGAGCCTGGAGCCCTGACCCAGCCCAAGGCACACACATCCATTAAAACCTCCCATTTGGGGGCCCAGGACACTAAGGGGCAGCACCTAGGGGTGGCCGTGGCCCCTCCTCTGCTAAGATTGGGTCCAGATATGTCACTAGACCCTGCAAACTTGCGTCTCATAGCTTCTCATGGGGTGTGAGGATGCTGACTGGTCATGGGGACCTCTCTACTGAAAAGGGACACCAGACCATCGCCAGCATCTTTCCAGAAGAGAGTACCCGCTCCCAGGAGTTTAATGTAAAACGTAGAGGGTCACCTAGATGCTGTGCTGGGGCAACACCTAGTGAAGCTGCCCGGCTCCTGCTGTGCCCTGTCACAGGGCCTTGGCCTGTATACTCTTTCTTTGTGTTCACACCACTTGCCTGCTCCAGAAGCCAGGACCATGGCTCCATGGGCACAGCCCGTGAGGCTGAGGGCTGCCCTGGGCCAAGCTGCTCGAGTGAAAAGGGGTCCAGGCCAGGGAAGGCAGGTGCAAAGCCTGGGCCTCGTGGAGCCAGCCTGGGGTGCAGCCAGCCCTGCTGTCTCTCCCTGGCTTCCGTCCCTCCATCAGGAACCTCCCAGGAAGTCCCTCACTGTCCCGGCCTGCTCTGAAACGTGTGCAGGGGAGTGAGGTCCGGATGGGCCGCCCTCACCAGAGTTCCTGGATTGGAACAAAGGGGCAGGGTCTCCCCCAAAGAAATGAGGCCCCCAAAGAGCCCAGCCCCCCAGACATCTGGCGACATGTGTTAAAGAGCAGGTGGCTGCTTCCATTAGGCAGGAGAGGAAACTGAGGCTCAAAGTTGTTCCAGATGCCCCCACGTGCCACAGTGAGTGGGTGACACCCCAAATGGTCATCTCTCCTCTGCCACACCATGGGGTGGGAGGGCAGTGGCTGCAACCAGAAAATTCTGCTGTAGACTTTTTTAGTTGCATGAGTCTGAGGAGATGATTAAAGGGTGGATTATGGGGAGATAAAAAGTGTGAGTGGTGCACAGGGCGTAGAGAAAGTGCAAGAGCCTCAAAAACCCTGCGACACCCCCAATAGGGTGACTCAGAAACAGACACCAGACAGCAGACGTGGAGACAAGGAGAGGATGGACTAGTACTGGATCAGGAGCCCCCTGCAGCACACCCTGCCTGTCAGTCCCAGTGCCATCAGTGCTGTGGGTATGGAGGGAGGGGCAGCATCTGCCTGGGCCTGGGTCCCAGAGGCTCAGACACCCTGCGGGCACTTAGGCTGAGAACAGCCCACCGCACAGATGGTGATTTTGGCCGGGGAGTGGAGAAGGCACATGCAGAGTCTTGTGGCCGCCGTGTAGTACGCTGCAGCCCTCATGTACCCAGCACCACGCTGGGCTGCAGAGAGACCAAAGGAGCCAGGGGCCACCAGGCCTCAGTTTCCCTCATTATATACAACTTCAAATAAGATCCCAGTAAAAGTGCACCTGTCCCTGGGTGAGAGGGAGTGGGCGCCAGTCCTGGCTGAGCCTGGCGTTTAGTTGGACGGAGAGAGGAGGCGGCACCTGCCACCAACCATCCCAGCTACCCCCGCCCAGCCCGCCAAGAGAGGAGGGAAGCCTTGAAGTGCCAGGCCTTTGAATCGCCGTCTCCATGGCAACGTGTGGGCACAAAGGGCCGGGCCTGAGCAGGCTGCGGCGGCTGTGCAAGGCTGGGAGGAGGAAGGGAATCTTTTATTTGTGGGGACAGGGCGCTGGGGAGCTGGGCTGCACCCATGCCTGTGGCCAGACCGAGGTCTTGAGGCTGTGCCCTCTGCCCCATAGCCAGGGCCCCTGAGCCAGCACCTGCCCGGCACCCCCGAGCAACGCGGCCAGTCTGGGAGGATGGAGCATGGGCAAATCGAGGGCAAGGCTGGAGCGAGAGTCCAGCACACATCCAGCCTGAGAAGCAACCCCAGAGGCCCTCAGGGGTGCACCTCCTTCCCCTGCACCCCAGTCGATAGGGCACACTTGCTAGGGCAGGTGCAGGCAGGGAGGAAATGTGGCCAAACTCAGGTGCTACCAAAGGTCGTCCTCTCAGAAGAGGAGACCAGAAAGAGCCAGGCATGGGCAGAAAGAACCATCAGTGCGAAGGCCCTGAGGCAAGACAGACCTGCAGGAATCTAAGGGTAGGCAGGAAGCCAGGAGCCTGAGGGAGCAGACCGGCCCCCTGCAGCCTCTCCCCCCACCCACCTGGCCATGGGCGCCAGGCCTCTGACACTGGCTTGGGCCACCAGGCGTACGTCCTGCCTGTTTCCGGTGCCGCCACCGTCCACTCCTGGCTTCCAGCATCCAGCCCCGTCTCCCCCGAGCTCCTCCTCTCAGTGCTGACACCCTGTTCCTTGAGCCCCCAAATGCAAGGAACTGCACCCAGGGTGCACGAGGGGGACTCTGACCCCAGAGACCTGGAAGCAGTGCAGAAACCACCATCGTGAAGCAGAGATTTTATTTCCCTTTTTAAAATATCTGAGCCAGATTGAAGAGAGAGAGAGAGAGAGAGAGACGGCCGTGAGTGTCAGAGCCATGCGGTTACTTCCCCCAGACCCATCCCACAACAGCCCGTCGCGCCTCCCGGCAGCACGCCCTTTCCTTGTAAATGTTGAGATTGGGTCAATATTTTATGAAACTGGGAGAACCGAACTGGAAATTCAAACCCAGCATGTTCAACGAGTCACCCTCATGTCCTCTGAGGCAAGGGAGGGATGCTGGAGTGCCCACGACTGCAGTCCTCAGATGTTAACGAGCAGCCAAACCATGGGCTGAGGGGCTTGTGGGAAACGCCTTGTTCCCTCCACCCGAGACCTGGGCCGACCTGCCTGGGAAGCTGCAAGCCCTCTGTCCCCAGGAGCCTGAGGCCCGTCCCGAGACCCACACTGTACGTCTGCGTTTTCATCCCCTCCACGTTCCCACAGCTCCTGGCGCCCTGTGCTCAAGCCTCAGGGCAATTTAGGGTAGTTGGTGCTGTTTCCTCCCATCGCATCTGAAGACAACACCCTGTCACAGCCACCTCTGCCCCGAGCCAGGCTGCCTCTCTCCTGGTGGGGTCTGGCTCAGTTTTGTCTCCCCCAAGTTCAACTCTGGGTTCTGAGCCCAGAGACAGGAGAGTGAGGGCTCCAGGGAACCAGGCAGGACTGAGGGTGAAGGGAGGGGACAAGGGCTGGACCAGCACAGAGCCACACACAGTGGGAGGAAGGGGGCCCGGGGGGAGCAGGTGGCTGGCTCAGAGCTCATTCTCCCCAGGGGCACCATGTCTGGAACAGCCCCGGACCCTCCATTCCAAAGATGACCCTCCAGCTCAGGGAGCCTGGATGAGCATGTTCCTCAAACCACCACCCACTCCAAGACCACGTTGTCAGGGGCAACAAATGGCATGTTCCGCTGCGGCCACTGCCCACTGCTGTGTGGCTCCAGCCCAGACAAGCCCCAGCTCCTCCTGATGCTCAGAAAAAGGGCTGGGGGCTGCCACCTGCTCCCCCCATCCCCATCGACCCTCTCCGACCCCACTAGGGACGTCCTCTCCCCAGACGTGTCTCATGCTCCCATTTCATCCACATCAGCTCCCCTGCAGAGATGAGGGGCAGCAAAGTGAAGTTTGGGCCGGGGGAGACGGAGCTCAGGCCAGGCCACCCAGGGCCTGCCACACCCCTGCTGGCCTTTGTGTGGCCAGACTCTCCCCAGACACAGCCTCAGGCCCCCACATGCTTCCACATGCTTCTTTTCCTCCCTCAGAGGCTGGGAGTAGTGGCCCCTGTCCTACACCTTGATGAGAAAGGGCACAAGTCTGCTGGAGACCCCAGTGCCTCCTTGGCAGCCTGAATCAGTGGGTGCCATGGAGCAGGGCACAGTGGGAGCCACTCCCGGGGACACTGGAGGTGAAGACATCGAGGAAAACCAGTGACAGGATGGGAGATCCCAGGCTGGCACTGGTGGTATAGGGGGACACATAGCCAGATGGGGCAACGGCAGGGTTACCCCTGCCAGAGAGCTGGGCCAGGTAAGAGGCCTCTGCTCTGAATGGGAAGGGGCTAGGTGCCGTGGCCTGGGGCAGCGGCTCTATTCAATGGGTTTTTTAATTTTATTTATTTATTTATTTATTTATTTTTGGCTGTGTTGGGTCTCCGTTGCCGCGCACGGGTTTTTCTCTGGTTGCGTTGAGCGGGGGCTACCCTTCGTTGCGGTGCATGGGCTTCTCACTGCGGTGGCTTCTCTTGTTGCGGAGCATGGGCTCTAGGCACGTGGGCTTCAGTAGTTGCAGCACGTGGGCTCAGTAGTTGTGGCTCGTGGGCTCTAGAATGCAGGCTTAGTAGTTGTGGTGCAAGGGCTTAGTTGCTCCGCGGCATGTGGGATCTTCCCGGACCAGGGCTTGAACCCGTGTACCCTGCACTGGCCGGCAGATTCTTAACCACTGTGCCACAAGGGAAGTCCCTCAATTTTTTTTTAAACTTTTTATTTTATATTGGAGTATAGACAATTAACAATGCTGTGACAATCTATTCAATTTTTTGTAAGGGGGAAGTTGCTCCCACTGATCATCAGATCTTTTCGTTACAAAATGCCCCATCCTCGAAGACAATGTGCTTTGGGAGGAGGAAGGTGAGTCAGGTTCAAGTCTCTCCTCGGTGGAGTGGGCCTAAGACACTCACCCGGCCAGCCCTCAGCCCCTGGGGCTGCCCCTTGAAAGCGGTACCCAGAATTGGGCCGCCCCCTGGCTGACACGGGGCCTGCGGTCACCAGGCCCAGGGCTTCAGGCTGAGCCCCCACGAGGGGCAGCTCAAGGCTCATTCGCTGGTTCAGGCTGTCACTCACTCAGCACCCGAGCTGGTGCCCTGGGCAGGTGTCTGTCCCGACACTCTGAAGAGGGAGGTGAGCTTTGGAGTCTAGGCCCTTTCCCAGAGGGAGCTCGTAGGTCTCACCAGCTTCTCGCCTGACCAAGGCCACGGCCGCACACCCAGCTCTGCACATAGGGCACGTCAGACCTAGCCCATCTTCCTGGTGCCTCTGTGTCAGGTAGGAGGCTGCAACTTTCAGTGTGGGCTCGGGAGGCTGGACAAAGGGCACCGTGGGGCTGTGGGCACTGGGGGGCTGCAGGCCCCAGAGGACGAGGGTGTGGAACCGTGTGGGGCAGTGGGCAGGGCTGGGGCAGGAGACCCTGTGTGTGGACATGGTGTGGGGTTTGGAGAGGCTGCAGGCCTAGGGGTGATGGGGTGGGCTGGGGAGACAGCCCCCCAGAGTACAGACCAGAGTGTCCTGGTTGGGGGCACTCTCCTCCTTGGCGCAGTGAGCTCCAGGGAGCATGCCCTCCACCTGTCTGCCCCTCCAGATGGGCATCTTGGTTAGCTGGCCCTGGGCCCTTGGGGGCCACTGGGTGTCTCTGTCTCTGGGGCTCACTGTGGGCCAGCGCGACTGCTCTGCGGTAGGTGTCACCCAGCCCGCTCCTTGCCGGCTTCCTCTGGAGGTGGAGGGCCTGAAGAGGGGCTGTGGGGACCCAATCATCCCCAGGCGAGCTGGCCACACATACTGGGAAGACTGTGGGGAGAAACTCTGGGCTGCAGTGGGGGCGAGGTGGGGTAGACAGTGGTAATACACCCACAGTGAGCCTTTGGCTTCAAAGAACAGAAAACCCACTGCAAACTGGGCTGGATTGTGAAGGGAACTCATGGGCTTGTGTAACTGAGAAGATTTGCAGCGATGTAAGCTTCAGGTGCCGCTTGATCAAGGCTCACTCTGCTCCTAGAGGTTCCCTCGGCCATGCTGCCCTGTGTGCCTGCTTTACCTTCCTGGAAGTCCACAGTGCACTTCTCACCTCAGCTGTCCAGCAGCCACCCTCAGCTCCACCCTCATTGCTCCATTTCCATGCCCAGGGCAGGCCACAGCGACCTGGCTGGCCTCAGTTCTGCCTGGTCCAGATCAGCCTCTGTGGCAGGTGCAAGTCTGTGCTGACGACCTGAGCCAGCCAGGCCCCAGTCTTCACAGTGGGAATGGGCCAGGCCCAGCCAGGTCACAGCTGCTGGGGATGGGGTGGGATTCTTGCCAGTGTGGCTGGGGAGAGGTGGGGGTGGAGGGTAGCCCGGACTGATTCTGAGTGCATGGAACAGCCGTGGGAGGTTTCTCAGGCATGGCTGGCGGCAGGAGGGCAGTTAGGAGCTTCTGTCCAGGATGCGGGCCAAGCAAGTGGGCTGGGGAAGGAGGGAGAGGGAGACAGAAGTTGGGGTGAGTGAAGAAGAATGGGGGGGGCGATGTCCTAGGGCCAGTGGTGTCATGTGGTGGCTGGGGGGATGGGGTCAGGGCTTGTTTGAGGAGGGTCAGTTTTGTGGAGCCTACAGTGGGAGCCTGGGCCCAGGGATGGGTCCTGGGAGTGGCTGGGCTGGTGGGAGGACCGTTGTGGACTGTAGTTACAGCCAAGACACCAATGCATTCACCTGAGAAAGAAGGTGGACAGTGAAGGGAGGGTCCCAGGCCAGAGGCCGGATCCAGCAGCGGGAGGAGGAGGGCTTGATGGCAAATTCAGAACACCACCCATGGGGCCGAGGGGGTTGATACCACCAAACCTGAGCTTATGGGAATGAGCTGTGGAGGTTCTGGAACCAGCAGCCTTGAAGGAGTGAGCTCCCCGTCACTGGAGGACACAAAGAGACTGACCACCCACTGAGACAACAAGGCTCTGCAGCCTTCAAGATGCTGGGTCCAGGGAGCCTCACATTACTGCAGGGTACAGCCACCTCTGTCGGGACCCCCACTGGGAGAAGTTGGCCCCTGAGGATGCTTGGCCAGGCCCTGGAGGCCCAGTCTTGCTCCCTGGAGGTGCTCCCTATCTGTGGCCTCAGCAGCTGGGTGCACGTGGGGTCTCTGAGGTGCTGGGAGGTGGGTTTTTCAGGATGCGTGGTGCAGAGGCAACACAAACGTGATTTATGGCCCCAAGTCTGCCGCCCGGAATGTTCTGGAGCCTCACCCGGTCCTTGGGGGCCCAGGGGTACAGGAGGCAAACCCTGTGCTGGGCCCTGGGATGGGCCAGGACAGTGTCTGGGCGTGACCCATACGTGGGGGCTGGTGAGAGCGGTGGGGGAGAGCTCTGTGCTTGGGGCAGGTGGCAGGATAGAGGCCTGAAGGGGAGGTGGCCTGGGGTGGGGGAGGGGTGAGGCCTGATCTCCCTCTGCAGATGCGGGTCAGGGTCTGGGTGTCCTAGAGGCGGGATAAGGCCCCTTGGGGTGGGTGGGTGGGGGGCTCTATAGAGGGGGCTCCATGGCCCTCTGCTTCCCTCTGCTGGTCAGCTCTGTCACTGCGGGCCTAGCCCCTCAGCTCCCCAGCACCCCCAAGGGCATGGACCCCAAGAGACCAGGCCCAGCGGTGCCAGGGGCAGGCACGGGGTTGACTTGCTGAGGTCTGAGGGGGCTGGGAGCCTGTGCCGACCCCTGTGCCCAGCGTCATCTGGGGCAGGAGGTCCTGGGGGGACTCCGTGGGACAGCCTGGGGGCCACCACCACTGCCCCACAGTGGCTCGAGAGGAAAGGGCTCAGAAAGGCTGGGCTGCCACCCAAGGTCTCAGGACAGCAGGCAGGGGCCAGCTTGGCAGGTGCCCTGCCACCAGGAGGAGGACAGGAAACCCCACCCCAAGCACCTGGCACTGTGGCTCCCCATCTGGGCCCTTGGTGGGAGATCTAAGGAGAGGCTAGGGGCAGGGGATCCACCCCTTCTGCCCCTAACGTTACCCTGAACATGGGCTGACTCCCCCAGCCCCTCCCAGAGGGCGCTCACCACCCAGACGCTTTTATGGCAGACCTTCCTCTGAGTGCCCCAGAGCTCTGTACACAAGTAATGAATTCCATCAATCCTAATGGAGTTTGATACGTGGTTAAAACAGGCCAGTGGGCTGTTCTGGATGGACAGTGACTTTGGCGCTGACCCTGTGCCCAGCGCAGGGTTGAGCTGAGGCCAGGTCTTCGCCTGTGATCACCGGGGGCTGTGAAGGGCTCAGGGCAGATTCCGTTTGCTAAGAGCCCTCAGTGCCCCGGGGCCTCCCCCTACACCCCCACCCCGACTTCCTTCAGCGCCCCCGAGGCTCCGCTCTGCCGGGACATCACTCAGAACCTGTCCTGCTCTTCGGGCGGTGGGGGTGACAGGTCTCGTGCCCCCAGTGCTGCTGCTCCTGAATCCACCCACCCTCGCAGTTTGCAAATAGACCACATCCCTCGCAGGCTGCTGGGGGGACAGAGATGAAGGCATCTCTCGGCTTCTGTGGGACCTCTACACCCACTGAGCTGCCGTGAGCTGGTGCAGGGCTGTTGGGTGCCTAGAGAACTCGTCCTGAGGCAGCCCTGCCACGTGGCAGGTCCCTGTGAGGACACGGACACTCTGAGAGCACCAGGAGCACGGGAGCCCCAAGCCCTGCGGGACAGGAAGTTCCAGAAAAGAGAGTGGGTGTGCACACATGAACACATGCATGGGATGGGGCCAGTGTGCCTCGGGTACAGGTGCACGTGTGCACACGTGTCACACCTGCAAAGAAGAGATTGGAGAGAGACACGCCTGAATTTCAGCCCTGGCTTCCAGCCCTGGGTTTGGGGTCTCAGACAGTGCTGTTCTGTCTGTTGACTGTCTACAGAAAGCACAGGCTAGCTCTATAATCAGAAAGGAAACCAGCTTTTTCAAAACATCAGGCAGTGTTCAAAGCACTTGAAGGTCTCTGAGAGGCTAAGGGTAAGGTCCGGTGGTCCAGAGAGAGGCTCCAGGAACCTGGCAGGGCAGCTAAGGCAGAAGCGGGGCTGCACTGGGACTCGGGGAACCCACAGGGCTCTGTTTTAGTATCGTTTGTGTGTGTGTATGTGTTTGTGTGTGGGGGGGTTGCATTTCTTTCTATTTTTTTTGATTGATTGATTTATTTATTTTTGGCTGCGTTGGGTCTTCATTGCTGCACGCAGGCTCTTCTCTGGTTACGGCGAGCAGGGGCTACTTTTTGTTGCAGTGCATGGGCTTCTCATTGCGGTGGCTTCTCTTGTTGCGGAGCACAGGCTCTAGGCACGCGGGCTTCAGTAGTTGTGGCACACGGGCTCAGTAGTTGTGGCTCGCAGGCTCTAGAGCACAGGCTCAGTAGCTGTGGCACATGGGCTTAGTTGCTCCGCGGCATGTGGGATCTTCCCGCACTGGGGCTCGAACCTGTGTTCCCTGCATCGGCAGGCAGAGTTTTAACCACTGTACCACCAGGGAAGACCTGTGCGCTGCATTTCTCACCAGCCACCCTGCACTTCTGGGCCCTGTCCTCACCAGGCCGGCCTGGCTGCTGTCCTTATGGCCTGGAGGTGGGGCCTTCCCACTGTGCCCCACGGTCTGCTCTGCCCCAGGGCGCCCAACCTAGTCTTTCCAGACCCACCCCTGGCCCTCAGGGAACTTGCTGAGGCTCGCCTGGGGTGGGCACCCTCGTTCCCCAGGCTCACCCCCCAGAGAAGGCATGCAACCCCCAATGCCCACGGCCTCCTGCTTCCCCTTCAGCCTCAGCAGGCGGCAGCATCTGAGTGGACAGAGGACAGAGCTCTTCTCCCCCTTGGCCCCCTTCCCCACACCACATTCCCCCACACGTGTGTTTAAACATTAATCGGAGGAGGGGGAGGCCCGTCTGCGCTGCTCTCTGCAGTACGGGGTCTAACGTGGACGGCCAGGGAGCCGGGTCGTCCGTGCCTTGCCTCTCCAGGAGGACGGCAGGATGCACAAAACAGCATGCTCTGCTGAGGGGCGGGGAGGCCAAGGTCAGCGTGCTCTGCTGAGGGGCAGGGAGGCCAAGGTCAGCATCGCTGAGCACCTGGAGGTACAGCTCGTACCAACTTCAAAGTGTGGCCGGAGCAAGGAAGGAAAATCAATGTTGGGCTGAGGGACTATTTCCAGCTTCAGGGATGGGGGTGGGGGCGGAGTGGAGACAGGGCTGGGGGT
Source organism: Mesoplodon bidens (assembly GCF_964165515.1). NCBI lineage: Eukaryota > Metazoa > Chordata > Mammalia > Artiodactyla > Ziphiidae > Mesoplodon > Mesoplodon bidens. The sequence goes on from NC_138169.1 coordinate 28,037,475, forward strand.
GGGGCTGGGGGTGCCAGATCCACCCCTGCTCCACAGGCCCCTGTGCCTTTCCACTTCCCATGGGAACCCGGGGAAGGGGCGGCCAGGTGAACAGCACTCCAGGAGCCCGTCCACCTGGGCCCTGGACATCCCCTGGGGGTGGTCGGGCTCTTGGCCCAGCTGGAGCAGAACTGCTGACCATGCACTGGGGCGGATCTGGAGAGAAGCCGAGGGCCTTGAACAGCGATCCAGAGACGACCTAGGCCAGCTCCAGCCACGCCAGCTGAACCAATCTCCAAAAAGTCCCGGTGAGCCTAGACTGGGTGAAGGACACTGGTGAGGGGTCAGCCTGGGGGCCTCGTCTCCATCTTTGACTGGCCCTGATTATTACACGTTACAAAGTAAGCTGTAAGATTATTTTACGACGTTATAACTTTTGAAAAAGAATGATGGCAACTCTTTATAAAAGAGCAATTGATACAAAAACATTACTGTAAAAGATAAGAGTCACTGAGTCCTGGCCTCCTCGACTCACCTGTTCTTGCCCCACTCCCACCCCCTTCTGCGGCCTTTGTGGGCATGCAGCCTCACCTGTGCAGGCCCTCCTCACCCCCGTGTACTAGGGACATGTGTCACCGTGGCCAACACACAGAAGACACTCATTTATCATCATGCGGATGCCCCAAGGTGGTCCCAGACCTTCAACCCCTGAGGTGACATTTAAGGATGTCCCAAACCTTCTTTATCAGGGGGCTCTGTGAGAAATCCCAGCCCAAGACCTCACCCAGGACCCAGTGTGCCAGGCCGGCCCTGCCCCTGCTGCCAAGCAACCCCCAGCGAGACCTTGGGCCAAAATGCCTCCACGCAGCCCAAGGAGATGGCTCTACAGGAGGCCTGAAGTCCCCGAGAGGTGCTGGGGCAGCAGGAGGAACTGGGGCGCTCAGTCATGCTTTGTGAAGCCCCCATCTGTCCCTGACCCCTACCGAAGGGAACCCATCTTGGGGACCCCGGTGCAAGTTCTGATGTAGCTACTGTTGGGGGAGGGGCAGGGCAGGGAGCCCCCGACCTCCCCCCATGCCGAGACCCCCAGGAGAGGCTGTGGTTTGACACTGATTCGGGAGCTGGGACTGATGGGAGCTGGCGGCAGGGGCTCATCCCAGCACTCCTGAAGGCAGACAAAGGGGCATGGGGGCACCCGTGGTGAAGGGTCAGAAGTCAAAAACAAAGGCTACAAGCTGACCCCAGGACCCCCGCGGGCTGGAGGATGCTCAGGGTGCCTCCAGCTAGTAGAGGAGGACTGCAAGCCTCCGCATCTCGGGCCAAGTCTCACTGTGACCCCCTGAAGCCCCCAGCTATCCCTTACCAATCCAGGGTCGTCCTTGTTCCAACTCAGCTGTCACCTCCTCCAGGAAGCCAACCAGTCATTGTGTGGGTGCCCAGGAAGCACGGCCAGCGCTGAGGCTGTTGCTGGTGGCCGGGTTGGCACACGCAGCCAGGCCAAGCCCTGGGGACTGGACAAGTTCATCCCTGAGTACCAGGGCCTCCCACCTTGGGAGAGAGACCACCAGGGACAGGGAGCTGTGCAAGTCCCACGTGTGTGAGGCACCTGGCAGGGCCAGGGCCATGTCCACCTGTGTCCAAAGGCATGAAAGGCCGGTCGTGTAACCCTGCCTTGAGCCAGCTCCTCACGAACATCCAGGACTTTAGCTAGATCCCCTGCTTTGCCTTTTCTTTCTATGGCTATTATTTACACACTTTAAAAATATTTGTTTTAATTACAGAAGTCACACCTGCTTGTTGGGATAAAAAGTTCAAAGTAGGGGCTTCCCTGGTGGCGCAGTGGTTGAGAGTCCGCCTGCCGATGCAGGGGACACGGGTTCGTGCCCCGGTCCAGGAAGATCCCACATGCCGCGGAGCAGCTAGGCCTGTGAGCCATGGCCACTGAGCCTGCGCGTCCGGAGCCTGTGCTCCGCAACGGGAGAGGCCACAACGGTGAGAGGCCCACATACCACAAAAAAAAAAAAAAAAAAAAAAGGTCAAAGTAGACAGGTGTGTAAAGGAACAAGTGACTGTCTGTCCCACCGCACTCCCTTGGGAGGCCCTGCTGGGCCCATGGCACGTGCAGAGACCACAGGCATCACCCTGCATCCTGCCCCATGGCCTTAGGGAGAAGCCAGGTGGATGCCCCAAAGGAGCCACATGGGGCAGCTGGCTCCTCCTCCCCAGGGAGGTTTCCACCTGGGCTGGGGTGCCACCATCACCAGGCTGGAGCAGAGAGGGTATGGCTGGCCCAGTGTCACCAAGAGTCCTGGCTTCTAGTTGACCGCAGAGGACCATGGGTGGCATGTCTCTCACATCCCACCCAGACTCACAGGGTGTGTGTGGGTCACCCAGGGAGGGCTGCGGGCAGGAGGACCAAAGTCACAGCTTCCCAGGATGGCCTTGCTTCTGAGACTCGGCCCAGGACCCGTTGGCCATCCACAACATCCAGGGCCCTGGTGACCTGCCGCTGCCCCCCGAGGGAACGACCATCATGCAGGAAGCTCTGTGTGAGGGGACTGCCATGTCCGTGTCCCCAGGACGGATGCCAGCAGGGTATCCACCTCCACATGGGATCCTTGCCTGCAACCTGCTCATTGTCAAGTCCTGCGGTCTCCTGGGGCCCCCTTCCAGCCTGTGGGAGACCTGGTCTCCTGAGGCTTCCCCGCACCTCTCAGGTGCCCTGCGCAGCTGGCGAGAGCAGAGCTCTGGTTTGTCAAGAGTTTAGTGGGTGCCAGGGCTTGTGCTAAATGCCTTCGGTGCCCACTGATTGTTGGCAGTAACCCCCGGGGGGGATTACTGCTGTTCTCATCTCCCCATGGACGAGGTCCCAAACTCTCTCTGGCCCAGAGCCACAGTCTGCGGCCTCGCTCTGCAGTCCCTGCACTCCGGGTGTGGGTGTGCCCAGGACACAACCTGAACTGGGTCGCCGCGGGCTGCTGTTCCTGTTGTTTTGTCATTCCTGCCTTCACATGACACGTGCCTGCTCTGTCCTGTTAAAGGCATCTGGAGCCCCCAGCCAACTGCCCTCTTCGTTGGCAGGATTCCACTCCACTGACCTCAGATGCACGGGCTTATTTAGCCTCGACTCTGCTGTCATGCCCTCCCTTCTGTCACCAGGGGCTGCGGGTCCCTTAGGCTTGGCCCCTTTTCAAGGCCCGAGCCCAGGCCGGTGTCCCCACATTCCTGCCTCCTTGGCCTGCAGGTCCCCAGCCCGGTGCCGGCCACGTGCGTCACCGGGGGTCGTGTGCTCCGCAGACCCAGTGCACGCCTGACAACCAGAAAAGGTGGAAGAAGGCTCTGGGGACAGTGACCCAGGCTTCCAATCCTGTAGTGGGCCCTGGGCAGGTTGTTCCTCTCCTCTGGGCCTCAGTTTCTCCTGCATAAACCGGGTCAGCAATCATAGCTCCCGAAGAGGAAGGTTGTGACAGCCACGCTTGTCAGCACACAGAGGACACTTCGATTTTTACAGAGAAAGAATTGGGGGGAACTCTGAATGCCTTTCCTCACACGTACTGAAAGTCACCAGACAAAGCGGCCTGTGTGGTGAAGAGTGACAGCACCCACGTAAACACAGCAGCGTGACCTGAGATCAGCAGACAACCTTAATGTCAGGGAATGCAATCATATTTTACTAGCTCTGAAAAACAATGACTAAAATCACAGAGTTAAACAGAGCTCGGGCAGAATCTATGAACACTGGCAGGGAGTGGATAAGGGGATGATGTGCCCATGAGGGAATTTACGCTCCGGGGGGTCAAATACTGGCCTGTGTTTGGTGCAGGCTGATAACAGGAAGACAATCCCCAAATTAAACAAATGTGAATGAATTCCTCTGTGTGCAGACAGAGCAAATATATCAGTGAAAATGGGTATAGAGCAAGCAGCAAACTGTAATAAATTAGAATGAGTTCTGACGGGGAGCCACGATTCAGGCAGACAAATATTTCAGGAAATACGGGTAAGAGGCCCATGGCAAAATAATAACTTTGACAGAGTTCCAATGTCATGCTCACCAATGAGGTGAAAACAAACATTTTACCGGGTATCCGTAGGAGACGAGGCGCAGGGGGAACTCAGAGGGTGTCCTCTCTGGGAAGAGCCGGGCCACACGACTGTGGCAAAAGCAGGTCAGTGACTGTCCTGAGATGGGTCAGCCCACTGAGTGGGACAGACCCGTCCACTAGGGTCTGTCGCCCAGCTGCTTCCTCCTTGGAGCCCTTGCTGACTGGCCCTCATCCAGGTGTGACCAGCAGGTGACTGCCACATGGCGAAGACCCCAGAGGTCTGGCCTTCTCAGATCTGTCTCAGTCTCCTGAGCTGGAGGACAGGAAGCCAGTGCTGATGTGAGGCAAGGAACCCAGTGTGACCTCCCACACAGGAGGCAGGGCTGAACATGCCCCTGGGGACTGTCCCTGGCTGGGGTGCGATACCAGGCTGGGCCCAGCACTGACCACGACTGTGCTGCCTGGTCTGTGAGATTTGCCTGGACCTTGCCTTGACCTTGTCAGCTGTGTTTTGGCTTAGACTCCTCCCTCTATTCCCTGAGTCAGAGCAGGGATGGAGATGTCGGAGGACAGGTGCGTGGGAAGGTCAGCCCACGAGCTGACCTGGCATTTCACATGCACAATCATTTTGCCAAAAGTGTGTGTGACGTGGATGATTACCAGCATTCTTCACTATCAGTGCAGTGAGCCGTGGCACTGCTGGGGCTGCTGTGGTACCCCCCACCCTGGCCCCTAATATGAGTGCATTAGAGGGAGATCACTGGCAGGGGCAGATGAGATCAACAAGATTATCCTGAAGATGGGCCAAGCGCAGTACTGGCTGCTGGTGGGAAGGGTTGGGGTTAGGGTCAGCTCCAGCGCTGTGTGTCAGCTGGGACTAAGTACCAACACCGATTGGTGTGTGCGTCACCAGGTCCCCACAGAACTGCTCAGCTGTACTTTGTCCTGACACATGATGCTGAGGGCTGGGAACCTGGGTCCGATCCTGGTAATCAGGTGCAGACGCTCTTGGGGGAATGCAGCCCAGGCCAGCTTTGTGTGCCCAGCAGAGGAGAGACATGGCACCAACGGGGTGTCTGCCTGTAAAGCAGGAGCCAGGGTGCTAGGCAAGGGCTGGGTGTGGTCCAGGGCGACTCAGGATTCAGGGCGGGGCCTGGAGGACGTCTCCAACCCAGTCACCAGCCTAGAGCTTGGCATCAAACTTCCAACATCAAATGTGCTCCTTCCTTTCTTCATTCAATAAAGACACATCAAGAGGCAGTTGGGGAGGGACACAGCAGGTGGCTGGGAGTCAAGTGCAAGAAGAGGGAGCTGTGGTCAAGCTGGTGCCCACCAAGCCGACCCTGAGGAGGAGAAGGGAGGGAGCTGGGGTGCAAGGGGAGCGAGCAGTGTGCGAATGACCTGGAGCTCAGAGGAGGTAAGAGGTGAGAGGTAAGGTGGGTGTAGGCGGGGCCTGGCCACTGAGGGCCCGATGAGCCAGGCTGAACCAGCAGCCTTGTCCAGATGGCAGCGGGGAGTCCCTGAAGGGTTTTTGGGAGGAGGGAAGTTTATCCATGACAGGAAAATGGGAGAGTCTGGTGGCCATGGCCAGCTGTCAGGGCTGGCCTACTCTTGGGGAGCTAAGTTTCTGAGCTGCTGGAGGGACCCCCCAAGTTCTTGTCCCTGGGCCTTGACTCACCTGCCCCCTGTGTCTCTCCCTTTTTCAACTCCAATAGGGGGAAGGGGGGCAAGAGGCCTGTGACAATGTCAAGAAGCCTCCCTCAATATAGGGCGTGGTGATGGTATCCCCCAGGAGACATGAGCAAGGTCTGGGGGAGGGGTGCTACTGACATCTGGCAGGTAGAAGCCTGGGATGCTGATAGACATCCTGCAATGCACAATTATTCAGTCCCAAGTGCCAAACAGGCCAGGGTGTCCAATGCACCAAGATGCATGGAGCACCCAGAGAACCAGGTGAAACAGGTGGGCAAGGTATGGAGTGAGGCTGCCACACACAGTCAGACCCAGCACCCGTGGGTGTGCAGGAACATCCTGAGGAGATGCAGGTGTGGGGAGAGGGAGTGATGGGGAGGGTGGTCAAGACAGGTTCCTCCCAGGAGGTGAAATCTGGGGCTGGGACAGCAGGCCTAGCATGATGTTGGAAGGAAGGGAATCCAAGGCAGAGGGACAGAGGGTGGGAAGGCCCTGAAGGCCCTTAGGAGTGAAGGGTGGCCGGTGGAAGGTGGCATAGCAGGGGCTTTGCTGTCAGCCCCAAAGGTGGTACAGAAGGCTGGACCTGTAGGGGAGAAGCAGGGCGTATTGGAATAATGGGAGCTGCAGGGCTTCCCAAGGGAGCCTGGTGGTCCACGCCTGCCCGTTGCGTGGGCAGTGGGACCAGAAAGACGGGAGAGAACGGAGTTGGCAAGCCCCTAAGGAGACTCCTTTCCACGCTCGAGCCTTAGGCCAGGGGAGAGGACGGAGGGCTTCCCAAAGCCCCTTTACCCGAGAGAAGCAGCATCGCGCTCGGCCTTCCCGGATTCTCCGCAGACCCGGCCTCAGCTGTGAGTTCCTGCAGCTCATCGCCCAGGGAGGCGCCCAGGTGTACAGGTGTGAGGGGGGGCGGGGAGGGTGGGGCCTCCAGCGGAGCAGGCGGAGCTAGGGTGGTCAGCCAAGTAGGCGGGGTCTCCTCGGGGTGGGGCGGCCACTAGCTGAGAAGGCGGGGTTCAGGCGCACGTGGCGCCGCTCGGTGGGCGGGGCCTGCCAGGCGACCCACACCTTTCAGGAACGCACGGGGCGGAGCCTCCGGGGGAGAGGGCGAGGCTCGAGCTCGGGGTGTGGTGGGGCGCTACCGGGGGCGGGGCCAAGCGCGGGGCAGGGCCTCTCGGGAAAAGGCGGGGCCGAGCGCGGGGCGGGGCTGGCGGCGCGTACTTAATCAGCCCAGGGGCACATGCACAACAGCCATGAGTCTTAGGCGAACCTTCCCCGTGCTACGCTCCGCCCTCTGCCGCCGAGCCCCGCTGTCTACAGCGCCGGCGACCCGCGAGCAGCACGCCGAGGGCCTGGAAGCCGTGCGGGGGCGCGGGGCGGCCGAGGCCGCGCGGCCGCCAGTGCCCGCCGTGGACTTCGGCAACACGCAGGAGGCGTACCGGAGCCGGCGCAGCTGGGAGCTGGCGCGTAGCCTGCTGGTGCTGCGCCTTTGCGCCTCGCCCGCGCTGCTGGCGCGCCACGAGCAGGTGTGCGGGGGCTCGGGAACGCTGGGGGTGGGGTGCGGCCAGGGCCCCGCGGGCCTTCGCCGGTCCTGGGAGCCGTTACGAAGTTTCGAAGTGGAAAGCGGGGCCTCTGGAGCATCGCCTGTGGCCGGGAAGTCAGGAAGGAAGGGTGAATTCGGGCCCGTGAATTTTACCACGTGTCAGTTACTGGCAGCTAAAAACAAAGATTAGTTTAAATATTAAGCTATATGCTGCTTGCAGTAATACACAGTGTTCACCCGAAATTTAAAATTGAGTGTCGTCTGTGTTGCCCAAAGGGAAGCCTGGCCGTACTGAGCCGCTCATAGCCTGGGACCCTAGAGTTCTTGGACGCTGTGACCCAGGGGATCCTCAGACATGGTCACTCTGAACAGACAATGTTGAGGGAGAATGGGACGCTTGCTGCTCAAATATCCGACTTTTGAAACTTTAACACAGTTACATTGAAAAGTGTGAGGGCTTTGGGGAAGTAAAAAGCAGAAGTGTCTTAGCCGCTCTTGGTCAAGGTGATCCTGGGAACAGTTTAAAAGCAAGGGTCCAGTTGGTGCTGAGGGTCCTGAAGGCGCTTCATGCAGGTGGTGTTGACTTCTCAGTGAGACTGTGCTGAGGGCACCTTAGCTCCGGGCAGAGGCTAGGGAGACTGGACCCAGGAGGAGCACCAAGCCACAGCTTGGGCATAGGTGAAGGTGAGGCCACCCAAGGTGGGTGGGTGATGAGGGCAGAGCTAGAGTTGGGTGGCTCTGAAGGGGCTAGGTTCAAAACCAGCAGAGAAGCCAGCAGAGCTGTGGGTCCTCGGGTACTGTGGGCAACAGTGGGAGGGACATGTCAGCTCCACCGTCCCTTGGGTGCCTGCCTGGGGCAAGCGCCAGTGCACTGGGACTGTGCTGTGGGTGCCTGGAGGAGCAAGGAGGCTTCTCCCATGCTCCCCTCGTGTTCTACCTGTGTCCTGGGGACATCCTTAAGGAGCCCAGTAACTGTGCGGTGTGCTCTGCCTGCCTTCCGTGTTCCCCCTGTCGTCATTGCTGGTGGTTCCACTGATGACAGTGGCCTTGGTGCCTGGTGCTGGAGGAGACAGGGCAGAGGCCAGACTGCAGAGTTGTGGGCCGCTCACCAGAACCTGGTCCTTCTTGTGCTCTGGCCTGCAGCAAAAATTCCTCCTGCTGAGCCAGTGCAGGTCTGTGCAGCTCATGCCCCGGGGAGTGTCAGCCTGCAGGAGCCCAGTTTGAGCTGTGGCATTGGCTCAGGACCCAGTGGGGGCCCGCACTTGCCCGAAGGCAGGCCTTTTTGAGAAGGGTTTAGAAAATTCAGGTCTTGCATGATGAAAGCCTCGGTGCTTGGGTGTGAGCCAGTGCAGGAGAGTGTGGGGGAAGGGGGCAGTCAGGGAGGGGAGAGAACCGGCTTTACCCGTCCTTGCTCTGCAGACATGTCTTTGAGTCTTTTATGGTGTTTGTGTTACTGGTGCAAATTTCTAAATCCACGAAGGACGTTCGACGTTCCTACCTGGGGAAGAGGTGGGGCTACCCTCGTCTCAGGTAGTGCCACCCCAGGGCACGCCTGATGCCAGGATGGTTTTAAAGGGGCTGTTTTGCTCTGGAGTTGGCTTAAAACTGCCAGCCCTGCACCATGTGCTTCCATAGCCCTCTGTGACAGGCTGGCCTCCCCTTTGCCAGGGTGAGAGGGTCGGTGACCAGCTCAGGTTACCTGAGTGGCCTTCACTGTTGTTCCCTCTGACAACAGGGGAACAGGAGGGGAGCGGGAGGTCACCAGCCCATGACCCCTGGACCACATCTCAGCATCAGCCTTCCTCCTGCTCCTTCTATGAGCATTGGCTGGAGCTGTTTTCATGCTAGTTGGGTAGTTATGACAGAGACTGGGTGGCCTGCACAGCCTAAGTTATTTACCACGTGTTCCTGGGCGGGAAAGTTTGCCGGCCCTAGAGTAGACAGTTGGCCCACTTCCACACACACTGTGTTTCTGACAGTCCTCAGAATTGACGTATATGATGTCTGGGGTTTTCCAGAACTGAATTCTGGTTTTCAGGTCCCTGTTTCTGCCTGGCCTGCCTCTGGGGTGAACTTTGATATATCCAAGACCTGGCTTTTCCTCCTGCTAGGGTGCTCTGACCCACAGACTCGTGACTTCTGGCTAGGGCTCTTGTGAGGTGGAGGAGGCCTGCCCATCTCCCGGGTTGGCACTTCCACTTTCCATTTCTATTCTTCTTTATAAAAATAATGAGATGCAATAAAATCAGACACAGCACAAAGGCTGCTTCTTTATAAAAATAATGAGATGCAATAAAATCAGACACGGCACAGACAGAGGTGATGGCCTGGAAACCTTCACCCTCGTGTTGCCACACGGCTCCTTAAGCATCTCCGTCCGGGTGCCAGCCACAGTTCAGGTGTGTCCGCCTTTGAGAGGCTTGGACTGTTTGGGACTGGTTTGTGGATGAAGGTGTGTGACTGACTCATGCTTTTGCTTAGACTAGAGATTGCTCCCTGAGACCCTGATCCCAAGAGATGTTCCCCACAAAAAAGTGGGGTTCTGTTATTCACTGGGTTTGAGAAACCTTAGACTATTCCTGCCTTGGAGCTGGAGCCGGGGGTAGTAGACACACAGGAATTCCCAGACAGATGGTGGGTGTGTCCTCCCAGTGGTCATCCCCCTGCCCCTCCTTGACCTCATTCCTTCCCACCACTGTCCCCAGTGCAGGAGCACCGCGTCACCTCCTAGCCTGGCAAGCCCCGTACCCTGGATCTAAGTTAGCAAACACCTCCCGCCCTTGCCCTGGCTGGCACTCCCTCACCCCCATTCTGAATTCCATGGAGGTATCTTGCCCCTCCCTCCTTCTGGGTCTCCCTGCAACTAGGATGGGAGCCCATCATCTGTTTTCTTCACCCTAGAACTGTGTCGGGCAGGAGGCAGTTGCTTGGGACATTTGAATGATGATGGCAGAAATTTGGGGTGTGGCGAGATATGATTGGAGGAGAAAGCTGAGTCGTTTGGGAGGCTGTCTTCCCCTGGGGCACGTACTCTCGGGCTGCCGGCCTCCTGCGGCCTGGATGAGTGTGCTGAGTCCCCGCTGGTCCCAGGTGGATGGTCATCTCCCAGGCCTATGCTTTCTCCAGTGGAACTCATACTCAGAGTTTTGTGTGTTCATCTGTTCAGCACCCACTGGAGGGCCGGCCCCTTGCCAGGCACTGTTTTAGGGACTTGGAATAAGCAGTGAACAAAACATTGAAAAATCTGGGTTCTCACCTTCTAGAAACTCACACCAAATCCCCCTCTTCCCCAGCATAACCTGCAGAGGTGTGGATACAGAGAATGTTATGAACACGCCCACTGCTGTTCCCAGAGAGAGCTGCCATTCACTTCTTTATCCACCAAGCGGTAGTCAGGCGACTGCCATGTGCCACTGGGGTCACCCATGAGCGTGCAGGGCAGGGAGGCAAGAGCAGCGCCTGGGACCGGCCACCCTGCATGAGGAGTGGGGCATGGACAGTCACTGAGCAGAGAAGCAATCTGCTTCGGGTGGTGTCACCGTAAAACCAAGGCCATGAGCCGAGTTTGGCCCTGGGGAGAGCACGTCAAGGCTTGTGCCGGGCAGGCAGGGAAGCAGGAGTGTCCTGCTGGGGACATGGGAGGCCGGGTGGCCCAGAATAGCCGCTGCCCTTTACCTTTCAGTTGCTCCGTCTTGCCAGGAGACTTCTGGGGCAAAGGTTGTTCGACAGACTGATGAAGATGACCTTCTACGGGCAGTTTGTGGCTGGTGAGGACCAGGAGTCCATCCGGCCCCTGATCCAGCACAACAGGGCCTTCGGCGTGGGCTCTATCCTGGACTACGGTGTGGAGGAGGACCTGACCCCCGAGGAGGCCGAACACAAGGAGATGGAGTAAGGCCCGCGTGGCACCTGCTGGCAACCCCAGCACACTGGGGCTGGGCTGGGCCTGGCTGGGGGAGCCCTGTCCACATGACTAACAGCAGCCCTCCTGGGTCTGCCTGGGGTTGTGTTCTTGCCCCGTGAGGATAACAGCTCTGGGCTTCCACGGAGGCCTTGTGTGCCGAGGCTGGAGGAGGGGCGAGGATGGGGTCAGCAAACTCTGGTCCCCAGCCCGATCAGCCTGCTTTTGTACAGTCTGCAAGCTAAGAATCATTGTTGTATTTTTAAATGGTTGAAACAAAGCAAGAGTAATGTTTTGTGACACGTGAAAATTATATGAAATTCAAAGTGCTCTCACCCTACAGGGGCAGAATTGAGTGGCCGTGACTCAATGGTGGCCGCTGGGTGCTACCCGGCGGTTTACAAAATATGATTGCTGACACTGGTGTTGGAGGTGCTCTGGCTTCCTGCTCTCCTGCAGCATCTCTTCTGGGGATTCTGACCTACTGGGCAGGTCCCACTGTCCCACCCTTGCCTGGCCCCTGAGATGATTTCCTGATTAGCAGGTGGGCCCCACCTGGTAGGTGTGGAGACTGCCTGGGGGTCTGAGGAAAAGGGAATGTGCTGCCAGGAGCACACGTGTGGCAGGCGAGCCCAGTGGCTCCTGCCGAGGTCACCAACTGGCTGCCCGGCCCGTTCTCTGGGCAGTGAGTATGGGGACACATGGGCATCCCCCGACCCACCCTCCTGGGCCATAGGACAGAACTCGAGGACCATTTCACCCTCTGCTTCCTGAAGTAGGAGCCTCATGGGAGATCCAGGCAGAACCAGCCCTTTCTTTGCAAAACGCCCAGTTCCTGGGCTGGTGCCTGCACCCCTCCACCCGTCACTGGCATCTGGGCCCCTAAGTCCTGACAGCAGCCACCCCTGACCATGTGAGGCTTGGGACAGGCTTGCTGAGTAACCTGCCCTGTCTTAAGCTCTGGTGTTTGTTCTGGCCTGGGGAGGGAAGGGCTGGGGAGGGGCAGAGAGGGAAGGGAAGGGGTGTGGAGGGGCCGGGAGGGGTGGGGAGGGAAGGGGCGGGGAGGGGCATGGAGGGGAAGAGAGGGGAGGGGCACGGAGGGGAAGAGAGGGGAGGGGCACGGAGGAGAGGAGAGGGGAGGGGCACGGAGGGGAGGGGAAGGTGTCACATGAGGCTCCTACCCTGGGAACGGAATGTCCGAGCGGGCCCGAGCTGCTGGTGGATTGGCCTGGGGAGCCAAGCCCCTGCCTCGTGATTTGCTGTCTTGAAGGCGGAGTTCTCCAGCTCAGCACCCCGGTGTTCCTAGGGGGGCTGTGGGCTGGGGCTGCAGCCTGCTCTGAGGCTGCCTGTTGAATAACTAATGGGCTGTATCCCCGCTGGGTCTGGGTGAGGGCTGGTGGTTTCACAGTGGGATTTTCTCTCTCTGTTATGAAAAGACTTCTTTCCCAGGGCGATCCGCCTGGCTTCCTCCTTGCCCTGCAGGGGAGCACTGGGAGGAGGGCCGGCTTCGCCCTACCATGGGCACTGGAGCCTGTGACCCTGGGCCACCCTGCTGTTGGTGCCCCTTGTCCTGCAGGAGCCCTGCTTTGTGGGCTTTGGGACGTGAACGGCAGTCCCTTCCTGTCCTAATGTGGTGGCCGCCGTCCAATGCCAGTGGCAGGGCTGCTGCCAGGCAGCCCTGTGTGCTTGGTGGAGCCTGGCTGAGGGTGCAGAACCAGGCTCATAGGCACTGATCGAACATGCACGCCATCGAGATGCCACGCATTCTCCATCAGGAGCCCCTGTGTGGGGAACGGAGGGGTCACAGGCCCGAAGACCCTGCTCTGGGAAATGATGTAGAGGCCACTGCCCCAAGTTAAAGTCACAGGAGTGGAGTGGGGTGGGGCGGGGAGCGAGCGCAGGTGGTGGGGCCCTGCCCCAGGCATAACCATAAGAGGCACAGAAGAGATGGGGGCGTCTGAACATGCAAGAGGCCCAGCATGTGCCCTGAGGACATGGCCCTGGGAGGAGGGGATCTGGGGGTCTTCCCCAGGTTAGGAAGCAGGAGGTAGGAGGCCAGAGGCGCAGAAGGGAGAATAGCCATCCAGGGAGGGGGTGGGATGGTGTTTCCCAGAACACTTGTTAGAAGGCAGAGGCCAGGAACCTAACTCTAGGAGAGGAGCCTCGCAGGGTCCCCCCAGCAGGCTGAGGGCCGTGGGGAGAGGGCGCAGGGCTGGGTTCCTCTCGATGATTGGCTGTGATGAGGTTGTGATGAGGAGGGCTGGGGACAGTGTGGCCAGCAGGTGTGTGTGTCCTGGCTGTGCAAACCCAGGGCTGGCTGGGGGCGAGGCCTTGGCCTTGTTCCCCAGGGTGGAGGCCGCTCCTTGGGACTGGTGTGCACAGTGTCTTGGGTGCTGCCTGGAGCCAGGGCCTGGGGGCCCACAGGCTTTTCTGTGTTCTTCTCCTGCCTCCTGCGTTTCACCAGGGGAGAGCTGGTGTAAGGGCAGCCGGCGTGGTCTCCCCTCACTTTTCACTTTTTTCTAAAAGGTGTCCAGCCAACAAATTACCTGATGCAGACCTGAGCTTAGAGGTGGCTGAGGGGATGGTTGGGGTCTTCCTGCCACTCCTGCAAGCCCCTGGGTCGCTCCTGCGGTCCTCTCCTGCCCCCTGTCCCCGGGGGCACTCCATTCCCTCCTCCACATCTTGGCCCGTGCAGTTACATGTGCACGCAAGTGTCTGCACGTGTGTGCATGTGTGCACATGTGTCTGCACGTGTGTGTGTGTACAGAGCATGCTCTTCTCTTCATGGTGACATGACACTCCCCTTCCCCCCAGCCTGGTAACTGCCATCTTTGTCTCCTCGTGATCCACTCGCCAGGCCTGGTCAAGAGTGCAGCCCTGCCCATGCTAAGTACTGTCTGCTCTGGGATAGGCCACTGCCCCCTGATCACGTGGCTATGTGGCCGGCTGGCTCCCCTGTGCCTTTGGAGCTGGGCTGGGGCTTGGAGGGTAGAAGCCCAGCTGTGGAAATGCTAATTGAGACCGTCATACGGCCCCGGGCCCCTGGGGGCCTCTGGGTAGTGGTGTCCCCTCAGTGGAGGGCAGTCTGCCTAGAAGGTGGATACCTGCAGGTTATGGGCTGTGTGGTGACATAGCAGGTCCGAGCCTCCCGCAGCTGCCAACCTCGGGATGAGGCCCCTGCCTTGGTGCAGATGGCGGGTGCCATGTCATGCCTCCACCTCAGTGGGCCACAGCTGTGGGGCGGCCTGGGTCTGGCCTTACAGGTGCCCTCTCTGTCCTGTCCTCATTAGGACTGGGTATATTCAGGTATGATGGCCAGGGGAGGGTTTGCATTAAAAAAATAAATTGTGGTTGCTGGTTTGAAAATAATCCTGAGGAGCGTGGGTGGAGGTGGGGCCGGCTGTGGGCAGAGGGCAGAGCAAGGGGCCCCGCTCCTTGGCTCTGGGGATCAGGAAGCTGGTGGTTTCCCTCTCTCCACTATCCTCAGCCCTGACTGGCCCGTGCCCCGCCTTTTCCTCACAGGAAGGAATACCCCATGGCTAGCCAGCCTCAAGGACCTACCCACGCCCTGGGCTGTGTATCGCTTTACTTCCTCCTCACCCAGTGTAGGGAGGGGGCCTCACCCAGGGGGAGACCCACGTTGTTCCTCCGGAGCAGGGCTTGTAGGCTGCCAGGCTCAGAGAAGGTGACCCTGGAGGCCGGGGGCGGGTGGGGTGGCGTGAGTCACTCTTACCTGGCCAGGTGACCATGCCTTCCTCTTCAGCCCTCCTGGGTCAGGGTCAGGGCTCAGCCTCTACTTCCTCCCACCTGTGCCTCCTCAATGGGATGCGTTTGTCACTTGTACCTGAGGTGGCGTGACCGCAACCCTCTCCCTCTTCTTCCCTCCTGCAGGTCCTGTACCTCAGCATCGGAGAGGGATGGCCATGGTGAGTGGGAGGCAGCCATTCAGGAACGAGCCCGCTCCCCACCCGCACACAGCCCCGGCTCCTCCCTGTGTCCCTGGGCACCCAGGCCGTCGTTCTGAGTGGCTGACACATCCTTACGGCCCGCCTGGGGGGCCGGTGCACTCGGCCCTCGGTGGGTCTGGGCTTTGCCTTCCTGCCCTGGGTTTGCCACATGACTAGGGTGACCCGAGGAGAAGGAAGAGTGGGCGCCAGGGCGGGCGGGTTTGGGGAGCAGCACAGGCAGGGGGCCGTGTGCTCGGGGTGGGACTGGAGCTGGAGTGCGGCGCTGGTGGCGGGATGGGGCCTTGCGAGGGTGGGGAGGTGGCTCAGGCCGGACGCCCACCTCTCCAGGCACCAGTAAGAGGGAGAAGCAGTTCCAGGCCCACCGGGCATTCGGAGACCGCAGGAATGGTGTTGTCAGCGCCCGCACCTACTTCTACGCCAACGAGGCCAAGTGTGACAGCCATATGGAGACGTTCCTGCGCTGCATCGAGGCTTCAGGTGGGGTCCTGCTTGTCGCTGGCCTGCCATCCACCAGGCCCAGCCTGGGCTGACCTCTGCTCTAGGAGATGCTGGTGTGGGAACACAAGGCCGGGCCTGGAGTGTTTGCTCAGGGCCCCATCCCCATCTCTGTGGCCTTGGTCCTGAGGATGACCTGGGCTCACACCTGAGTCCAGCTCCTTCCTGAGGAGCCTGGCTGCCCACAGAAGGGCGCCTCCACCCTCCTGGGTACCAGGTGTCCAGATGTGGGCCTGTCAGTGGGCCAAGTGGCCCCCAGTCCCAGGCAGGGGCTTGACTCTTGTCACATGACCCCTGGCTCTGCTGAGGGCCACACCATTCCGGGAGCTGGTGCCACGTCCTCTTTAACAGAGAATTCTTCCCCACGTGGCCTCTGGGTGGGAACACCTGCTAGGGAGGTGAGTTAAGCCGGGAGGTCACAGAGGCCTCAGCGTCCATCAGGTCCCCAGCAGCCCTCCTGTTAGTGGGTCCCACACCTTCTGAACACTTTAAGGAGTGGGAGTGAGCAACGCCCAGAGGCAGCCTCCTAGGAGCAGCGCTGGGCACCCCGGGCGGTCAGGCAGACACCTGGCTGCCCAGTGTCCAGTGCCAGGGGCGTCTTCTTGGTTCCTTGCCCACTCTGCCTGGGGGCAGACAGACGGGGAGGGCCCCACAGAAGCAAAGATGTGTGTCGTGGGCTTCCAGAAGCCAGAGGAGAGAATGGGGGTGGTGGTTGAGTGCCTTCTGCCTCCAGCTTGTGCTCTGCTGGGCGTTTCTGTGTTTGGTGAACCCCCAGGGGCAGCCCCGGGTGCCGAGGGCATTGGAGAGGAAACAGGCAGGGATTGAATGGGCAGGTCTCACCAGCTCCTTTGCCCACTGCATTCCTGGACCCACGTGGCAAACTCAAACCCTGCTGAGTCACTGGCTTCCACCTGCATGGTGGGGCATCCGGAGCAGCCGAGTACAGGGTGTTTGCGGGCTGCGTAGGGTCATTGTCCTTCTGCCATGGGTGGTCAGCCAGCCCAGGCGTCTGGGTCCTCGGTGGGCTCTCCCCTCCTGTTGCCACCCCCCTCGGCCTGAGATTGCCAGGCAGCCACCAGAGCTGCTTCTGAGGGCCAGGCAGCCTGCCCGGGAAGCATGGCCACCGTGGGCCTGCTCGGGCCTGGTGGGCGAGGGAGGAAGGAAGCGCTGGTGCCACTGCACCGTCTCATCGGGTGGCTGGATTGTTCGTGCTCTGGGGGTCTCAGGGCCCAGGTGCAAGGTAGACCCAGTACCATGTGTTGTAGGTAACTAATAGGAAGAACAGCCACCGCCTGCCTCCTGAAGTCCGTCATATGTTGATGAGAAGTGTCCTAACTCTTTTTTTCTTTTTTTTTTTCTTTTTCTCTTTTTGGCTCCGTTGGGTCTTCGTTACTGCGTGCGGGCTTTCTCTAGTTGCAGCGAGTGGGGGCTGCTCGTCGTTGCAGTGCACAGGCTTCTCATTGCAGTGGCTTCTATTGTTGCGGAGCACGGGCTCTAGAGCACAGGCTCAGTAGTTTTGGCTCATGGGCTTAGTTGCTCCGCGGCATGTGGGATCTTCCCGGACCAGGGCTCGAACCCGCATCCCTCGCACTGGCAGGCGGATTCTTAATCACTGTGCCACCAGGGATGTCCCAAGAAGTGTCCTAACTCTTGAGTGGCACAGATTCCGGGTGCAGGCTCAGGGTCCCCCCCCGCCACACCCCAGCACTGACGGCTCTTCTGTGGCTTCTCACAGGTGGAGCCAGCGAGGATGGCTTCTCAGCCATTAAGCTCACCGCACTGGGGAGACCCCAGTTTCTGGTAAGTGTCAAAACCTTCCACCCACAGGGAGTTTGTAAGAACTTGGGGCTGCCGTGAGCGTTAAGTGAAAGCTCGTGTGCTGGTGCCTTGGCCCTGGGAGCCAGGCACACAGGCGGGATGGGGTGGCTTGGGCTACATGGGGGTCCTGGGAGGGGGCTGGCTGTGCGCCTGGGATGGCAGCTCAGGCCCGCGTCCGCAGCTGCAGTTCTCAGATGTGCTGACCAAGTGGAGACGGTTCTTCCACCAAATGGCTGCAGAGCAGGGCAAGGCCGGGCTGGCTGCCATGGACACGAAGCTGGAGGTGGCTGCACTGCAGGTGGGGCCGCCTCTCCGTGGTGGGTGTGAGAAGGTGGGCCGGGGAGGAGCCCTGCCCAGGAGGAATTGGCCAGGCAGTGTCCGAGGTGGGTTCCCAGGGCCTGCTGCCCAGCCCCCAGCTGCTGGGTCGGTGGGGAGGGAATCTGAGCAGAGGTGGAGGAAGTGCTGGGTGGGAGGCTTGGAGGGGGGCTGGCCCTGCCAGTAGCCGAGCTCTGTGGACCCGCAGGGATGGGCAGGTGTGGGGGGTGGGCAGCAGGGAGAGACACTCCCTGGAGCAGAAACCCAAGGCAGAAGTGTAGCCAATCTCAGTACTGGCATAATAAAGTCAGCCTAGCATCACAGGCCAGCGGGCAGGGGCAGGAGATGTTCGTGAGCAGGGCCGGGAGACAGCAGTGGGACCAATGCCCTCTCGCTTCTGAAGGAAAGCGTGGTGAAGATGGGCATCGCGTCCCAGATGGAAATTGAGAACTGGTTCACTGTGGAGACCCTTGGCGTGTCCGGGTAAGAGTAGCCCCCGGGCTGAGATTTCGGGAGCGGCCGCCCTGGTTCAGCCAAGGTTCTGGCTTAGCCCCAATACCTTCCCCCAATCCTGGTCACCCTCTTCCAGGGCATGGGCCCCCCTCGAACCCTAGGGCTTCTTACAGAATTATTTGGGCTGTGGAGTGAGGGTGCCACACCCAGCCGTCCCAGGACCTATCTGGCAGGCAGGTGAAGGGTGAGGGCAGCTGAGATCCCGGAGGGTCCCAAGCCTCATTTTGAGGAGCTGGGGGCTGGCGGCAGTGTGCCGTCCCCTCCTGCCTGGTCTCCCGTGTCCAGCTCTTCCCCGAGCCTGATGTGGCCTGGGTGGTCTCGGCCCTGATGTAAGAATATTCATGTTTTGGTTTCTGTTTTTTAAACAGAGGACCATGTTTACATGTTACCAGTCTTTCAAAACTGAGCACTGAGGCAGGTTCTGTGGGGTTGGGTCTGGGGGTGCTCCTGCAGGGAGGGGGCTGGTTTGGGGCCTTGGTGAGGCCGCGTGTCCGCATGCTGACACGCCTTCTCCCACAGCACCCTGGACCTGCTGGACTGGGGCAGCCTCATTGACAGCAGGACCGAGCTCTCCAAGCACCTGGTGGTCCCCAACATGCAGGTGACGCTGTTCGCGTCCGTGCCTCCCACCTCACGGTTCTCGCAGGGTCGTCACAGAGGGTCCCCGCTCACACCGCCAGGGCTTCCTCAGAGTGGCGCTGGGTCCCCAGGATGAGTGTCCCCACAAGCCAGGCAGAAGCTGTCGCCTATTCTAGTCAAGCCTCAGGAGACCCATGCCGTCCCTTCTGCCCAGTGCTATTTGTTAAAGGGGAGTCGCTAGACTGGCCTGTGTTCGGGGGAGAAAAATGAGACTCCACCTGCCCCTGGGAGGGTGACCGGGCCTTTGTGGCCGTGCTTGAGCGCACCACTGAGCTGGGATGGGAGGAAGCAGCAGAGGTGCCTTGGGAAACAACCCACAGACGCTGCCTTTCACAAGCTCCAGCCTGGTGACGGAGGGCCCAGGAGGGGTGTGATTGAGGCCTCGCCGGGAGTGACCTGGGCAGTGTTAGTGGGCAAGCGGGACAAGCAGAGGGCCCCCTGTGCTTCACGGGCCTGCAGGGTGGGTGCCTACTGCTGACCTGACCAGTGCCCTGAGTGCCACCATCTGGGGCCGATGCCTCCGTCCCCCTGTTGCATGTCCGTCTGTGCTGTGTGGCCAGCCAAGTCTGCCTGTAGGCACAGTTCTTCCTCCATGTCCTCTGCCTGCTAGGGGCTGAGTCTTTCCAGGTGATTGGGTGGGTCAAGGGTCACTTCCTGAACTTTGCGCAGGAACAGGAGGGGGACCCATCGTGAGGATCCTGTGGAGGCCGTGGGAGCCGACTCCTTGGGTGCAGGCCTGACCTGGGGCAGCCAGCCCCATGAGGAAGGGTGTGCTGGCGGGCAGCGCGATTATGGGATGCTGTGTGGCTGGCGGGACCCTGGACAGGACACTGACCTTAATGCACAAACAGGGTGGTGGGTGGAGAAGGGGGCGCGGGGATGAGGCCCACTGGTCCCGGGCACCAGGCACTGGGTATTGGTAGGCCCTGCACCAGGGGCGAGAGGCTGCCCACGGGAGGGGTGGGAGCGCTGGCCTCGAGAGCCCAGGTCTGGAACCCTGCCGTGGCCTGACTGCGCTGCCCCCTCAGACAGGACAGCTGGAGCCTCTGCTGTCGCGGTTCACTGAGGAGGAGGAACAGCAGATGACGAGGATGCTGCAGAGGATGGACGTCCTGGCCCAGGTCGAGGACCCTGGGATGTGCCGGGGTGGGGGGGCACCCGTGTCACCCGGGCCCCAGACAGACCCTCTCTCCCCGCTGTGCCCCTCAGAAAGCCAGCGAGGTGGGCGTGCGGCTGATGGTGGACGCCGAGCAGACCTACTTCCAGCCGGCCATCAGCCGCCTGACGCTGGAGATGCAGCGCAGGTTCAACGTGGAGAGACCACTCATCTTCAACACGTACCAGTGCTACCTCAAGGTGCGCCCAGCGTCTGCTGCAGGGAGACAGGCCCCCAGGACCAGCTGCCAGTGGACCCATCCCCTGGGCCTCAGACCCCAGACAGGGTGCTGAAGGGGCAGGAGGACGATGAAGGAGCTTTTGGAGTCCACGTAACATGCCTTAATCGCCAGATTTCGAGTGACTGTTTACTCCCGCCCTTTTTAGCTTGGTTCCCTCTAAGGGTCTGATGAAGGCTCTGGGCCCCTCCCCAGACTCGTGCGTGTGCCTCAGGGACCCTTGAGCACAATCTCTGGCGGCCACTTGGGTACCAGCCAGGTGTTTGGAGGACTCAGGGTAGGGTGGGTATAGGGTATAGGGGCTGCGGGGACAAGGGGAAGTGGGTGCGTAGGGTCCAGGCAGATGCTGACAGCCCCCAAGTCACCACAGCTGCTGGCCCCGGTGCCCCTGCTGACTACACACTGGGGAGTGCCCGGGCCCCAGGGAGGCCCTATGGGACGCAGGCTGGAGGGGGCCCATCCTGGTCGTCCTCAACTTTCGGCTCTGGCCCACAGGACGCCTATGACAGTGTCACTCTGGATGTGGAGCTGGCTCGCCGAGAGGGCTGGTGTTTCGGGGCCAAGCTGGTGCGTGGCGCATACATGGCCCAGGAACGTGCCCGCGCCCTGGAGATTGGGTATGAGGACCCTATCAACCCCACCTACGAGGCCACCAACGCCATGTACCACAGGTGTGCTGCCTTCTTTGGCTCCCGGAGCCTCAGAGCTTCCCAGGGGCGGGGTGGGGGGGAGAAACCGGGAAGGGGCTGGAGCTGACCCGACGTGATCCTGTCTAACGTGGGAGCAACCTGGGGGTCAGAACCAATACCTCCTCTGCCTTTGTTTTACTTTTTCCAAAACCATTAAGGTTTTTTTTTTTTTTTTTTTTAATGTAAAAGTCTACTGAACTGCCCGGGTTGATCAAGATGAGAGCTGTACCCCGGCAGCCCTCCCCAAATGGCACGAGGCCTGTTTGCTTTTTTTTGTTGTTGTTGTTGTACTCAGGCCTCTCACTGTTGTGGCCTCTCCCATTGCGGAGCACAGGCTCCGGACACGCAGGCTCAGCGGCCATGGCTCACGGGCCTAGCCACTCCGCGGCATGTGGGATCCTCCCGGACCGGGGCATGAACCCGTGTCCCCTGCATCGGCAGGCGGACTCCCAACCACTTTGCCACCAGGGAAGCCCCCGTTTGCTTTTTAATTCCACGCCAGGATCGTCCACTGTTTTGCACCTGCTTCTGCTTCTGCCCCTGCAGGGGTTGTGCAGGCCTGACTCACGCGTCACCCTCCCCAGGTGCCTCAACTACGTCCTGGAGGAGCTGAAGCACAACGCCAGGGCCGCAGTGATGGTGGCCTCGCACAATGAGGACACCGTGCGCTTCACGCTGTGCAGGTTGGCCCCGCCCCCTTCCCACTGGGCGCTCCTGGGTGGGCAGGAAGTGTGGGCAGGCAGTGGGTTTTGGGGGGACATCTGTGGAACGAACTGGAGTGGCGGCTTTAGGGCCCCCAGACCCACTGAGGCTGGCTGGGCGTTGTGCTGCAGTAGCCAAAAGGCTGTTTGCAGTTACTTGGGTTTTTAACATTAATACAAGACTTACTAAAGTTTCAAATTAAAAAATATATTTCATTAGGTGAAATTTAACTGTGAAATGTTGGAGCCCTCAGATGTATCGCCTTATTTATGAACAATTTCTCAACACTTTAAACTGTGTTTAGAATTTAAGATAGTCTGTTTTCTCTTTAAACGCCTGTCCCATGGAGCATCCTTATAAGTCAGATATAGGAATGAGGTGAAATAAATATACATTTTTTTCTTTTGGCCGTGTTCTGGGAGTTCCCTGACCAGGGATCAAACCCAGGCCCCAGGCAGTGAAAGCGCCAGTCCTAATCACTGGACTGCCAGGGAATTTCCAATCACCATGTTCTTTTATCTCATATCTTAACCCAAACTGGACCACAGCAGGGGTCCTAGCTCCCCCTCTCCCCGCCACAGGAAGCTGGGTGGCGGCAGTGGCCTTGCTGGCCCTTGTCTTCCCCAGGAGCAAGGCAGGCCCCCCCCCCCCAGTGGGCACCCCAAGCCCAAGGCTTGGGCCGAGTAGTGAAGGTGCAGGGCGTGCACCCAGAGGCACTTGCAGGCTCTGCCTGGAGGGTGACTCTGGTCGTCCTAAACCATTCATTAATGTCGTGCTTGTCCTTCTCATGCTGGGGCTGCTTTTTCATGGTGTGAAACTGCAACTAAAGGCCACGATGTCTAATGCTCTGCACTTGCAGCTGCCTGGCTGTGAACAGGAGCGCTGAGGCCAGCGGGGCTGCCAGGTGGAGGGCAGACTGTGTCGAGGCTCCCTCTGGAGTCCTGCTGGGCTGGGGTCAGGCTGTTTCCTTGCTGGTGGTTGGCTCTGACTGGCATCCTAGCCGGGTGGACTGTTCCGCTTTCTTCCCTCCATCCCTGGGGCCTCCGTGGACGCCCCATCCTATCCCTGGACGTGGGATGGCCAGGGACACCTTTTGTGCTCGGAGAAGATTAGTTTTGGGTTTGTTTTGTTTTGTTTTTTATTTTTGGCTGCGTGCGTTGGGTCTTCGTTGCTGCGTGCGGGCTTTCTCTAGCTGCAGCAAGTGGGAGCTATTCTTCGTTGCAGTGTGCGGGCTTCTCACTGCGGTGGCTTCTCTTGTTGCGGAGCACAGGCTCTAGGCGTGCGGGCTCAGTAGTTGTGGCTCACAGGCTCTAGAGCGCAGGCTCAGTAGTTGTGGTGCATGGGCTTAGTTGCTCAGCGGCATGTGGGGTCTTCCTGGACCAGGGCTCGAACCCGTGTCCCCTGCATTGGCAGGCAGATTCTTAACCACTGCATCACCAGGGAAGCCCCAGTTTTGGTTTCTTTGATTTTTGAAGGAACACAGGGCTGAGTTGAAAAATTTAAAAGCTGGCTTTCACTTAGGCTTAAAAGTACAATTCTGTGATGGAACCGTGATCAAAAGTGGTCTTTCCGGCACCAGGGTCCACCCCAAGACGATGTGCACAGAGAGGCCCTGGCCCCTGCCTGGCAGTGCCGACCTCCTGAGGTTTCCATCACCATCTCAGCAGCCTGTGGTTGCCCCGTTTTAGGTTTTGGTCACAGGCTAGTCCACTCAGACTGACTAGGCGAGGACAGGGAAACGTCTAAAGGTTATAAACTGCCCTCAGAAGGGCTTCCTTTCACCTGATTTCTGGATCTTGCCACTGGGAGCATATATGGCCTCCCCATCTTGGCTGCGGTGGCCTCCTGCCCTAGACACGGCTCCCCCTATGCTGAGTGCCAGCTGAGTGCTTGCCCATCTCACAGGCTCCACAGCCCACGCCAGGCCAAGGTCCACAGAGCCTTTAACACCTTGGGCTGGTCTTCCCAGGGGCAGCAGTGTGGGCCTCTGATGCCACACATTAGAGACCTCAGTCAGATTAGCTTTGGCTGTTAACAAACCAACCCAAAATACAGAGGCCTGAACACAGTATGTTCTGTGAGCCAGCAGTGTGGGCTGGGCTCTGCTTCGGGCTGCTTCTGCTGGCCTTGCCTGGGGCCCATCCTGCATCTGTATTCACATGGGGTCTGGTTGGCCCTAAATGGCCTCATTTGTGGCTGGGACAGCAAAGGGCACTGCATCACATGTCGGGTGTCCTACAGGCCAGCTTAGGCTTCTCCACAGGTGGTCTCAGGCTACCAGAAGCCCTGGAGGGGGCAAGCCTCTGCCCATGTCACATTTGCTATCGTTCTGTTGGCTAAAGAAAGTCATGCCCAGTTCAGATATTGCCGGCCAGATGGAGAGAGCCTCTTTCTGTGCTGGGCAAAGCTAGTCACATGGCAGCAGGCATGGACACTGGCAGGGAAGGGGCAGCAGCAGGGGAGGGGTCAGTTTTTGCAGGATGCCACGTGAGTGTTCCCACCACCGTCAGGCAGCAACACGGTGGCAGCCCTGCTCTCACGGGGGACAGAGACATGTAAGCTGGATACCAGGGCAACATGGTGCAGACTGGGGCCCCGACCTTGGAGCCTAGCCCTGGGGGAAGGAGAGAAACGGTCTGGGAAGCCCCTCATGTGGAAGCCCAGGGTGAGAGGCACTGAGTGCTCTGGGAGCCTGGGGTGGGGCCCTGAGACAGGAGAAGGGAGGGGGACTCCAGAGGCAGGGATGGGGACCAACAGGCCCAGCCTGTAGCCTGGGTGGGTGTGAGGGCCCAGGCTGAACACGCCCCTGTGGGGTGGAAGGATGGGGGCGGGCTACAGAGTGCTGGTGCTGATAGGCCGAGTCTGTATCTGCACGTGCAGGAAGCCAGAGGTAAAAACGTGGGAATCATCAATGTATAGACATTTCAAACCCTGGGAATTTTTTAAAGATCCTATGAGGGGAGGTGTGAGGATAGGAGAGGGTGTGGACAGAGTTGGGGGCCCCCACCTTAACGTCTGAGTAGGAAATTCGAGCCACATCTATTAACCCCAAATGTTTCATAGCCATGTTAAAAAAAAAGTTAATTTTGATATACATTTTAATTAACCCCACATATCCAAAATAGTACCATTTAAACATGTTTTCAGAAAAACAGTGACATACTCTGCATTCAGTTTTCACACTGTCTTCAAAAGCCCACGTGCGTTTGACACTTGCAGTGCACCTCAATTCAGACCACCCGCCTTCCAGAGGCTCAGTTGCCACCAGTAGCTAGTGACTGCCTTACGGACAGGGCAGCCAGCAAGGGGAGGATGAGAAGCTGGAGGTGGG
Source organism: Mesoplodon bidens (assembly GCF_964165515.1). NCBI lineage: Eukaryota > Metazoa > Chordata > Mammalia > Artiodactyla > Ziphiidae > Mesoplodon > Mesoplodon bidens. The sequence goes on from NC_138169.1 coordinate 28,062,494, forward strand.
GTCACAGGGCTGGGAACACAGAGGCAACGGAACTCTGAGGGGTTTGAGAAGGGGATGGTGAGAGGGCTGAGAGCTTCCCAGGGCACACCAAGGGCTGGCCACTGGGTGAGTCTGCCTTGCTGGGTCATAGTGGGCAGCAGGGAAGGGGCCATCGGGGAGCAAGCACAGCAAGAGGGAGGCTGGCTGGGGAAGGGGGGCACTTGGTGGCCTTGGGCTGAGGCAGCAGCAGTAGGGAAGGGGCCTGGTCTATGCAGGAGAGAGCCTATGCCCACGCCCTACCCTGTGGGTGGGGGATCTGGGGGGAGAGGGAGGGTCTTACCCACCGCCCTGCCTGTTCACAGGATGGAGGAGCTGGGCCTGCACCCCACCGATTGCCAGGTGTACTTTGGACAGCTTCTGGGTATGTGCGACCAGATAAGCTTCCCGCTAGGTGAGCTGGGCTTCTGGTGGGGGGCAGGGGGCAGGGGCGGAGGCGCTGGGACTCACCGCCTCCACCCCTGTGTGCAGGCCAGGCAGGCTTCCCCGTGTACAAGTACGTGCCTTACGGCCCTGTGATGGAGGTGCTGCCCTACCTGTCCCGCCGAGCCCTGGAGAACAGCGGAGTCATGAAGGGCGCTCAAAGGGAGTGGCAGCTGCTTTGGCAGGAGCTCAAGCGGAGGCTCTGCACGGGCAGCCTCTTCCACCGCCCGGCCTAGTGCTGTGGCCGTGTCCCAACGCATCCTCACCTGGGCTGCGACCACCCAGGGCTACAGCCTGACCCCAACCTCACACACAACACCTTTTACATCCCAAACTGTGAGACCCCGCTGGCCCCTGCCTGTGGGCACCCAGGTGCGGGCTATGTCCGTTACCTGCCAGAGCTGCTGGGAACTGTCAGAAACCGCCCTCCAGTGAGCGAGCATGGCTGCATCTCTGCCCACCGCCACGACCTTGGGCCTGAAGAACCACCTTCTGCAGGGCCCAACCCATGGGCCCTGAGCCCCACAGGTGGGCAGTGGCTGGCTGGGGAAGCTGGCCTGTCAATAAACCACTATTTCTGCAGCTAAGAGCCCTTGACTCCGGGCCCACGATGCTCTTCCCTGCAGAGCCCTCACGTGCAGTCAGTGGCAGAGGGAGTGGCTCCAACGGCCCGAGAAGCCTCACGCTCAGGCTCGGCCTCTCCTGTGTCACACACCCCCGGCACACCTTGGGCAGGGTGGACCCACCAACACCTGCCTTCAAGCCGTATTGCAGACCCGGCCACGCAGGGCACTGGATACCCTCACCTCCAACCCCACAGCTGGGGCTCAGACCAATGCAGACAGCACACTCCCCAGAGTGGGCTTGGTGCTTCCACATCCTCAGTCTCTTCCTCCCTCAGACCCTTCCTGCTGCTCTGTGCCCTTCACCCCAGTGACCCACACCAGGCTCTGGCTGCTCTGACAGCCCCAGAGCAGACTGGATGTGGCCCTAGTGCCCTGGGACTTGCCCCAGGGAGGGGCCTCTGTGACATGGGGGTGGGGGCGTCTTCTGCTAATTCCTCTGTAGGCCACGGAGCCCCCAGGCGAGGGCCCTAGCTAGGCCCTGGTCACGACAGGCACCACAGAGCCGTCATGCAAGCCACGTGCAGGCCATGCTGAGGCGTCTTTATTTCTCGGGGTCACATGCAGCTCATGAGCCTTTCCTACTAGGGGGCTGCACCTGCCAAGGGAGGGGCCGAGAGCAGAACACATCAGAAACCTGGGGCAGACAGCCGGAAGGCTGGGCCCACTCTTCCCTTTACCTTCCCACCCTAGCTTTGGACAAAAAAGCCCAGGTGAAGGTGGGTGGCAGACGCAGCCCAGGTCCACCTAGCTTCTCCTCATGGGGTGCCCCTCCTGCAAGCAGCTGGGAGGGTGGTGGCCAGACTTCAGGAAGATGAGCGCCACTCAGCTTTCTGCTGCCTTTGGTGACCGTGGGACAGGGATGTCTTCCCAGCCAAGATGGGCAGCGGCGGGTCACTGGCAGGAACCCTGCCTGGTCATAGTGCTGCCTTCCCCACCTGGCAGCCCCTCTGCTGCAGCTTCCGGATTAGTTCCAATAGGTTCATCTGTAGCGTCAGCTCCTGGGATGCAGAGGGGCCACTGTGAGGTCCCCTTTAGCCCTGGCAAAGGTCCCAGGAAGCAGCCTCCTTTACCCAAGGACCCAGGGCAGATACCAGGAGAGCACCAGGCTTGAGCCCATGGGGCTGACTTCCAGTGAAGCCTGGCTACCGCCTGCCAGAAAGGGGCAGGTGCTGGGACTCCACCTGTGGCAGGGCCTGCAGTTGCCCTGGCTCGGCACAAATGGAGGTGTGTGCAGGGATGTAGGGGAACTGCACACGAGGCCCTGTAGGGCACAGCGAACCCGGGGAAGGTGGGCAATGCCCTGTAGCCACATGGCTTACCCTCCCGTGGCGGAGGCAGTCTGACCGGCCTCTGTGCTGAGCACAACGCAAAAACCCTTCCTGGAGCCTCCCTAACTCACCACGTCCCCTGTCCCCACACACCCTGGGCCTGGGCTCCCCAGCAACCAGCTAAAACCCCATATGGAATCTAGCCTTGGGGACCAACATCCCCTGGGCTGTGCCGGGGCAGGCCTGTGCCACTGACCTGTGGGTTGGTGGTCACATAGAAGCCGGCGACCCCTGCCTTCTCCAGTGTACTCTGCTGGTCCGCCACCTTCCGGTCCAGCTCCAGGACAATCTTCTGGTCCATCGCCCGCTGCTCCTCACGGATCCGGTGCTCCGCCTCCTGCCACGGTGAAGGCAGCTCAGGGGCTCAGCCTCCTGCCCATCAGTGCCTCACACACACATTCCTGGCCTGTCACCTCCTCTGGCCCCTCCCCACCTCCCAGTGGATCCAGCTCCCAGACTATGGATGAAGCCCGTACTGCACCTAGGTCCGTCCCTCCTTAGCCACACAGAACCCTGCAGAGGGGCTCAGGTGACCTGTCCCAAATGCCCTTACTCCAGCACCTCCTGTCAGGTGTGCTCTCTTTGCTGTGCCAGGCCTCGCCCAGCCCTGACAGCTCCGGACCACCATGAGCTGGCCAGATGCTGGCTCCACCTCTGCTGACTGTCAAGCTGGCCACCATTTCTGGGCCTTTGCATATGTTTCCTCCCCACTGGATCTGTGGCCAAGCCCGGCTCAGCACCTCCTACCTGCATGCCCTGGCTTGGGGCTACCTTGGGACCCTGCACATGCCTCCATATGCACCCCACCACTGGTGGCTTCTTGGTTATGGGTGGGCCTCTGTGTTGTTCCCAGGCAACCTGGGAGCAGGACTTGCTGGCTCCATCATCCCACCACTGCCCTCATCCCCAAGGCCATGGGGCACAATGGCCCCCACTCACACCTGCCCTGTACAGGCCCAGCCCATTAGGAGCTGCTGTCTCGGGGAGCAGGTGGAGGGGAGTGGGGGGATCACACAGTCTCCACCCACTCCAAGCACACCTCAACCCCCAACAGTGAAGAGCCACATGTGGGCACATGCAGCCTTCGCAGCCCACCCCAGGCTGAGGCCCAGGCTGGCCAGCGGCTCCCAAACCACCCAGAGCCCCTCCTCTACGGCCCTCTAAGCAGAGCCCAGGTGGTGCCCACCCTGCCCACACCCCTACCTCTAGCTCGCGCTGCTGGGCCGCCTGGAGCACAGGCAGGTTGTGGGGCCGGCAGGCCTGCTGGGCTTCCTGGTGTTTCTGCCGCAGCGCCTGCCTGAGCACTGGAAGGGGACAAGACCAAAGGGGCATCAGCAGGTGGCAGAGAGGTAAGAAGGAGGGGGCCTGCTCCAGCTGTCCCACCACCACAGGGAAGCAGGGCAGAGGCGTAGACGTGAGGGAGGCCTGCACCGGGAGCTGGGTGGAGCTCTGGACACCCAGCCCCCAGCCCACTCAGGTGGGCCCTCACCCAGGGTACGGCCCTTCTCCAGCAGCAGGGCTCCAGGGCACTAGAGAAGGGTGAGGCCAAGCGTGTGGTATGGGGGCGGAGCCAGAGCTGCAGCCTGAGCTCAGAGAATTGGGGATAGGGAGGGGGGAGACTGCGGTCTGGAGGTTTCTAGGCTCAGATGCTGGCTACAGGCCAGGAGTCCGGCGTGACCTGCCATCATCCAAGGGACATCCACTGAGACATCCAAAAGACCACCCAGGCAAAGGCCTGGGAAAGGAGGACGAGGAGAGTGGCCTCTGCCCTGGGGTGTGGCAGTCACTCCCCCTCAGTGCTGCCCTTGGTGGTGATGAGGGGTGCAGAGCCACCCTGTACCCTATCCACGGCTCCTAGAGGGAGTAGGGCGGGCACAGACCCTGGGGGGCCCAAGGATGTGATGAAATAAAATTCATATTTTAAGGTAAGACAAGCAACATTTAAACAAAAATTTTTTTCTGCCTATCTGAGCCTCCTCCCTCCCCTCCGCTGTGCATTGTGCATCTGCATTAAGCATGAACCGGACTCCCCAATGGCAGAAATACCTGCTCAACCACAAAGATCAATTTTTCTCCTGGTGCCAGCCATGTAACTCCTTAGGAGGTAACATTCCTTTCTCAGTCCTGTAAGGGGTCATGGTGACCCACCACTGGCCTTGTACGTGCAGACGTCTTTGGTGGACTTTATGGACAAGGCCAGTATATCATTTCTCTTAAAGACAGTGATTGGTGCAGAACAGACAGGTCAGACGACCTGGGGAGACACTGGGCTGGAGTTCTCAGCTTAAATACTTACTGATGACCTTATTAATGTCACTAGCTATATTTCTGCCTATTTTACAAGATTGTTTCTTTCATGACCAAATGTGTGGCTGAGCCTCCAATAAAGATAATGATGATTAGAAGACCTGAAACAACTGACCAAATATATAGTTCTGTAAGATCAGGGATTGTAATAGTGTAGCTCTAGATGTGGGAAGAAGCAACAACAGGGCAATAACAGACTAGTAGGACAGGCAGCCCAGAGGCCTTGGGCTACTGTTAGTTAACAGGGCCTAGTCTGGTAACAGCACATTGAGTGGCCTATCAAGGAAATCCTCGCCTGACCTGGGAATGAGCATTCCTAACACCGTGGGACAGATTGGTCATGAAATGCCTCCCAAACCTTGGTCGAAATTAAGACTGAAAGAGGGGCTTCCCTGGTGGCGCAGTGGTTGAGAATCTGCCTGCCAATGCAGGGGACACGGGTTCGAGCTCTGGTCTGGGAAGATCCCACATGCCGCGGAGCAATGAAGCTCGTGTGCCACAGCTACTGAGCCTGTGCTCTAGAGCCCACGAGCCACAACTACTGAGCCCTCGTGCCACAACTACTGAAACTCGTGCACCTAGAGCCCGTGCTCTACAACAAGAGAAGCCACCACAATGAGAAGACTGCGCACCACAATGAAGAGCAGCCCCAGCTCACCGCAGCTAGAGAAAGCCCATGCCCAGCAATGAAGACCCAACGCAGCCAAAAATAAATAAATAAAATATAATTATAAAAAACCAACATGTACAAAGACAACCACTCAAACATTTAGGGAAGAAGTAGTACCAATTATACACAAATTCTTCTGGAAAACCAAAGAGAACACTTCCCAACTCATCCTGTGAAGCGAGTATCTCCCTGATACTCAAACCAGACAAAAATGTTACAAGAGAACTACAGGCCAATGTCCATCACTAGCATAGAAGTAAAAATTCTTAAGATTTTAGCAAATCAAACCAACATAGACAAAAAAGAATAGTTCATCATGACTGAATAAGGTTTATCCCAGGAATGCGGTTTATCCCAGGAATTTAAAAAATCAATGTAATTCACCATCGTAACCAAAAAGCCACTTGATCATCTCAATAGATGCAGAAAAAAGATTTGACAAATCCCAACATCCATTCCTGATAGAAACACACTAATCCTGGGGCAGATGTCTATCATCTGCCCCCAGAGGAAAGGGACCTCACATCACTAGGAGGAATTTTTGCCACAAACACTTAACGTGTTTATCGTCATGCTGTCCAGTTTACAGGAAACTCAGAAAGTGGAGAAAGAGGTAAAATGTCAACACGAAGAGGCAATCCAACAGATCCACAGTGGGGACGTTCTGAGGCAGAATACCCTGGACTCTTCAAAAAGTCAGCGCCACAATAAATGTTGGGAACTGTTTCAGAAGCAGAGACCAAAGTAACCAATGGCAAAGCATGACCACACACTGGATCCTTATAAAGGGACAGACAATTTGAGACAAGTTTCGGTATGTGACCGTGGACTCAATGTCAGAACACACCCTGGAATGATTCATTTCTATCCATTGTGGTTACAGAGGAAAGCGTTCTTGTTCTAGATCGCTGGTTCTCAGTACTGGACCAAGGCTGACCCCCAGGCATGTCTGGAGACATTTCTGGCTGTCACTACTGGGGGAAGGTGCCACTATCATCTAGTAGTTAGAAGCCAAGGATGCTTTTAAACATTCAGGAAAGAACCATTAAGACCTGTCCAAGGACTTCCCTGGTGGCACAGTGGTTAAGAATCCACCTGCCAAAGCAGGGGACATGGGTTCAAGCCCTGGTCCGGGAAGATCCTGCATGCCGCGGAGCCCGTGCACCACAACTACTGAGCCTGTGCTCTAGAGCCTGCGAGCCACAAGTACTGAGCCCGCGTGCCACAACTACTGAAGCCCGTGCGCCTAGAGCCCGCGCTCCACAAGAGAAGCCACCACAATGAGAAGCCCGCGCACTGCAACGAAGACCCAATGCAGCCAAAAATAAATAAATAAAGAAGAAAAAAAGAAAACCTGTCCAGCCACAAATGCCAACAGCGCTTCTGTTGAAAACCCTGGTCTAGAGGAATGCTGAGGACCCCTGGTGAAGCCCTGTGGTGTTGCACATACTTACGGACACAAAGAACTTTTGTCAAAACTTCAGTTACGGAGTGTAGCTGGAGAACGTATAAGTATTCATTATATCATACTTCCAACTTTTCTAAATACTTAACCTTTTTCAAGTAAATAAAAAGTTGGGGAAAAATAAAATAAGAAAGGTGGGAAATCTGAGGGGCGGGAAGAGCTGCCCAGCATACCTCGCAGGAAGGGGCTCCGGAGGCCCCTCCCATTCCCAGTAGGGATGCCTGGGAGGGGCCAAGGCTCCCAAGGCTTTGGCCAAACGCGTGGCTCAAGTGGAAAAGTTTTCGGGTTCTGGAGGGTGCCTCAGGGCTCAGTGCAAGGGAACTTGATGCGCGGTGGAGAGCGAACTGACACTGAAGGGCACTGCAGAGCTGTCAACACTGCGGGGCATCACTGCGGGCGGCCAACCGCCAACACCAGACCTGCCAGTGGGCTGACCAAGCACAGAGGCCTCGGGCCATCCTGCCTGGAAGGGGAGTGAGGGCACGCGGGAGCGCGAGCAGGGAGTTTCTGGATGTCCTGTGAAAAGATGACTGTGCAACTGACAAAGTAAAACCGACTCGACCCATTTGTCATCAAAGGCCCCGCGCCCTCGATCCGGTCAATTTCAAGGGCTTCTTTCGAACGGTATCCGCGGAAGGCCTCCGCCCGCAGAGACCGGAACTGCCGTCCCGTCGCCCCCGCGCACCTCGGTGCTCGTTCTGCAGCCGCAGGCGCTGGTTGTACAGGCTCTTCTCGGTGAGGTGCTGGATGTCCAGCAGCCCCTGCACGATCTCGAAGACGGTGCCGTCGAGGAGCGCCAGGGCCAGGTCACTGAGCGTGGTGTAGGACAGGCGCTGCTGGAAGGAGCTGCGGGAGGAGGGCGCGGTGAGCGGGGCGGGGCAGAGCCGCCTGCCCGCGCGCCCCGCCCACCCCCGCGCCCCGAGGCCGCGCACCTGGGCAGCTCCTTGACCAGGCCCTGCAGAGCCGACAGCAACTGGTAGTGCCGCTCCTGCTGCCGGGCTCCGTCCACCGCCTCCTCCAAGGCGCCGGAGTACCGCTCCATGGCTCCCGCACCCCGCCAGCCACCGCCGAAGCGACGCGCGCCACCTACGTCAGTCCCCAGCGCGGCGCGCCCCGCCCCCTTTCACGACAGTTCTGAGCACAGCGCGACCCGCCTTTGCGTCATCCACAAGGAGGCTGTCTCTGCCCCACCGGGGAGCGTCCCGCATTGTCCCCGCCCTTTACCCTGCCTCCCCGCCCACGCGACCTCGGAGGCTACTCCACAGCCTCAAAATCGCGAGATTTCTGAGAATTCTCCCCCGCCCGCGCGGTGGGCGTGGACCGAGGCCCCGGCCCCGCCCCCGCCCTGCATTGTAGACTGTGCTATAGGCAGCCTGTGCTTTTTTTTGCTTCAGTTGGCTATTTTTCTGGAATCAAATTACAGTAGTGATTAATAGATTTTATTTTTTATATCTGGAGAAAAGGATTTGTTAGTTTTATAATTTTTCTTAAGAACAAGCATATGTATTTAGTAGCTCCATTGCATTAGAACAGTTTTTAACTCACAGTGACTTGTGAAATCCACCTTCTCCAGGCCTGTGTGTTGAGAGCTTCCTTTCTTATCAAGTCATGGGTGGAGAAGAAGAGGCTGTCCTGTTAGGTGGCAGGATGTTTACAAGTGGCACTGCTTCTTCTAAAACATTGGTTCTTTTCAGACTTTTCAATTTTACACAAAGGCTAGAGTAAAATGGTAACAGTAAACCCGCCAACTAAAAATTGGCACTTGCCATCTACCTCTACAAGGATTAAATCCCAAGACTGTTGCAAAAATCTTGGCTCCCTGTGCACCGATGCCAAATAAAAATATGGAGACAGAGGTTTGGAAGATAGGAAGTAGCGAGGCTTAATTTTCTTTGCCAGGCAAAGGGAAGACAGTAGGCTAGTGCCCCTAGAACTGTGCCCCACCCCGCCAACCTCCCTGGGGAATTACAGGGATTCTTATAGGGGAGTTCGCAATCCGAAGTGAGTGACAAGGATCAAAATGGTGAAGGTCATGCATTCTTCTTGCATTATTTCAAAAGAGACCGCTGGAGTCAAGCAACCCGGTAATTGCCCGGTAACTGGGTCCGTTAGTCTCTGGGTTATCGGTCTGCGATCTCCTTTCTGAAATGCAAACAACAAGGGGTGATTTGCTACAAGAGGTTACAGGGGGAGCAAATACCAGGTGCAGAATGTAAATTACAAAGGATTGGGGGGTGACAGGTTAGCTTTGTGAAGGACAATTCTAACTACAGACACTACAGATTAGTAACAGTTAAAATAAAACTAGGATTAACTCTTTCAGGCCAGGTTGTTTCTTCTCTAGCCTGTTCACTGTTCCCTTTATTTTCCTTGTTCTCAGGAGAGGGGAAACTTCATTTTTAGTTTTGCTGCAGCAATCCTTATCCTAAAAAAACCTCATGATTTCTTTTTTCTTAAATAAATTTATTTATTTTTTTTTAATTTATTTTTTATTTTCGGCTGTGTTGGGTCTTCGTTGCTGTGCGCAGGCTTTCTCTAGTTGCAGTGAGCAGGGGCTACTCTTGGTTGCAGTGCGCGGGCTTCTCATTGTGGTGGCTTCTCTTGTTGCGGAGCACGGGCTCTAGGTGTGCAGGCTTCAGTAGTTGTGGCTCACGGGCTTAGGTGCTCCGCAGCATGTGGGATCTTCCTGGACCAGGGCTCGAACCCTTGTCCCCTGCATTGGCAAGCAGATTCTTAACCACTGCGCCACCAGGGAAGTCCCCAAAACTCGTGACTTCTTAAGGACAAATATTTTCTGACTCCCATCAGAGTCAATAACAATTATTGCCAGGCAACTTTTAACAACCTTGTGTCTTTTTGTCTTTATAAGCCCCTGACCCTTTCTCTTCCCTAGAACACTCTTTAAGGGTTACCTGAATCTATGTATCCTGCCAACTAAAAATTGTCACTTGCCATCTGGCTCTGCAAGGATGAGGTCACCAGCCACTGCAGTCTCAAAACACACCCTGAAAGGAGTTCAGGGTAGAGATCAGGAATGAGGCACTCTGCTCTGGGAAAACTGGCAGAACAGGTCTTCAGACAGGAGATTTTATGAGCCCAATTTCTTGCATTTTCTCATAACGAGAGAAGCAGTAGCATCGGGACTTCCCTGGTGGTCCAGTGGTCAATGATCTGCCTTCCAATGCAAGGGACACGGGTTCGATTCCCTGGTCGGGGAACTAAGATCCCACACGCTACGGGGCAACTAAGCCCACGCGCTGCAATTACTGAGCCCCCACTCTGCAACTAGAGAAGCCCGTGTGCTGCAACGAAGAGCCCACACGCTGCAAATGAAAGATCCCATGTGCTGCAACTAAGACCCCATGCAGCCTAATTAATTAATTTTTAAAAAAGAAAAGCACTAAAATCATAAACTGAGACATCTGCTCCTCGTGACTAGCAGCAACTGCCTCATGACCAGCTGACCAGCTGCAATCTTCTGCCGACATGTGTGCTTGATTGCACATAGCTCCCTTCACCAAAATCACATATATACTGACCCCCCCCACCCCAACCTCTTCAGAGCAGTTCCTCAGGGCTATCTCAGAGGCTGTCTCCCAGGCTATAGTCCTCATTTTGCCCGCAAATAAAACATAACTCACAACTCTCACGTTGTGCTTTTTTTTTTTCCAGTGGACACTCCCAAACACAATTCTTAAGATCCCAAATAAACCCTTTCCCTGTTTGCAGTCTCCTGTATTTTATTTTTTTTGGTTATCACACTTAGCATTATACATCTAAGATTCATCCATGTCTTTGCATAGGTTGATGGTTCATTTCTTTCCATTGCCAAATAGTATTTAATTGCATGTGTATGGGAGGAAAAATAATTTTCCCTCTATACTTCTGTGTTCTTAGTTGAGATCACTCCTATAAGATACATTAACAAAAGAAAAACAGTCAGAAGCTTAATAACGTACATACCTCCTGTGAATTTGGGAGATACCCAGGAAAACTAAGTAAGTCCCTGAAATGGCCCAAGCCAGCTCCTCACATGCCATCCTCAGCTAAAAACAAAAGAAAGGTGTTAGGGGAGGGGGGAACCCGGTTAAAGGAGGTTATCAGGCAAAGCACAGTAAAAAAAAAAAAGGGTATGGTTGTTACGCAGATTTAAGTTCGGGCCTTCTCCACCGATAAGAGTTTCTTGAGATAGTCACCCTTCTATTCCTGGTACTGAGAGGGAGACACCTTTATAAATGTAGATTTCCATTATAAATGTAAATTTTCCTCCCTAAAAGGGTAACTTCTACTCGAATTTCAGAGATTCTCCTGTGTCTACTTTTTTTTTTTTTTTTTTTTTGCGGTACGCGGGCCTCTCACTGTTGTGGCCTCTCCCGTTGCGGGGCACAGGCTCCGGATGCGCAGGCTCAGCGGCCATGGCTCACGGGCCCAGCCGCTCCGCGGCATATGGGATCCTCCCAGACCGGGGCACGAACCCGTATCCCCTGCATCGGCAGGCGGACTCTCAACCACTGCGCCACCAGGGAGGCCCCTGTGTCTACTTTTTTAAATTAATTGGTTCAAAATAATCCTTACGCCAAAGAGGCATATATGGGGGTGTCATATTCCACTCCCCTTAACATGGATGTGCAAGTTTTTGTTTGAAACCCTGTTTTCAATACTTTGGTGTCTATAACTAGGAGTTACATTGTTGCACCATATCATACTGTACATTTACCTTTTTGAGGAAATATCAAAATATTATACACACATAGGCTGCACCATTTTACATTTCCACAAGCAATGGTTAAAATTTCCATTTGCAAAAAAAAAAAAAAGAAAAAAGGGTTTCCCTGGTGGCGCAGTGGTTGAGAGTCCGCCTGCCAATGCAGGGGACACGGGTTCGTGCCCTGGTCCAGGAAGATCCCACATGCCACGGAGCAGCTGGGCCCATGAGCCATGGCCGCTGAGCCTGCGTGTCTGGAGCCTGTGCTCCGCAACGGGAGAGGCCACAACAGTGAGAGGCCTGCGTACCGCAAAGAAAAAAAAAAAAATTACATTTGCTCTACCTTGTTGCCAATATTCATTATTTTTTATTTTTCTTGACAATAACAATTCTAGTGTGTTTGAAGGGGTATTGCATCGTGGTACTCATTTGCATTTCCATCATGACTACTGATGTTTGACATCTTTTCATGTCCTTGCTGACCATTTGTATATCTTGTCTGGAGAAGAGTCAGGTCAAGTCCTTTGTGCGTTGTAAAAATTGAGTTCTTTGTGTTTTTGTTGTTAAGTTTCTTTTTTAAAAATTAATTAATTGGGGCTTCCCTGGTGGCGCAGTGGTTGAGAGTCCGCCTGCCGATGCAGGGGACACGGGTTCGTGCCCCGGTCTGGGAGGATCCCACATGCCGCAGAGCGGCTGGGCCCGTGAGCCATGGCTGCTGAGCCTGCGCGTCCGGAGCCTGTGCTCTGCAAGGGGAGAGGCCACAACAGTGAGAGGCCCGCCTACCGCAAAAAAAAAAAAAAAAAAAAAAAAAATTAATTAATTTTTTTGGGCTGTGTTGGGTCTTTGTTGCTGCACGCAAGCTCTCTCTAGTTGTGGTGAGCGGGGGCTACTCTTCGTTGCGGTGTGCGGGCTTCTCATTTTGGTGGCTTCTGTTACTGCGGAACATAGGCTCTAGGCGCGAGGGCTTCAGTAGTTGTGGCGCACGGGCTTAGTTGCTCTGCAGTATGCGGGATCTTCCCAGACCAGGGTTTGAACCTGTGTCCCCTGCATTGGCAGGCGGATTCTTAACCACTGTGCCAGGAGGGAAGTCCCTAGTAAGTTTCTTGATATATTCTAAAAATAGACTTTTATTAGATATAAAATGTGCAAACATTTCCTTCCATTCTGTGGGCTGTCTTTTCACTTTCTGGATAGCATTTTTGATATGATAAAGTTTTTAACTTTGAGGAAATCCTATGTATCTATTTTTTTCTTTCATCGCTTGTACTTTCGTGTCAGATCTAAGAAACTATTACTAAATGTAAGATGATAAAGATTTATTCCCTTGGTTTATTTGAGAGATTATAGAGACATCCCTCAGTATCCACTTTGCTAGGGTTTAGGTCTGTGGTCAGAGTCAGTGTCAGGGCTTAGGGGTCAGGGTTAGGGTTAGGATTATGGTCAGAGTTGGAGAATCAGGATAGAGGGTGATGGTTAAAGGGTCAGGGTCAGAGATTAGAGTTTAGGTGTCAGGATCGAGGGTCTAGAGTCCAAGGTTAGGGGTTGTTAGGTTTAGGGTTATAGGTTAGGGGTTAGGGTTATAGGCTGTGGTGTTAGGATTAGATTTAGGTTTAAGCATAACCCACCCTCATCCCCCTTCTCCTTCTCTGAGGCTTCCAGGATGGACATTATTCTCCCAGGGTCACACATTAGTCAGGTAGGTGAGCTGTATCATTGTGTTTCTGCCCCCCAATCTTGGGCTCTGAGAGAAGAATGAATGTCTGTACTTGTCTCTGTTTCGAATCCAACTCGACCTCAGTCAAATGTTATGGAGGGCATCAGAAATCAAGCAGTTTCTGTTGGCCTTCCCTCCTGCCTGGAAAGGATGGTGCTGGCCCCACTCTGCCTGGGCAGACCTAGGTTCCAGCACAGCTCTGACGCGAGGGCACTCAGAAGACATGTGCAGATTTATTCAGGACTGGGTGCAGTGACTGGCTGGCCCTCAGGCGCTGCCTTTTTGAGGGCAGCTGAGGCCCTCCTGGGACTTGATGAATCCTTTGTCCCATGTGAGCGGGCATCAGTAGAAAATCAAGTCTCAGACAGGATAGCCCTTGACCTCTGAGCATCCAGGCAGGCATCTGTGGTTCTCCAGCTCAGGCCAGCCTGGGCCCTGTCTAGCTCTTGTTGCCAATTACTGAGCCGACCATGCAGCTGTGCAATTGAACAGCTACCTGGGCAGCGTAGACATCCCCCTGGATGTTTCAGTTCCCTACAACCATGTGATTGAGAGAAGTGTCTCTTCCCTCACAGCCTCGTAGCTGGCCAAGAGAGTATAATAATCCTCTGAACATGGAGTGTGGCCCTGGCCACAACATCCAAACAGCAGCTATTACCCTAAAATTCTTTGGCTTTCCAGTTGTAATAAACTTTGACACTCATAATCGTTAAGACTCAAAGATATGGGGGCCACTGGGCCTCCCAATGGGCAGTTTCTCACTGAGGCCACATGGTCTCAGTGAGCCATGTGAGTTTAGGGCTCAGCCCCTGTGTCCTCCAGAAAGCTTGCCAACTGTGGATTGTGTGGCATGGAATAACCCTTGAAGCTCCCACTGCTTCACTGAGCAAGAGTTTACTTACCACCCAGCATTTGGTCTCAGCTCTTTGTAAGGGAGAGAGAAGAGACTGGAAAATAAGCAATTTTGTTCTTCAGGAATGGGTGATTAATGTGGCCAGGGGGCAGGTGTGACTCCTGGGCTCCCACCACCAGGGACGTGAATGAAGTCTGTGTGCCTTTTGCAGCACACGGGCAATCAGGGCCAGCCTCTGATGTGAGGACCCGATGCCCAAAGCAAGAGCCTGGAGTTTACCACCAACAGCAAAGCTGCTATTTTAGCAAGTGGAAGAGCTTCTTGCCATCAAGGGAGGACAGCAAGAGCCGTGGATGGGTGGCTGCAGCCCTGACCCTAACTGAACCCCTTCCTTCTTTGGGCTTCAGATTCCACAGCTGTGCAGTGATCTGTCAGTGATACAGAAGCAGCTGCTTTCCCTGACTGGGTATCTGTTCTCATGGCCAAGTCCAGCAGCTCAGCTTTCCTTGGGGGAACTGCTTGTTACCTGCTTCCAATCCAAACATTTCCAGAGGGCAGACCCCACATTCCACCCACATGGAAGATGGGCTTCTGATCCACGTCTAGCCAATCCTATGTTCTATCCTCTTGGTGCTCTGATGGGTTCAAGAATGAGAATGTGACCCAAGCCAAAGGCATTTTAGACCATGGCTTTTCATGGGAAGGAGAGACCCTTTCTGGTAAAATGGACATTGAGTGGTATCAGCCTGGAGTTGCTCCAGGAGGCCCTGGATGCAGTGAGAGAGACTGTTCCTGTGAATGGGGCCACCCCAAAGCAGGACAAAGGATTGGTGAGAGACCAGATCACACTGCAAGAGAGTGTTTTCTACAGAACTGTCACAATTAATGAACAAATATCGATACCTTATTATTAACTGAAGTCCATATTTCATTTAGGTTTCCTTCATTCTAACTTTTTGTCTTCCAGGATGCCATCCAGGGTATCACGTGACATTTAGTCGTCATGTCTGTTTAGGCCCTTCTGGGCTTTCACAGTTTCTCAGACTCTCCTTGTTTCTATGACACTGACATTGGTGAGGAGGTCTGGTCAGGTATTTTGTAGACTGTCCTCTGCTGGGATTTACTTGGTGTTTTTCTCATGATTAGGCTTGAGTTATGGTTTTTTTTTTTTTTTTTTTTCTTTTTGCGGTATGCGGGCCTCTCACTGTTGTGGCCTCTCCCGTTGCGGAGCACAGGCTCCGGACGCGCAGGCCCAGAGGCCATGGCTCACGGGCCCAGCCGCTCCGCGGCATATGGGATCCTCCCAGACCGGGGCACGAACCCGTATCCCCTGCATCGGCAGGCGGACTCTCAACCACTGCGCCACCAGGGAGGCCCGAGTTATGGGTTTTGAGTAAGCAGATCACAGAGGTAAAGTGATTTCTCATCACTTTATATCAAGGGAACAGGCTCTCAAGGCAACTTATCACTGTTAATATTAACTTTGGTCACCTGCCTGAGGTAGTGCTTGTCAGATTTCCCCACAATGAAGTTAATTTTTTTCCCATTTCCATACTGTGTGTCTTCCTTAGGAGGAAGTCACACTGGGAACCAGCACCTATGGGGGCGGGAGTTAGATTCACCTCCACACTCCGTGGATGGCTGAGTGTCTACATCAATTATTTGGAATTCTTCTACATAGGAGATTTCTATTCAACCCCATTCATTAAAAAAACCCTATGCAGTTACTTATTTTTACCAACATGGACACCTATGGATAGTTTTTTTATTTTTATTTTTTAAACTTTGTGTTATTATCCAGCAATCAAGATTTGGATGCTAAGTTCATTCCCACTTTGGCTATTGAGAGTTCCTTCCATTGGCTCCTGTTTTCCTTTGACATCATTTCATCTTGTGGATTTGTTTTCTTGGTACTTCCTTTCTGATACAAGATTCAAAATTGGCCTGGCTCATATATTTACTGTCTCAGTCCTAGTGTCAGCCATTTCTTCAAAGAGCTCTGGTTCCTTTTACTAGAAAATGGTATTAAAAAGTTACATATAACTTCCCGGGCGGCGGGGACGGAGGTGGGCTTGGCGGGTCCGCGAAGCCTCGGGGCCGGAGCCGGGATCCCCGCCCGCCCCAGCGCCCGCCGCCGGCCGAGCCCTGCGCCCGCGCCTCCGTCCAGGGTCGCGGTGGCCGGAGGTGTGCCCAGGTCCCCGGGACAGGCGGGCGCAGAGGTCGCTTGTGTTGGGGCGGGGGTTGCGGTGCGACGAGGTTCCGGCGCCTCCGCGGAGCATCGCAGGTCCGGGGATGGGGGCGCCGCGGCTTGCTATGCTCTCCGCACTTTCCCGGCTCTGAAGCCTCAAGAACACGGCTAGGCAGCAGTAGTTTAATGGGGAATTTGCCTGCTGGGAACTAGGGGCCTGCTGGGGTCTCAGTTCTTGGCTGGCCCCGGAATACGAGGTTGCCAGGCGTGTGACGGCAGCAGGTAGGAGTGAGCCGCTGGTGCAGTGATGAGCAGGAAAGGAAGGACACTGGCTGTTGGCCTGTGAACCTAGGCAAGAATGACCAGCCAACACAATCCAGACCAAGGTCTGTGGGCCCAGCTCGGTCCTGTGCGGCTGGTCAGTGGAAATGACCTGCAGGTGCGGCTCTTGTCACTCTCGGACTGGCTTCAGGACAGATCCTGCTGATGAGCCCAGGGCACCGCCCTCAGTTCTCCAGGAGAGTGCGCCTGAGTAGAGCCAGGGGGGTGTGCCCAACTCAGCACTGTGACCACGCATGTCCAGTCTGCCAGCAAGGGCAGTGGGGAGCCGGGGGAAGTCATGGCCTTGGGAATGTCCTCTGATGAAAAAGCACCTGCAGGCTTATAAAATAACTTTTGTGTGGAACGTTGGTGTGTTGGAAAGCAGTTCTGTGTGCTTTTCCCCCTTGGTGTGGATCAGCAGTGCTGAGGCAGCAGGTGTGATGCAGAAGTGTGAGCAGAGACCGTCTGGAATCCCCAAACTCCAGGGAAACTAGAGGTGACAGCAAGCCAGTGAAGAGAACAGGAGTTAGGGGGCCGGTGGCAGTGGCGGCAGCCCAGCAGGTGCTCCTCATCTCAAGGCCCTAATCCTGGCTCCAGCAGGGTGGTCAGGGGAGCTGCAAAGTCTTCTGGGCGAGCAGAGCTCACAGTCCTGAGCTGTTCTTCGCTGTGTTTGGGTCATCTCCCCCCATCCAAGGGGAGAAATCTAGATGGGGTTTAAGAATTAGTGCTTTAAGAATGTGGATCTCATAGTTGAAAACTTGGAACACGTGTTTTCAGCACAAGGTGTTAAAGTGAACGGAAGGATTTAACACCTTTTCAAGGAGGGTGTCTCCATGTGGGCAGAACTAGAGAATAAATGGGTCTTGAATTAAAAAAACAAATAAAAAACAAAAAAACCCAAACATGGTTACCAAAGGGCACACAATGGTTCTCTAACATAGTATCCTAAGTGAAAGAAGCCAGGCTCAAAAGGATGCATACTGTATGACTCCACTTATATAATATTCTTGTAAAGATAAGACTATGGGGACAGAAAATAGATCAGTGGCTATGAAGTGGGGGAGGGACCAACTACAAGTGAGTATGGGAGAATTTCCTAGCATGATGCAATTGTTCTATATCTTGATTGTGGTTTTTACATAACTATATACATTTGTCAAAATAGGTAGAACCATGCAATAGAATAGGTGAAATTTATAATTATATAATTTAGAGTTATACCTTAAATAAAAATACAGTAAAAAACCTTTCCAAGAAAACCGTAAAAAAAAAAAAAAAAAGAAGACAAGGGATAAATTAGGATGATGGGATTAACAAATACAAACTATTTCATATAAAACAGATATTCAACAAGTATCTATGTACACAAAGGAAGGGCTATCAATGCTCTCTAATAACCTACATGGGAAAAGAAGCAAAAGATGCATAGATATATGTACATGCATAACGGAGAAGATTCTCTTTCCTACAAAATACACAACATTGTATATCAATGTTACTCCAAATAAAATAAAAATTAATCTAATTTAAAAATGATGGGGCTTCCCTGGTGGCGCAGTGGTTGAGCGTCCGCCTGCCGATGCAGGGAACACGGGTTCCTGCCCCGGTCTGGGAAGATCCCACATGCCGCGGAGCGGCTGGGCCCGTGAGCCATGGCCGCTGAGCCTTCACGTCCGGAGCCTGTGCTCCGCAATGGGAGAGGCCACAGTGGTGAGAGGCCCGTGCACCGCAAAAAAAAAAAAAAAAAAAAACCGATAATGAGAGAGACGATTTGGGTGTATATTCTGGTACATTCCACTCTAACTTACAAGGGCCAAAGAGGATTTTTCCTAAGGCTCTGGTTGCCGGGAAAACCACAGTTGGGCCTGAGGAAATCCTGCTATTTGTGGCCGTTTCCCACAAAAGCAACCTCAAAAAGATTGCTTATGGGTAATGATATTCACAAGGACTGCTAGGCTCTAAATGATACCTTCCCTAAGAAATGTCCAGGGGTAAGTGTTCAAAATGATTGAAAACAGGGAAGACTATCAAAAAGGCAATTTCAACAGGTAAATTCTACTCACACTGGTTTTGAAGAAAAAAAGCCCATGAAAATATGCTCAACATAGCAGTTAGCAGACACATGCAAATCAAAACTACAACGAGAGATCTGCTTCCACTGGTCTAAAACACCATCACCAAACTTTCCAATGAATAAATGGTGGAGAGGGCATGGAGAATAGGAAATCATTTTATGGTGCTGGTGGGATGTAAACGGTAACAGCCACTGTAGAGAACATTATAGAAGTGCCTTTAAGATGTAAAAAAAAAAATCTACCATATGATCCAGTATTGCTACCCCTAAGAATATACACGGAAAGAACCAGAATTCCAAAAGACACATGCACGCAAGCGTGCACTGCAGCACCATTTACAATACCCAAGATGTGGAGACATACAAAATGTCCATGGACAGATGCACAGATAAAAAAGACGTGATACATGTACACAATGGTATATGACTCTGTCATGTAAAAGAGTGAAATAATACCTTTTGCAGGAACATAGAGAAAACTAGAGATAATCATACTAAGTGAAGTCAGTCAGAATCAGAAAGACAAATATTATATGATATCACTTATAGTTAGAATCTAAAAATACATATCACTGAAATAATTTAGAAAACATAAACAGACTCAGGGACTTAAAAAGCAAACGTATGGTTACCAAAGGGGACAGAAGGGGACAAGGGATAAATTAGGAGGACAGGATTAACAAATACAAACTATTACATATAAAACAGATATTCAACAAGGATCTATGTATACCAAGTAAGGGTTATCAACATTCTCTAATAACCTATATGGGAAAAGAAGCCGAACATACATTGATAAACGTATATGTATGAATGAAAATGATTCTGTCAACCTGCAACGTACACAACAGTGTATATCATTGTTACTCCAATAAAAAGTAAAAATTAGGGCTTCCCTGGTGGCGCAGTGGTTGGGAGACCGCCTGCTGATGCAGAGGAAGCGGGTTCGTGCTCCGGTCCGGGAGGATCCCACGTGCCGCGGAGCGGCTGGGCCCGTGGGCCATGGACGCTGGGCCTGCGCGTCCGGAGCCTGTGCTCCACAGCAGGAGAGGCCACGGCGATGAGAGGCCCGCGTACCGCAAAAAAAAAAAAAAAAAAAGAAGTAAAAATTAATCAAATTAAAGAATTGGTAATGAGACACAAGATTTGGGTGTTTGTTCTGGCACATTCCTCTCCAATTTACAAGACACAAACAGGGTTTCCCCTAAGGCTCTGGTTGCAAGGGCAACCAGAGTTGGGCCCCAGAAATTCTGCCGCCTTGTGGCCATTTCCCTCAAAAGCAACCTCAAAATGACTGCTTATGGGCACTTAATATTCACAGCGACTGCTGGGCTCTAAATGATACTTGCCCTCAAAAAAGATCCAGGCCTAAAAGTTCGAAAATAATTGAAGACATTGCACTCTTTCCAGAAGGCAATTTCGACAGGTAAATTCTACTCAACACTGATTATGAATAAAAACAGCCCATCAGAACATGCTCTACAAAGCAATTAGCAGAGACATGCAAATCAAAACTACACCGAGGGATCACTGGCACTCGTGTGAATAACCATTATCAAAAACTGACAATGAATCAATGGTGTAGAGGGTATGGAGAAAAGGAAACTCTTTTATGGTGATGGTGGGATGTAAATGGTAACAGCCACTACAGAGAACATTATGGAACTGCGTTTAAAAAGTAAAAATAGTGCTACCATATGATCTGGCAGTGCTACCTCTAAGACTATATGCAGAGAATACCGGAAATCAAAAAGACACATGCACCCAAGCATGCACTGCAGCACCATTTACAATACCGAACATGTGGAGACATACAAAATGTCCACAGACAGATGAACAGATAAAAAAGATGTGATACATGTACACAATGGTATCATTCCGCCATGTAAAAGAATGAAATAATGTCATTTGCTGGAACATAGATAAACCTAGAGGTAATCATATTATGTAAAGTAAGTCAGAATCAGAAAGATAAATATCATGATATCACTTATAAGTGGAATCTAA
This sequence comes from Mesoplodon bidens, assembly GCF_964165515.1. NCBI lineage: Eukaryota > Metazoa > Chordata > Mammalia > Artiodactyla > Ziphiidae > Mesoplodon > Mesoplodon bidens. The sequence goes on from NC_138169.1 coordinate 28,083,211, forward strand.
AAATAAACACCATTGAAATGATTGAGAAAACATAAACACACTCAGGGATTTAAAAAGAAAATATATGGTTACCAAAGTGGACAGAAGGGGTCAGGGATTAATCAGGAGGATGGGATTAATAAATTCAAATTATTTCATATAAAAAAGATATGGAGGGCTTCCCTGGTGGCACAGTGGTTAAGAATTGCCTGCCAATGCAGGGAACATGGGTTCAAGCCCTGGTCTGGGAAGATCCCACATGCTTCAGAGCAACTAAGCCCGTGTACCACAACTACTGAGCCTGCACTCTAAAGCCTGTGAACCACAACTACTGAGCCCACACACCACCACTACTGAAGCCCACACACCTAGAGCCCACGCTCCGCAACAAGAGAAGCCATAGCGATGAGAAGCCCGCACGCTGTAACGAAGAGCACCCCCACTTGCCGCAACTAGAGGAAGCCTGAGCACAGCAACAAAGACCCAACGCAGCCAAAAATAAATAAATTAAATAAATAAATTTTTAAAAAGATATGGAGCAAGGTCTTACATATACCAAAGAAGAGCTATCAACTCTAATAACGTATATGGGAAAAGAAGCCGAAGGGGCATAGATATATGTAAATGTTTAAAGGAAAAAGATTCTCTATACCCACAAACAACACAACATTGTATATCTGTGTTACTCCAATAAAAAATAAAAATTAATGTAATTTATTATTTTTTAAAATAAATTTATTTTATTTCTGGCTGAGTTGGGTCTTCGTTGCGGTGTGTGGGCTTCTCATTGCGAGGGCTTCTCTTATTGCGGAGCATGGGCTCTAGGCACACAGGCTTCAGTAGTTGTGGCTCACCGACTCTAGAGCACAGCCTTAGTAGTTGTGGCGCATGGGCTTAGTTGCTTCACAGCATGTGGGATCTTCCCAGACCAGGGCTCGAACCCATGTTCCCTGCATTGGCAGGCAATTCTTAACCACTGCGCCACCAGGGAAGCCCAATTAATGTAATTTAAAAAGTGGTAATGAAATATCAAAAAAACAACCCAGTCCAAAAATTGGTAGAAGACCTAAATAGACATTTCTCCAAAGAAGATAAACAGATTGCCAACAAACACATGAAAGAATGCTCAACATCATTAATCATTAGAGAAATACAAATCAAAACTACAATGAGATATCATCTCACACCAGTCAGAATGGCCATCATCAAAAAATCTACAAACAATAAATGCTGGAGAGGGTGTGGAGAAAAGGGAACCCTCTTGAACTGTTGGTGGGAATGTAAATTGATACAGCCACTAGGGAGAACAGTATGGAGGTTCCTTAAAATACTAAAAATAGAACTACCATACGACCCAGCAATCCCACTACTGGGCATATACCCTGAGAAAACCATAATTCAAAAAGAATCATGTACCACAATGTTCACTGCAGCTCTAGTTACAATAGCCAGGACATGGAAGCAACCTAAATGTCCATCGACAGAGGAATGGATAAAGAAGATGTAGCACATATATACAATGGAATATTACTCAGCCATAAAAAGAAATGAAATTGAGTTTTTGTAGTGAGGTGGATGGACCTAGAGTCTGTCATACAGAGTGAAGTAAGTCAGAAAGAGAAAAACAAATACTGTATGCTAACACATATATATGGAATCTAAAAAAAAAAAAAAAGTCATGAAGAACCTAGGGGCAGAATGGGAAAAAAGACACAGACCTGCTAGAGAATGGACTTGAGGACATGGGGAGGGGGAAGGGTAAGCTGGGACGAAGTGAGAGAGTGGCATGGACTTATATACACTACCAAATGTAAAATAGATAGCTAGTGGGAATCAGCTGCATAGCACAGGGAGATCAGCTCGGTGCTTTGTGACCACCTAGAGGGGTGGGATAGGGAGGGTGGGAGGGAGGGAGACATAAGAGGGAAGAGATATGGGGATAAATGAATATGTATAGCTGATTCACTTTGTTATAAAGCAGAAACTAACACACGATTGTAAAGCAATTATACTCCAATAAAGATGTTAAAGAAAAAAAGAAGACAGAAAAATATTTTTTGTAAAGAAAACAACTCTTTGTAACATGAATAAAAGCTAATCAGTTCTATGCATCCAAAAAAAAAAAAGTGGTAATGAGACACAAAATTTGGGTGTTTGTTCTGGCATATTCCACTCCAATTTACAAGCCCCAAACAGGATTTCCAGGAAGGCTCTGGTTGCCGAGGCAACCAGAGTTGGGCCCGAGGAGATTCTGCCGCCTTGTGGCTGTTTCCCGCAAAAGCAACCTCAAAACGATTACTTATGGGCATTTAATATTCACAAGGACTGCTGGGCTCTAAATGACACTTGCCCTCAAAATATGTCCAGGCCTAAATGTTTGAAAATAATTGAAAACACGACACACTTCCCAGAAGGCAATTTCAACAGGTAAATTCTACTCACACTGTTTATGAAGAATAACAGCACAAGGAACATGCTCAACATAGCAGTTAGCAGACACATGTAAATCAAAACTACAATGAAGGATCAGCTTGCACGGGTCTAAAACACCATCACCCAAATTTACAATGAATAAATGGTGGAGAGAACATGGAGAAAGGACATGGTTTTATGTTGCTTGTGGGATGTAAATGGTAAGAGCCACCATAGAGAACATTATGGAAGTGCCTTTAAAAGGTAAAAAAGGATCTACCATATGATCCGGCAGTGCTACCCCTAAGAGAATATGCGGAGAAAACCAGAATTCGAAAAGACACATGCACCCAAGCGTGCACTGCAGCACCATTTACAATATCCAAGATGTGGAGACATAACAAAATGTCCATGGACAGAGGAACAGATAAAAAAGATGTGATACATGTACACAATGGTATATGACTCTGTCATGTAAAAGAGTGAAATAATACCTTTTGCAGGAACATAGAGAAAACTAGAGATAATCATACTAAGTGAAGTAAGTCAGAATCAGAAAGACAAATATTATATGATATCACTTATAGTTGGAATCTAAAAATATGTACCATTGAAATAATTTAGAAAATATAAATAGACTCAGGGACTTAAAAAGCAAACATGGTTACCAAAGGGGACCAAAGGGGACAAGGGATAAATTAGGAGGATGGGATTAACAAATACAACCTATTTCATATAAAACAGATATTCAACAAGGATCTATGTATACCAAGGAAGGGCTAACAACACTCTCATAACCATTATGGGAAAAGAAGCTGAACATGCACAGACATACGTATATGTATAAATGAAAATGATTCTGTATACCTGCAACATACACAACAGTCTATATAAATGTTACTCCAATAAAAAAAGTTAATCGAATTTAAAAATTGGTAATGAGACACAAGATTTGGGTGTTTGTTCTGGCACATTTCTCTCCAATTTACAAGCCACAAACAGGGTTTCCCTTCAGGCTCTGGTTGCCGGGGCAGAGTTGGGTCCGAGGTAATCCTGCCGCCTGGTAGCCCTTTCCCAAAAATCAACCTGAAAGCGACTGCTTATGGGCACTTAATATTCACAAGGACTGCTGGGCTCTAAATGATATTTGCCCTCAAACAGTGTCCAGGCCAAAGTGTTCAAAAATAACTAAAACACAGCACACTTTCAAGAAGGCAATTTCAAAAGGTAAATTCTACTCACACTGATTATGAATAAAAACAGCCCATAAGGGCCTCCCTGGTGGCGCAGTGGTTGAGAGTCCGCCTGCCGATGCAGGGGATACAGGTTCGTGCCCCGGTCCGGGAGGATCCCATATGCCGCGGAGCGGCTGGGCCCGTGGGCCATGGCCGCTGGGCCTGCGCGTCCGGAGCCTGTGCTCCGCAACGGGAGAGGCCACGGCAGTGAGAGGCCCGCATACCGCAAAAAAAAAAAAAAAAAAAAAAAAAAACAGCCCATAAGAACATGCTCAATATAGCAATAAGCAGAGACATGCAAATCAAAACTACAACAAGGGATCACCTGGCACCGGTGTGAATAAACATCATCAAAAATCGACAATGATAAATGGTGGAGAGAGCATTCAGAAAAGGAAATGTTTTTATGTTGCTTGTGGGATGTAAATGGTAAGAGACACTATAGGGAACATTATGGAAGTGCCTTTAAAATGTAAAAAAGGATCTACCATATGATCCGGCAGTGCTACCCCTAAGACTATATGCGGAGAATACCAGAATTCAAAAAGACACATGCACCCAAGCGTGCACTGCAGCACCATTTACAATACCCAAGATGTGGAGACATACAAAATGTCCATGGACAGATGAACAGATAAAAAAGGTGTGATACATGTATACAATGGTATATGACTCCTCCATGTAAAAGAATGAAATAATGCCATTTGCAGAAACGTAGAGAAAACTAGAGATAATCATACTAAGTAAGTCAGAATCAGAAAGACAAATATTATATGATATCACTTATAGTTGGAATCTAAAAATACACACCATTGAAATAATTTAGAAAAGATAAACAGACTCGAGGACTTAAAAAGCGAACATATGGTTACGAAAGGGGACAGGAAGGGGCAAGGGATAAATTAGGAGGATGGGATTAACAAATACAAACTATTTTATATAAAACAGATATTCAACAAGGATCTGTGTATACCAAAGAAAGTCTATCAACACTCTCTAATAACCATTATGGGAAAAGAAGCCGAACATGCATAGATATATGTATATGTTTAACAGAAAAATATTCTCTAGCCCTACAACAAACACAACCTTGTATATCAATGTTACTGCAATAAAAAATAAAAATTAATCTAATTTAAAAAGTGGTAATGAGACAGAAGATTTGGGTGTTTGTTCTGGCATATTCCACTCTAATTTACAACCCCCAACAGGATTTCCCCTAAGGCTCTGGTTGCCGGGGCAACCAGAGTTTGGCCCAAGGAAATTCTGCCACCTTGTGGCCGTTTCCCACAAAAGCAACCTGAAAGCGATTGGTACGGGGCACTTAATTTTCACAAGGCCTGCTGTACTCTAAATGATACTTGCCCTCAAACAATGTCCAGGCCTAAGTGTTCGAAAATAACTGAAAACAGGGCACACTTTCAAGGAGGCAATTTCAACAGGTAAATTCTACTCACCCTGATTATGAATAGACACCCCATAAGAACATTCTCAACATAGCAGTTAGCAGAGACATGCAAATCACAACTAAAATGAGGGATCACCTGGCTCCCGTGTGAGAGGCCATCATCAAAAATCGACAATGAATAAATGGTAGAGAAAGCATGGAGAAAAGGAAATACTTTTATGGTCCTAGGGAGATGTAAATGGTTACAACCACTACAGAGAACATTATGGAAGTGCCTATAAAAGATGAAAAAGGATCTACCGTATGATCTGGCAGTGCTACCCCTAAAGAGTATCAGGCAGGAGATAGATGGGCTCCAGGCTAGACATTTACAACTGGCCTCCTGTTCACACTTCTTGGGGTGAGAAGAAGATGGGCTCCAGGCCAGACATTCATTACCAGCCCCCTGTTTACATTTCCTGAAGCAAGAGACAAATGGGCTCCAGGACTACAGATTTATGACTAGACTCCTGTCTATATTTCGAGATCTGCACCTCGATATAAAAACCAGCAACAGAAATAGGGTAAATAACTGGACATTGGACCTTTTTATGGCAGGGACAGAGTGGGACTAAACCCTGTTAAAAGATCAAGAAGGGCTTCCCTGGTGGCGCAGTGGTTAAGAAGCCGCCTGCCAATGCAGGGGACACGGGTTCAAGCCCTGGTCCGGGAAGATCCCACATGCTGTGGAGCAACTAAGCCCGTGCGCCACAACTACTGAGCCTGCGCTCTAGAGCCTGCGAGCCACAACTACTGAGCCCGTGTGCCACAACTGCTGAAGCCTGTGCACCAAAACGAAGAGTAACCCCCGCTCACCACAGCTGGAGAAAGCCTCCACACAGCAGCAAAGACCAACGCAGCCAAAAATAAATAAAATTTAAAAACCAAAACTATGCAATGTATTGAACAACTGTAAAGGTGTGAAGTAAAAACACACGGTCATATCAATTATTGAAGAAGAAGCTATAATCAAAATCCAGTGCTATTTCATGATACAAACACTCAAGAAAGTAGGAATAAAAGGAAATTTGTTCAATATGAAAAAGAGTAGTATACAAAGCCACAGCAAACATCATGCTCAATGCTAAAAACTAAAAGATTTACTCCTGAAATCAAGAACAAGCCCAGTAAGCTGGCTTTCACCACTGTTAATAACGTACTGGAAGTTCTACCCAGAGTTTTGAGGAAAGAAAGAAAAGGCATCCATGTGTGAATGGAAAAATTAAAACTGTCTATTCACAGAACACAGATCACACCATCTTATTATAAAACTTCCTATAACTTCCTATAACAACAAAAAATTATTTGACTAGTCAATAATTCAGCAAAGTTATAGAAAAAAATGTCAATTCACAAAAATCGTCATCTTATACATATAACTAGCAATAAATAATCTGAAGAGAACTTATGAAACCAATTCCATTTTAAATAATGTCAACATTAATATTTAGGAATATATTTAATCAAGATACAAGACTTGCTTTTATGTATCTAAAGTTGTCTGTATGTTTGAAATTATTGGAAAGTAAATTACTTTTCAAAACACCATGTCAAAACCATGCCAGAAAAGCAGAGAAAACATCAAACTTCCATATAGAGGCCAAGCCTTACCCAGATCCAGTTCACCCAAAGTCCACATGTAATTTAGAAACTATATTAGGACTTCCCAATATAAAGGACTTCCCTTTCTTCCCTGTTGTGGATGACCTGGATGTGGTAGAAACAGTGGGATTTTGGAATTCCAATTTTCCACATCATTCCACCAAAAAACTGTTAGAAGTAATAAATGTAAAGATGCAAAATCAACACACAAATATCAATTGCATTTTTAAACACTAATAATGAACCATCAGAAAGAGAGAAAAAAACCCTATTTAAAATTGCATCAGAAAGAACAAAATACCAAGGAATAAATTTAACCAAGGATGTGAAAGACCTGCACACTGAAAACTTTAAGACATTGATGAAGAAATTGAAGAAGACACAAATTAATGGAAAGATAGCCCGTGGTCATGGAATGCAAGAATTACTGTTGTTAAAATGCCCATTCGACCCAAAGCAATGTACACAGTGAATGCAAGCCCTCCTGAAATTCCAATGGTATTTTCCACAGAAATAGAGCAAATCCTCCTAATATTTGTGTGGAACCACAAAGGACCCCGAATAGCCAAAGCGACCCTGAGAAAGGAGAACAGGCTGGAGGCATCTCCCTTCCTAACTTCACAGTCTATTGAGAAGCTACAGTCACCAAAACAGTGCAGAATTGGCACAAAAACAGGCACAGGGACCAGAGGAACAGGTCAGAAAGCCCAGAATTAAACCCATACGGGTTCCGTTAATTTATGACACAGGGCCAAGGACACACCAAGGGGAAGGACAGCCCCCACAATAAACAGTGCTGGGAAAACTGGACACCCCATAACTCATACCGGCTACACTGCACACCAAACCGGCTACACTGCACACTGCATACCGGCTACACTGCACACCAGCTTTCCACATCAAGCCCCTCTGGGTCGTCTGAAAACAGACCCCCCCACCTCAGCAGTCAGTCACCCACAGGAAGCTTCTCCTCACTTCTCAATTTTCCTCACCTTTTCCTCCCAGCGTCGTCTGGGTCGTCAGGAAACCCAGCTCCCAACGTCAGCGTGGACGCAGCCCCACTTTGTCCTGAAGCCGAAACCCCAGCAAGTCCTAAGGAGACTGAGCTCTTGTCGGCAGAGAAGCTGACCCAGGAGCCCCAGCCAAAGCTCCCGTAGTGCCTGCGGAGACACAACTCTCAGCTGTGCTCAGAGCCGAGCCGGCAGAGAACGCGCATGCGCTGTGGGTCAGAGAGGCGAGCTCAGCGCCACCATGTGGTCAGTGCGGGAAGTGCAGGCCGTGCCTCCCTCCCAGGTCACTGGAGACAGCACGCCCTGCTGGCAGAACTGCTGAATCCATTACACTGTGGAAATTCAAACTGAAATGGAGACAATATCCCATAACTTTTCTAAAAATAGTTAAAGAACAATGAAATGAAATATGGAATGAAATAAATGTAGACGCAAACTTTACAACTTACACCAAATTCACTCAAAATTATTCATGGACAAATTTTAAATGCAAAACTATTCAAAATTATAGAAGAAAACATAAAAGAAAATTGACATGAGCTTGGGTTTGATCATATAGTTCACGAGCTTTGTGGTTTTAACACACAACACAGACAAGCAACCCAGAAAGAAAAACAAGAGATTCTGTGGACTTTATAAAATTAAAGATTTCTACTGGGTGAAAAACCTCATTCAGAAAATTAAAAGAGGGACTTCCCTGGTGGCGCAGTGGCTAAGAATCCGCCTGCCAATGCAGGGGACACAGGTTGGAGCCCTGGTCGGGGAAGGTCCCACATGCTGTGGAGCAACTAAGCCTTTGCACCACAACTACTGAGCCTGCGCTCTAGAGCCCATGATCCGCAACAAGAGAAGCCACTGCAACGTGCAGCAACAAAGACCCAACACAGCCAAAAATAAATAAATAGAACAAATAAATTTATATTAAAAAACCCTCAAAACTCAAATTACCAGTGTCAGGAAGGTAGAAGGTCATCACTACAGTCCTCTCAGACATTAAAAGGATTATAAAGGAATATATACTTATAAATTGAAAAACTTACATGATGTGGACCAATTCTTTGAAAGATATAAATAAAAACTCAAAGGAAAATAGATAAACTGAATAGTCCTATATCTATTAAAGAATTTAAATTCACAGTTGAGAACCTACAAACAACAACAACAACAAAAAAACTCCATCTGTGAATTCTGCCAAGCATTTAAAATAGAAATAGTATTAATTCTACAAATCTTTTCCAGAACATAAAAGAGGAAGAAACACTTCCTATCTCATTTTATGATACCAGCATGACTTTAACACCAAAACCAGAGAGCAATATTATAAAAAAAAAAAAATCAATATCCCTCATAAACACAGACACAGAAATCCTCAACAAAGTATTAGCAAATTGAATTCAACAATGTATATAAAGGTTAACACATCATGACCAACTCAGGTTTATCCCAGGACGGCAAGGCTGCGTCAACATTTGAAAATCAATCAATGCAATTCACCATATTAATAGACTAAAAAAGAAAAACCATATGATCATTCCAACTGACACAAAAAAGCATGTGACAAAATTTGACATCCATTCCTGGGCAAACTAGGAATAAAAGGGATGGCATCACAGAAAAGGAAAAGAAAAAAGAGAAACAAAACCCCAAACATGGCGCTTGCCAGCTCCCATTCCTGGAGAGAATACCACCAGGCCTCTGCCCCTCAGACCAACGCTTTTAACTAGGGAATGAGTCTACTTCACACCCAAGTCTAGACACTGTTCAAAGGGCTGCCTCTGCGCTGGGCCCTGGGGTGCAGGAGTCTGCACGCGGGCCTGTAAGAGCCGTTCCTCAGCTGGCTGGGCCCCGCTGGTCTTCAAAACCAGATGCTGGGGGCTCTTCTCTCGGGAGCCGGTCTTAACTGTTGGGCTGCCGATGTGGGGGTAGAACCCTCAGCTCCCCAGGGAGAAGCTCCAGGTTTTTTTTTTTTTTTTTTTTTTTCTTTTTGCGGTATGCGGGCCTCTCACTGTTGTGGCCTCTCCCGTTGCGGAGCACAGGCTCCGGACGCGCAGGCCCAGCGGCCATGGCTCACGGGCCCAGCCGCTCCGCGGCATATGGGATCCTCCCGGACCGGGGCACGAACCCGTATCCCCTGCATCGGCAGGCGGACTCTCAACCACTGCGCCACCAGGGAGGCCCAAGCTCCAGGTTTTGAGTTCCCTCCCGGTTGTGGGTCGCTGGGCCACGGGTGGGGTTAATGAGGAGATCGTGTCTCTGCCTTTCCTATCCCCTTCAGTGTGCCTTCCCTCTCATTTGCCCGATGGGAAAGGGTCGATCTGCCAGTTTTTAGGTTTTTTTCAGAATAAACTTTTCCACGTACAGCTGTAGAGTCGGCGTGTCTGCAGGAGGAGGTGGGTTTAGGATTTCCTACACTGGCATCTTGAACCAGATCCTAGATAATTCATGTTTCTTATCATTTTTGAGCCACAGACAGATCCGCAGATAATCTGATGAAAGCTCTGGGCCCTCTCACAGGAAAATACATACACACACATATGTAGCGTAGTTCACAATCTCTGGAGGTTATGAAACCCTCGAAGGCCTTCCAGGGCCTTCCAGGAACCACAGGGCCCAGCATGAAGTCCCATCCCAGGGACTCGGCGCTGCATTCCCCCCATGCCTTTCCACAGAACTACAACGCTCTAGGGCCTCCTTTCCACCCTTTAAAGCCCATGCCTCTTCCCACCTTCCCTAAACCTTCTAACAACCCCACCCTGAGCTGATCTGCCCCTCCGCAGAATCCTTCATCTGCACAAGCCATGTGGTTCTAGGATTATCATAGACCCCCTGCTTTTCTTGTCCAGGACTTAATGTTGTCTCCAGAGGATAAACTTTGCACACAATACGTTCTCAGTTTTGTAATCTGTCAATATTGTTTGGCTTAACCCCCCAGGTATACCTCACAGAGGCTAGTCTTTGAATATCCCTTAACTGGCATTTCTCATGCACCATAGAATGTGGTCCTGAGCTTTGATTACTCTGGGAAAATATTATTGGGACTCAGCACAAAAATAGCCTTTGGGAGGAAAGTTAAAACAACTGGGTAGGGAATCACATCTCCTTTAACATATCAGAGGTAAGCATTGCCTTTAACCAAAACACAGACTATTTTTCTTGTGTTTTTCCTTTCTTCACACTGATATACAAACTGAGGCACAGAGATATTTGCTCCTAGTCCCATAACATATCTCTGAAGCCCAAACTGGATTGAAAGTGGATAGCAGCGGCCCTTTCAGTTTCTAAAATGCTACTAAGTAAAAACAATACAAAATGTCAAACACCAGGAAGCACATCACAGCGTCTAGGTAATCCCTTCCTCGATGTGTAAACGGAATTAAAGCCGAGGGGTCATATCTGACAAAAAAGAAAGTACTCAACTAGGGCACATGGAGCCAGCAGGAAGGAAGGTTTACTAGCTCCCGGATGCAAAGCAGGAGGGAGGCAGGAGCGTTCCCCTGACAACGAGGAAAGAACTTTGGAGAAGCGTGGGATCACTCTGCTTCACTCGGTTTGGGGACAAGAGCCCCAATCTCCTAAGTGCCTGAGGCTAGGGTAAACTCAAGGTGAAAATAAGAGCTGCCGCCCCCTCGGGAAGCTGACCGAGCTTCAGCACGAGGCTGAGCTGTCTGCCAGGGTCCCATGAAGGCACAGATTGAGATTAGGGCTTCTAGGATGAGGCAGGTCTGGATTTGAGTCTCATTTCTACAACTTTTAACTTCTGACCCTAACACTAACCACCATGAATCCTCCCGCTTGTGATGTCGGAGTCGACGGGTTCTGTGACCGTGGGAAGATGGGCGCCAGGAGGGGCCATGATGGAGGAGGCACTGAGGATGCTCCCAGCTGTGAACGGAGAAGACCCCCTCCTGCCACATTTGCCTCCAAGACAACCAGCTCTGTCACCATGTTCCTTCCTCTCCTCACTGCTAACCTGCCAACCACAGCCTGTCCTTCCTGCCTTCTGAGGTCTGAAACATACCCTCCCGAGGCCCGGAGCTGTGACGCCTGCAGGCCCCAGAGTGAGGGACGGGGACAGGGCAGGAGGGGTGGCAAGACGGCACCGATGCCCATGACCAGGGTGCTCGGCTTCCACCATCCGGCAGGGAAGGCCAACCAGAGCTGTCCCCATGGGAGGACCAGCCTGACATGGAGAAGACGGCCTGGTGTGTGAGCTGCCAAAATGTCCCTGGATGCCTGGCCCCGTGAGGCCAAGGAGGACTGACTCGCACAGATTTGCCCCCCCAGGAAGACGTTCAGATGCAGCAAATGAAACACCCTGTTGGCTGCGAGATTCTATGGAGCATCGAGGCACATTGCAAGTTGGTCTCAGACCCTGCTTTGCCCTTTCCAGACCCTGACTTCTGTTCATCAACCCAGACTCAGTCCACCTTGCCTGCAGCCCTGCAGGTGGCTATGGCAACCAGTCCTGCTCCACCAGCTGCCTGGAAGCCAGCCCAAGCTCGCCCTTATCAGCAAACCCCTTCCTTCCGATCAGGACTCATGTGAGCCCTACTGAAGTTGGGGGAGCCCTCCCTGCCCCCAGCTCGGCGTGGTAAGCCATGTCTTCCGCCCCGGTTGACACTGGCTCACCTGCATTGCCTCCAAGGCTCAGGCACAACACGCTGAAACCCTAAAGCACTTACATTTCCAGGTAAGAGAGAAGCATGCCGCCACATGCTGTGGTTGGTTTTAAAGGCCATTGCTGCCAATAGAGCTTGTCAGAGGAGGCCCTGAACCCTGGGACCCGGTCCTGAAGAAGACCAATGAGGCTGTAGCTGTCCTGCTGTCTGGTCACTCGCCAAGAGAGCCACCCCATCCTGCTCAGACTAAGAGCAGCTACAAGGGCAAGTCCCAATTTTCACCATGTGGTTCTTCCAGAGGAAGACACAAGGAAGAAGTAGAAAATTAGGTCAGGCTGGGAGACAGGCAAGATATTCCAGCTAAGCACATCCAAGGTGCCACAAAGAGAACACAGGAAATAGCACAGAGGGAGAAACCTGTGAAAACCGAAAGAGCAGACCTGGAAGCTTGTTAGATGCTGGACAGAGACCTCAGCACCTACCCCTCTGGGAGGGACAACCTTGACAGCCCTTGGAACGGGAAAACTGCCTTCCCTTCCATCTCAGTATATAAGATTTACTCATTTTTCATTCAACAAATGTTTTGAGTAGCTACTGTGTGTAGTACATTGAGTTTAGGCACTGTTATTAAATATATGTGTGTTACATGTAAGAGTAAATATACATATATGTATTGTTAAATATGTACATTGGTCATTTGTCATTATCAAATGCATTTACACATTTTTGTGAGTTATTCTGTGAAATAAAATTCTTCATTAACTAACCCACATGCTTACAACACAGGAAAAACAATGCTCATAACAATGATATTAAGGCACAATAAGATGTAAATATTAATGGTATCTTAAGACTATCAAAGGAAGATATAACACCTTATATTTTAATGCATTATATGCGTTACATATTAGTCTGCTCAGGCCACTATAACAAAATATCACAGACTGGCTCAAACAACAAATTTACTTTCTCTCAGTTCCGGAGGCTGCAAGTTCAAGATCAAGGTGCCATCAGTGTGGTTTCTGGTGAGACCTCTTTCCTGGCTTGTAGATGGCTACCTTCTTGCTGTGTCCTCACGTGGCCTGTCCTCTGTGTGGATGGGGAGAAAGACCTTTGGTGTCTCTTCCTCTTCTTATAAGAACACGAGTCCTATTGGAGTAGGGTCCGGCTCTTATGACCTTATTAACCTTAATTATCTCCCTAAAGACCCTATCTCCAAATACAGTGACATTGGGGATTAGCACTTCAACATATGAATTTGGGGGGACATGACTCAGTCCATAACACGTAATACAAGGAAAGTCATAATCTATTCTATACAAAGCATACATGGGAAGGAAATTCATATCTATGATGTGCCATTTATAAGACAGGTTTAATTATGGCCAACTGATCCAAGATGATAAAATTAGTAAAGCAGAGAATTAGTGATCAAATATTGATCTGATTCCAAAATCTATGTTGTCTTCATTATACAAACTAGGCTAGATTAATTGTAAAAACAGTGGCAATTCTTCTATGCCCTTTGCAACGTGACTTTGAAGCTCTTCTTTTCAGGAGGTAGAGACTATTCCCCCATCCCTTGAATCTGAGTCATTAAGATTTACTGTGGTCAATAGAATGTGGGAGAAGTGATGATGTGCCAGTTTCCAACTTAGGGCCAAAAAACCTTGTGTACTTTTGCTCCATCTCAGAACAGTGTCATTGCCTTGTGAACAAGCCCAAGTAGCCTCTGGAAGATGAGAGACAGTGTGGAGGAGGGCCACGCTGAGGCCAGCTGAAGCCACCTTAGACCAGCCTACAGCCAGCCAACCACAACATCCGAGAGCCCAGGCAAGACCTGAGGTCCATCTCTGACCCATAACTGACTGCAAACTCACGGTGGAGCAGGAGGACTCCTCTACAACACATACTTATTGTTTTAAGACACTGAGTTTGGGTGTGTGTGAGGGTTGTTATGCATCAGTAGCTAACTGATACACAGTCTATCTTTTGTTGAATTCTAATTCCCTAATATTGCCGCAGGGTTATAATATATGGTGCCTTTCTGTTAGCCAGTGTATATACATAATTATAGTTATAATGTATCACATTCCCCAACCTCTAGGTCTGTGAGACATGATTGTTCGGGCTGCTCACATAAGCACAGTATTTACCTATTGCTAGGATAGAGGGTCTCCAGAAGACAGAATCATCGATGGATACAACTTACTCTGACAATGCTTCCTGAAAGTCAGTCAAAATTTTAGTTGCCTTCTAAGTAACATGTTACAGTCGTGGAGCTCACATTCCAGAGCTTTCTCCTCCTCCAGGTCCACCATCAGAAAGTAGCCACAGTAAAGCAGAGACTAACAAGACACAGCACCCAGCCCCAGAAAATGGAGGCGCATATACAGCCGTGGAACATCTGATATCACGGTCCTGTGTTGCATCCCTTTAGAAGTGGACAGTACAGACTTGGTGGTAGATAAAGACAATCATCCAGAACCTGAGCCCAGCTGTAGTTCTAGCTCGGCCCCCACCAGCTCTGTGACCAAGGGCACTTCACTCTAAGTTCTTTGAAGCTTAAAAATGAAATGGTTGAACTTTTCTAGGGACTTTTTCTATTTTAATGTGCTATAGTTTCTAAGTCTTTATTCTAAATTGTATTTTTAAAGTATTTAAATTTTCCACCAAACTTCCCTATTTCACAAAAGTTCTCTTTGTTGCCTCCTATATTTTTCTTGCACAAATAAAAGGGTGAATATCTATGGGTTGCTTACAACAGACACCATTGCAAACCCTTCACAAGACCTATTTTCTTTAGTCCTCACAACAACCCTAGGAGATCAATACTATCATTACTGTTTCCATGTTATAGGTGAGGAAACTGAGGCTTAGAGAACAAAGTAATTTGTCCAAGTTCTCAAGACCACTAAGTTGCACAAATATATTTTTAAACCAATTAGCATGACTCTAGACCCCAAAATTCACCACTGTGTTGTGCCACCTCTCTCTCCATACTGCCCCCATTCAAGCCACCCCATAAACACGCAGGCTGTACCTTGGGCAATTATTTGTCTATTATTTTATAACGTAAGTAGAGGAAACAAGGAAAATGGAAAATTTCAGTAGAAAGTCTGTTTCTTATATGGCTGGAAGGAGATATAGTAAGAAAAGATGATTAATGAGCAATGGGATAACCAGTCCTCAAGCTCTAAAAACAATACCCAGGTAACGATCCATATTTTTTGTTCATGACCTTTGCTTTATCAAATATTTATATACATTTAAACATCATTCTTAAGCACATTAGAAAAAATGATATACTTATAACTCATCTGACAATGAACGTTTGGGGACAGAGAAAAATTGCACCCTGGCACCAGGCACAGTATCTGGTACATAGATCCCAGTCAGCGCTGGTTTGATAAATAATTCTTTAACAATGTTCTTCACCTGACAATAGGGAGACTGTGCATAACTACAGCTTCTGCAACACTCTTCTTATTCCCAATCTTCAGGCCCTCTAGACCCGCAGCTAGCCTGGGAACTTTTCCACTTACGAAAAGAATTTACCAAATGTTGACCATTGTCACTGCCACCACCCTGCTGCCAAGGCCAGAGTTCCCCCACACTTTTTTTTTTTTTTTTTTTTTTTTGCGGTATGCAGGCCTCTCACTGTTGTGGCCTCTCCCGTTGCGGAGCACAGGCTCCGGATGCGCAGGCCCAGCGGCCATGGCTCACGGGCCCAGCCGCTCCACGGCATATGGGATCCTCCCAGACCGGGGCACGAACCCGTGTCCCCTGCATCGGCAGGCGGACTCTCAACCACTGCGCCACCAGGGAGGCCCCCCCCACACTTTTGTAGTTTTTTTTTTTTTAATGGATCTTATTTATTTATTTATTGGCTGCGTTGGGTCTTCCGTTGCTGCACGCTGCCTTTCTCTAGTTGCCGCGAGCAGGGGCTACTCTTCGTTGCGGTGCGAGGGCTTCTCATTGCGGTGGCTTCTCTTGTTGCGGAACACAGGCTCTAGGCATGCGGGCTCAGTAGTTGTGGCTTGCGGGCTCTAGAGCGCAGGCTCAGTAGTTGTGGCGCACAGGCTTAGTTGCTCTGAGGCATGTAGGATCTTCCTGGACCAGGGCTCAAACCCATGTCCCCTGCATTGGCAGGCAGATTCTTAACCACTGCACCACCAGGGAAGCCATCCCCCACACTTTTGGTTGCTGGTCCCTGCATTTGGTTGCCATTGATAATTAAGATTTATTGAATTCCCATATTCACTCCTCATTCCTTCTTTTACTATTAAAAAAATCATTGGAAATTTTATAACTATAAGCCTTTGGGGTACACAGTATATAAATAGGTATAGTTCCTGCCAAAGTGAATATTCTAAATCCTCAGTACAGAGTCCAGGAGGGAAGACAAGTTTTAGTCAGAACCCTCAAGGCAGGTGTCCCCTGTGAGTGAGGGTGGACAGTTTGCTACTGTATGAAAGTGCACGTCCTCCCACACACTGGCTGCTGGGCATCCCCAGACACTCCCCTCTCAAACTTGGCAGGACATCTGTTTGTGAAATCAAGGACAAAGATCAGGTCCACACAAGACGATGGTTCTCAGTGATTCTAAATTACACCAAATTGGGCTAATTATGAAGCCAAATTATTTTCCATTGTCTGAAGGGAGTTAGAGGGTTTGGAGAGAATAAGACAAGACGGAAATTGGTTATTCCGAAAGTTATTTTGCCATTATTCCAAGAGTTTCATCTGGAGAACTTCACTCATACAAAGCAAGAATAAGTGTTTCTCAATGAAGTTGTGAAGGCACTTGGAGAGGCGGGCGGCACCAGGCACTGAGTTAAAACACCCTCAGCCTAAATTATACGAATATGTTAGTTTTCTGCCAAAATGTTCACCTTCTTTTGGCCCTGGCCTGGGTGTAGAAGTGCTGAAATGCATCCCCATAAACCTTAGTTTCTATGCAGTGGGGATGTTGATTTTTCACTTTCCACTTTATCCAAATGTATAAAATGAAAACAGATCCCTGTCCTTCCCGTAACTCAACACTTGGTTGATTCAGCCTAGTTTCAGAATCAACTATGAACATAACCAAAATGAACAGATTTTGCTTTGCTAAGATTACAGTTTCAACTAATACAGAAACATATGCATTGAAATAAGAAAAGTACTCTCAGTTCTGGATTCAACGCCATCAGTCTCTTCCATTCTCTGGGTTTGTGATTTATACTCAGTAAAGACCTTATATTTTGCATGTGTTTTCTTTCAAATGATAATATTTCCCATACTTTTCAAAGATTTTTCCTTTCAAATGAATCACAAGTCTCAACCTATCAAATTCAGATTTTACGATTTTATATTCAATATTTAAGAGCTCCAAAACATATTCTGCTCTAGAATCATACTCAGATATGCCTCTACCAGCTTCCATTCCCTAGTTGTTTTTAAATCTAATTCTCTTTGCAATCATCTCTTAGTCATCAGTGCTTTCCATTTTTAAATCATTGTTGAGAATTTCTAGCAATAAGTGAAATTCTCAGAGAGAAATTTACTTCTAGTGTAGGTTATCTATTGCTGTGTAACAAACTATCCCCAAATTTAGGGGGTTAAAACAAAAGGAGTCCTTTATTTGCTCATAGTCTTGCAACATGAGCAGGCATGGTGG
This sequence comes from Mesoplodon bidens, assembly GCF_964165515.1. Taxonomy (NCBI): domain Eukaryota; kingdom Metazoa; phylum Chordata; class Mammalia; order Artiodactyla; family Ziphiidae; genus Mesoplodon; species Mesoplodon bidens. Next base: position 28,101,177 of record NC_138169.1, read on the forward strand.
GGACTCACCTTTGCTCTGCTGGCGTCAGAGTCTCTTGACTGGGCCTGTAGCGGCCGCTCCAGAAACAGCTCACTCCCGTGGCTGGCGGGTCAGCGCCGGCTGTGGGGGCGTCAGCGGAGCCATGGCGAGGGGCCTCACTTTTCCTTCACATTGGCCTCTTCACGTAACCGCCAGAGCCTCCCTCCCCCCAGCATAACGGCTTTCTCAAAAGGCAAGAAGCTGAAGCTGCAGGTATTCTTTAAATATTAACTCCAAAGTTCCGAAACTCCCTTCTTCCACATTTTTATTGGTCAAAGCAGTCACAGACCCACCCCAGAATCCAGGACAGAGACATAAGCTCCCCATGAGAGAAGCACTGTGTGCCCATGGGGAAGAAAGGACTTTTTAAGGTTATTTTTGGACACTAGCTCCCTCTAGCCACAACAATCCAAGTCCTTCCCATACAAAAAATGCACTAACCCCTCCCAAATCCCAGAAGTCTTGCCCTCATGAGGCGTGAACTCTAATTCCAGGATCTTGTGATCCAAATCTCAAGATAAATCTCTTCCTTTGTGGTTCCTTGGATGCAACTTCTTGGGTAGTTTATCTTAATTTGAAGACCTGAGAGCTAAGGAGACAAACTATCAATTTCCCAATGTGAGAAAGGCAGAGGGTGTCCCATTCCAAAGGGGGCAGGGGGAGGGAGGAAGCACATAGTCCAGAGCCACCCTGAAATCCATCTGGAGTCAAGGCACCAGTTCCTTGATTAGGACCCAGTGCTGCCGCCCAGGTGTGGTTCTCTGTCATTCTTGGCTCTATTCTCTGTATCATCCTTCCTTTCCCATAAGAAATGGCCCATGCTGTAGCTGAGAAATTTCTCAGCCTGCTTCCTGCTGATACGAGCTTGAGAGCCCAGAGTCCCCTTTTTATTATAAACTGTATAAATTTTCCCTTTCAGTCCAAGATGATACAATTTCTTCAAAACATTTGTTCATTTCTTATGTATAAAATTAGACAAAAGTCACAACCACACTCCATTAGACAGAGGCCATGCCACATTTTTTTTCTGAGAAAGGTGCTTTTTCTACCTGGAGCTCCATGTAAGACTGATATGGAAGAAAGACCTTGAGATTCTTAGAAGCCCATTTGTCTAGCTGACAGCTGTACAGGCATGCCCTTGATATTCTTAGAACTTTTGTGTAGTGTAAAGGCACCACTTTAAGTCTCTTGTGTCTGATCTAAGGCTACTTTACTCTGAAGGTATGTTATGCTGGAGGTGCTCTGGATTTTATCTCTTCCTTAAGGCCATTTATTACTTTCAGAATATCTTGCTATCTGGAGAGGCTGAGCGTGAGAAATTGTTTTATTTCCAACATGGTAAATCCTGGCTCATTTATATTTCTTCTAAACTCTGCTTGAAAGGTAAACAGTTGCCTCTGCCCATCTAGCTATCCCTGTACTTTATTACAAACAGCTGAAAGGAGCCAGTCAGCATTTTCAAATTCCTCCTTAGTCAGATCCATGAGCTCATTCAGTATCTATTCTAACTTCCTTGTTGCTGAGGCCCACAATTTCAGCAAATGTTCCACCACCATATCGCGTGGGTCTCCTTTTCCCATTCTTCTTATAAAAATTTTCTCCCTGTCCTTCAAGCCTTCACTAATAGTCTCTTTGGAGACTTTCAGCCCTCTGCCCACCACTCAGACCGAAAGCCACCTTTTTTAGGTTTCTGTTACTTGAGCACCCCGTGTCTAGCTAGTAAAGTCTTCAATCGGAGTTGGAAAGCCGTTATGAGTATTAAGGAGTATTATGATGTGTTGTAGTAAAAGAGCCTACAAAATTGCAGAAAAAGCTGGAGAAGCAGGAATCTGAAGGGGAGTCGGAGACCAGAGTGAAGTCACAAGCAGCCCTCCTGAAGGCTGCCCGGGCGGGTCACCAAAGGGAACAGGCAACGAGTCTAGTAAATGGTAAGCTTGGCCTCTGTATCTGGCCTGACCATGTGCCTGGATCACTGGGGGAGAGCCAGACCAGCAGTCAGGATGAAGGCCTGACACCAAGGGAGAGATAAGGCCAGGACGACCTTCAGAACAGCCCCTGCCTACTTCTCAATCCCATGCAACTTTCTCCTTTAGCCAACTCTGACCTGGAGTCACACAGTAAAGGGGGTTCTGAAAAACACAGTTCCAATTTAGCCCAGTTACAAAACCACCACACTTCACTTTTAAAACCAAAGAGACCTGGATCTATGTCAAAGTTTCAAAATGTTCTCTGGACTCTTCTGCATATCAAAAGTGTTCGCAGTAGTAACCAGTTTGTTTCTGTTTTTTCACTTCTGAAATGAGGTGATCCTTGGGAAAAAAGCCATCTTGACCAGCAGATGAGAAACACAAACTCTCTCGGATGTGCTGAAATGTGTGTAGAAAGTTGTCCTTCTTGAAATTTTGTCACTGCCATAAACTAAGCAAGACAACAATTTCATATGATGATCTTAGGCCAACTTATGCTTTTGTGGTCCCGTTTTTATATTATACAGCAATCTTACCAAAGGAAATTACAGTGAAGTGGGGTGACAAGAAAGGAATGGTGCTAGTTATATTTTCGTTACTCTTAAATGCAGGTTGCATCACAACACTTTCTCACCAAAAGTCTTTCAGTGACCACCCTCGCCTTCCGAGCTCTGTCCAGCCTTGACCTTCAGCCACAGGTGTACAGCTCAGAACCACTGGGCTCTGTGATCCAGGCCCCATGCTTGTCCATGCTCCTTACCCTTCCTGGTGCCCCTTCCCATCCTCTGCAACACCCCCCCACCCCATTTATTCAATGCACCCTTCTTTCTGCTTGGAAGTTTCCTACTCCTCATTCCAGATCCTGTGCCACATCACTTCCAGGAAGATTTCCTGGATCCCACAGCCCTGTCTGGTCTGATTTACCCATATCTATTTCATGGTGCATGTTACATTCCAGTAGAGTAAAGGAGACCAGCCCTAGAACAGAAACTCCACAAAGGTGGCCGCTATGTTTGTTAATTGCAAACTCTCCGCACCCACAACATTGCTGGTTACACAGGAAGCTCTCAACAAATGAGTGAATAAATAGTGCAGCCTGGCTGATGAGCTGAGCTTTCCTGCTTCCGTTCTGCTCTTCCCAAGCCTTGCGTCCCACACAGGAGCCTTACACTGGGGGGTGAGGACTCGCTGCCTGCCCTCTGCTCCCAGCAGTGCCGGAGAGTTCGGCTCGAGACGGGCCGAGGCAAAGGTGAGATGCTGGAGGCAGCAGCTCAGAGCAAGTGGAGGCTGGCAGCAACCTTGGGAACACTGGTTACGAAATCCCAGCAGGAACTGGGGAAGGAGCCAGACTTCTGACAGTACCGCAGAATGGTAGCTGAAGTAATGTATTTGTATCTTTAGTATTATTTAATATTTTATATTTGGACCTCCAATCAAACACATTTTAGGTATGAAAGATAGCTCATGGCCTAACAGAATGACACTGGAAGAATATTTCACCTCCCTGGGCCTTGGTTTCCTTAACTGCAAATCAAACTTTCTAAACCAAAGGACCTCTGGGTCCCCTTCCAGCAATGAGGCCTGGGATGTGTGAGAGGTTTTTCATTAAAAGCAACAGTGATTGGCCCTGGGCATGTGGACTTGCTCTGACGCAAAGCCAAATGCCTACTTTTTCCTTTTCAGGGGAAGATCCAAAACCAAAAGTGATTGACAGCATGCCCAAGCCAGAACCAGGCACTTACTAATTGGGGAACCATATTGTTCTTCCATATAAAGTAACACAGGTAGGTTGTGCTTTCTGATAGGAATAATCTCTCCCTGGTGAAGACAGGTAGTGCTAAGAGAAACATTTTAGACAATTTGGCTACGGGCAAAAGGAGCACCCTGGGATGCTGTGTAATTTAAGCATGAACACTCTCCAAACATCCTCTAAGAGCGGAAACTGCCCTTGTCCCAGCTGCAGACCACTCAGGCGCCATCCGTGATGTTGAGCTAAAGGATCAAAGAGCGTTCTTGTTACAGAACCGCCTGCTGCTGTGTGATGAAAGCGAGACACAGACACACTGAGCTTCGCTGAGTGAAAAGGGGCACCGAGAAAAGACAAGTGAGCCCTGGACACGGGCTGAGATGCAGGTGCAGTGCTGGGAGGCTGGGCCGGTATGGCCGGGGTCACGCACCTGACCGCTCTGCAGACTCCTCCCGAGCCGGCTTCTTTTGAACCTGTGTGTCTGTGAAGGAAAGCTTCCGTGTGACCCCTCCCCACCACCCTCCCATCCCTGGGCCCTGAGACCCAGTAGTAGATCAGGGAGGAGGGAGGGGGATGGGCCCCCTCCCAGCTCCTCCCGTGGGGTGGTGACTCAACTCTCGGGGGCACTCACCACATCCTCCTCTCTCCCCTCAGACCCAGGGCTGCAAACGCACAAGCAGGCATGAGTGTCCCCAGGGCTGCAAACGCACAAGCAGGCATGAGTGTCCCCAGGGCCTTTGCTTCCCCGTGGTTCCCTACATGCTCTGTAAACAGTCCTTTCATTCATCTCTTCTCAAATAGCCCATTTGATGGAGCCTCCATTCTAGGACCACAACAGTTTCCCTGTCTAACGGAAGCTCCGTAATCTGGGAGGGATGTGGGAATACCAGAAAAGTTCAAGAAGAGGAGAGAATAAGTGGTTACTGGGATGAAGTGAGAGGTGGGACAGTGGAGGGCTCCTTGCAGAAAAGAAGGTGGGGAGACAATCATCAGGCCTGGGCCCCTTGAAGACTGAGCCAGGGGGCAAGATGAGATGCAGATTGACATCCACTTGGCCTTGGGCAAGTCAGCCTCTCTGGGGTCAGTTTCATCCTCTAGGAAACAAGGAGGGCTCTAACTGGATTCCCCAGTGCCCATGCCACTGCAGCTATGACCTACTCACACTTCACTCTATTCTGTGAAGTCCCCCACCCTGAGGGCAGTGCCCTGCACCTGGAGGGGCTCAGGAACAAATTGCAAAAGTAGCCACCACCCTACATCTCCCTCCCCAAATCAATCAACGTGATCCTTCTAACACTCTTCAGCTTCAGGTGTGACTGGTACCCCTCCCCCCCCATACACACCAGTCAAAGAACAGGAAACGACAAACAAAGGCCATTCATGAAGGATTTGCTATGCAAGGCACTTTTTATTCTTGCTACTCATGTTGTCAAAATTCTTACCTACTTTTAATATGCTCCTCTAAAAAATCGAATTCCTTTATATGGCATACAAGGTTTTTCATGCTCCAAATATTTTCCTGCATAATTAGAGGGAGATGAGCCAAAAAAGAAAAAAATGAAAGAACTAAAATGGCAAAGCCTCCTTTCTTTCCTAGGGCTTAGCAAACCCTCCCTGAAATCTCTCTTCATTCCTACATGGAGCCGCCCAAGCCTCTACACGGAGGGGAGCCCCCAAGACTTGCCTTCTCCAACACCGCTCCCTCTGCCAACCTGCCTGGGGCCCGCTCCCTGACCTGCCACCAGCTTTCCCAACTAGCTAATCAGATCTTTGGCAAAGGTTCTGGAAACAGCAGGTCTGAGGGTTGAGGACAGGTGTCTCTTCTTTCCTAGGTGGCTTTCTGGGGGCACTGCCCAGCTTTTACATACTGTTCAACTGCGTGGCTCTGGTGGGAGAGAGGCCCGCAGAACAGCCTTGTGTGGGCCCCAGGGCCGTTGTGGGGCTCAGGACTGTTCACAAACGCTCCGAGGCCTAGAATGACCCTGGTGCCGGCAGCACCCAGGAGAACATGCTTCACCTCAGGGACAGGCCAGAGGAAAGACAGTTTATAAAAATGTGTTTCCCCACCTGGGAAATCAGACTCAGACCTCTGTCCTCAGTCCTCTCCAGACCACTCACGTGGGGAACGTCATTCAGCTCAGGTCTGGAGCTGCTACTTTCAGAAATGGCCACTGGTTTGGACTCAGCCCCAAAGCCCCAGGTCCACTGTGACTTGGCCCCAGGCCACATTTAAATACTCACATCAATGTGCCTGATACCAACAGGAGTCCTCCCCTGCAGGCACTGGCAAACAGAAAGCCAACAATGTTGTACCCTTAAACTGAACAATTTTGCTTTGAATGATGGAGCTCTGGATGGTGGATATTGTGAAGCTTAATGACAGAGGAGAATCGGCAGCACACAAGGTTTTCTTCTTGTGGCAGCCCATGCTCCGCGGGGCCTTGGGCACACAGCCCCTGTCTCACTGTTTGGTCTTGTGAAACACGGATGATGGGCTTATTCCCCTCTTCTTAAAGAGATTAATGAGCTAAATGTTTGCAAGATGCCTTGAGTAGTTTGCTGAAAATTTTAAAACAAATTCTTCCAAAACCATTTCCTCAAAATCCAATTTTATTGAATTCCTTGGTTGAAAACTAACTCTAAAATGATGTTAAAAAGGAGCAAGGTCACAGGGTCTGCCGTCTGCCATAAACATTGTCATGAACATTGGAAGCAGCCTTGCCCAGCTGAGCCCATGGAAATTGTGTCTTAATCCAACCCCTTCTTTTCATTTCTCTGACTTCCGCATTACCAGAAGTATGCAGTGCGTTTCGAATGACATTTATCCAAGGTTATGACAACAAACAACTGTCTCTCCAGTGATGCATTTGTTCCGTGCGTCCCAGCCCAAGGCCCTTCTCTTGCTTTACTTTCAAACCTCATTCGTTCTCAATCATCTCGGCCAGAAAGTTCCTGCTTCAGAGCTGAAGGTAAGTACATTTTCTACTAATTTCTCAGGTTCTTAAGTGCTTTGGGATCATAAATAGAACACTTAGGGAAAAATCTTGAGAAAAGATTCTATTCAGAATTCCTAATAGCTCATCTTTTAAATTATGTTCTTTCATCTTCCTGTGGGAGTACATTATTTTCTAATTAAACTGTAACAACCAAATCTCTTACTTGTATGTCTAACTAAAGCAAACTTCCTTCCTGATGAATTTCTTAGCTTCTCTACAGTTTTAGTCTCTACATCATCATCAAGCTCTATTCAGGACTACAAGCAGGTTTTTCCTCATGGGATTAGGAGCGGAAAAGGTCATGTTTCTTTTACCTTCTGAGAATCACCCTTTTACCTGATTAACCTTCTGTTTCCATTCTGGCACTGGTGCATAAGCATCTCTGCCATCGACATATACATGTGGACTTTCTGTGGTTCTGGGGCAATTAACACTCTGCCTTTCTCATCTACAAGGTCAATAGTCCTCTGCCTTCCTTGGCAAAAATACAGGGTGTAGGATAAATGAGAATTAAAAGCAGATTCCTGATCACATACTCCTCCAAAGTGGTTGTCACTTGGAAAGCCATGCAGTCACTGCAGACCTGAGACATTCACTCTTTGCTTGGTTGGCTCTATCACGGGGGATATGTATTCCCCAAAACGGAGGGCTCAGTCTTTTCAGAAAAGCAGCTATTCTTCCTATTTTTATTTCCCTAAGCTGCCTTGAGATGATCCTACCACTCATCTTCCTCCCAAACACATACACTTACACACACATACACATGTACACACATGTACACACATGCATATACCTGTATGTACATACATGCATTCGCACACATGCAAAGCCAAGGGGGAAAGAACTGAAAGAGTGATGAGAGGTCGACGCTGAGAGCAGGGCCTTGAGCAGGATTGGGAGGGGCAGGCGTGCAGAGAGCTGGTCATGAGCCTCACTGGTTCACGCACTGACCGGAAAGGCCCATGCACACTGAGGCACCAGGCCTGCGACCGCGAAGCCGCTGTGGCTGAGACAGCGGTTCACACTCAGTCCTCGAGAAGAGCTCTCACCCGGCTGTGGGAGCCCAGAGAAGGGGGCCCCCAGCAGACGGGGTAGGACACCCCCCGGGGAGTGGAGGGGACACCATGGAGCACCTTCGCTTTTCAGTGGCCCGGATTTCGTGGGAGCAGGGGAGGTGTGGGTGTCCCCCTCCAGCACCATCACCCTCTCACTCCTCAGGGCAACCTCAGGCAGCTCAGTGTAAAAAGAAAAGCCAACCTACCTTCACCTTGTTAGTTTTCTAGGCATGTTTCCCACCTGAATACTTAATGGCTAATTAACCTCAGGTGAGATCCATCTTCCTTGTCTTAAAAACGCTGGCAGGTCTGTGCTGGGGGGTGGCGTCCGGGGCCAGGACGTAAGGACAGGTGGCGGGAGCACAGGTGGGGCAGCTTAGGGAAGGCAGCCCAGAGAAGGGGGGTCCAGGAGGGAGCGCTCTGGCGGGGGGGCCCAGGTGGCCCTGAGGCTCTGAGACCTGAGAGACAAGAAGGTGTGTAAAGGGCGTGGGTGTCATCTCAAGAAGCCTGGCTGATATTAAAATGATACAAAAATTCAGAAGAAGGTTTACACTCAGGGCTCCACATGCACTTGCCAACGTGCCAGCGATGCCTGTGGGGCCTTGGAGTAAGACAGACTCAGCAGCTCAGTGACCTTGAGCAAGTCCCTCTCTGAGCCTTAGTTTTCTTATTTATGAAACGGGTGGGAGAGCAGGGAACATGAATAGAATGTGCCCCTCATATTTAACTGGAGCATTGAAGAACACCTCTCACCCGGCACCGTCTCTGACCTTTAACATGGAGACCACTGTAAGAGACCCAGGGCAAAATCAGACTGCTTTTAAAGTACAAATTTTAAGGATGTGCTGATGTATTGGGGAGTTTGCTCTTTTATATTAAAGTATTAATTTAAAATGCTAAACATACATTTTGGGCCCTGCGCAGGAGACAATGAATCCTCTACAGCTTTAGGTAAAGCCATAAAGCTACAGAAATCAAGGCAGAAGAATAGACAAAGATCAATGGAAGAGAATAGAGAGCCCAGAAACAGACCCATACAAATGTAGCCAACTGATTTCAACAAGTGTGTGACAGCAATGCAAGGGAAAAAGGATAGATTTTTCAACAGATAGTGCTGGGAGAAAATACTTGCAAAACACATATTGGAAATGAATTTTTTTCCAAAATATTCAAAGAAATATTAAACTCAACAATAAGAAAACAAACAATACAATTTAAAAATGAACAACAGATATGAATAGATGTCTCACCAAAGGAGATCTACAGATGGTAAATAAACATAAAAATAATACTTATCATTTATCATTAGAGAAATGAAAATTAAAATGACCATGAGATACCACTAAATACTTATTAGAATGGCTAAAATCCAAAATGCTGACAATACCAAATGATGGTGAAGATGCGGAGCAACAGGAGCTCTCATTTCTTGCTAGTGGGAATGCAAAATGGTACAGTCACCTTGGAAGACAGTGTGGTGGTTTAATACAAGACTAAACAGACTCTTACCATATGATCCAACAATTGTGCTCCTTGGTATTTACCTGAGTTGAAAACTTATGTTCATCACAAAAACCTGCACATGGATGTTTATAGCAGCTTTATTCATAATTGCCAAAACTTGGAAACAACCAAGAAGTCCTTCAACTATGCTTTAGCTAGAAAGCCTAAAAAAAGACAGGGGTGAAACTTAAATGCATATTACTAAGTGACACAACTAGTCTGGCCATGTGCTCTGTGATTACCATTATATGACATTCTGGGAAAAGGAAAACTATAAGACAGTAAAATAGATATTACCAGTGGTTTGGGAAGGGACTGAGGTTGAATAGATGTAGTACAAGGGGATTTTTAGGGTGGTGATACTCTTCTGTATGATACTGTAATAGTGAATATATGACACCATGCATTTGTCAAAACTTATAGAAATTTACAGCATAAAGTGCAAATCTTATGTTTTCAAAATTTTTTAAAAATCATTTAGGAGGTTAGAATGTCTCAGGATGGAAGCAACCAAAGAATCTGATTGTATCATAAATACATGAAAGAACCTCAGTGCATGGAGTGGGGGAAAGGTGCTGACATAAGTGACTTTGAAAATGAGTAGAGACTGTAAGACAAAGGCAATCTGCTCTCTAGGTGATACAGTTCACCATAGGGATGTGGCCTAACAATTCTGAGACCACTGGAAGTGTGCATCTGGACCCAGCAATTAAATGATGCCCTGCACGTGGCAGGAGCTGGGTTCCTCACTGTTGGGCCAGGAGGTTACAGGTAAGCAAGGAGAGGAGGTCAGAAGGCTCCATGTGGCAACAGACTGGAGTTGGAAACTTCAGGATGAGCTCATACTTAGCTTCATGTAGATACAGATGGAGAGAGAAGTATTTGTAGATGTGTGTACACACATGGCTTAGTGTATACACATGTGTCTCCGTACTCTGTTAGTGGAAAGGGCTCAGGAGCAGCAGCACCCCAGAAACAACATACACATTAGCCCTCAGATCTTGGTTTTTAACACCATTCTCCAATAAAAGGAGTCAGTGATCCTTGGAACAATGACTGATTCAATGACGATAGCACAAAATAACAAGATGAGCCTGGAACATCTTGCAGTGCAGAAGGTAAATAATTGTTCCAAAAAATCACAGTGGTGAGGGTATGTTCAAAGGGTATGTGCCGGGCTTCCCTGGTGGCGCGGTGGTTGAGAGTCCGCCTACCGATGCAGGGGACACGGGTTCGTGCCCCGGTCCGGGAGGAGCGCACATGCCGTGGAGCGGCTGGGCCTGTGAGCCATGGCCGCTGAGCCTGTGCTTCCGGAGCCTGTGCTCCGCAATGGGAGAGGCCACAACAGTGAGAGGCCCGTGTACCACAAAAAAAAAAAAAAAAAAAAAAGGTATGTGCCAACTGCAAGAGCTCCCAACAGCCAAAGTTGGAACAATTTAAGCAACAAAATAAATAAAATAATATTGGATTATAACCTAAAGTATAAAATAAATATCCATGTATCCATACTGATACCAATGATTGAACAAATCATAAATGGAAGACAGTAGACAAATCTCCCATGCAGATTCCCAAATAATTTACGTGGCTCTTCCATTCACAGGAGGCAGACACAGCTCTCTACTCCTGAGGTGTGGGTTGTGCATACTGACCTCCTTTCAAAGAGGTCATGTGGCAGGTGGGCAGGGGAGAAGTTAGACAGACACGACCTCGGCCAGGTGATGCCGGAAAAGTTGTGTTGACAATACATCCCTGATGTGACGTAATGAGGATATTACTTTACTTCGTGTGGTCTTCCTCCCCCCGAAGTCCGTAACCCCAGTCTGAGCATGAGAAAAACACCAGACAAATACCAACTGTAGGACATTCTACAAAATGCCTGACAAGTACTCAAAACCGTCAAAGTCATCCAAAACAGAGGAAGTCTAACTGTCACAGCCAAGAGGAGCATAATGAAGCATCCTCAATGTAAAGATGGCTAAATGTCAGGGGGGCATGAACAGAAAAAGGGCATATGGTAAAAACTAAGGAAATATGGATAAAATATGGGTTTTAGCTAGTAATAATGTGTCAATACTGGTCCGTTCATTGTGGTTAATGTACCATACTAATGTAAGATATTAATAATATGGGAAACTGGGTGTGCTGTGTATGGGAACTCTCTATACTATCTTTGTAACTTTTCCATGAATCTAAAATTGTTCTAAAATAAAAAGTTTATTTTTTTTAAAAATGTTCATAGCTCCATCACCCAATTAAAATTGGACATATGTCTTTCAGGGATTTTTCTATGCCTGTGCATGAGTGTATATATACTCTGCACCACTGAACCATGATTTTAACCATAGAGTAGTGGTCTACATCATGGGCCTGCCAGAATTTATGTAACCAATCCTCAGTCAGCTGTTATATGTATGGTTTTTCAGTTTCCCACTATTATCATTAACATGTATACACAGTGAGCATCATTGTATGTATATCTTTGTTCCTATCATTGATGATTTGTTTAGAGCCACTGAGTCAGCTCAGTCAGGTTTGTAGGTCCTAAAGGCAGAGTGTGACAGTGGAACTCTCTCTGTCACCTTCTATTGGGTTAGGGTGTGTGACTAGGATCCTCAGATTTTTAGTGATGACACATTTTCTAATTCAGGGGTTTGAAGTAGTACTAGACACCTAAATTTAACAAAACTTGGTACCTGGATTTTGAGCAATTTATATTTATTGAAACTTAAATAAATCAGCTGTGATTATGATCTTTCACAACACCTTCATTTATAACTTCTTTTTCATCTTTTCATCAATTTTTATTTCTCTGAAGTGTCATTGGTCAGTTAGGCTCCAATGTTAATAGAAAACTGTTTGCTTTAACCATGTATTTCT